>NC_088610.1:26251949-26867690 GCF_036013475.1 Columba livia | reverse complement strand
CACACAGGGTGGGTTTGTTTCTCCTCTGCAATTGGATCTAGGCAGAAATCATAGATCATAGTGATTTCTGCACGGTGCAATTGAATGGAGACTGGCTACCTTATATTTTATTAGTATTGAAAGCTCCCCCCCGCGTAGATCACTGTGAATCCTTCCTGCACAGGGAAGAATGTCCCTGTTTTTCCCTTTGCGTTTTGCTCTACTCCAGAGCTGTTCTGGGGTGCAAGGTTGGCTCTGAATGCCATCCCCCATACCTGAGCTGGGTACCGGGTACGTCCGTGGCAGAGCCTGGCCAAAGCAGCGACTGGGAAGATGTTCCAATTACAGCATTCGAATGTGTGTTTTCTCATTGCTCTTGGGTGTCTGTGTTGGCTGCAGCTGTAGCACAGGGTTCCTGTCCGTCTCTCTTTGTTTCCGGTAAGAATGGTGGTTATGTTATAGTGTCTTCTCTTTTCCAGAACACAGGAAAGTGGCCAAAGATGAAGTCTGGTGGTACTAGAGAACGTACCCATTAGGAACTACTGCAGCACAAACTTAGGGTTGACTTTTGGGTATTGTGGTAGCCTGGAGCTCTGTGTGGCTCATCTTCTATGTTTTCAGTTGCTGGTCCAACGAGTTCTTGATTTCCAGATTATAGGAGTCTCCATCTGGCTCTGTCTTGTCCTCCAGCAGGAAATGTGTCCTGAGCTCCACTGTTACATGGCTACAGGCTATTTTGACCAGTTTTCTGAACAAATACAAGTATTTTTTTGGGTATTAGAAGTAGAGATGTGTCTCACAGATTGTCTTTAAATCCATGCGGCAGCTTTGGAAATGGGGATCTGTGTTTGTAACTGTTTTTTTTCCTTGCAAGAGTTTCAGAGAAGACTCTGACACTTTTACCTTTTCTCCTCCCCTCGATTACACTGTGCTGATAAAAATCATGACATAAACATCTTGATAATTACTATTAAGTCTGTAAATTGGGCTTGAACAGGTAACTGCTACCTAATGAAAGGTGTTGGTTGAATGGTATGTTTGTGTGGCCTGCTGGGCTTTACTAGCTTTAAGAACCTTTGCTGTGGATTTGGAGGTAAATGTCTTAAAAGGGTACTAAAATATGAAAAGAGCACCCAAGTGTTTTTGGTGGCCTTACATGTGTACTGGTTTCTCCCCCTTTCTCAATGCTGATTATGAAGGGGACATTAAATGAGTTATTATGTTGGTTCTGGAGGTGTATGAGATAAATTTCTTCCTCTTCTTTCTCCTCTCATTTTGGAGAAGATTTACTTTTATCTCTCTTGCAGAATGGGCATTTACAAGCTGTAATTTTATCCTAGTGGTGAGCTTATCCGCATCATAGAATTTAAATTTTGTTAGGTGAATCCCACCTGTGGGATCTGGTTAATATTAGCAGCTGATTTTTAGGATTTGGAAACCAGTGATCTTTCAGGAATTGGAGTGAGCCGGTGGCTGTGGAGAAGGATCAGCATCCACTAGTGATGAGTTGTGATGATGAAGTCTCTGGCGTGAGGTCAGGGAGACTCATATGGAAGAGAGCTCTGAAGTTTAGGGAGGGTCAAAGCCTTAATTCTTAAGAAGAGAAAACAGAACAGGGACACACAAATAAAGTCTTTCTTCTCTTATGTGATGAGTTTGGTGTAGAATCTTGTATCTTGATGACTAATGCAAGCCAATTAGCTTTTACAAACCAGCCTTGCCTAAATGTAATTATTTTGGGGATATTTCAGATTTGTGTGAATAATTGAGCCCTGAATTGGTCCCATAATTGAGTCCTAATATGAGCAGAACTGAGTCCATCAGGAAGGCTGCATGATAAAGCAAGCCACATGTGTCTTCCTGGTATTAAAGAAGCTGATGATGGGGTGTGCAGGGGAAGGGGTGGAAATACGGGTGAGACTGAAAAGGCCAGGATTGTAAGAGAAAGCCCTTTGCCGTAAATCTGTGATGAAGATGATGTGCAGGGGAATTCAAAATACCTGTTTTTCATTCCTTCCCTTGCTATGGGGAAAGACCGCTGCTCGTGACAGAGATTCTTCAGGTAGTTCAAAGCATTCATAAACTTCTGGACTTTAACACTCCGTTTAACTTCTGTACTGCGTAAATTACTGTCTTTGAACTTGGCTCTGGTTTTGATTTGTTTTTACTGTAAACTGTAACAGAGTTAATGGTAAATCTAAAAACGCACAACTGCTCTGGATCCAATGATTCTAGTAGCAATTTCCGTGTTTGCACAATGCTGGGAAAAGTATATGTCAGTGCATCTTTTGAAAGACTGGTTGAAACTTAAAACCCTCAGATTTCTAGTGTCTTTAGATACTCTTTTTTTGTCACAACCCATCGGCCAAAGGCCTTGCTTTCCTCTGCTGAAGCAATTTATAGTGATTGTGCAGTATCCAGCGTGGTTTTACATTCAAAAGAGTGGGGCGGATTATATGTGACTTCCAAGTCTTTTGCAATAGTAAATCATAGTTTGCTTGATAAATGCAAATTTGCATTTATGCTGATGTGAATATCTTGGTTTAACGTCAAATGATTCTGGAAGAATGTTTGTATTAATCAACTCACTTCCCTCCTGCTTGTGCTGTTCTTGAGGATGTGGTAAACAAAAACAAGTCTATATATTATTATATATTATACATGTTGATGTAGCTCAGCTTGTATTTACTGATGTGCTTTCTCTTTGTGTATAGTGCTGCTGATGCAAATATAGACTGTGCACATTTTTCTTCAGGGCAAAGCAGGGCCTGCCTGAGTTACTGGCGAATTGGTGTCTGGCAGATTGAGAGGGTGTCTTGAAGATTCTTTGCCATAATATCAAATACATTTTGTTGTTGTTGTTGTGCAAAGGTTAATTGGAGCATGCTCATTTTTATATAGCTTTTGCAAGACTTCCAGGTAGTCATTTTAGGTGACAGCGCAACTAGAGATTGAGTACTAATTCATTTTTATTCCCATCAAAACTTGCATCCTGATACAATTTTCTTCCAAATAATTTTCAGTATTTTTTTTCCTTTTCCTCCTAATGCATTAAAGAATGAAATATGGCTAGTAATTAATTGTTACCAATAAAACATCTCTTGAAAGAGAATTCTTCGTGGAAGACTGCTTAGCAGTGGGAACTTAAGCATGAAGTTATTTTGAGAAATACAGACCTTGTGTTTGAGCTTGCAGATCATAATGTGTGTTGAGACTCCTGTAGGCAGGCACAAAGCTGTTGTACGTCTGTTAGGAAGTCTAGTGTGGATTTTTTAAGTTCTTTTCTGTGGTCAAAAATACCTGGAATTGTTGGCACTTGGAGCATGAAATTGTTCTAGGATGTGCACTGTTAGGTCAGTAGTAGAGATATGTAAATGCTACTCGGAGTAGCAACTTCTTTCACCATGGCTCTCCCTAGTTGGAGGCCCTCTAGGACAATGAAAGGTCCAGAAGGAAAATAGCATTCCACATAGCCTTCACCACTGTGAGACCCAGCCTGGCTCCTCACCAAGGTGTCCTCTGTGTCTTCAGGGTGAGGAACAGACTCTTGACATGGGACATACCTGTCTGTAAATCTTTAACTCCTGAAATCCCTGTAGCCTTTCCCAGCCTCTCCTGCATTACCGCGTGCCCTATTTCCTAAATTACTAGCAAACACAAAGGAAAATACTGCTTTATAAATTGGGAAAGTTTTTATGTGCACAAGGAAAATGGATTTTGTTGCTTGGAGCTCAGGCAGTTTGTTTCTATGATATTGCTTTCTCCATCATCCCCATTTGTCTGTGCAATAGTTCTCTACTGACAGTTGGTTTTAGCAGAAGTGTGTGTTTAAGACAGATTAAATTCATTGCTGTTGCTTAAAAATGTGTTGAGTTCTTTTTGAGAAAACACTTATTTAACATGAAGTTGGCTTGTGTTCTTGTTAGCTCTCAAAAACTGCGTGTGACTTCATTTGTCACCTCACCTGGGAAATACAAAGCCAGCCATGTAGTTGCAATTTGTGATGCTGCTTCCTTAAGATATATGAAGTCTGTTTACTTAATTTCTGTTCTTTAAAAGAAGCCACTTTAGAAACTGCGGGACAGATGAAGCGTTGCTTCCTGGATTTGTGTCTTGTGGCTGACTTCACTTGAACTCTTTAGGTTACAGCTTTGAAGTGAGCTCATTCTCTTTTGGGTTCCTTGGCAAGATGTAAACTCGCAGCCCAGCCTGACCTCCCATCAGGTCACTTCCAAGATGCCTGTCCTCTCTCCAGCTGTCCCTGCTGTAGGAACAGGGTTATCTTTGAGCCTGCTGCTGTAGTGTCAAATTTGGCTCATGGAGGCTATTGACTGAAATGGTTAGGGGGGAAGGGTTAGGAGGGATGCAGATGGTGTGATTGTGTAAGCTTATTTTCCTATTAAACAAAAGAATACGCTTTTGTTCAGGATCAAACTTGTTCTGGTGTATTCATCTTCTACATGTTTGTGCAAGTACAATGGCTGGGTTCCCTCCAACCCTGCCCTCCCCTCGCCCCACACAACCCTGAGCAGCGGGAATGGGCCCCAGCCCTGCCTGTGTTTGTGGCTCCCCTGTAACCGATCACCCGTGGTTTGCCTGAAACAGCCTTTTTGAGCATCATCTTCTTCTGAGTCTGTTCAACTTGCTGCAGGAAGGAGAATATCTATCTTCATCTCTCGTCTGTTTTATTTGGCCAAAGGCGCAATACTGTTTTGTCACTGGAGTTTGGCAGCGCTGTTGGAAGTATTAAAGCCATCCAGGTCAGACTGGGAACTGCCTCTAATGGGCTGCTTCAGCTGGAGCATCGGGTGGGTTTGATTCTGGCCCACCAATGGTGAGAGCATCTGACAGGTATTGTTTGTATGCTGCTGCTCCTGTTCAACTGAGAATTAAATAAAGGCTTAAAAACAAAAGAAGACGACAAAACTACCTCAGCCATTCCAAGAGCACTGCAAATTTTAAGCTGTTAGCGAATGTTTTTTGTAGATAAAAGGGTAGACAGGCTGAGAACTCGTCTCATCCATTAACTGCAAAAAGTATAGACAAGCATTGTGAGAGTGGAGCCATCTCTTGTAGAGTCTAATAAGTCTACAGCAACCTTGTGATTAAAGAAGAGCTGCTATTAGTGGTTGTTCCTCCTTACCCCCATCCTCATTGTGATCCTGCCGCTAGAAAACCACTTGCAGATCTAGGTTCCATCTTGAATTATGAAGACTCACCAGGTTTGGAGTATGTTGACACATGTAATACTTGAGCTAATGGGACGATTTTTCACCAGAGCATGTTATTACAGTTACTGCAGTTGCAATGAAGTGCTGGTGAAAAATGATGTTAAGCTAGAGGAGCTCTCATCTGTCTGATTGTCACTTTTTTACATCTTTGGACCTCCCATCAGTTTGTTCTGGCGCATCCCCTGGGATTTGCTGCTGGCTAGAATAAGGAATGATGCTTTCCAGGAGTCTCTTTCTCATCTATGACTTCCTAACTTTCCTTTTGAAATACAACTGGCTCCATTGTACATTATAGCAAAAGAAAGATGGTTGGAAGATACTCAGCCATTGTGGGCGTTGTTTAATGACTGATCTGGTTTTGAAATTGAGACTGTAGGGGTATTGATCCTCTACAAAGCTGTAGAGGTAAGAGTAAAATAAATAGTCTAAAAAGTGTTAAGCTGGTGACAAGTCGTAGTGACTGGAGAGAAACTGCAATATTAAAACTTAATTATTCTTTGGGCTTTAAATCTCATGTGGTCTGACACCTATTGATACTACTTATTTGGTGAAGCATGGCTGACTAGAAATGTAAAATAGCAAATGATTCTACATAAAGCAAAGCAGAGCTGAAAACATAACTCTCAATTTAGTGTTAAGCCTTTCTCATCTGCTAATTTGCTCTTTTAATATAACCCTGACACTTGAATCTTCAAAATGGCTACACCATGCATCCAGGAAAGACAGGAGAGTATTTACTGTAACAGAGGGGTGGCTGGAGGATGAAAGATGCATCTTTTCGTGCCAGAAGGGTGAGAAAGATGCAAGCAGAGCTCATGACTTTACTGAATTTAGACATGAAGTTCAGCTTTGCCCCTTAAGGCAGCTTAAAGTGATTGGAAATTTGCTCCACAATTCTCGGGCTGCTTTTTAAATAGATGGTTCTGCCTTTCAGCTTGTTAATTCTCCCTTTCCTTATGCTGGAGCAAGTGTTTACATTATTGTCTGATGTGCCAGATCAGAGGGTTTATCCACCTGAAAATAACCTGGCAAAATAAAATACTGGTGTTTACCCACTTTAGTTTTCTGAGGCAGACCCATCTCCAGGCCGTTAGAATGTAGGGGGCTGCAAGACCATCATCAGCAAATTTGCCGATGACACCAAGTTGGGAGGGAGTGTCGACCTGCTGGAAGGCAGGAGGGCTCTGCAGAGGGATCTGGATAGACTGGAAAAATGGGCTGATTCCAATGGGATGAAGTTCAATAAGGCCAAGAGCCGGGTGCTGCACTTTGGTCACAACAACCCCCTGCAGCGCTCCAGGCTGGGCGCAGAGTGGCTGGAGAGCAGTCAGACAGAAAGGGACCTGGGGGTACTAATTGACAGGAAGCTCAACATGAGCCAACAGTGTGCCCAGGTGGCCAAGAAGGCCAATGGTATCCTGTCCTGTATCAAAAACAGCGTGGTCAGCAGGACAAGGGCAGTGACCCTTCCCCTGTACTCTGCATTGGGGAGGCCACACCTGGAGTATTGTGTTCAGTTCTGGGCCCCTCAGTTCAGGAAAGAGATTGAAGTGCTGGAGCGGGTCCAGAGAAGAGCAACACGACTGGTGAAGGGACTTGAACACAAGACCTATGAGGAGAGGCTGAGGGAGCTGGGGTTGTTTAGTCTAGAGAAGAGGAGGCTTAGGGGTGACCTCATCACTCTCTATAACTACCTGAAGGGAAGTTCTAGCCAGGTGGGGATTGGTCTCTTCTCCCAGGCAGTCAGCAATAGGACAAGGGGGCATGGGCTTAAACTCTGCCAGGGGAAATTTAGGCTGGATATTAGAAAGAAATTCTTTACAGAGAGAGTGGTCAGGCATTGGAATGGCTGCCCAGGGAGGTGCTGGACTCACCGTCCCTGGAGGTTTTTAAACTGAGATTGGACATGGCACTTAGTGCCATGATCTAGTAAACGGACTGGAGTTGGACCAAGGGTTGGACTGGATGATCTCTGAGGTCTTTTCCAACCCAGTCCATTCTGTGATTCTGTGAAGACTAAAGGGAAGAATGAATAGGAAGGCGTGGTAGGAGGGATGTAGCAGCTTGAACATCTGTAAGCTTGTGTTAATTGTGCAATCACAAGGGTATTCCTGTTAAATACCCGGAAAAGAAAGTAAAGGTTTCCTTTCAGTAACTTCAGAACTGGAATGTTGCTGTTCTAAGAAGTACTTGCATAGTAAAAAAAAAAAAAAGTAATTATATTATGTTACTATATTTGTTTTTCAAATCACATTGCTCTATTCTGAGAAGTCGGCACGCAAAAAAAACCTGTTTACAGAAGTTTTTTTGTCACTTTTCATGTTTCTTCAGAATATGTTTGCATTTAAAACCAACTTTCAGCAGCAGAGAGGTGAATTCCAGAAACATATGCAGAGGTAGAAGGCATAAAACCAACCCAAAACCTCAAACCAGCTCGCTTCCAAAGTACAGTTGATGGAAGTATTTAAAAATATACATTCAGCTGTATTCATAGCTACTCAAGATTCTTTCTGAATTCTTCATCATATGACTACACTGCTTGTAACTCTGGTGGTACAGATGGTGTGGTATTTCAGATTATTCTAATTCCAATTGGCTAAAAGCACAGTGTATTTTAATAACAAGCTTATCTTGAATTTTGAAACAATTACATATTTGTAACAGTATGAAACAAGTTACCCTTTAGGGAGGAATGTCCTTGGATTTTCAGGATTTGCATTCCTTTCAGGAATCGAAGGAGTCATGACTTACTGCTGCATTGTTCATCCCACATGTTAAATGTCATTTGCTAAGTGTTCATGCAGCATAAAATTTTATCTGTAGCAGAGGATAGTTTAGAGTATCCAAGCATTTCTGGCTGATTTCATTGTTACTGTATATTCCCAGTTTGACAGAGAAAGCCAACATTGTTCAAAATGGGCAATAAATCAACAAAGTTGGATACCAGGATCTATAGTTGAATCCAAGCTGGCCAAACTTCTTAGGGTGCCAAAAATGTGCTTAATTCATTGTTACCCTCAAACCAGTGTTGTCATGGTTATGTAGCTGTTTGCACACTGGGAACATAGTTGATAGACAGTGAGCCTCGTGCCTCTCTGTTGTCTGGGTGGAGGTAAAAGTCCTTGATCTTGAACTTACAAACCCTTCTTCATCAGCTTGCTCAGCACAGCAGAGCTGGTTTTTTCTGTCTTCCTGTAGGGCCCTTAGGACCAGGGTTAGGTTCAGAGTGCTCCAACATTTAAGGTATCGGTTCTGTTCAGGTATCTGGGCAATTTGGGTGCCCGTGGAGAAGGGGCCTTGGTTCAGAGGCTCCTGTTGAACGCCCAGCGTTCAGGAGTCCCCTGGCTTGCTGGTGACCAAGCCCACGTTGGCAGGGGAGGTGGCAGTTAAGTCTGGCTGCACGTAGGAGAAAACCCAACAAGGGTCAATATCTAAAAGAGTGGCAACTGCTGTGTAACAGCTGGAGATGCTGATAGACAGAGGGATCACCTGCCCTGCTTTTTCTGATAGACAATTTTGCTGATCAGTACCATTTGCTGGGACTCGCCTCACTTTTCACTTTTTTTGGTAAGAATCCATTTAGCAGAATTAACCCAAGTCGTAGCACGTTCTTACTGTAGTTTTGAATTACGTTTATGTAGTGTCATTTCTTACGCATGTTTTTCAAGCTGTCTGCACATCTCGTACATCATAATCCAGAGGGAAATATAACTATGAATGCTGAAAGCTGACTTTGCAGAAAGCATGTTTCTTTTAACAACGGTTATGTTCTACTGATGCCAACAAATCGGATTGTTAAAAATGCACCCTATTTAATTACAGTAAAGCGATGTCCCAGCAAGCTTTTCTCTGGTAAGGAGTAAGTATAATTTGTGGTTTTATTGTGAATAATTTCCCTAAATATTTTGGCAATCTGCATGAGGACACTGCTAAGCAATGTTGACACGCTTTTCCTGTTTGGAGTTGGTTTGTTCTTGTACAGTACGTTTAATCTAATCATCATATCCTGACAGAGCGTGGCATGAATGTGAAACTGTGAGACAGAAGTAATTTAGGTTACAAAAACTAACAGTCTTCTCAACCAGACATTTCCAGTTGCTACAGGAGTGGAGTAATGTGTGGTTCTTCTCTTCCCATGAAAACACTACTGTCTTTTCCACAAAATACCTTTTATCACAGGGGTGAGTGAGGAAATTTAGTGTTTCAGCTGTAGTTACTAAACAGGTATGATAGAGAGAGGTGATATGTATGTTAAGACAGACTGAAATGTTTTCTTATTTCCTATCTCCTGTAGTGTTTTGAAATTACTGCAAGAGCAAAATTTGGGAAAATATTTAAAGCAAAACTATACAGTGAAAATGCACTTTTTTTTTTTAAATTTCAGAATATTTATGTTTCTAGTGAGAAGATACAGGCAAGGAAATCTACGGTTCTCTGAGTAGTATCAGATTACAAAAAAGTAACAGGCGTGTGATAATATCGCAGCTCTGGGAGAAGCTGTGGGGAGGTCCCGAGAGTAACGGTGCGAGTCTGATGCTTCCAATTCTTCTGCATTGGAAATAGGGATGGTTGCCGGCAGAGATGGGCTGGGCCCTGGTAAGCTGTGCTACTCTAAACACAGCTTCTGGTGAGGTGAAGGACAAGGTGATGCCTCCGTGTGGGTCTCTGCCATCTGCTTGGTGTAAATGGACAGGATGCAGACAACACAAGGGATAGATGGACTTGGCTTTCAGACAGGTTGCTCCTGCCAGCAGCCAGCAGGACCATTGTGAGCAGCTGGGAGGACTTTCTGCATGAGTCGCTCCCTGTAGAGCCGACGCTAATGCTGCATGGGTTGTGAGCAGGAGGCACGCGGTACTGCCCCTCAATGCCACCTCGTATGAAGTTTCAGTGTCAGCTGCTACTAAACACCAGCAATCAGAGCCGTGAGATCACAGCCAGCATGGGGCTACACCGTTATTACTGTACTGGTACACACGATTAAATGTTGACTTTTTTTGCGTTTACTTGATCAAGTCCATGGATACTTGAACGAGCTTAAGTACGGCTATAGTTGGCCTTCTAACAGAAGCTGAGAACAACTACCAGCTCCACAGAACTAGGATGCAAGAGAGTATAATATGTTACAATGGGTGGGAGGAAGGTAGCTTTTGAGCTGTGCCACTGCTTAGGAACTGCTGCATCTTGGATGCATCAGCAACTGTAAGACTTTTACATTACTGTTCAGTCCTATGTCCCTACAAAGCTACTTGGCAAAATGTTACATTATATAATTAAATTATGTGGTAGTGTTCATCTATGAAGAATGGCCTAATATTGTAAGAATACACTTTCAAACCAAAGTACTTGCTAAGTGCATCCCAGAATAAAGGCAGAGTTGTGCGCCTATCAAGCTACTTAAAACGATGCATTTTGCTCCTCTGAATTACTGATCTATCTATTAGCAGTCTATTTATTTTACAGTTTGGGGCACATTAGGAAGAATGTTTGTCTGTGGCGTGCCAAGTGAGTCACTCTGGTGTTTATAATCTCTTGGTGATTTGCCAGCTCAGCCCTCTGTGCCAAATTTAGTTTCTCATGTGATCAGGAAGTGATACAGGAGGATGCACTGAGGACTTCCCCGGCCGTGTCCCCTCTGCACCCTGACAGGAACGTGGCAATTGTCTTGTGTTTTAAAGAGGAAGTTTTCAAAGGCACGTAGAGCTAAGGCTCATACAGAAATCACTGGGATTCCCCTTCAATAGCTGCATGCTTTCTCTTTTCCTATCCTCCTCTCCAGCTCAAATAATCAAACACCTTTTCTAAAGGAGTTGCCCAGTCCGTGAGCATGTGTCCTCCTAGGAAAGCTCGCTCTCCTGATGACATTTACTCTCTCTTGCTTCCCTGTGTGTCTATTAGGGTCAGTGTTTCCTATCTCCCAGGATTATTAGTGTAGAATCAGGTATTGAACTTTCTTCGATGGGCAAAATTTCCCATTATACCTTTGAAACAACCTATTAGTGCTTTTGCAATAGTGGAAATGGCAACCGTCAAGTTATGAGTAATTACTGTTTAAAATTTCAGATTATTTTCACGAGGTTTGAAAAGATGTAAGTGGGGGCTTGTTCCAGTTGGTTTCATGTGCGTTAATTTTCAAGTTGTGGCTACTGTATGAGTGGGAAGAAGCTCCTGTGAATCGTTCTGGATCCTCCTAGTAGCATAATATGAGGGGCTTGGGGGTTTATGTTTAATTTTGATATTAAAGATTAAAATTATGTGCAAAGAAGTGGTTATTTTAAGCTCAAGTGTGCACATATACCATGTGGGATCAGCCACCAGAAAATAATGTTTATATACAGTCACTTAACTGTCACATGCATTTGAAAATACGCTTTTTAGTGTGGTTTCTTGGTTTTTTTTTAAGCATTGACTTAACACAGCTGTTGTTTCATTTCTGTATTTGATACATGCAGAAAACACTTTACATAATATCGGCCACTACAAATAATACAAGGAATTCATTAACTTTTAAAACATGGCTGGATTGTACATTTTATAGGTGTTGATTTGTAGACTTCTCTTTTTACTTCCTTTCATCGGGAGTGCACATTTCTTACTCTTCTTTCAGAAATGATCTTTGCAATGGGGCAGTGTATTTGGGGTAGAAGTTCTTTAAAAGGAAGGACGGTGACATCTTGCAAGATGTTTTTTTGCAACAAATCTATGCCTGTTTGGTGTTTTATGAAAACCTGCTGTCAGTTGGGCTCTTCAGGCTTTTGAGAATCTGGTGATTTTTGTTGCTTCTTGAAACTTTCTGTGGCTCTGTCAGTAAATAATCAGAGTGGGTCTCCTCACCTGTCATATATTTGAGCATTCCCGGACTTGGCACTTATTTGGTAGAAGACAGAACTATGTCTGCTGGTGGAGATACTATATTTGATCCTCCGTCAATCATCTGCTTGAGTTTATAGGACTTTGTCTTCATTTTATCCCTTTACTACTTTTGGAAGTTCTTGGTTTCCCTTTGCACCCTACCTGACCTCTAGAAGGTGAATGAACCCAACTTAGCTGGGCTGCAAAGAATCTTTCCTGAGTGGTTTTGACCACTTCCAGCTACATTACTGTGTTTGTCCATGGAAGCACAGAAAGAATACATTTCAAAATCATGTTTTCCCTGTAATGTGTCCTACTGTGCTCCATGCCCTCACATCAGCCTAATATTGCAATATGGAAAATGTGAATTAGCCTGCTGTCCAGCAGTGTGAAGAAATATGAAGTTGTAGTAGCTGCCCATACAGAAAAGTCTGCTGAAGAACTGGAATTACCATTTGTCATTTGTCCTCCATGCCTCCTCTTTCCTTGTTATGTCTCCTGGGTTTTTTTTTTTAGCCTCTTTATAAGAAGACTAAAGCTTGCTGGATTCTTTTGTTTTACTGAAGGACATTTAAACACTTAAAATTTGCAGCCGTTTGCTGTTTTCTGCATTTGTTTTAATAACAGTTCAAAACTTGAAGCCCTGTTTTGCCAGGCCCAGGGCAAAGAACAGCTAGAAATAAAAGGAGATTCTGCATCCCGCATATTTCTAAGACTGTGAAACAAAGGCACAAGTGAAAGTGAAGCTACCGTTGAACATAAAGTTTATCGCTGTTGCTGGGGAGTAGCGTACGCCTTTCTCAGGGCTGCTGTGAACTTGGCCAGACAGAATGGGTGGAAGGGCAGAAGGTGGGGAATGTCTGCATCCTATTATGAATTGGAGGAAATGACTGTCTGCGCTCTGTGCGCTGGTGGGCTCGGAGCATCCTGCTGGCAGGCTGCTTAGCACTGTGGGATACTGAACAAAAAGTGGGGAATTGTCAGCTCTGGTGTTTTAAATAACTACTAGGGATGAGAAGAAGTTCTTTAAAAATATGCTGTGGGTTTTTTGTTGACTTTCTTAAACTAACTGGAAACTTTCTGCTTTCTTTCAGGAGCATTTTTTCTCTGAAAACACTGCTGCTAAAAAGCTCCAAACAGGAGAAGTAAATCCAGTCAGCTTGTCAGGTCACTGGCTCAGTGTAAAAGTGCTTTCATGAGGTAACATTGGGCCAAAGTCAACTTTTCTTTCTCCTTTGTAAATCTGCAGCCAAGCAATGGGCCAGAAAATCTCAGGGAGCATAAAGTCTGTGGATGTGAGGGAGCCCCCTTATAGACCTGTTAAACGAGAGCTGAGAGGCCCGGATTTTTGCAAGCCAGCACGACTGGACATGCTGTTGGATATGCCCCCTGCCAAGCTGGAGGTCCAGTATAAACACGCTTGGAATAATGAAGATCGCTCCTTAAATATATTTGTAAAGGAAGATGACAAACTGACTTTTCATAGACACCCAGTTGCCCAAAGCACAGATTGCATCCGGGGCAAAGTCGGCTACACGAGAGGCCTGCACGTCTGGCAAATCCACTGGCCCACGAGGCAACGGGGAACTCACGCTGTGGTGGGCGTCTCCACGGCCGAAGCTCCGCTGCACTCGGTGGGATACACGTCGTTGGTTGGTAGCAATAGTGAGTCATGGGGCTGGGATCTGGGACGCAACAAACTCTACCACAATTGCAAAAACCAGCCTGGAGTCACGTATCCTGTCTTTTTGGAACCGGATGAGTCTTTTGTACTCCCAGACTCCTTGCTGGTGGTTTTGGATATGGATGAAGGGACGCTTAGCTTCATGGTAGATGGACAGTATCTTGGAGTGGCCTTCAGAGGACTAAAAGGGAAAAAACTTTACCCCATCGTCAGTGCAGTTTGGGGGCACTGTGAAATTACAATGAGATACGTCAATGGACTTGACCGTAAGTGTTACCATGTTTCTTCATTTCACTATCTTTTGACTTTTCTCATGTAGGATTTTTTATTTATTTATTTTTAGTTATTGATCCTTTCATTGTAAGCAGAGAGTGCCAGGGTGGGGACTGCCCACTGTGAGTAAATTGCATTCCATAATTACTGCCCACAACTAATACCTGTCAGTTGTGGCATGTAATGACAGTATGGATTGCATCAAAGTGCCGTCCCTTCTGACAAGCAGAGTAGTAAGGAATCTCTGTCCAAAGAAAGTGAACAGGCTGAGAAAAAAGATCTTGAGAAACTTCTGGGTATATTTAACACTAAAACTTTTGTTTACTGGAGGATATGTTTTAAATCTGTGGTTTTCAAATAGGATTTGTGGATCCTGTAAAAATTTCCTGTAGTAGTGGGAACTCTTACATGGTGTGCATAAACATACTTGAATTCAGGCCAGTAGTCTTCTTTCCATATAGTTGCCTTTCCAGGACCCTCGGAAGCAGCTGTGGATCACTGAAAATCGGCGAGCTCAGGTCAAATATTGCTTTCAGGAATGAAAGAGAGCTCTGTTCTTAGTTTGTTTCAGAAGGTGCTCTCTCAGGGTATTTTTTTCTCCAGAAATACAGCTTGAAGCGGTAGCCCACCAAAAGATGAGTTGCAGAACAGGGTCTTGTCCAGTTCCTCTCGCTGCTCGGCCAGCTCTGCCAGGTCCATACCCGGCACCGCAGACGTTCTGCCATGCCCAGGTATCTCCTGTCAGCTGCTGTGAATTGGGGAAAGGGAGGCTGAACAAGGCAGCAAGTGGAACATTGTTCTTGTTTAGCACCGTATTATCTGAGCCATAGGAGGAAACATGAATATAAATACATGGGTTTAACAAAAATAGATGACTGAACAAAAGCGTTCATGGTGTTTGGTCTCTATGAATGGAACTTAGTCTTGTAAAAGGAGGGTAATAGCAAGTGTACAACACCTGCCTTTCAATTAGTAATTTCTAGAGGAATTTTCTGTTCTTTTCAATTAGGTTGGGGTGGTGTAATTTTTTTTCTGTCAAAAAGTAATTCTCTGCTCATTAGCCTTACATCTGACATACAAAGTAGAAACATAATTAAATAATCTGACCTTAAAATTACCTCTTCATAAACATCTGTAACAATCACCGGGGGAAAGAATCTTTATCCGCAGAAGTTCTGTGGGTTATTACAGCCAGATGCTAAATGGCAGCTTCCTGAGTGCTTTCATATCCCTCTTTTCAGGGCAATATCGGAGGAGCTTAAGTATTTTGCGATTACCTAGTCATAGCAAAGAGTGGTGTGCAGACAGGTCTGGTGGGTTTTTTTTGGAGGGTGGTGGGGGAGAGGTACTTTTGCAAACTGGGTAATTTCTGTGCAAGAGCAGTTTTTCTAATACCGGGAATATCTGCCAAACTAAGCAAAGTACAGCTCAGCTTGGTCCACCACGTCTACACAAGGAATCGTTCTGCATTCCTTTTGTAGCCTTCGCAGGGCTGCTCAAGGGAGCTCTAGAAAGACGAAAACACCAGGAGGAGGATGTGAATGGGTTTGGTAGAAATCATAAAATAAAAGGCACCAAGTAGAGAAGGATAGCTGTGGTCTGTGAGATGACAGAGAGAAAAATTCCCATCCGGTTTCTCATGGGATAGTTTTGCTGGAAGAGGCAGGATAGCTTCCTAAACTATCCCTGAGAAAGTCCAAGTAGTCTTGGTTCTTTGTTTTGAGCATGAACCCATGGCTAAAATTAAACTTGTAAACTAAACTAGGCCTGAGCGTTAATCTGATCATGTGAAGAGGAAGTTGAAAGCCACTTTGCCATGGGGCAGTTTGACATCCTGGAATCACATCATTTGTTATCACATGTTCACTGATCCATTACTGTCCTGTAACAAAAACAGCATTCAAGAAACCAAAGTAGCTTGTTTAGCTGGTGCTTTAAAGCAAACACCTCTCTTCTCTGCTAAAAGCATTTCTATCCAGGCAGCCCTTGTGAACCCGTGCAAGCTTCATGTTCGCTCTCATAGCACTTAATAGTACAGTTTTTATAGTTGTTCTTTGAAAATCAGAGTGCATTCACAAATTTCGATACATGTGAACCTAGGTATGTCCGTGGGTGTGGGGGATTGTTGTTTGCTTGCTTTTTAACCTTACAAATTCATCTTAATTTTTTTTTTTCTTCCCTGGAAGGATCTCATACTGCTGATTGCAGCTTTTAGTAGATCTGGCAATAGCAGCTTAGCTGTTCTTGAAACTGCTGTCAAACAGAGACTTGTAACTTGCTATTTCGTGATTGATTGTTAACTCTCAGAATGCATTCCACAGCTTGCAGTGGTTGTTTATGTGCTGTCTTGCAGAGCAAATGGAGAGCTCGACTGTGGGGATTTCTAGCATTTTCAATACATGCTGTTTAAATAGAAGACCTCTGAATACTTTAAAGGCCCATGCATTTCAGTTGCCTGGCAAAGAGTGAAAGGCTTGCAGGAATGGAAGAGTGAAAGGATCAAATGATGGGCTTGTGCAGCTGCAATGAGCTTAAACATATGTTGTAGTGGTATAGAGCCGATGCAGACTTTGAAGTATGTTAATTACTGCGTAGATGGCAGAGTCATAGAAGGATAAGCCTGCAGGTCAAAGATCGAGAACCTGCGTGCCCTCTGGTCTCTGGGTATTGCTCCTAGAATAATGCTGTAGTTAAAAGAGATGCCAGCTGCATCTGATACCCAGAGAGTATTCTGCTTTCAGAAGCTGCTTTGAGCATCACATGATGATGTGTTGGGATTTTCACAAAACAGTTTTTCACTCACATTTGAGAGACTCAGAGTTGCACATATTTGTCAGGGTTTGGGAGGGAAGGCAGGGGCACAGGGTGGAGAGTGCTCATCATAAGCATGTTGAGTTCTTCCCAGGACAAACTTTGATCAAGCACTATCAGTATTTACCACAGCGATGTTTGCGCAGTGCCTAAGTTGTACGGAATTTTGCATCTTACTCATTGCGTATCACAAGAATTAGAAAACCCAAATAACATAAATGCAGTGTATGTTATTTTTCAGATGCTTTCTTCCATCAGGGTATGTGCATGTTTTAAAAAAGCTGGGCTATTTATTATCTGTTTTTCTGATGAGGAATCCTGAAGACTAGTTATAGGCTGGAACAGAGAAGTAGGAAAACACTTTTGTGTAAATGTACGTTGTGGATCATGACTGATGCATTAGTACTTGTGTGTTTAAACAACGTGGTGGGAGGACAATATAACAGTGCCATGGTGGAGAACTTTGTCATTGAGTAGGTGAGTTGAACAAGAGTGATTTATTTTGATCCTTGAAAATACCTGACAGAACAGGCAGTATTTTGACTTCCAGAAGTCAAAATGCTTTTATAAGTGCGCATTACAGGTCCAGCTCTGTCCTGTTCTGAATTGGTATGGAAGAGCAAAGCAGATGGTCTCTATTCTGTATATAATAGGTGATCCATAGACATAGAATTGCATAATGCAACTCAAAGGTACAAAACTTAGCCTTTAATATCTTCCTAGGCAGGGAGAAGGCAGAGTGAGGCTGCGGAAAGACTTTTTTTTCCCAGCCATCCTTGTGTGACAGTGCAGAGATTTGTTGAAATGAAATACTGAGAGCTCACAGGAGGGCTGGAGGGGCTCTGCTGGTCTTGGAAACCCACCCATGTATGTATGTATGTCAGCACGTCAGGTTCTCATGAGGGTCTTGAAGAAACATCTGGAGGTTTGCATCAGCACAGGCTTTCTGGCCATCTCTAAAAATGCCTGCTGTAGGGCTTTCACATTTCTTTGTCCTGTAACGTGCACTCTCGCTGGAAGTGCAGCAGTGGCTGCTACAGCTGCTGCCTTGGAGTGGAACATCTGGCTGGGATACGTTGTGGGATGCATCCCAATTGAAGACACTGTCTCCATGTGGTCATCACAATTTTAAAGAAGGCGACAACTTGCCAAACAGTTGCCTAAACTCTTGACTCTTGGGCCGTTGCTTGAAGGAAGGATGACTAAATGTTTAAATGAGCTTTAAAAGTCTTGAAATTGCATGTGAGAGGAAAGAACTTTGAATTCTGTATTATGACATGTCGAGTAGACTACAATAACTGAAGATGAAGAAATCGCACCCCACTACCACCGATTTTTTTATGTTTCTGGTTATAAATCCTGAAGTTATTTCTTAGATATGAGTAAGTTTGGCAAGGTTTTGGGGTAATGCTGCCCAACCAACTTCTTGGTAATAATGTTTGTTATCCAGCACAGCCATGTTTTACTCTTAGAGTTTCTTTTACCTTTTTAAGTTCCAAAGAGAATAACAAATAAAATTGCAGAATGGTTAACTGCCAGGACAAGCATGTAATCTCTCATCAGACTGTGGATTTTCCTCCAAATGGTTTTAAATCAAAATTTTTAAATGGATATGTGTGTTATTTATCTAAACCAGTCTGCTTTATATGATATTTCTAGAATACATTATTCTGGATGTTACAATGGAAGTAATGTACTCTGAAAATCCAATATTGCTAAACCTTATGAAGAATTTTTATCTACAGACATGCAATCAGAGGATGAAGTGGTAGTAATGAAGCAGCTAATGCCATAGAGAAGCAATCTTTAGCCTTTGAGATAACAGGAAGCAGCATTTTCAGTTCCTGCTTCAGGAATCTGATACTTAGGGGTTTTGTGGTTGTCTTCCATGTGCACCTCCCCTTCCCTGGGTTAAGTGCGTTTTGTGTCCTTTAATCTTAATTTGTTGACGCTTTCTAATTAATTTTCAACCTTTCCTCCTTTCCATCACTACATAATGGTCTTTGTAACGGTCTTTTGGGGTGAATGTTGCATATTCAGAGTTTTTCATTTGTGTAAATTAATTGCAATCATGCAGAGAATCATCTGATTACCTCACGCTGGTTGCAAGTGATTGCTTACGAAGGTACGGAGCTAGAAAGAGCTTCTCAAACTCCTACACTTTTAAGATTAGCCTTGTCTTTTTTTATACAACTTTGACCTATTAAGACCTCCAGCAATAGACTCCTCAGGCAATCTAAGACACTAATTAGCTTTACAGAGAACATTTTTTTCTCTTACAACCTAGTCTGGTTTATTTAGCAGGGAATCCAGTTATCATTGACCTAAAATATAAGAAGGTACTGGCATACTTTAAGGTCAGTAGCTCCCGAGGCTGAGAAGCAGCATCAGTAGTCCGCAGCTGTGGTGTGGTTTATTTGCATCCCGACATACCTGTGCTTTTTCTTCCTTCTCTGGTTCATAACGGTGCCATGGCAACTGCTAACACTAACTCATATTAGTGTGTTCTGATTACGTTTCCACTAATTTCTCATGTATCTTGTGTTTAAGAAGTAGAAACCTTGAAGAGCAATGACTACACCTCTGTTCTCAAAATGGAAGTAAAAGTGGTAATCTGAAGTTATACTTTATTGTATGTATTACTCTAAAATAGCAATCAGAAAACTGATAGCCTTGCTTAACCCTTTTATGAATTTGGTTGAGAATGCTGGAATTGCTGAGCAATATGAACAAATTCTTACAGGTTTGTATTAGAAGTAGAAATTTGTAAAGGGTATTTATTTTTAGGTCTGTTCTATCCATATTGCTGTTGGGCATTGTATAGCATAAATCCAAGCTTCAGTGCAAATAATGATGCTTCAGCAATAGATTATCCGGTGATATACCTAACTTCTTGCCAAAAAATGTGTGTGCTCTGTCCATCTTGACTACGTTTTCATAAAAGTTTCCTCATAAGTTATATTTCTCCTTAAGATAATTACTTTGTCTGTCTAGCCATTGCAGTTTCTTCTCTAACCACAAGCTCTTTGGAGATGGCCTCTTTTTCTTCCTTTAAAAGACAGTAGCTCCTCTATTAGGAAGACCAGATAGCAACGTAATTTCTAGTTTGGGCTCAGAGCAAATTCCATTTTAAAAAGATGAACATGAGAAGACTGTGATCTTCCTGGAGTATATTGATTTTTATACCAGTCTTCAGATTATAGCAAAACCCGTATTTTTATGGTAAATCTCCAGGTGATGTGCCACAAAATGAGCATATCTAGAAATGCTGCCGTGCTCAGCAGACGGTTCCACTGAAAGCAGTGACAGTGCTGTCTGTGTCCCTGTGTGCCCCATGGGAAAGCTGCCCAGCAGTAGCGCCTGGTATAGCAGTGCTGAGGCTGTGAGGCCAAACGCTGCGGAGCTGGCAAGTGGCAGAACGGGCTTTGCTTTCTGCAGCTGTAATTGGGAGCTCAGCAGCCTTTAACTGCACTGTGCCCCACTTTCTCCCAGATAACGTTTCACTCTGGTAAAAGGTGGGAAGTTCTGCTGCAAGTCATCCTTTTGTGTTCCTTTTGTGGCTGCGTTTCTTCCTTGAATCTTTTCTCTCCAGTCCTGGGTGGCTGAGAGCTGGCGTATTTTGTACTTTCCCTGGGACAGCCGCTGGGGAAACCTGATGGAGCATGACAGTCCCTGTGTCCTCAGGTTCAGCTTTGTGTTGCCCTTTGAAGGTAACAAATGACAAGTCCTGCTAGCAAGCACAGGACTGGATCAGAGCTCCCCCTCGTCTTGTTGGCTTTGTGAATATACAGAGAATTTAAATAACTTTAGTCTTCAACTTTAAACTGTTTTGAGGTGAGACTGATGATCACATCTGTCTTCAGGCCTGTTATCAAAGCTGATTTTTGCTGAAAAACCTCCGACACTGGAAGTGCAAGATGGGGCATTTCAGTGTTCAGCACTGAAACTCAGGGTGGAGGCAGAGATGTTAGAAGTTATTGATGCAGCTGAATGAGAACTATGGACAAGAACTATGAGGATTATTTCAGTTGTTTAAACATTATTTTTAAATGCTAGTTGGTGCTGAAATACAGAAGATAAAATGATGACACTTCTAAGAGGATTCCTGTTCGTAATTTGAAACAAACTGAGCATTTTGTATAGCACATTGGCTGGGATTCTGCATGGCTGGGTTGGAGCTGCGCATCTTCAGCATTGGTGCCCAGAGTGTCTGCAATGGGAAGGTGATTCACTAGGAGCACTGGATAAACATATTGTTGGTAATGCTTGTTCAGAGTGGACTGAGCAGGCGGCCACTGCGTGAGGCAGGGTCCGGTCACAGCTGTACCTCTGCGTTCTCTGCATGTGCCTAAGGAAACACACATTTCCTGGGTATGTCCAACTCAGATGATCAATAAGGCAGGAAGATACTCTTACATTGTTATGTGAATGTTTTTTTCTGAAAGTAATGAACTTCCAGACTTAGCATATCTTTGGGCTGTGGGGTTTTTTGTTGTCTGTTTATCTTTATTAAGAGGTTATTTATTGGTTCTGTCTCTAGCAGTTTCTTAGAACTGGTTGGCCAAACAAGTCATCTCATTCCAGAAAAGTGATTTGTATGAAACCAAAATGGATTTTGAGCAAGCAAGTAGGTAACATGAAAAAAGGATAATTTTTATTTGAGATTCATTTTGTCCCAACAGACGGTTTGATTTCCGCAGCATGCTGCATCTGCAGTGCAAATGGGAACTCATGTCTGCGTGGATTGTTTGGACATGAACCTTAAAGATGTGCTTCTCCTTTTCAATAAAAAGTAACTCTAAATGTTTTATGCTCTTCTCATGTATGGCACGTACCTGTATGCCTACTCAGTATGGCACTGAATTGGCCGCAGAGCCTTGATACAGCATCTTGGAGCTAAAACAATGGTTTCAGCAAGCTTGACAGCTGCAGTATATTTAACCAAGAAAAAGCAATTAGTTTCTTTTACATTTTGGTGATTTTTTTCTTTTTCTCATTTCTTGTAGTATTTACCTCTTTTTTTTTGGGGGGGGGATTCTCTTAAGCAGAGAGCCTGTAACTGTTCTCAAAAATACGTTCCTCTGTCAGTCAAAAGAAAACGGAGTGTGGGGTTATATTAGTACCCCATTCTCACTTTCAAAATTGAATTGCTTTTTGCTTCTGAAAAAGCCTTGTTTCCAGGTCATTCATGTTATGTAAAATGTGCTGTTTGGAGAGGCTTTTTAAAAGGTCTTTATAAAGGTTAAAATAATTTTTAAAGGCTTAGGAATTACGTTTTTTTAAGCATGTAATGATTTTTCTAAATAGCAAATTTTAGTTTTAAAGCTAGCATAAATATGATGAAAATAATGTATTTTCACTGAACAAAGAACTCCTCTCTGGCCTCTGGTGAAATGCATCATCCAGACACAGGCACGGTGCTGGAGTTTGGGGGTCAAACAGAGGCAGCCCAGGGGCGCTCGCTGGGTCCGCAACTGCAGCGACAGCTGCCGCTCCAGCCTCGCTCCCTAAACTTCTCTAGTCTTTGCAGCGTTAAGTGCCACAGGGCTGAGGTTGCGCCTAAGTTTGGCTCTGGTGGTATCAAAGACTGCCACTTTTTATGAAACAAGGACTGTTACGGTGAGTGACTCGGGTTAGACTGGACTGGAACATACGTATTGGCTTCTGAAGAAATGCCAATGAATTTCTTGGTTCGTACTGAGTTTCATTGCACTGGAAGGTCTCCTCACCACGTATGTGGACTCACTGTATCTTTGTTATTTTAAGTAAAGTAATTGCTTTAATATGCTGTGGATGGTTGTAGCCATGACTACACTTCTGCTCCATCCGTGCTTGCCATATGTGTAAACAATTTGCTTATTTTAGTGGTATGACCTACTGGCCTCTGCCTGTATAAACAAATGAAGGCCAAAGTTCAGAGAGATCAGAGGGTAAACTTTAAACATCCTGCAAAATCTGCAGTCCATCAAGTGCACGCTAGTATTTGGTTACAGCCAATCCTTTTGTACTTCCAAATAATTTGTTCATGATGCCTTTGGAAAGGAGGATAAGAAGCTTTACCTGGTAGGTTCAGGCTTCACGGAACAGAATTGCATTGGTGTTATGTTGAGAAACCAGCTTCAGTGGTATTGTCTACCATCAAGAAGGGAAGTAGTGCTAACATATGCTTTCTTTTTCATTTAGATTGAGATTTAAATGTTAAAGTTGGTCGGACAAGCCATTGAAAAAAAGGCTATAGTGTACAAAGACTGGATGATATCATGAGAGGCAGATGACCCACGTGCAACAGAATTTAATGTGTGTCACAGGAGGAGGAAAACTACGAGGTAAAGTGAGAAGTACCAGTGAGATCTAGGAAGAGATATTTGAAAGAGCACTAGTGCTTAAAAGGAAAAGAGAAGGCAGGGAAGTATGGTAAGAGGGTTAAAAAGGAAAGATGCTGAGATTTTGATGGAAGCCAGTAAACCTTGATGTAGTACATGAAGTAGCACACAGGGAAAGGAAAGGTCAGGACTATCCAAGCTCCTGAATGACCAAACCTCCCTACTTCACTTTCTTTCATCAGCAGTTTTCCTGGCAGGAGCAGAGGAGCTCAGATTGCAGCCCCCAATTGTATGGTAGGGAGTGAAAATTCACCTGGTTCCTCCTGGTTAAGCTCAGCCTTGCTGGACTTTCTTGACCGCCAGTATCTGCTTGATCTTGTAAGTCAAACTAAGAGCCTCTGGAAGTCAAAGAACTTTAGAAATCTGGTGTGTATTTTCAGTATTTCAGGAATCGCTGTGATGCCATTGGTATCTCACAGGTGAGTCTTTTGTCCTGAATGACTTTACAACTCAACTTGTCAATTTGATTAAAGATGAGTCAGCTATTAATATTTCGGGATCCAGGAGGCTGAATTAACCCTGCAGACTGAAATATTATTAATTTCTTATGGACTTCTCTGTTTCTAAAATTCATGTTCCTAATTTTCTGAAGACTTAGTAAAAAATTGTGTGTTATTTCTACATGGCAGATTAACTTCCATGTATCACCAGTTAAAGTTTAAGGCATTTTATAATTTCATTGACTGAGAATAAAGCAAAAGCTAAAACAACGACGATGCAAACATTTTCAAAATTGAGCATATAACTTTATGTACTTAAAATACTGGAGTTATAGCGTTCTATAATCATCCTGGGCAACATTTCCACAATGCAACCCTGATAAATTGGCAGCATGAACAATGCTAGCATTTGTATGCAAACAACAGCTTCCTGAGAATGCAATATTGCAATATTTTTTTTCTTAAATCATTTGCACAGAGGAACTTCCAGGCTTTCTCTGGCCAATTTTTTCCAAACACCTTTAATACATAATGCATATATATGCTATAATGGTAAATTATTAATGAAAATAAGTTTGTCTTCAGAGCGGAATGGAGGTGGAACAAAATGGAATGATGGTGAGGAGTTTGAAGGCAGAACCCCCTTTGGTACAGCAGCATCTCTGGCTGTGGAGCAGCAGCAGTTCTGTATTTCTGCTTTTTATCCACGTCCTGTTTCTCTGGTTCTCTAGACACACAGGATCTGGTGAGGTGTTGAGGTACAAGGTGTGAGAACCTACCTGGTTGGGGGGGTCTGTATGCTGCATACGTGTTTAGTGGGTGAAAACTCACTGCTGAGAAAGAGTTGCAGCACGAATTGGCTGGAGATTGACTATTTCCAAAAAATGTCTAAAAAACACCTTTTGGGGTGTCTGTATGCTTAGAAGCGCCTCCCCTGAAATGTGTCGGGGAATACAGTACCATGGAAGTGGCCCTTCTTTCTGTGTATAGCGCTACTTTCAGAGCAAGAAAACCCATTATGCTGTTGTGGTGGAGGGTTTCTCAGCAACCCACTTGAACACGCTGGTCATCAAATCCCAGAGCTCCAAGTGACTTCTCATCTGACTAGTCGGCTGGAACCACCATCTGCTTTCTGTTCCCCAGATGACTGTGTTGATAGAAACTTCCTTAAAATGCAAGTGTCAAGAAACATTTTGTGTATGAAACATGAGTGAGCATAACATCTAAACATCACTTTTAACATAGTCTACTGAATCACTCATTCCCCTTTATCCTGAATGATTGTCACTTTGGCTTAGCAGAAATTCACTTTAAGTGTACCTGATCAGTTTATTGAGACATCTTAATAAACAGTTATAGGAAGCATGATACATTAAATAGGAAAAAGCAAAATACTGTAGCTGGTGAAAATGTCAGTTTTCCCTCGTACACTCTGAAGACAACAAACTTGCCTGCAAATGCAAATGTTCATAAGTCAGCATGAGTTCTCCCATTAAGTGATATTTCCATATGTGCATTTTATAGCCACAGGTCCTAACTAAGCCGCAGATAGTGTTTTGGCTTTAAGAATTTTTGCCAGTGTCATGAAGATTAAGTCCTGCAAGGTTGAGGAAGACTGCTATATGAAAATAAAAAAAGCATGCTAATAATAATTAGGCAGGAGGAAGCTTAATTAACATTATGTACAACTGTTTGTTTTTCCGTTGTTTACAATTCCTCGCACTAACAAATGTCATTATTTGCTACTTTTCCTGTTGTATGTTTAGTCAGCCTTATACAAAGGATAAGCTGTAGATGCAAACCCCATTAATGTTAATGTCTTCTAGGTATGTTCTCTCCTCAGTGCACAACTGCTTTTGCAGTGTTAATTTTTACAAAAGAGGTTGGACAGCTTTTGACTGACTTTACATGGTCTGTATTTGAAGTAATACCTGAAAGTAGGTGTTTTATAGGAACTAATCTGCTCTTAGAGCAGGTGAAAATGGTAATCAAATGTTCTTTCTACTTGGGAGGTTGCTGGGTACTAAATTATGCAGCTGCTGATGAAGAAAACCACATTTATGTAACCAATATGAGAACACACACTAAGTGTAAAAAAGCTTGTTTTTCAAGCTTTTAGGATTAAGATTTTGAGCCAAGAAGGCAGATGGTAAATCCATTTCCCAATGCTGATCTGGCAATAATGTCCTGATCCTCTGCGGAGCTCAGTAACGCTGTGCGCTTGCCTGAAATCCACAGGCTGCTGGTAAATGGTATTTCCTCATGCAAGAAGTCGTCTCTGTTAGTTTATCTGGGGATGGAGGAATTCCTCCTGCCAGCAGGCAGGTATGGGTAATGCTGGGCCTCAAGTTTATCTGCAGAGAATATCATTTTAAAATAGTGTTTTGAGGTGAAAAGTGAGGCATGCCTTTAGAAGAAATTGAGGTAAGCCAAGTGAGCAAGACATAAAAATGTAGTTGTGCAAAGCTGTCTATATGTGTCTTGAGCACATCTAAATCGGAATTCATTCCCTGAATGAACTGGAAAGTTGTTGGTTGGTTGGCTTTTGGTTGGTTGGTTGGTTGGTTGGCTTTTGGTTGGTTGGTTGGTTGGTTGGCTTTTGGTTGGTTGGTTGGTTGGTTGGCTTTTGGTTGGTTGGTTGGTTGGCTGGCTTTTGGTTGGTTGGTTGGTTGGCTGGCTTTTGGTTGGCTGGTTGGTTGGCTTTTGGTTGGCTGGTTGGTTGGCTTTTGGTTGGCTGGTTGGTTGGCTTTTGGTTGGCTGGTTGGTTGGCTTTTGGTTGGCTGGTTGGTTGGCTTTTGGTTGGCTGGTTGGTTGGCTTTTGGTTGGCTGGTTGGTTGGCTTTTGGTTGGCTGGTTGGTTGGCTTTTGGTTGGCTGGTTGGTTGGCTTTTGGTTGGCTGGTTGGTTGGCTTTTGGTTGGCTGGTTGGCTTTTGGCTGGTTGTTTGGTTGTTTTTTTTAGAAGAAAATTTCTTTGATTGTCAAGAAGTTAGTTTTGTTTAATATCGAAAATCCCAATAGAACTGATGCAGTTGTAGATCTTCTTCAACCTTGTAGAATGAGAAGCCATCTAAAAGATGGATTTTCAGATGGTTGGTGAGGAGGTATTGGCTAAAGGCCCTTCTGGATCTTACTGCTGATGCTGAAAAGGGCCTTTTGCTTCTGTTTCTGTGATGAAGCTGGTCTCGGTCTCGGGGTTTCTGAAAGGCTCTTTGACCTGGTTTGGCAGGACCTGTGGAGCTTGCTTTCCCATTTCACCCAGAGTGCGATAAACTGGTAAGCAAAGGGAGCCTCTTTCACCTAAGGGCTGATGTCCGGTATTACATGACACTTTCAAAGAATGAAGTGTTCTGGATTAAGCAGGGTTAGACCTGTAATTTCTCCAGATCTTTATCTGTTTTTTAGGTAATGACTTGCACATTTGGCTGCACTATAACTTGACAAATAAGCTTCCGCAGACAGAGACAAAGTATCTGTGCGCCATATTGGCCATCCAAGATGAATGAATGCATATATTTATTCTTATCCATTTTAGGGCCTGTCTTGAAATATCCATAAAATACATTCAGCTATTATTGGAGAAATGAAACCAACTGCTTTATTAAGCACATAATTGTCTGGTGCAGACAGGAGTCTCCGAAGATGTTACTGCCCTTTTTGCTGGGTAATTGTAGCAGGGAATTCAATGCCCTCTGGGGCACTTCTCCTGCCATCAGTCTCTGGTTGTTTCCTGCCTCGTAGGAAAAACGGTGAACAGTAAATGATTTCTGGTTTTAATTAGGCTGAGAAAGATGCATGTCCTAAGTAAATTAGAAGGTGTGGTCATTAAGTGTAGTTTCCCTGTGGACATTTCCTGGATGTCCCTTACACTTGCGTGTCCAGGGATTTGCCATTGAGCAGGCTCTGAGGGTATGTGTGCGTCTCTTTTGACTTGTTTCCCAAGCTTGCACGGAACTGCTGTCTCTGGCGGTCGGTCCCTTTTTAATAATGACTGTATGAAACTAGAGCTTCCACCACTGGAATGGTGACTGCAGCATTTTAACAGCCATTTTTATGCTCAGACTCCCAGAATTTTCATGTAGCTCCCATTGAGGCCTCAGACCCACTTCTGCAGAGCTTTTCAATTTCTCTAGATGTTCCATTTGAGAAAAGAAATCTATTTTGAATCATCTGGTCAACGTTATGTACAATAGATTCTATTACAGAGGGAAGGTCATAGAGTTTTTGCTTCTCATTGATCCAGGCTGGAGATCTAGTGTTCAGATAAGGATGAAATCAAAAAATTAAGAAGAGATTTGGCTTTTGCTGTTACAGACTGTAATAAAGAATAGAATGATTAGGCAGGTGAAAATATATATATATATATATATATATATATATATATATATATATGAAGATAATTGTGATCGTTTTGTGGAAGGAAGTTAGTCTAATGCTATTCAGAGTTCTCTAAAGGTGGTAACGAGCAACCTGAAGGTGGGAGTAAGGGCGGTCCACTAGGTTTTGAAATTTCAGATACTTCAGAGAACCTGACAAAAGCATCCCTTCTAAGAAACTTGTACGTTGTTAAAGTTGGACAGTTCTTTAGGGGACTTTTATCAAAGACAGGCAACAAAAGTTAGAAACAAATGGTCAGATTTTAAGTTGGAAGGAGATTAGGATTAGGATCTCTGCTGGGTTCTGCTCCGCTCAGTTTGTTAACAATGAACTGGAAAATAAGGTGAAGTAATTTACGCAAAGTTTTCCAAGGTGGGTAAATCTTAATTAGACTCCAAGGAGAGTCGTAGAAGAGTCCTGCAGTACTTACAATAACAACTGGATAACAAAGCGGTAGGTGAAATTCAGCGGTGTTATGGGCCCAGTAATGCGCAGTGAAGGACAGGGTGAAGGGAGCAGATCTGCTGTGCATAGTGAGCGAGGAGTTCTGTGCACAACGAACTGCTGCCACCTGCAAAGAGAACCTGGAGGCAATGTGCGTAATGTTACAAAAATATCACTAAAGATGACTGATCCAAAGGGTGAATATGATGTTGTCATTTGGAACAGAACAGGAACCTGGTTATGTTATTGTGGCCAGCTTGTATCTTTAGTACTCTGTGCTATAGTTGTCCGTACCTGTCCTCTTCTGCCCCTTCTCCCCAGCTGTAAAAATAAGTAAATAAATGCTAAACTTCATGGGCTGGAGAAGCAGGAAAGCGTGGGTTCTGTACAAGGAACAAATACGTAAACCTGGATCTGACCGATGGTCCCCCTAACTCGGGATCCAGTCCTCAGTGAGGATTAATAGCTGGCCAAGGAGGCGTTTGGGAACTAGGAAAGCGTACAGGGTCATCCCCATTCTTTCCCTGATTCCTATGAAGCTTATTTTGTCTGGGTGATTCCTTAGCCTCTCATCATCTGCATTTCAGTGACTTGCTTAGCCAGATGTGCTTTTGTTAAGTAATCCTTCATAGTTAGTTTCTTAAACTCTCGTCTCCTTTTGTGGAGCTGTGTAAGCTTTTTGCATCCAGAGCACATTGTGGCACCTTACATATATATATGTTATGTGAAAACCACCTCCTTGGGTTTGCTTTGGCGTAACTCTTCAGCCTGAAAAAGAATTAACTGCAGAGAATATGAAAAAAATGTCTGTGCATTAATAAATGGCATAGAAACAGTGACTGTGGAAGGGCTTGTGTCCAAATCCGATGACTGAGGTGTTCAAGTGAAATATCAGGTGCCTTGTTTAAAAAAAAAATCATGCATTGAAAAAATCAGTCCTATGAATCATTGCAGTGAAATTATGTGGAAATCAAAAGTATGAATGGGTTTGGAAACGGACTAAATATCTTCACAAAGGATCCACTGATATTGGTTGAATGTGGCAGTTCAGTTACATCCTTCAACATAGGACATTTCGGAAAATGGAAAAGAAAATAGTGTTGCTAAACTATAATAAAATTATCTGCTCATAGAAAAGGTTGAAATTTCATATGATGCTTCCCTTGTATATTCAAGATTTAGCTATACGTTTATTAAAACTAAAATGCCGAAAGGTAAGAGAAGTGAATTTGTGGCTCTACATATAATGATCTATGATAGCAGAGAGAGCATAACTTGATTTTTAGTAAAATGTCAAGTAATTTTGAAGAGCACTGAAGCTGTTCTATGAGTTGCAGACTGGTTTGTCTGGTCATGTAAGGTGAATTTCATTTCCACTTCGCTTCTATGAATAAGATTAAAATAAGTTATGGAAATACTACTGTTAGAATTATTTGATATTCAGTTTCTCGCATGTGTTTTCCATTACCAACTAAATGCTTAAAATCGTTCCAGGAGACTAAAACAAGTTTTTGTCAGACACAATTTATAAAATAGTTTCAACAACTTAAAATGGAAACATTTTAAAATGGATTATTACAGGTAAGCCTAAAAACTGCTCGCAATGAAGATTAGACTGTGGCAGAATTCCTGCTGTTGCTTGATAGTGGAGTTAATTCCACGTTTTTTCTCGAGCTGAATATGTGCATCTGTTCATATTGAGGTAACCTTTAAACCTAAAGGAAGCTGTACGTGTTGTTTGCAGGTATCATCAGAGCCACTCACTCATGGTTCATTGAGGACTGGTCATCACTAGCACATTGTAAATGTAAAACCTTCCCTGCGAGGAAAACCAGCAATTATTTTGCCTTCTCTCTCGCTATAGAAAGTAGATGCCGCCCAACCTGTGAAGAAGGAAAATGTTCTATTTAGAATGATGTACCTTACTATGTTCGATCTAAAAAATCCGGCTGTTGTTCAAACCCATCACCAGTGCTTCAGGATAGCAAAGGAAGTAAATGCTACCTCCTGACTCATTTTATCTCCCATCTTGTTTCTGCTTACATTTGGAAGCTGATGCCCTATAATATATCCTTAAGGTGTTACGCAGCATGTGACAAAAGCCGCCTCTTGCCTCGCCTTGTTTCATGCTGTTACTATGAGCGTTGGTGCAAGTTTGGCCTCCGTGGGCTGGTCATGGAACATAATTGCTACTGAATGTGAAGGCAGGGTGTAAAGGGCCAGGATACCTTTTTGGCAGTCAGTGAAGCTGATGTGACTCTCTATCGCAAATCTTCACCTCCCTAAAGCATCACTAACAAATACGTCACTGAAATGCTGTCTATTAGAAACATTGGGATGTAAGAAGAAAAAAGCATTCGTTTTAAACTTTTGTTTGTTTTTTTAACCCTGAGAAGTTTATTTAAAAATATACTGAGTTTTAAGAAAAATAAATTACGGGGACCTTGAATCATTGAACACCCTTAGAGTAGTTCATTTGCAGATTGACTTAGCTACTAGCAAGCTTAATCTGTTTGACATGCATTGATCCAGCCCATTAAAGAAGGTCACTTTCTCGTTATTCCCTGAATTGGAGCTTAAGATCCCAAACTGCCCAACTTTGCCAAGGTCTTATATTAGGTAACCAAGTCTTGGCCCAGCCCAGAATGATTCCCCTGCCCTGCTTCTTCTGGTTTATCCTTCAATAGCATCAGATGTCCAACAAGCTCATGTTTTCAGGAAACCTCCTGGGCCTCTTTACTCTCGGACAGTCGCACTGGAGAGCGTTGGGGAGGTCAGTAATTGATTTTGGAAGAAGATGAAATGCCTTAAGTGACATATGAAAGAGGTGTGCATTTTTAATGTTTTAGCTTTGTGTGAGAGAGAGAGTGAGCGAACCGAGGCTGTTTTGTTGTTGGCACCTAGTGATAAGTTCTTAATTTAAAAAAAATGCATGATTTCAGCATTAAGATCTGTTTTGGATCTAAATGTGTGTTCTTGTAAAGGAGTTACTTGAAGCCTGTAGCTTGTCTATTCTATTATTTTTGTGTCTCTTAACACTTGGAAGAAAAGAGCGTTTGTTTTAAATATGGAATGTCACTTGACAGTATGGACTGTGGAGTCCTCCATATATGTTCCCTGCTGCTGTTTTACTGAGAAAAATTGACCTCTTTGAAAATTATAACTTAACAGTGCTGTGATGTTAGGGCTTTGAAATGCTTCATGTTCTTTCCTGATATTAAGGTCCCATTAAATGCCAAAAATACCGAGGAAGGGAATTGATAACACATTGTGTATATCACACAAAGGACTTGACCATGGAAAATGCTGCTTTCCTTTTAATGTTGTGGTTTGAGTTTATTATCAGTTGTCTTAGTAATCACCTTCAGTAGTGTCGGTTGCTAAGCCCAGGAGGGATGCATTTGCAGAAAAGTGTGATCTTCCTCTTTTTTCCTCATCCCTCCTTGCCCCATCTGTGCTACTTGTGCTTTGGGCTCAGTTTTGGTGTTCTAGCCATAGTTTGTGTTTTTCAGCCTTTACAAGCACAGAATTTGCTTTCTCTTGGGAAAATGAAAATATTGCAAGTAAGCAAACTTCGACTGCAGTTGTAAGATGAGAAGAGACTTGCTGGGTCAGTATTGTCCGATGACATTTAATACTTGACTACGTTGCTTACGGGGCGTAGGAGCTAAGTTTAGGTACTGCTGCTGTGTAGAGCGTACTGAATTAAACTTCAAGGGGGAAGAAGAGCATGTAAAATTGCACAGCCTAATTCTTTGCCTTATTTATAAAGCTCTTGTTCAGAACTACCTCAGTAGTGTAATAGGTAATATTTTATTGAAACTGTAATGAATCCTGGGCAGAAGAGAGAGGTGCCTAATTTGATAGTATGGTCACCTTTGGGTGTAGGATGATTTTGGAGACAAGCTTATTTAATTATTTCATTAAGAAAATTATTTGAGCGATTGACTCCCATTCCAATGGCCATCAGCATATTTCAAAAATAATATTGTAAGAAACAGGGAAAATGGACACAAGGCTTTTGTATTAATATAGGAATCAGTTTAATCAGATGCATATTTATGTTGGTGTGCGTTCCTGTACTTTTTTAATTTTTGAAGTGTTGTTTGTTGCATAAGCTCTTAGTGCAAATTTTTATTTGCTATGAAGTTTTATTACAAAAATGTTTTGACTGGAGCGCTACTGCACTAGAAACACAGCCTCTGTTCTTTCACTTCCTGCTTGTTGGTGCTTCATTACAAAGGCTGGAGAGTTGGGCGGGGAATAACCTGATGAAATTTAACAAGGGAAAGTGTAGAGTCCTGCACCTGGGCAGGAACAACCCCAGGTTCCAGTATAGGTTGGGAAATTACATATTAGAGAGCAGTGTAGGGGAAAGGGACCTGGGGGTCCTGGTGGACAACAGGATGACCATGAGCCAGCACTGTGCCCTTGTGGCCAGGAAGGCCAATGGCATCCTGGGGTGTATTACAAGGGGGGTGGTCAGTAGATCGAGAGAGGTCCTCCTTCCCCTCTACTCCGCCCTGGTGAGACCACATCTGGAATATTGTGTCCAGTTCTGGGCCCCTCAGTTCAAGAAGGACAGAGAACTGCTGGAGAGGGTCCAGCGCAGGGCAACAATGATTAAGGGAGTGGAGCACCTCCCTTATGAAGAAAGGCTGAGGGAGCTGGGGCTCTTTAGTTTGGAGAAGAGGAGACTAAGGGGGGACCTCATTAATGTTTATAAATATATAAAGGGTGAGTGCCATGAGGATGGAGCCAGGCTCTTCTCGGTGGCAAACAATGATAGGACAAGGGGTAATGGGATCAAGCTGGAACACAAGAGGTTCCGCTTAAATTTGAGAAGAAACTTCTTCTCAGTGAGGGTGGCAGACACTGGAACAGGCTGCCCAGGGGGGTTGTGGAGTCTCCTTCTCTGGAGACATTCAAAACCCGCCTGGACATGTTCCTGTGCGACCTCACCTGGGCGTTCCTGCTCCAGCAGGGGGATTGGACTGGATGATCTTTTGAGGTCCCTTCCAATCCCAAACATACTGTGATACTGTGATACTGTGAACTTTTTGTGGAGAAAATGGTTCTGTCGGTCTTGCTTTAGGTAGCTACGATTACTGTAGAGTTAACGTGGCCATGTGCTCCTAGAAAGTTGGTAAGGTGAGGAAAAAAGCTTGGCACATCTTTGGCTAAAATGCTTGTGTTGGCATGAGGCCAAACTAAAGGCCAGGACCTCTCTGGGCTTATGATTTGCATCTGTCTTCAGCTGTTGGGGTTCTGTGGGATTCGTCTCGTTGCTCAGGCTCTGCCTGCAGGCTCTATGGATCCCATTACCGTATAGAACAAATACATGGAGTGCATCTGGGGAGAAATAAAATTTCTATTCTTTGACTCTTTTGAGAGAAATTTTACTGCATCTCCCTTGAGAAACAGTTCCTGTAGGTGAGTGATTACTGTTTTCCGTGAGGGGAAATGTTGGAAAATGGGTGGGTGAATCCACACATTTTTCCATTACAGTTTAAACTTGTGCCTTCAGTGTTAGGTTTTAGAAGTATGTGTAGGCCAACCGGCAAACCATAAGTCCTCTTTAAAACTTTCCGCAATTATTGAAATGCTCATTTTGCCTAAAATTACACTCAGGCCTTGTTTGTTTTTGTTTAGAAAAGTTCAGAAGCATTTCTTTATTTACAAAACTCCATGTCAACTCCTGTATCAATTTTTCTCTCTCTACACCTCTGCTCATCTATATAGATAGAAATAAATTTAAAAGAAACTCACCAAAACAAACACAAAACCAAACAAAACACACACACACACCAACAAAAAAAGAAACAACACCAAAAACCCCCAAAACCAAACCAAACATGTTCTTAAAGCTTGAAAGAGCCATCTTCTGTGTTGGTCCATCAGAGCTGAGGTTGCCCTCTGCACCGCAGCTGTCAGCTGCAGTCCCTGCATGGTTCACTTCGTGCTGAATGCTCCTTCAGCCAGAAACGGCATTGTCATTTAGGAGTTCATATTCAAGGAGAAAAATGATGAGAAAAGAGCTCGTTCAGTTAACATGTGCAGGGCCCAGTAAGACCTGCTGGTTAGCAGGGGAGTATGAACTGGAAGTAAGTTGCATGTTTTAGTAGCGAGGGTGATTTATTGTCCTTTGGAACACTTTATCAAGGGATATCCAGTAAATTCCCCTAGTTGCTGGGTGTTTTTTTTTAATTTGAGTTCAGGTAGCTTGATAAAACTGTATTGCGTTTATCGGATCTGCTGGGGAGGTTACAGGGTGAGATTGTGGCAGTCACTATGCTGGGTTAAAGTTGGGTGATTTTAATGTCTCAACAAGAGCTGCTGCGATGCATTCAGTCTCAGCAGGTGCTGATTTGGCTTTGTTCTGCCACAGCCAGGGCAGCTCCGCTTCTGATTTTTTGCTGGAGTACTATTGAATACCCCTGAAAATGCCACCCGTAGTCACTTGTGTAGTGTGTAGCTATGGCAGCCAAGCTTACTTGCCTGTTGCTGCTTGGAGCAGCGTTACAACGACACGTAACGTAACGTGGCCATTGCTTTCTCCAGTTGAGAAATGGAAACCAGTGCAGGCTGCTGTTCCCTCGGCTCTTAGGCACAGCGAGGCAGCCACGAGATCTGGACGTTAAAGGTTTCCATGAACATATGTTGCAGAGTAACCTTTAATATGGTGTGTTTGACATGGTTGGCTGGGTAAGGCACAAGAGATGTGACAGATTTTTAGTCTGCAAAGCCTCTGAGACCCTTGAATAATGCATGGCGGGGGCTGCCCGACAGCTGGTTTCATAGAGCCCTTGTCAGGAATAGGGGTTGGCTCTTGTGAGCGGGCTTGTCCCTGACGGTGGCACCACAGCATTCTTGTCCCTTTGTCATTAAATATCATGCACTTATTAACATTTCTTTTAGACAGCAGCTAATGGAATTACGGATATTTTATGTCATCTCTACATCAATAATGCAATATGAGCCACGTAAAGAATTGATTTTCTTTTTTGTTTGTTTGTGGAGGGAAAAGGAAAGATAATTTAGCGCTTGGCAGCAGAGTTTTCTTTTAGTAGTTCCAGTTTGATGTAGATTCTAGTTATGACCTTGAAGTCACATCTAGAAGCAGGGAGGCTAATTAGTAAAATTTTGTAATTAGTTAGATGACTCCCTAAATTATAGTCACACAATAAAATCAATATCCCCTGGAGCAAACCAAGTTGTACCGCACAAACAGGTTAGTGCTTAGGACTACACTGCTCGTATTGCTATGCTAAATAGGTTGTAATAACAGTATTTTATTGGGTCTAGAAACTAGGTTGTTGGGGGGTGTGGTGTGTGTTTGTTTGTTGTTTATTTATCCGTGCGGTAGCCTGTGAGAAGAATTGTTAATTCTTCTGTGTGCTACTTCCACACCTGTTCTCCTTCAGTCAGAGAAAATCAGCACTTGTGTTTGCTGGTGCCATGTGTGCTGTGTCCATTGAGAGGATCGGTGGAGTCCTCTAAGCTGCCTTCAGAAAGGAGGAATAACTTTAGCTTGCCTGTGCCCTTTCAGATGGCAAGGAAATGCTGTGATTTAGCAGAAATGACCCAAGTCAGGAGGATATTCAAAGGGAGATGGCGATTCCACGGTGCTGTTGAAAGCGCTGGGAATGTTTGCCATTTGTAGATAAGCAATCAGTGGACTTCATAAGCTGCAGTTTTGGTTGACAAAACTTCCCTTGAAGGCTGACAGTAAGCATTTAATCCAGAATTAGTAATTTCAGAAGTCTGGATTTTGTATACGTGAGTTAACATATACCTGCTTGGTTTGGCTTACCCTGAGCATTAAGCATTGAAAACCAGTACTGATGTGTTTATTTCTATAAGTTTGGGGTTTTTTTCTTTTGCACACTGTAAATATATATTCAAATATTTGTAGCAAACATGCATTTGGGGAGATGATGTGCAAGAACGGGAGTTTTTTACATAGAATTTCTATTTCTATTTCTATTTTTTTTTTAAGAGAAAAATATTTCAGGTGAAGCTTTTGCTCATCTCTATGGTATTAGAAGCTTTTTGTTTGAGAAGCAGCACTCCTATGTAGCAAATACTTCAAAAGTGTTATCGTCACTACTGTTAATCTGTAGTTCTAATACAGATTAATCTGGATGTTGATATTGCTAACATAAATGGGATAATGATTTGGACATAAAGGTTAAGGATTTATAGATGCGATCTTCACCTAAAGCTGCTAAAGAGAAGCCCTTTGCACAATTGTTCTCTTAAATTTATTCATTTTGATTGAAATACTTTTTTTCCTCAGACTCAAGATCAACCCCGTTTTGTAGTTCTGTGTTATGCTACAAACAACTCAAGAGCTTCCTTGCGTTGCTCAAGAAGCTTGCACAGAAACTCTTGGTGTGTTTAGGCAGAAGCTGTTCACCCGATGCCAGCACTAGCGCCTGGCTCTGTGCTGAGCGCCCGCCCCAGTCCAGGGTGTCATCTCTGTTTAGCAAATTCTTCAACTGTTTGCCTAAATTCACACGAAGCCAGCGGCACGTAGGCGCACGCTTAACGCTACTTGAAGACTTCCTGGTGCCTGGCCCAAGTCTGGAGGAAGAGACCAACCTGCCAGTGGCAGAATTGGGTTATGTTCATGTCTTACTGAGCCAGCTGATTTATTAGTACTCAGAAAGCTTATGAAAGACACACTCTTCTGTTGGTACAGCATATCTTAAGATAATCAGCTGTGATTATAAACTGACCTATCCAGTTTAAAACAACAACAGCAAAAACAACCAAACCCATGAACTCTTTTCAGTCTTTCATCAAGTGTGATTTTGCTGATGCTGACAGAAATGAGAGGTGAGCATGCTATGAGTACACTTACCCTCTTTTAAATTTGCCTGTGATAATGAAAACTCACATCCTTCCCCATTGACACAAAGAGCAGACGTGCTTTTGGCCTGCACATTTGCTGAGCTGACAGTCTCTGTCGCTCACTCTCTGCTATTAGCCCATCATCTGGTCATATTTTTATTCTGCTGGCAAATCTGCACCAACTAGATAGCTGATGGCAAAAGTCCGCTTTTTGTTTCTACTGATGCTTCATCATCCTTTGTGTTTGCATCTATGATCATTGATTTTTAATTTCTTGTGTTCTGTTTAATGTGAATGACAAGGGGATACATGCTTGTGACGCTGGGATATTAGCCTTTGCAAGCACACAGGTACTGGAACTTCAAAATAAATGCCTGCTTATTGGTGGGTTTATGTATACTGAATTATTAAAAATTATATATTTTCCAGGATTATTATTTGCTTTGCATACACAGGTAAAGACTGTCATTCTGATGTATTTTAAACACAGAGCAAGGTCTTTGCAGCTCACCTCTCCTCATGCTGGAGTCTCCTGTGGCCAGAGCAGGGGCAGGCGGGCAGGATGGATCCTCACCCCCCCGCCTGTCACTCTGCTTGTCTTGCCTCTGGTGCTTTCAGCTGAAGGGGAAAAGGATGAGTCATCTATCAGCTTATTGTAAGACAGTGTAGACAGCTGTAAATATATCCTGTCTGGAGATCTGATTCCAGTAATCAGCACAAAATAACCGTTGACATCACACAGGGTGACTCTGAGCCCATCCTGCTGGAAAGAAGCTGGCGGGGAGGGGGGAGGAGAGGGAAGGGGTTAATGATGCTGAAATAGCAAAGGGTAATACTCCTGCTCGTGTAGGCTGTGTGTGTTCCTGTGGTGGTTGATGCCTTCACAGACTACATGGAAACAACTTGTAGACTGTTGCTCTGGCTCAGTATCTTAATATGGCTTTCTTCTAAAAAATTAATAAAAATCTAAATATGAGGGTACAAAAGTTTCTGTGCCAAGGGCTAAACTTGTGGCATGGGGAATAGGTACATTTCTTAATTGTAGACAACTTGGGTTGAAATCTTGAATTTAGCTTGCAGAAATGTTTGAGAAGGATGTGTCTGAAATAGGATGTGTGTTTAATTTTTGTGAGCATGGCTTTTGTATTTCTGTGGTTAAAGGCTTATGAATTACAGGTCTCCATTTGAACTTTGCAATAAGTGGAAGTGTGTGAAGTGAACCAGTTTCCCCTGCATACCTTGCGTTTGTTTATTTGGAGTGCTTAAATCTACTGAGGCGTTAAAGCACTATAGCTGCTTCCAAAGGCACATTAGAAACATGGTCAAAAGTGAGGAATAGCCTGAAGGTTTGACATTCTTTTCTGTCTGGCTGCACAACAGCCATACAGACAACAAATATCCAGGAGAGAGTGAGGAAGAGGTTGCATTCTCTCAATGTACCTGTGGCCAGCTGTAGCTTTCCTTCAGGAATAGTAGTTTAGCAATATGAGTGTTAAAGGCCCTTTTTATTTCTGAAGCTACTAGTATGGTTAGAATCGCTCCATAATAACCCTGTCTAAACCAGCCAGATACAACTGATATATTTTCTTTTATCCAATATAATGAATTCCATAATCTGTTAAATATGTGCACAGAGTAAATGAGGGATTTTGCATTCTTTTAAAAAGAGTGATTTGTAATGCCTCATGCAAATCCACTCTGTGGCAGAAAGCCTCAGGGAGCGTACAGAGACTTATTTTCACTTTATCAAATGGATCTGTAGGTTGGAAGCTTTCACAGTACAGAAGAAGCAGGTTAATTCTCTGCTTGGCATATGGAAATGAGATTTAAGAAATCATTCAAACAGTGATGTCTAGATTTGCTGCTTTGAAATGGAAATAGGTTGCAAAACAACCTATTGGTTGGTTTTGTATGGGTCTCTGATAGTCTTGCTAGTGCTGCTACAGGAGGCAGGAATGAGGTGTAAGACATTAAAATAACAAAACCATTAAATCCTTTTTTCCTTTCAAGCTAGCTGTATGTAGTCCATGTTCAAAGAGTTGCTGCTTCTGTCAGAAACTTCTCAATTTAACATAAAGTCCGTAGTTCTGTTAAACAAATGTTTAAAACGTTCACATCGAATGTAGGTGCAGTAGGATCCACACGTGTGGGCCTGGAACTGGGCAGCCTGAAAACCCTGCCTGGCTTGGGGCTCCCGAGGCTCCTGTGCCTTCCCTAACCCCTGAAGTCAGTGTACAAGTGCTGCCAGTCCTGCGCCCCAAGTGCTGCGTGTGGTTCCACACGAGCAGGAAAGTGAGCTCCTAGTCTGGGGTTTTAAGATGCTTAAATGTCCTGGAAATAATTAGGGTCTCTATGGGAGCATCTGTGAGCTAATGAGTGCTACTATAGGGTTTTTTTCCGTGGTTTTCTCCAAGCTTCTGGAATGTAATATTATAAAATATAATTTCAGATACTTTAGTGTGTGCATTCCTCCTTGCAGCAGAGCAGGTCTGACAGGGCCTTGCAGTACTCGCTGGGGCAGAAGTACAGGTGACAGGAGCCAACACGACGCTGTTAGTGAAGAGCAGGACTTGAACTGGCCACAGCGTCAGTCCTCTCTCCTACATAAAGCACTAATAATGAACATTTTGCTCTTCTGACTCGTGACTGAATATTTTTCATGCGTTAAAAATTCAAAAGTAAGAGGAGGGTGGTGACTGTGTGTGGTCTGAGGAAAGAGATTCACCGGCTTAATACTGAAAGATGTGCATTAACTGCTGAATCATCCTCCTGGGGATCCTTTGAACTTTAATGTGGCTGAAAAGAAGTGAACATACTTCTCCTGCGCACAGTCGCATAGACATGGTATCCTTTTCTAAGGGCTTAGTATTTAACGTGAATTTTGTTATTCTCTTAAAAATATATTTAGAAGTTAATAAATAAGCAGCATCTACCAGTTAATTGCTGGAAATAGCACGTGAAAAATGCATGCTCTTTTCCAGGGGGGATTCTGGACGAGCACTTTGAAGTTGATTCTCTGTGCATCTACCTAATTTTGTTCAGATGGCTGGAAAGGCTGCCAGCTTCTCTGCTGATTCGGAACAAGCTGATAGTGTTCTCACTCTGCTGCAGGGATAGCTGTGTCTTTGGTCTGAATGAATCAATGCCATGTTTATAGAGCAGAGCCTGTGAAGCCCGTGCGGAATACTCGTTAGAGAGCAGTGCTCTCGCTTTTCATGTAAAATCAGTCAAACAAAGTAGGAATATATTTAATATACTTAGGAAATTTCAGTAGGGTGTGTGGTGAGTGTTAATGCTAAGAAAGGTCATAACTGAGTGGAGATTAAGAGCTTAGTATTTGTGTGTGTTTTCCAGTAATTCATACATCAGCTTGAGCTGTCAGATCAACAAGTGGTGTCGTGGCATGTGCCTCTTGGGGCTGTAGGTACAGTCAGTATTCTTGTGTCGATGTCTCATTTTATTTTAGAAAAAGCTTTGACTGGACTGGCGTTAAGTTTATTGAATATAATGGAGAATATGCAAGAAGTTACGGGAAACAATTGCATGCAATTTGAAACATTTAGTTATTTCTTTTTGGGGGCTGAGATGACTGTTTAACTGTATTGTGGTCTACTTCTTGTTTTAAAAACCTGGATATGAGTTTCAGACAAAAGCACAGCAAAACTTGTCTGGTTTTGATTCTTGGAGGTGTAATGTGGGAGGTAATTCTGCTCTCTTCTGTCAGTGGGATTTGTAATAGGTGCTGTGGACTTGTTTGAAAGCTACTTCCATTGGTTATTTCCCCAGCTCTGGGCCTGGCATCTCCTCTTCCTCAAGCGTACGTTGCCCTTTTTCCTAATGTTTCCAACCCCTCAACCTTTAAGATTCAGCTGATGCATTATAGCTCCATGTATTTGGAGTAGTGGTTGTGTATTCTAGCTCTCCAGGTGTGTTGCCTTAGCTGTGGGTAACTTTCATCCTTCTCATAACCAAGGAAACAAGTTTTGAAACTTTAAATGTAACGCACTGCAATTTAAAAGAAGATAACTTATCGGATTAGGATTTAAAGGATGTTTTTTGAGACATGTTTCTTTCTGCTTTATTTCTTCTTTATTAAAAACCAAGTTATCACCATAAGATTTTTATTGATAACGTTGCATCTAGTTGTTGTACGTTTTGAAATTTATGGTTAGACTGCTTGCAGTAAAAAAATCTAGTGTTCAGTTTGATGTCAATGTGCAGTTGTGTGCATGCAATATAGGTGGTATATATTTAGTACCGCATTTGGATTTTTAGTATCGCAAAACAATGTTTGTTTCAACAGTGGTGTGGGTCTCTTTTCCCAGGTAACAAGTGATAGAAGAAGACAAATGGCTTCAAGTTGTGCCAGGGGAGGTTTAGATTGGATATTAGGAAAAATTCCTCCACAGGAATGGTTGTCAGGCATTGGAACAGGCTGCCCAGGGCAGTGGTGGAGTCGCCATCCCCAGACGTGTTCAAAAGGTGTGGAGATGCGGTGCTTAGGGACACGGTTTAGTGGTGGACTTGACAGTGCCAGGTTAATGTTTGGACTTGATGGTCTTAAAGACCTTTTCCAACCAAAACAGGTCTGTGATTCTATGCTTTTGTATGCGTAATGTGATACAGAATGGCAGACACACAATTTGTGTTGTGCTTTTTCTTATTATTGCATCAGCATGGTCTAATAATGATTCAGGATACTTTTGCAGCAAGTTTGAGGAAAGTCGGGAAAATGCAACCGATGAAGAAGCAGGGACAGCCTGTGCAGGGAAGTGCTGGTTTCCAGGGAGAGTGGTGTTCTGTGAGACTGGCTCCATCCCTGGGTACCTGTGATCCAAGATGATGAAAGCCCATTGGCATGTGGTTGCAGATTATCAGATATTTTACTTAAAATCCGGGGAATGACAGTGTGAGGAGAAGGAATCCAATCCAGGCCACATGTGTGTCTGTGTACAATGGTCCTCAGGAAGACAGTCTCAGAGAATAAATCTATTTTTTATGAACAAGCACCTGTTGCTTTTCATGGAAGTGATAATCCTGGAGCAGCTGCTGGTTAGGACTGGTAGTATCAGCTCTCGGGCCCCGCTGTTAGCACAACATGTTTAAGACCCCGTGTGTGGACTCACTGATCTGCTTTACGATAAACACAGGCGGTACTTGGACTGCGAGGACTGACAAATGGAAAGTTACAGAGAGCTCCTTGTTGCAGCTTGGCTTATGTTTCTTTGCCCACTTCAAGAGGCAGCATTAGTCACCCACAAGTGTCAGATGCCGTGGGTCCGTGCTGGCTTTTCCTTGGCGCTGCAGGGTGCCGCAGCTCTCCCTGCTGTCCTAAATGCTGCCTACTTCTTTCTGTCCCTTCCAGCCTCTTCAGAGGACAAAAACCCCCACAGTGTTCTAAAGTGAAGAAATATGTACATTTCCATTTTTTGGATCTGATTTTTAAAATGTCACGGTGTAGAAAATGGCCAAATTGTGAAAGGCTTCATGTTGCAGGTTGTACTGCTTCTCCCGTGGGCTGAACTGGCAGTGGCAGGAAGAGAGGACTTCGGCAGGTCCGGATTTCATAGGGGCTTGGAAGCCTGATGGCACTGATAAACCCTTTAAAACCTATTTTTAGGCTAGAAATACTGAGGAAAGACTAACGCTGTAGTGTTTTGGGGTCGGTCTTTTCCCATCTGCCTCTTTAAGCCAACACAATGGCTGTTTTGTTTGCAGAATGATAGCGTAAAATAAGGAAAAAGCAAACCCACAACATTTTAAGCTTTTATAAAATCTAATAAAAGCATGGAGTTATTTTTTTGTAATCATAGGGAGCATGCTTCTGATACAAGTCATGGTTTTTGCAGTGTTTCTTGAAAGCTGGGAGAAGGACAAGACAAGAGGAACACGAGTTGCCTGTTAGCTGGTTACAGCCTGTAGCACACAACTAGCTCTGAAAATGACCAAACGTTTATTCAACTTCTTTCTGGTTAAAATACAGAAGACATATATTTTCTAATTCTTTTTGCTCTGGCTGCTGTTGTCATTGGGAAGGTATCGCTTGTGAAGGTGAAGGGAGCGTGGGGGATCCGCGAGAGTTGGGCCCGGGCCGCTGTGTGGTGCACTAGGCCGGGCACAGGGCCAACCCCCACAACCTGATATATCTTGATGGCGCCGTGGGCACTGCGTCAGCTTTCTGTATTTGCCAAAGCATTAAATACGCTTATGGTAGATCATGTAATCATGTGTTTCTAAGCATGCACTACCAGTCGTACTTATTTTATTATGTTGTGTTGACTTGTTTGGGGTTTTGTTTGCAAACTCTCAGAAGAAATTGTGCTACGTTGCACAGCAGTGTAAATAGGGCTTTCAGGGCACAATTTAAAATTGATGTGCGTCTGAATTCCTTATATTGCTTTGAAAATGGAGTGATCAATAATCTGCTCAGTGATTTGGTTAGTAAGCATCAGGCACCATAAATAAAACTGTGTAAGTGCTATTTAGATAGCCAAGGAATACATAGCAGTTCCAGAAATAAATACACATCACTTGTAGTTTCAAATGTCAGTTTTCGTTTGGTATGTTTCATGTGATGAGCCTCTGACATGCATGTGTGGATCAGAGGATGATCGCTTATTAGTCCTCAGCTTTTAATGAACATTATGACCGTTCCACTGCAAGAACAGGGATCAGCATTCAGAATAACCAGAGCAGCGTGTGGCTTTCCTGCAGAGTGCCCGGCAGCGTTTCCTTCCGCACTGGAACACACCAGTGATGTTGACTCGGAAGGCTCCTCTTTTTGTAAAACGTGAGCTGAAAGCTGTTGCCTGCTCAGGTCTGTCCCAAAGGATGGGATGTGTCCTAGCACAGCTGAGTGCTGTAGACTCTGGAATTCTCTCTACCACTGATGTGTCTTGAGGAGGAAAGTGTTTTACATGGGAGTTTTCTTTTGTCCAAGGTCAGTTATTACTCTGAAGCTTAAGCAGAAGCTATCTAAATACTGTTAGAAATAAATACACTGCTTCTTCGGTCTAAATTTTCCATTATCCCTCCTTTCAGAAATTCTGGTGTTTCTGTAACTCGGGATGTAATGCATTTCTTATTTTTTCCAAGATAAAACGTTTTTCACAGTATCATCCCCAGTGACTGAAACAATAGGCTTTGGAATGTGCACAGATGGATAATTTTAAGTGATGCTCAGATGATATCAGCAGAAAATAAGACATGTAGTTCAGAAAAGGGAGTACCCATTACACAGCCTTTCAGGAGTGACCTGTGTCTCATATTGCCCAGTACAAGAACACCTGGCCTTGACAGAGAGGACATCTCTTGTTGGACAGAGCAAGGTAAACTGGTGGATGGTGCGTCTCCTGAACCTGAGAAGGAATTAGAAGAGGAGGCCACTTTTCAGAGAGCTTTTTTTTTTCGGGCATTCTGGATGTTTGCCTGCAGAGGATTCAGTGCCTACTGTCACAAAATGCAGTGCGGTCCTTCTGCTGACTTCAATAGCAGCAGATCAAGCCCTGTCACATTCATAACAGCTGAAGCTCCTTTTTCTACTTCACTTCTCAGTCTGGCAGCATGTGATAAGCATCTGCGCTCTTTGGGTTGGAGCCACAACAATGAGGCTTTTGTTGCATCAAGTATTCTGGGAGAGGAGGAGGCTGTGTGAAAGTTAATTTTGGGTACTAGCTCATCAATGTTAACATGTTTCCCGTCACCCTTTGGTTGATGCTGCTGATGCAGTGATATGTTGCCTGGTAAGGAAAACGTGAGAGACTTTTTCACAATGGAAATTAAACTGTGTAGAGGAAATAATTCTCTGGAGCTGCTTGTGGTCTCGTTAATGAGTGGGAGTTTGGATTTGGGCAAACTATAGAAATCGGGCTGATGAAGTGAAACTCTTCCTGCCTCTCATCTCTCGTAACTTATGATTCAACTACTGGTTTTTGCATTCACTTACTTCATTTGGTCTCCTACTGCAGTCAGGTTTGGAAACATATTACTATTAAATTATTTAGTAGTAATAGGTCTGAAGCACTCCTCTACAAATTTACAAGAATAATAAAGAAATCAAATGCTGTTCCAGGTGGGAAATAATATATTGAATAGATGACTCATAATAACTTGAGATCTTAAAGATTTCTCAGGATTGGGAAAGGGAAGGTAGCTTGGAAACAAACTCTACATGTCAAGTTTATTGCTTGTTGTTGTTAACATTTCTATATTATTGATAGTAATGTATCCCATAACTGTGTTAGGAAGCCAAGTTGTTTTTTGAGAAGATTTTTCCCAAAATATTTGCTGACCGGCTCATCCTTTTCTATGGATGACCAGACCTATTCTAGTGTACCTGTCCAGCAGTTTCGTCCATTTAGTTCTGACGTTTATGTTCCTAGTGGAGGGGGAACTTCTGGGTTCTATCTGTGAAGTGCCTGCTGAAGTTCTCCTACTGTTAAGCTCTGTGAGAGTTATTTTGGGACTATAATCTGTCTCTTTTTCTTTTTTTTTTTTTTTTTTAATTAAAAGACTTTTTTGTCTTTCACATGCTGCATATCTTACTGCATTCTCACACAATGCAGTACTTCAGTAGTGCAAGTGCCTTTTCCTGTGATAAATTGAATAAAGGATAAAGGATGTGATAAAGGAAGGACGAGGATATTCTGCCTTCCAAACTATAGAATATATGACTGTGAAGTGTTATCTGCAGGTAAAGATGACAGCAATGTACCTGTGGTTAATTTTACTCCGTTTTACATTTGGGCTCCATTACCACTCCTGTGCGACCATGGTAGAACATAGTATTTATCATTTTAAGCAGAGCTTAAAAAAAACCCCAAACAAAACAACAACAAAAGCCCCACAAGCATCAAACACACACTTTAAAAATATTTCACAATAAGTAACAAACACAACTTAGGAATGACTGTTGTTTCTACTTCTGTTCTTCTGACGGTGTTTTGTGTTTCTTTAAGAAAAACTTCTAGTGAGGACCCAGCTAGTATTTTCATTCCTCCAAAAAGAAAAGGTTGTTTTTCTCATACTTCCTTGCCGATGTTTGGGCATATAGGTATTCCTTAGAGTTTGTGTGGGATATATTCCTTCCTTAAAAAGTATTTTTTCAAGAACTAGAATGCAATTGGGAAAAGAATGCTTTTGTAAGTATCACCAAGCTTAGCAACTTCTTGTTTCATTTTTAAACTCTATCATTTCCATAAATAGAATAACAAGACAAAGATAAAAGATTTACTCCAAATATTTGAGATCTGCAGAGCTGGTGTGTGTATGTGATGAAGCAGTTGTCTTCAGCTGCTTTATGGTGAATATTACAGAAGATGCTGCAAGTAAGGTATTTGACTGAGGTCACACGTACTAATGACTTCAAAGCAGGGCTTTGTCACGGGGTTTAATGTCTGTATCCTCCAGAGAGGAGGGCAGGTATTTGTGAAAAGAAAGTCGGCTGCACAGGGTGATGAAACAGGCTGTGGTGGTGCTGTAATGAGGTACTAATTCATCAGCCTGGTGGCCAGCAAAGAGATGGTGGGGAGGGAAAGCTCTTGGTTGAAGTGATGTTTGACAGATGGGAAGGGCAGCTTTTCTATAGATTTAGAGAATAATAGAAAAAAATTACCTAAAAAATAGCTCTTTACTTTTATAGTCTTAGTTCCGCTTTCACGACAAGGGCTCTGTCTGGAGCAGCCAGGGACATTGCCCTGCTCTAGCCCCACCCGGGTGACACGGGGCTGCAGGGACGCTCTCCTGGCTTGCCCTGCCTGGGGAGGAGCTGTCAACAGTGGGGGAAAGTACAACTAAATCTCTTGTAAACAGTGCAACTACAAATACCCCTGTCTTTGTCCTGAGGTTCTGGTGGTTAGAGCTGTACCCGGCCTGGGTGGCTGAGTTCTGCCCAGGCAGGACGGTGCGGGGGCAACTCGTAGCACCTGGGAAGCCTTTGTAGCCAAGGTGAAGGGAGCTGTTACAGATGGAAGGATGAACAAGCAGAGAAGTTAGGACAGTCTCAAGGAGCATTAAATATTTTCCTCATGGGAAGAGGCGTTGGGCTCATAATTTTGCTTTTTAAGGAATTGGAGATATTTAATTGCAGAGCGCAGTACATACTACCATTGACTTACAAAACAATCAAGACCTGGGCTGAAATATTGACAGGCAGCTGGGCTTTCACTGGGGTACTTGTGTTGTGCCAGTCACCTCTGAAAACTGGGAGAGTGCTCTCATGTTGGACGGAGGGGAAGGGCTGAGGAGGATGGAGTGAGCGTAGGTTGCTCTCCCCCAGGACAGTGCGGTGGCTTCGTGGCTGTAGGATCTGGCCCTGTGGAGGGCAGGAGGTGACAGGGACATGCTGCAGCAGCTCCAGAGCACAGGAGGACAACAGGCGGTGGGGTGGAGAACCAGCTCCTTTCCAATGCTCTTCTGCTGAGCACAGCTCAATGTGTGATTCTGTATTTCTGGCTGGGGCTTTTGCTGTCTGATGCCCATGGTGGGACTGGCCAGCAGCCATTCAGCTGCAGAAAGGCATGGCTGAAATGAAGAAAACAATCGCTTCGCTTAAGTAAATGCCTATTAAATAGAATAAATCAATTGGAATGATAAGTCCATGTGATATTTAATATAGTGTCTGCTTCAAGTTAATCAGTAAGCTAAATTTGCTGAAATTTTAAGCTATATGTTGTAAATTGTGGGTGAGCTTGTGCCCTGCCTAAGGCTGTACAGGAAAGGAGACTTAGACAGTGGAGGAGGGGCATGCATAGCCAAAGCAGAAAATGAGGGGAGGAGGAAAGAATCAATAGTTCATTATATTTGTAGAGTAGCAGAAGGAGAAAAAGGATCAATAGTTCATCAAATCTGGAGCCTCGGCTTGTGAGATGGGGTTGGTTAACACAATAATGCTTTAGTGGAGTCATTGTTCATGTTCCGTGTTTTAACTAGTGCATATCATGTAACAGTTGATATAATTATATGTGAAAGAATAAAGGAGAAGTAGAAATAAAGGGTAGTCAGCTTGCAAAGCCTAGTTTAGGGGAAGGCACTCCCTTAAAGAGATCTTGTTGACATACGAAATAATTCTTTGAGGTTCTCCAGCCCTCCTTTTATACCAGCATTGTCTTCACCATAACAGCATTGCTCAAAATTCTGCAGTTTTCAATTAGGATTTCAGTGAATGTGAGTTTTGTCTGCAAGATTAGGCGTTGTGGTTTTAATAGTTTACAGCCCAGGTGAAAAGTAAATACTGTGTTATAACAGCTAGAATTCAGACTTGAGTGTGAAATTTTCTACAAAATGAGCTCACTTATTTAACACATATGGGATAGAAGTAATGCAGTCATGCAGTTTCCATGATTATGCTGTAGAGAAATAATAGCTACTATAAAGGTATATTTTTAGAAAAGTTGCAAACATGCAGTATTAGTTTGGACTTGCACTCCACAGTGGATGTAAATAGTTTAAGTGAAAAGGGCTGCTTTTAGTACGAAGTAGCTATTTTCTGTGGTTTTATTGATTTGAAAGATTGTGTATTGGCTGGCATGAAATGCTGATGGTCTCATTAGGGCCCATGAAAGTATGCTGTATAATAGCCACATGCTCTGACATCTTGTAGTAACACAAGAATCCTTTCTCGCCTTTAGGAATATCAGTGAGCTCAAATACTGCTGGCTGTTCCCTTGCTGCGTCCAGGGGAGCACCGTCCAGCTTTGCCGCAGGAGCTCCAGCAGTGCCTGTGTGAACTGGAAGCAATCCCTGGGCTCCCTGTGGCTCTCTGAGAAATGCAGCAGTTAACTATCGCTTGCTTTCAGATAAAATAATGCAGCTGGCCTTGTTAATGGCTACAGATTATGAGAGCTTCAGATTCAGAGCTCCCTGTAGCCCTCTAAGCTGATGAGTGTTCTCCTGTCCTCCATGCATGAATAATGCATGACCTTGCTAGCTTCACTAAGATACAGTTAATTCTCTTGGCCTTTAAGGGTTTTTCTCCTCCTGTTATTACTTAGCTGCCATCCTGTTTGAAGGGAATGAATTAACCGCAGGTCTAGACACGCTGGTGAATTTAGGAGACAATCACATGATATGGATAAAGCAGCTCCAGTGTTCAAGGTCTTCAGCAGAGGTCTCTTTAGACTTACTAAATGTCTCTCTTGTGCCATGGGCATTGTTGGCATATCAATATTCAGATAGCTTTACTAGATCTCAGTGAAACCCTCGGGCATTGCTGTATGAAGGAGGGGAGAGCCTGGTGCGGTTGGCAGGGCCTTTGGGCAGCTGGCATCTGGGGAAACATCTGCAGGGGGTTCCACATGTGCTCACACTTGGGCCTGACCCTGTGAGTTAGCACAGCACGGAGGTATGGGCAGGGTTGCTGTTTGCAGCAGTTTTTGTATTTGCGTTTTGTATGTTTTATACATTTCCTGAAGGTCAGAAGACTATTGAAACACTAATACACCCTTCCTAGGATGGTCAGGGAATAGAGACTTGCCTGTCTTTCTTTATCTGGATGGAATATCCTTTTGAATGTCTTAATAAAAGCTTAAATCTGTTCTTCTCTGTTTTAACCAGCACAGCTGTGGAGAGATTTTTGGCATGCTTTGTTAATTTTAGCAACATTTTATCTCGATGTTGAGTAGGTAAGTAAAAACTTGAGAATGGCAGGGATTGACAGTGCACCTGCTAAAACAGGCTGCTCTTTATAATCTGTAATTCAAATGTTTATTTTAAAAGGAAATACTTTGGTTTGGAGGCTATATGGTGTGTGATGGTAGCTGAGTAAGCCTAAGCCTATCTGGATAGCTGGAGGTAGATCCAGGTTGTGACGCATGATGCTTTTTCTCAAGGTGCTATACTCCACAATTTTTCAGCTAGTTAACTTGATTGGCTGACCCCCATCAAGAGTAACTGAACCCTAACAAAATGACTTTTGATTCATGAAAAGCTGTAGCTGGACTGGAACATTAAAGTTCTTCTGCAGTATCTAGAGACATTTACATACAGTCCTGAAACAGTCAAGAAGAGGAGGCTTAGAGGTGAGCTCATCACTCTCTATAACTACCTGAAGGGAAGTTATAGCCAGGTGGGGATTGGTCTCTTCTCCCAGGCAGTCAGCAACAGGACAAGGGGGCATGGGCTTAAACTCTACCAGGGGAAATTTAGGCTGGATATTAGAAAGAAATTCTTTACAGAGAGAGTGGTCAGGCATTGGAATGGCTGCCCAGGGAGGTGCTGGACTCGCCGTCCCTGGAGGTTTTTAAACTGAGATTGGCCATGGCACTTAGTGCCATGATCTAGTAAACGGACTAGAGTTGGACCAAGGGTTGGACTCGATGATCTCTGAGGTCTCTTCCAACCCAGTCGATTCTGTGATTCTGTGATTCTGTAATAGGTGAGATTTCTTGGTGTAGCATGCTAACAGCTCAATGTTGGATCTTAGTTTTTATTCATTGTATACTATATTGCATCAATTTATTGTTATTACTGTTATTGGCAGGCTGGAGGTGGAGGGCTGGATTCTCTGCTGGTGGGCAGGAGCCCAGCTCTGGCCCGATCCCATTGCTACAGCAAAAGCTTAGGCAGTAAAACTAAGGAGTTTGTGCCATGCACTTAAGTTGAGAAGTTCTAGACATTGCTCCGTGCAGAAAGGCCACGTAACACCAGGGGTTTTCATAAGGAGCACTGGATGAACTGGCATCAAGGGTGCTGTGCTGCCTGAACTGCCCTGCAGAAAGCAGGAAAAATAAGCAGCTGAGATGGGGCTGCTCTGGTGGATTCCTTGGTTCATTGTTTTTCAGACTGGACACAGTCATGCTTCTTCCAAGAGGTTCAGAAATACTTATCCCTTTCTCTCTCGGAAGCTGAGAATCATCGAGGCATTTGTGTGTTCTTCTATATGTGCATTTATATACGTGCATATGTAAGAATGTCAGTTATAGCTATCAAATTAAGTTTAGAAATGTGGCATATAATTCAGTAATATTTATCGCTATCATGCTAAAAGCACGTAAATGGCAAGAAATCATGGCACCAGCTAATTTAATAGTTCATACTTGGTTTATTCTTTGGATTTCTGGCTCCCTTTATTAAGCATTGTCATAGGTAAATTGAGAAAGGGGGACCACTTACATTATTTCAAAGCACAGGAGAAACATGGGAGAAAGATATTTGATGGTGGTAGAAGAGAGAATCTAGGCTGACAAAATTCTGTGTTATTTGCTGTGCTTAACTGGTATTTTCTTACAGAAGAAAAGTGGTATTGTTAGACAAGACAATAAATCCGTAGGTGCCGTGTGTTATATTCCATATCTGTCTGGTTTAAATTTTTGCAAGTCCTACCAATTGTTTCATTGTGGTACACAAATTACTCATGTTTCTTGTTCTTCTCCCTGACGATGTTGCACTGATTTTTTTAAAGACTAATTACTCTCGTCCCCACTAGAGTTGCTCTTTTACATCAATAGTCATTCACAACTTGCTGGATGCCTGCAGCTACAAATCAGCCATTTAAGCAACCCTGGGAAGTGTTTTGTAGTTTTTTTTCCTCACATTATACAGCCCATCTGGTAATGGAAGAAGCTAATAGCTATAAGCATATTATCAACTTGAAATCAAGCCATTTCGGAAACGTTGTAAGTACCAGTGACTTGGGCCCTTGGGATGACTCTAAGGATGCGTCCACGTGTGTGTATAGAGGACAGGAGCTTTTTGCTCTTGCTTTCTTGCTGCATGAAAGCCTCGCAGGAGGACCAAAACGAGAAACCTGCTTTGAAGGCACGTTTTGCATTGGTCTGTGCAAGTGGGTACATTTCATAGTGGGATTAAATTTAACAGAAAGAAAGAAGAAAAAACGAGTGTTTTCTTAGGTTCCACTGTTCATCCACAATCTTTTCAAAAGCAGTTTAATTGAAATGGACTTTGAACAGAAGCCAATCAGAAGTTTACTTAAGAAATGCAGTGTAACTTTCTGTACATCAGACAGTATTTCTCTTTAGATGATAGCTGTATATTCGATGTTTAATTTTCTGGTGCCTGTTTGAGTAATAAGAGGATGGAAAATAAACACTTTTGCTTATCTCTTTTCCAGTTTACCCAATGTGATTATCAATGTTAGGGTTGACCCTTTGCTGTTCTTTCTAATACTTGTTACAAGGGAAATAAACATAGGCTGCTCTAAGATAAGGCTCAAACAGTAAAAGAAATAGCCTATATTATATTATTTACAGGATCAAGGTAGTAAACTCAATAACCCAGTTTGTTGTTTTTTGTTTTGTTTTAAATGGCTTCTGTTCATCTGCCAGAAGACTTAGTTGTTCTGGGCTGAATGGCTTTAGCATCTTCCCCCACACACCCGTCCTATTCTACAAGCATCAGATGACAAAACTCCCATTCTCTGGTTCAGGAGGGTATTCTGCAGCTCATTTCTGTTATTCGTCTTAGACCACTTTTGTTTCCAAAGTTGTACGATTTCCTAGGCAGTAGTTGCTCTTCATGCTGAGAGCTGTGACTTTTGATTTTAGTCTGTCCCATCATCTCCTCATTTCTACTTTAATTTTAACAAATTCTGTGGTGTGAGTTCTTTTAATCTCTTGTTCCAAACTTAATTTAGTCAACCTTAATTCAGGCATAAATGTTGAATTATTGCATACAAATGTTGGCGCGTTAGAAGTGTACTAATGTAATCCATTCCTATGCCATATGCCGCAGTTTAATGATTCTGCACTAGGAAACTGGATTAAGGATTTCATTTTGCACTAAATCTGAGAAATTGAAGGCTATTTTTTCTTCTTGTTGCAAACTGGAAGGAGCTACAGGTATATCTGAGCTTTGCCTTTGACTCATGCTCCATAATTCACTGCTGAAAGATGCTTTCCATGTCCATCCCCTTGACAAGTTTTGCTGTCCATTTTCAGAGCAAGCCATCTGTTATGCTCTCAGTATGTTTCACAGCCACTTTTATTCAAATACGCTGAAAGCTGCTGAAGGAAGAGATTTTTTTTCAGGCACTTAGTTCTGACTAAGTGGAATGAGTGATGTTGAGCTTCGCTCAGGACTGATCTGTTTAATAATGGAATTAGGCTGGGCACATCCAAACGGGAGTGCTCCGATGTTGCTCCTGCCCGTGCAAACAGCCACTGTGATTCTTTCCAGCTTGTCATGATAAACCAAACTAAGACGACAGTATTCATTATACCAAAAGTTAATTTGACAGGCATTTTTGCAACTAAGTTAGCACTAAAAACGTTGCCAGCAGTACTCAGGCTAGCTCTTGATGCTGCCAAGTGAGTAACGTGGCCTCTGGGTTTATTCGCAGGAACTGCTGGCACTTAGGTGAGCCCTTTTCTTTTAAACTACTTCAGAAGGATGCTCCAAAGGCAGGCTCTTTTTTTCCTCTTTTTTTTAATTTGGTGGTTATGCTTCAAAGGCAGGGATGCTGATGGAGCAATGAAGCACTGTTGGTAAATATTTTAGACTGTAGTTACCACTGTTTTGTTGAACACTGCCTTCATATTTTACCTTTAAAGAGCAGCGGCTGAGTGTAAGTGAAGGTAAAGCTTCATTTTAGATGGGAGGGCTGTGCAGTGAGTCAAGCCGTGTGGTTGGCAGTGGCAGTTCCCGCTGTCCCAGACTGCTCCCAGCAGGATGGCTGGCAGGGCACTGCCGCCAACCAAGGAGATGGGCAGTGGGATGTTCTGGGGTTCGCAATCCCCGACATTTCCGAAGCCCTCGCTCCCTCCCGTGGTACAGAACAAGCTGGATCCGCAGCTGCTCACTGTGGGCGCGTTACCCACAGTAAACGCAAGACTTGGTACCTCTTCAAGAGGCAATCAGATGTTGCAGTTCATTTGCCCAGCTTAGATATTGTAGCATCTCTTCTGTATTTTTGAAAAATAAAGAAGTATTTGGGTCTCAATCACTCATTTTAATTGGTAAACAGAAAGAAACAAGCATGCAACTTAATGCATTAAGTGCCCCCCTCCTTGTTTCTCCCAAGTGGCTCAGCTGGTTTATTTTCAGAATGTCTTTCCTTGGCATTGTATTTAGCTGAGCAAACTTCATTTCATGGAGGAGCCGCTGCAAGTGCTAGTTCTGTTAATATCTTTAGAGATTTTCCTCACCGTGTGAAAATGGCTGTAATGGAAACCAGTCTGGCAGAACGGTCACCTCCTGTAAATGACTTGGTTTTTACTTTCCTTTCTCAGTAGTAGGAGAACCTGAAAGTCTTTGGATATTGGTCATTACCAAACGTGCTTTGCAGAGGAATTATTTTTTCGAGTGAGGAAGGCAGATAATGGCGATACGTTGTCAAATGTTGCTAAGAGGACAGGGGTCCGCTCCAAGCTGTGCTTGTCTCCTGCCAGAATCTGCTATTCTATGTTACTGTACTACAGTGTGAATTTTATGGGAAAAACAAAACAAACCACAAAAACACAAAAAAAAACCCCTCTAAAATTAAGAGTACAAGATTTCATTCATTAAAATGTGGCTTTGCGAAGTAAAAATTTTGTTTAGAAAAATAAAACAATCAGGTGTGTAAAGACTAACAAGCTGTCCTGTTGCCATCTGTCCATCTCATCTCTGTTGCCATTTCTCAGCCAGAGGAGCCTCACAGAGCCCGGGGGCAGCGCTGGCTTCTGCCTCCTGGGCATGCGGCTCTTGGGTGGCCTGGATCAAACAGGTTATCAGCGCTAAAGGCAAATAAAGCGGTCACTAGACCTCAGTGAACATGGTGCGCTCTGCACTGTGCCTTACTTGTTATCTTCCTAATTTCTGTCACTACTTATGGTAAACTATAATGCTCCTTAGATAGCTAAATCATCCTTTAGTGTTAAAGAAAACCAGTCCATCGGTTGGTGCCAGGTGAAAGCATTCACTGCTGGTGGGTGCTTCTCTTGGTGCCTCTGCTGGTTTGGAACTCTGCTCCCAAACTCGTGTCCTATCAAAATGCTCAACATCTGCAGAACCTTCCGTTAGTGATGCGCAGTCTCAGTTGTACTTAAGCTATTCCTTCCTTTCTACCACATCTTTCTATAAATACTTTGAAAGCATTTTAATGCATTATTCTTAACCTACAGCGACCTTCCTGGAACAAAAGATTTGTTTAGGAGATGATTGTTAATAAAAGTATTCACAGGCAAAAACTGGAGGATGTATGTGTAGGACAAGCTCTTCTGGTGGTTAAAGTGTATCTGCTGTCTTAATCCGTGTAGCATAAAATTGATGTAGAAAAAAAGCAATATATAACTTGCTTCTGCAGATAGACCACACTATTTTATTTTAAAGAGGCTAGTAAAACATGGTAGTTTGCCACTTCAGAATGTAACTTAAATGTTCAGAGCCCACGGTATTTCCCTAGAGTGATTAATAATACAGCAAGAAATTGAAAGCTTAAGAAAAGGGAGGAGGGTTTGGATGAGAATACTTAAAATTTCTTGGCAGATGCTTGCTCCTAGGGAAGCTTCGTTTTTTTTTCTCTTTCCTTCTGGGAGCGAGAGATTTGGAGGAGGAAATGGCTGATGTGGGTTGCTGAGAGTGCTTTCTGAAGGCAAGCTTAGGGAGCAACCTCATTTACATCGCACATCCTGGTGAAAAACGCAGCCTGTGCTCTGAACCTGCGGAGCTTGGCTGCTGCTCCTGGGAGCGGAGCCACCGCTGCCCGAATGGCAGCGCACGCTGCACAACGCTCCTTGTCTCTTGGAGGGAATGGAATCACAGAGGTGCAACTGGAACCTTGCTGTTCTTCTTCCTGAAAGTCAAGATTAAAGACTCCCGTAAGACTTAGTGTTCTGGCATGGCACAAACAGTGCTGTTTTGCTCTTATCAGATGACCTTCAGATGTTTTCAGTTTTTGCAAATGATAGATGGAGAGGGTGCATCATAGTTAAGTTTTCCAAAATATACTGAATTTCCAGCATCACAAATTGTTTATGGCACTTGGGGGAATTAGTATTATTTGAATTTCTGATAACAGCTCTTCACAGTATCACAGTATGTTTGGGATTGGAAGGGACCTCAAAAGATCATCCAGTCCAATCCCCCTGCTGGAGCAGGAACACCCAGGTGAGGTCACACAGGAACATGTCCAGGCGGGTTTTGAATGTCTCCAGAGAAGGAGACTCCACAACCTCCCTGGGCAGCCTGTTCCAGTGTCTGTCACCCTCACTGAGAAGAAGTTTCTTCTCAAATTTAAGCGGAACCCCTTGTGTTCCAGCTTGATCCCATTACCCCTTGTCCTATCATTGTTTGCCACCGAGAAGAGCCTGGCTCCATCCTCATGGCACTCTTGGTTTTGCCTTGTTTCGAGCAGAGTTTCAGGAAGACCTGCTTTAAAGCTGTGGCAGGTAGAGCTTCACTGAGGCTGTACAGGATTAGGGTCACACACTGCGTTACATCTGCAGAGTGCAACTTGCACAGAGTGAGGGGCAGCTTTCAGGAATCCCAAAAGGAGTCGAGGCATCAGAGAGCTTCTGGTTTGCTCTCCTTTTTGTATTGTGCCGTTCCTTCAACTTCCCCGCTTTGTCAGCTCTAGATTACTTTGTGCATGCAAATATAATTGGATTGGACATCAATACTAAAGTTTTCAGTGACGGATTGTAAATTTATTGTGACTGTGTTTAACAGGTGTGGCAGTGGGTTTAGCTGTATAGTAGTCGTGTATTTGTGGTTCTCATTGTTGTAATTATTGTATACTTTATGTACCATGTAGCATAAGAGGTGTGCTTGGAAAAACAGGTAAGCCAAAAACATGGCAGATCACAGAATCACAGAATCACAGAATGGACTGGGTTGGAAAAGAGCTCAGAGATCATCGAGTCCAACCCTTGGTCCAACTCTAGTCCGTTTACTAGATCATGGCACTAAGTGCCATGTCCAATCTCAGTTTAAAAACCTCCAGGGACAGCGAGTCCAGCACCTCCCTGGGCAGCCATTCCAATGCCTGATCACTCTCTCTGTAAAGAATTTCTTTCTAATATCCAGCCTGAATTTCCCCTGGTAGAGTTTAAGCCCATGCCCCCTTGTCCTGTTGCTAACTGCCTGGGAGAAGAGACCAATCCCCACCTGGCTATAACTTCCCTTCAGGTAGTTATAGAGAGTGATGAGCTCAGCTCTAAGCCTCCTCTTCTCCAGACTAAACAAGCCCAGCTCCCTCAGCCTCTCCTCATAGGTCTTATGTTCAAGTCCCTTCACCAGTCGTGTTGCTCTTCTCTGGACCCGCTCCAGCACTTCAATGTCTTTCCTGACCTGAGGGGCCCAGAACTGAACACAATACTCCAGGTGTGGCCTCACCAATGCAGAGTACAGGGGAAGGATCACTGCCCTTGTCCTGCTGACCACGCTGTTTTTGATACAGGACAGGATACCGTTGGCCTTCTTGGCCACCTGGGCACACTGTTGGCTCATGTTGAGCTTCCTGTCAATTAGTACCCCCAGGTCCCTTTCTGTCTGACTGCTCTCCAGCCACTCTGCGCCCAGCCTGGAGCGCTGCAGGGGGTTGTTGTGACCAAAGTGCAGCACCCGGCTCTTGGCCTTGTTGAACTTCATCCCATTGGAATCAGCCCATTTTTCCAGTCTATCCAGATGTCAGCATGGCTATCTTTCAACCAAAACGCAATTTTGGCATTGCCCTCTAAGGACTTGCTATGTGATGGTGTTTGCCTCCATTTTCTCTGATGCTCAGCTTTGGCCAGGATAGGCAATGGAAAACAGATGCAGAAAACCAAAATTCTGACTCTGAAATGGGTTTTCAGGAGCAAGACAGGGAGTAGCTATTTGCAAGAACGTCACTGAAACACATAAGTCTGTTGAGAACCGTCAGCAGCCGAGGGGTCACTGGGCATTAGGAACTTACAAAGATAGAAATGCATGCAGGCTTGCTCTAAAGTCATTTTCTCTGAATGTTTTTTACCACTGATAAATCCCCTACTGTCCCTCTTTCCCCTTCTGGTGACTTGTCCTAAGAGCAACTGCAAGTCCCGGGCTTGGTCCAAATTCTGGCGGGAAGTGGCTTGGGAAGAACAGTGTCACTGCTGCCAAGAGCACAGAGAAAACGGGAAAGAGGAAGAAGTCCATGCGTATTAGTATCTTAGTGTGAACAATTGGAAATACCTTGCTATTATGAAGCAAGAAATTATTTTTAAAAGTTAGGTGCGTAGCTTTTAGGAACAATTTGCAGAGACAAAATTTCAGAGCAGACCTTTAAAAGAGGTAGGGTAGTTGCCAAAGGGTGGCAGTTGTACACGAAGACAACTTTGGTCCGTTCGGTATTCTTGTTTTATGATTAACAGGTAACTCAAGCTTTGGAACTTTCTAGATTTGTGGGTTTTTTTTAGTCTGTGTATTATTATTTGGGATCCCGTTCTCATTTCAGGACTCCTTGAAAACGGTTTTCCATTAACAAAATTCTGCAACCAGGACGTCCATAAGTACTTCCCAAAAGCAAGAGAGATTGAATTCAGATATTCTAAATAGCCTCAAAGGAAGTAAGTTTTTGTGAGGCATCCATGTTTGAACAGACCAAGCTGAATCTTTCATCAACATTGGCCAAAAAGCCCATAAGGAAAAACGCACATAAAATTGAGTGTTACGTATTAGAAAGCAAGGACTCGGCCCTGCTGTAACTACTGAGCACAGAATAGGAACAGGCGGCTTTGGAACAGGCTCCATTGCCAGCAGCGGGGATGTAGGAGTGAGCAGCACACCCTGGAGCTGCACTTGCATGCTCCCGGGGAGGAGATGCGGATGGTCCCTGCCCCTCTCTCTTCTTTGTCTCCTGAGCCGGGAGATGCTTGGGAGGATAAAGCCACTTTGCTTCTCGCTGCGATGTCCTGGGTGTTTGTGGCTCTGCTTTGGTATTGTTTGACTGCTTCTGCCTCACAACTCTGAAGGAAAGCAACTTCCTTCATTTATTAACTCTGCTTTTTTGAAGAAGTTTGATTCTTTTTGAAAGGACAAGAGATATAAACCGAGGATCACTGCTTTGGGAAATGGGATACATGAGTGGGTGAGGTCACCCTGAACTCCTAAGTTTTCTTGCCCCAAGTGCCTGACTTTGACTTTTCAGTGCTTCTGTGGAGTTGAGGTTTTGGTTCTATGAATGGCTGGATAAGATTTAAAACAACCACAGGGAGGTCTTGATCTTTCCTCTTGGACAGGGGAGTAAAAGCATAACCAAAGTAAACAACTGACTAATGTGGTGGGTTTAGAGGATGGGTTAAATCGAACATTCCCTGGGAAGTCTGGTCTGGGTGGCTCTTCCCACCCCTGCAAAGGATGATTTTGGAAAGCTGTGTGTAGCTTTTTACTCAGTCATTGTTTACCTGATTAACTTAATTAGTTAAGAAATATCGAAGACATCAAAATGACGTGAGCATATTCTTCTGCCCCAGGAGTCAGTGTTTATCTCAAAACTGTGAGTGCTTGGAAAAAAAGTAATCAGTTTCATCTTACAGGTCAGGTCGACATCAGAAATGACTTTGCAACAGGGGAAGAGTGAAATATCTGTGGATGGGCGACCCCATGTAGCACTATTTACCCTGGCAAAATTCCCCTTGGCTTTGCCGACAATGCTGGTGGAGTGCAAAAGGCTGAGTCGACAGGGAGCAGAAGGAATTCCGTGGGAAGCATTCTTTTCTGCTGTGTGTATTTCTGAATGTGCTTTTAATATTTTGGGGCTTTGTACTTTGGCTTAAGTACTGAGGTAAAGAATTTGTTTAGAAAATTTAGCATTTAGTCTGGTGCACCAATGTCACCTCGATTTTACAGTTTAAAAAAGACAAAATATACTGTGCCCGATGTTAACAGACCCGCAGGTAGAAGGGCTTTTCATTTGTAAATGGCAGGTCACTGGGGGACACTGTTGGCTTTGAGAGCAGGAGCACAGAAGAAAGGGAAGGAGGTGACTGATAAGAGGAGAAAACAAGACAGACTTAGATGGTTTAATAAATCAGAAGATTTGGCTGAAAACACAGTTCAGGAAAGACATTGAAGTGCTGGAGCGGGTCCAGAGAAGAGCAACACGACTGGTGAAGGGACTTGAACATAAGACCTATGGGGAGAGGCTGAGGGAGCTGGGGTTGTTTAGTCTGGAGAAGAGGAGGCTTAGAGGTGACCTCATCACTCTCTATAACTACCTGAAGGGCAGTTCTAGCCAGGTGGGGATTGGGCTCTTCTCCCAGGCAGTCAGCAATAGGACAAGGGGGCATGGGCTTCAACTCTGCCAGGGGAAATTGAGGCTGGAGATTAGAAAGCAATTCTTTGCAGAGAGAGTGGTCAGGCATTGGAATGGCTGCCCAGGGAGGTGCTGGACTCACCGTCCCTGGAGGTTTTTAAACTGAGACTGGACATGGCACTTAGTGCCATGATCTAGTAAACGGACTACAGTTGGACCAAGTGTTGGACTCGATGATCTCTGAGGGCTTTTCCAACCCAGTCCATTCTGTGATTCTGTATATATATATATATATATATATATGTAAGTAAGAATAAAAATATTTTTATACATGCCACACAAGCATAAAGTGGGATTGATATTTTTCTTTCACTTTTTTTTGTTTTTATTTTTGTCATCACATTAAGAAAGAGATAAAAGATAGGGTTACAAATATGAAGCTGATAGTAGTCTGTCTGGAATCTATTAAAACATAATGGAAATAGAGCATTGAACCGATATTCCACTATTTTTTTGTTTTTAAAAAAGGCTCACAGTTCTTCCCATTAAAGAAGTGAGTATGTGATTCTGAAATTGTCATATCCAAAACTGTAAATACAATATCAAAGAAAAAGTTGACAAAAAATGCCATCCCCCTTTTTGGGCTAGAAATGACCTTATTGCCTTCACTAAGCTCTGCTGCCTGCTTGACACTGTAATGAATCAAGTCATTTATTGTGGTATCTAAATATGGGCTTGCATAAACTCACTTATTTTTGAAAACCTTAACCTGCATATTTACCAATGCCCACATAAGAAAATGCATCCTCTTGTAGCTAAAACCATGTTGAAATTAGTTTATATTTTGTCCTAAGAAATTAATGTACATCTGCCCAAATTGTAGAACTCTAGAAGGATTTTTTCTGTGCTATGAAACACAGTATTTTTCTTAATATAAGTAGAATAATATTAATTCCAGCTCATAGCTTCATCTCTCTTGTCTATTTTCCTTTGTTGAAATCTAAAATAAAATAGTAATAGCTGGTTTGTGTCACCAAACTCTACGGTGTGTTACTGCCACTAGGCTAAATAAGTGAAGTATGTATGTAGGGAGAGGGTGGTTCAAATGTTTCCCTCGTATTCATACCTTTTAATGTTCTTGTGCCTGTGTGTGTATGTGTTTTATCAATATACATGTATATACACACGCTTATATAGTGTGCTGAATGCCTCAGGCTACTACCTGAATCTTCTCAGGAATCTGAAAACATAAACACGTAGAAATTGTTATAGGGGTTTTAGTGCATATTCAGTTTCTTTCATTCTAGTTTATTTGAAGTCAGCCGTATTGGTGGGTTAATGGGATTCCCTTTCCTACAGAAATAAGGTGTGTAAGTACATTAAAGAGGTGAGCGAATTGCTCAGCTTTGCTTTGTTGTTCCCAGAGGCAGTTTTTTAATTGCCAGCCTTACAGATTGACTTTAGGATCTGAAAATCTAGATAAAACTGTGTTCATAATAGCTTTTTTGCAGGCCAAATGTTGCTTTCATTTACACCTGCGCAACTGCATGAGCCAGCTGGCAGCTGGGGGGGGAGCGGGAAAAGGCTTTTATGGACAAAACGTATTTGATAATGAATCAGTAAGAAGCAATAAGCCCTGACCCTTCGTGGTGCTTTATAGTTCCTCCCAGGGCACAGCCACGCTGCTTGGTGGTTCAGCTGTCCTTGGTGTTCTCATCTTGTTTCACGTCACTGTCCCGTGCAGATGGTCACACACCTGCGAGTGGACACCGTGAAGCACGAGGACTGAAGGACCAAGTGTGAAGCTGGGAGGTGTGTGAGGAGGAGAGGGCTGGGGTAAGCCACCCCGTCCCTTTTTGCTGTCCTCTCCTTCATGTCTGCATTCATGGCAACAGCAAGTGAGTGCCATCGAGGGGAAGAGGTTTGGTAGGTGCGGAGAAAATGTGTGAGCTGGGTCTGGTGAGCTGGAGGAGGAAGGGCAGGCAGTGAGTGGTATGCTGCTGCAGGCCGAGCTCTGCGAGTGTTTTAAGCAGTGTGGTGAGGAGTAGGATGATGGATGGCACATGGCACCAGGTTCCACCACAACTGCCACCTCCCACTTCAGCCCGGGTGTCCAGCAGGACCAAGCACAGAAAGGTTTCACCCAGTGATGCTGTCCTGGAAATGGAGAAATTCAATGCAAGCAAAACTTGAGTTAGCCATTAGATTCTAGTAATCCTGTGTGAAATTCCAGAACTTTGAGAGATTTAGTGTTTGTTGTCATGCTGGATCCCACTCACATGCTTAGGAACAGGAAAAGTCACTTTTGGTGGCAAACCACTCTCCCTGGCCCCCCCACCTTCCCGTGGGTGGGTTTTATGCTGGCGCTTCAGAGGCTCGGGGTATGATCACACATTGCATGCAATGGCTCTAGGGATGCATAGCATGGAAATCATCCTTCCACGCTCTATTTCTCACAAAATGACCAGGCCATTTGTGAGACAGCGTGCCAGGAGTGCCGGTTGTGTTTGCGTACCAGGAATGAAACCAAAATTCAGTATGAAAATAATTCTGATTGTCTCCAGTACCCATTTTCTGCTGATAAATATTACAGTACTTAAGAAAAATAAAAAACACTTTCAAGAAATTGCAAACATAAACGGCACTAATCTAATGGGATCAAATGCATTATATTGAGCCTATTTGCAACTGCGTTGCTGCAGATTTATTCTAGTGTAATTCTATTAATATCAAAACTTGAGTTGCAAAGTGATGAGTCACGTCTGTTGTCTGTGGATCTCCCCTAGAGATCATTAGCTTGTATACAATTGCATTAAGATTTAAATTACATGCTGCTGCCATTTTTTGCTTGGTTTGAGGAAATCTGCATATGTTGCAGCCTCCGGGTAATTGAAATTGAAGCAGTTGAGAAAATGTCATCTAACGATGATATGAGGAATCTAGTCAAGTACTTATTGTCTTAAACAGCTCAGCACAATTTGTATTAATTTAAGTGGGAAAGTCATCGGTTCTGTTGCCCTGTCAATATGGTGAAACTTTGGAGAAAGCCGTAATGTGGCACAATGTGATGCAGAAGATGCTTTGAATCAATTTAATTGCTAACTAGAGTAAATAACTTTAGTATAATAATAAACACTCATACAGAAAACTACTGTGATAGGTTCCAGCTGAGAATACATCCGTTGTAAGAGGTGGAAATCTTGCATGAGCATGTGTTATTGTGGTATGGTAGCATTTAGAAATTCTTGTGAGGCTCCAGCATGCTGGGCATAGTACAAGAGAAGATGCCAGAGCGTTCATCATCCCACACAATGAGTATGTCATACAAAATACAGCAGGTAGATAAAATAGGCCAGTGGGAGAAGGGCAGATGGGGCAGCCAGGCAACCAGGTACCCCCCTGGTTCTCTAACATTTTCTCTTTTTACATGTGTTTCTCATTCATTCATTCATTCATTCTCTCTCTCTAAAAAAAAGTGTAGTTGATTAACTTAACCCAAAATAAAAAATGTGCTTAAGAACAGCTGTGAAAACTTAACGATGTTGAATTTTAGAATTTTTTAATCAGTTCAGTTAGGTTTCCCACCAAGAAATCTCATCATCTGCTGTAATACTGTTAAGGCAGAAGTGTGCCAGTGAACTGAGGGATAGGAAAAGACTATCCTAAAATCTCCTTCCAGTTCCCCCCACCCTAGAACAATAAAGGCTTGTTCACAGCCATAAAGGTTGTTATTAGGTGTGTACCTGTGCATGGATGGTTTATTTGCCCGTTTCTGAAGCACATTACATGAAGTGATAAAACACAAGAAACTGTTTCACCATATTTCAGTCATCATGTTGCATATTGCATACAGCTTGTGAACTTCTGGTCCAATAATTGTCTGCACTGGTTTGTCCTTGAAACCTGAACTTGCCTTCAACTTTCTCAGTTATTACTTTGCCTATAAATCTGTACATACCCCAGAACAACATTGTCTTTGAACTCCAGTGCATCTACTCAGTGAAATTCTCATCCAGACTTTAATCTTCTCTCACCTTGATGTATTTTAACTTCCCTCTTTATGGCCTGGCACACAAGCTGAATTTAATGGTGATAAATGTGTTTGTAAGAGTAAAAGCTATAAAGTGTACATAAGAGATTAATCTAAGCCAAGTGCTCATTCCCAACACGTTAAATTTGGAGAGGTTTGAGCTGGGAGGAGCTAAGGAGCCAATAGTTGTAGTTTAGGTTCATCTTCCAACATAAAGCACTTTAAAAAATTTAAACCAGTATGTATTCATGTGTCTTTTCTACTAAAGAAGATTTAGGTCATCACTGAAATAAATGTCTCGATTTACTTTCACACTGTGTTCAAGACCAAAGATAAGAGGTGTTTTGTGGAAGTGTTTGAGAGGAGGAGATGAACAAACAACTCAAGACCAGCAGGCAAATCTTTCCAGCTCATCCTTCCTGTTTGCATTTTCCCGATGCACACAGGGAGTGAAATCCTACGTGCGCTTCCCCTTTCAGAAGGGAAGTGGCCGCCGTTCTCCCTCTCACTGTCTGGCAGCATGCAAATACATCAAGCTGTAACAAACCCGCCTTAGTACATGGCTTTGTGCCTGTTTTAAAAAGCCACATGTTTGCTGGTGAAGTTCACTATTATCTGTCTCTGTTTTGCGACTTCTGAGTCATTAGAGCAGTACGTTTGAGTAATCTGTAGATGGGAAAAACAGTGGTTTTAAATGCTTTCAAGGAGGGGGGTTTTGTTGTTACTGGAAGTCAAATTATGATGCGTATGTGCATTTAAAATAGCTGTTGTAATTCAAAAAATGGTGGTTTTCAGGAAAGTCGCTACAGTAAAGTGTGCTTGAAGTTTTGGCCTGGGTCGGACTTTCTGTTGCTTCTGTTCTACGTATTAAATGGACTTGATCTAGAGCCCTGAACTGCAGAGCACTTTCAGCCCCTCAAAAGAAGGTTATCACAGATATATATGTATATGACTCTATATATACAGCCTGCCTGGAAATGTACGGAGAGACAAATTACTTTTCAAGGAAAAACAGCCCTATAACCAGTATGACTCAAAAAAGCGTTTAGGTATATGCTTAATTCAACTCAATTGAAACCTTTAGGAATGAATGTTAAGCCTGCCTGGAATTCTTTGGATTTAGGCCTGTGCTCTGGTGCTCGTGAGTCAGGACCAGTTGTCTAAGTCCTGCGTTGTCTTCATTGGAGACTGCAAATACCGAAATGCAAAAAAGGAAACTGCAAGGATACGTACTTGTGTTCAAATGACAGAGTCTTTATCAAAGCCCTAACAGGAGGCCACTGGCTTTTGGGCTTGGTTTTGGTTTGTTTTCATGCTGGTTTGCTTTTCAACTCTTTTCCTCTCAAGAAAGCACAGCTGGAGAGCATTAACTGAAAACAAATGATGCTGCAGAATATCTGCTTGTTCATTGCTGCTTTTTCAGCTGAATTCTGCTAAATGATACCTGAGTGAAGTTTTAAACTGTGCTTAACTGCATTTAACAGGTAAAAACAAAGGTATTGGTAAAACAATCCCCCCGCCTCACACTACCCCAGCACAAGACAATCAGAAAAGGAGGAGGGAGGTTCACCCCTGAGTTCTTCCCTCTGACCAAGCTTCCTTGCCTTCCTTCTGCCTTTAACATACTTGATTTCAAGGATCAAATTTTGGTGGGATGTGGGTTAGCTCAGCTACAGGAGGGTGCTTTTGTTGTTTTTGTGTTTTTCTTCCTCAACCTGTCTGCTAAAACCAAGGCGTTGATGTGATGCTGCGTAAAGCTTTATTTGTGCTGGTAGACAACTGCTGGAGACAGCGGCTGTTTATCAGCCCTGACCGATAACAAAAAAATCCCACCATCTGCCACCCGCTCCGCTTTTGAAGCAGTGAGCGTGATGGCTTCCAGCTGCACGTGGAGAAGCTTGGGGCTGAGGCAGGCCGAGCGGGTCTAACAGCATCCCCTACAAAGGTCGGGGCTTTGTAGCACGAGACTCCGGCAAAGCCCCAGCCTAAGCTGGGTACTAGTCTGCTGGAGCCTGGCACTCTTGGGTAAATAAACATGGGAGTCAGAGGAAAAATGGCAATGAGAAACCACCATGTTCCCCTTTTGAAGTGCAGAACTTGTGAGAGTGGTGATTCCTCTGGATAGCCTGAGCCTTAATTAAAATGTGGTGTTCTAAGTTGCTTCACCTGTATGGTTTGCTGGGCTAGGCTGCTGAGCTTAAAGACATCTGTGGGAAAAACAGATAAGTGGTTTCTTTTGTCTTGTTATCCTTTGACTGAATTTTCATTGCTGTTAAGAGATTTATTAGCATTTTTTATTACTGGTCATAGCCTGTGTTCTTTAATATATTATTTGCAATTTCCTTTCCCTAGATTGTGCCATTTAAGGAACACGACTCAAATTTTCCATCAGTTGCATCGGGGAAGCCATAAATATGTCAGAGGGGGTGTATTTATGTACCTTATTATGTGGGAGAAAGAGTTTGGCCTGTACTGTGTAAAGTTAAAACAATAATTAATCTTTGGCAGAAAGGTTGAAAGGAAAACTCCTGGCTTACAAATATTTGTATGTTTATTGTATGTCATAATTAAATGGTAGTTACAAATTTCTGTATACCTTAAATCAACCTAATGGCAACTCTTAGGCCACCCTTAGCAGGTGTTTCAATACCTGGAGGAAGAGGGAAATTTCAAGACAAAGGATTAATAGAGTGCTGCAGTGTGGAGTGTGGTGGGCACTCAAGTGTCCCCCACTGAGGGGGAACACAGAGGATTGTCCATTGGAACAGGCAGGGTTGGGGAGCAGAGTGGTGACAAGGTCTGGGGAGAGCTTTTCCTTCCTGCCTGAGTCATGGATGTCCCACCAGAACAGGGACAGTGGAGAACATCATCTCTTGTCTGTACTGGATCCCTTGCCACGGCCTTTTGGGCCATCAGCCCTCTAATGGCAGTCATCATCACTGATGTTGGCAAAGTATGAGATGAAAATTGAGTGGTGAAAAGAAGTGCAGGGCAGGAACCTGTGTGATGCTGACTTACTGGGGGCAAGGAGGGGTGGGTAGAGCAGGGAACCAGGCAATAGCCACCAAGTACGTAACGTGTATAGAAAACCACCTGCCCAACAGGGACATGAACAGGGGCATGGTGCATTGCCCTGGCTGCCCGGACCCCTCTCTGCGCCAGACGTGTGTTACTCATGCAAGAGGTTCCTGGGGCGATGCTGCTTCTCCTCGCTCCTCTGCCACAAGGAAGGTTCCGCTGCTGCTGGCACCACTGTCAGCGCGGCAAAGTTCTGGCTGGGGAATGTCATCCGCTTATTTAATGATGTGCAATTGCACCTCTGTCTCGGAACACTGTTATTTTTTCTTTAAATCTCAGTTTAAAGCTACATTACAGCAGTTGGAAACAGTAACACGAATCACTGAATATAAGTGCTTTTTAGTAAGTCGAAGGCCAAAAATATAAGATAACTTGGTGTCTTAGGTAGGCCTATAAAATAATTAGAAAAAAAATGGTGATGATGATTCTTACAAAAACTTCCTTTGCTTCTCAACCAGCTTTAATCTTGCTTTGATTTTTTTTTTTTTCCCCCGAGGGAACTCTTGATTTTATAAAATGTGATAAAAATATGTTCTTCATAGATTAGTGAAAGCTGTGCTCATTATGTGCTGTTAGAGCTTTAAAAACTTCTTTAATAAATGAGTATTGTCATTTGGCAAATAGCTGTTGTGTGCTAAAAGCTGCTCTTTTGTATGCGACTTATGGAACATTGCAGTTAATAACATGTAGTGTTATTGGCTGCTAAATGACTTTAGTATCTTAACTATAAAAGCCTGTTTACAAAGCTGAGGCAGTCTTGTTGGAGTGCCAGACTGTTAAATAACTACAGGTTGCCAAAACTAATTGAACTTTTACGCTGGTAATGATGTGCGAATTGCTATCACAGATATATATTTATTGGAGAAAAGCTCACAAGAACATAGTTGTTTCTGGTTATAAACATTTCTTTGCCTTTGTCCTTAAACCATGAGTGATACCATTAGAACGAGTATAGATATGTAAACACAGCTATTTTGTGTTATTAATAGCTGCTAATAGCTGTTTTTGTTTAATTAATTGGATAGCTATTTAAGCTATTGTTGAGCTATTAGCTCTGATGTTAAATAGTTATTTAAGGTATTTGGTACCGCTTGGTGAAACAGCAGCTGCTGGTGGCCTCAGCCCCAGCTCCCGGCTGCTCGGGTGTTGTGCGTGGAACTGGGTGCTGGGAAAGGCAGTTTGCCACAGCCCCTGTTGGGACCCGTGGGAGCCTTTCCGAGAAAGAGATGACACATAAATTAAGCAGTATTATTTTTTTAACGGTGGTTTTTCTTTTTTTTTTTTTCCTGAAAAATAGTTTTCTGTAACGTGACGAGGTTTCATACTAAACTTTAAAGGAGAAGACGGTTCCATAAAGTCCGTCGAGGAAGGTGTCGGGGCTCAGTACGTGCGCTGCCCAGCCAGCCGCGGGTGCGCGTTCCGAGCTCTGCCGCAGCCGGGAGGAAGCGCTGGTTTCCTGTGCGGGGCTGGTGCCCTCGCCCAGGAGCGTCTCGCTTTGAATGTCTTAGCCTGGTTGGGAATTTAATACAAAGAACCATTCTTGTGAGGCGTGTTTTCTTTAGAATTTTGCATTCCAGCTCAGCAATTCATACCTCCTTTTTCTAATGGCAAGAGCATTACTGGATTTCACAGAACTTCAGCAAAGGGGCTGGCTCATATTCTTCTGGGGGGCTTGAATATTCCAGTTCCATTCCGTTGTGGGTTATTCTAAAAACACACCACTTGTAATGCATATTAGGTACATCAAGTAGTGAGATGTTCTGACAATCAGTTAATATCCATGAATTGAAATGTTTTTCAAAGGCAAACATTTAGTGTTGTGAAAAAAAGACTTTGCCGGTAGCCAAACTTACAGCTAACCGCGTGGCTTCAGAATATTCATCTTTCCATCTCTTGCTTTATTAGAATATTCTCAGCACTATTTGTATGATCTCAAATAGAAATATCATTTTGGAAATACTGTTTTGAACATTCGAATGTGCCGTCGAGTGTTTTGGATACATTAAGTCTGTGTGTGTGTTTTAGGTGGGGTGCAATAGTGATATATTCTCAGGTTGGTTGAACTTTTCTCTGTAAAGACTGTGTTGCTTGCGATACTTTTATTTCTCACTGAGTTTCCCTGAAAACCTCCGCAGGACCAGAGCCCCGCACAGCCCTTACTCAGCACTTGTGCTGCCTCTTCCCTCCCGCTGGAACTCGCACAGTTTTCAGAAACTTACTCGTGGTTGTTAAACCACTTTTTTCCAAGTGGTCCTCCTTTGTAAAATACGTAGTAAAAACGTGAGATGTGATGGATGGGAGGTTGCTTGCACTGCGATACATACCAAATGTTTAATAATGGTTCTGTTGAGTCAGACTGCCCAGAAATTGTTGGTCTGTAATTTTAAGCAGCTTTACATTTATACTATAAACTATTTTGAAAACTGAGATCATTTGTTCTTCTCAATTTCATTTTAGATCATTTAGGGCTATTCCCAGCCGCAAAAATTTTTTACTTAGAACGCTGTTGTTACAATTTTTCCTCAAGTTCTTAACAGCCAGCACCCCAGAAAATGTAACTTTCATTTAGTATTGTAGGACAAACCTATTCTGATTTTGTTGTAGGTTTGAACTGCTGTTGGATAGAAAGGAGAATAAAAGGGCTATAGTTACATTTTTAAGTTGCAAACCCACACTTCAGTATGTGTAATTTAGCAGCTGTTGCGAACACCTGGGGGCATTTTCTGTAGCATTTGAAAATTCCCTGTAGAAGTGAGGCAGGAGACATCAATTTAGCATTTCAAGCCTAAAAAATATTTTAACCTTTCCTTAAATTGTGTTTTGAAGTTTAGGATTAGCTCTGTGCTTGGCTGCACAGATGGCTACATTTTACATATTCCTTTGTCTAGGAGTAGAACAGACCACATGGTCAGTCAATGGCTTTAAACACTATTAGTTTTTATTTTGCATCTTCTTAATGGGACTTCAGAGATTCTGGGAAGATACTTAGAAAGTTGTTGTTTATGGTGTAAGGCTTGTGAGATGTGCTGTGTTCTGTGTCCTGGAACTCCTTAGCTATTTTTGCTCGTACTTATTAATCCCGGTTAATGAATTTTACAGCTTCATCCCTTAAGATTCATAATGTTCATTCAATGTTCATAATTCTGGTGTGTAAAAATAAAAACTGAGATCACTGATGTGTAGAAAATGTTACTTTATTACTGGAATGTGAGGGCTCTTATTTTTTAATCTTTTAATAGCCAAAATTTTAGATGAAGTGGAATTTCTAAGCAGATAGGCTCCATATCCGAGTCACTGAAGTGGTTATAAAGTTAAATAAGCTTTTTAGTCTTTCAGAATACAACAGAATGCTTTCTAAGCTTTTTCCCCAGGCACTTTTGGGAAACAGCATAGTGGACTGTGGTCTATACAAATCAAATGTGATGCCGGGATAAATGGTGGAAAATCCATTAAGTAAGTGGTGTGTCACCAGAGCAGACAATTATAGCCTATAAAACCAATCCTTAAATCAAATGTTTTGTGCTTTGTAATGATTTTTTTTTTCAGGTAGGTTTTAAAATACTATCAGCTAAAGGATTGGTAGATTAGCATAGTTTGTCTAATGCTGCATGTGCCACATAAAAGAGCTCTTGATAAAACCACTGAATGCTGTACAAGGTTCAGCACTTGTAGGTAATCTGTCAGGTTTATAAAAGGTTATCACTATGACAGGGGCATATGACTCTTTTTTTTTTCTCCATTTGGAAGCACTAGTAAGGTTTGAAAGGCTACCACTGTTTTATCACAGAGAGAGAAAGAGTTTCCTGTGGTCTTTTAGGCTCTTTCAACCAACATGTGCAACCAAATCCATCTGGTTGAAGATAAAGCTGTAAAGACTTTAACCAGTTACAGCTATTCCAGTTCCTGCTGCAAAAAGATTTCCATTGCAGACTCTGCAGTCACAGAGGTCGTTCATGTTACTATTAGATGGAACTTTTATGATGTTCCTGAAATTCTGTGTGAGTCTTGCAGGCCAGGATGGGATATGGGGCTGCAATGGTTTGAGGTGCTGCAGATCACTGTGTTTGTGTCTCCAGTCTTAAGTGCTATCAGCCAGGTGTTTCTGCCTGATACTTAGTTTAAATTAATACAGTTAAATTAAGAGCATCTACAGACATTGTTTGTCTATTTTGGGGACGTTTGTGTATATACGTATGAGAACACACACCCTGCCTTCTAGTCTGCGGAATCCTCCTCCCCTAATTGATTCATGAAGGAAAAGGTTAAGTTTCCTCTAAATTTTTGAGGGTGTTTTGTTTAGTTTTTTGCTTCCTGTGAACTTCCTAGAAAGAAAGACTAAGAGGGTGTTGCAGGAAAAGCAGTATTTGGTGAGAAGTTTGGTTACCCTAAGTACCATTTCCAGTTCCTAAGACGCAGGAGGAACTGGTATGTAAAGGTCAGAAGTTGCCAGTATAGTTCATGTTAACATGACATGACGAATGTTGTGTTACAAACAGACTAGAAGCTCTTTGTCTTGTTAGAAATCTGGAAATGTAATAACTTCTTATGCTGCAACTTGGCAAGCCCGACAAGGGGGTTTGGATTATTTTAAGCCTTTCAGATAAGGAAGCTCAGTCTGAAACTTTGCAGCCACTTGTGGGTGAAATGTGTAGAATTCTGTCTTGCTTCTATTGATTATCTTCCCATTACTATCTTTATGACTGTTTAATACAATACAGAATCTATGCTAATAAATAAAACATTGCCTGTTAATGGAGCTGCTGAAAAATTAACTCTTTATTTTCTTGTGTTTTTTCAGCGGAACCCCTGCCTTTAATGGACTTGTGCCGAAGATCAATTCGTTTTGCTCTTGGCAGAGACCGCCTGCATGACATAGAAGTTCTACCTTTGCCTCTGTCTCTGAAAAATTATTTACAGTACCAATAAGTCGTCTAGAACCCTCTGGCCTCACATTGGACTAGATCAATGCAAATGGCAGGAAATTGTTTACAGCAAAATAGAAATCTTTGTGATGGACACTTAAGTGTTATTTAATTTTTAATATATATTTTTTTCCGAACCAGTGAAAGCAGATCACTGTGGGGGACTACTAAAGAATGTGAAAACATTGATTTGATCAAGATTTGTGTATTATCTGTTGCCTGTTGTGTTTACAGTCCTGAAGGCCGTTAATCTCATCTCATCTCATCTCTCACGTATTGGTTTATCTTTGTTGCCTCTGGTAAATACCAGTAGAAAATCTGACCTGCAGGATCCACTGTCATGCAGGACAGAACTTTCTTCAATAATGTGATGATTTTTGTTTTTACTTTTCTCTCCTGCACCTCACCCCAATAGATGAAAATAATTTAGCAAAGGAATAATCTTGACAGTAACTTTTTCAAAACATTTAAATCTTGCCTTTGGTGTCCAGAGTTGTTGAGAGCTTTGAGTGCTCAGCACTCAACATAATCAGGCCTGTGATATCTAGAAGTTCTAGTATTTAAAAAATCAGATTATTGTCTAGAAGAAAAGTGTGTGATCTAAAAACACAAGAGTTAGAAAACTGGTATATGTGTCAGAAAGATCAGTTTTTGGATGTGGTAACAGTGAGATGCAGTCCATTGTTTTCAAGACCAAATCTAGTCCCTCCAAAGTTCTGCAGTTTATAACAAAGTGTTCACCTTCCCAAGAATTTAGGAAATTTGTATTTTAGAAAGCTTGTCACTTTTTTATTTGAACAAATTTATAATTTTTATGTGGTATGAACTCTAAGTACTTGGTTCTCTTTTTAATGTATGTGTGGTTATAATGTTTATTTATCTGTTTAGAGTCTGTGGAGTTCTCATCTGTTTCCCATCTCGGGGTGACTGATTTTGGTTTTTTTCCCCCAACTCCACCTGAAATGTATTAATTTTTCAGGCTCATCCCATTTTTTAAGATGCTGCTTTCTATTTGCATTTCTTACATGTTTCAAGTTATCTGCCTGATCAGTTATCTAGTTTTTAAACTGGAAGTTGTTGTTATGGCAGGTTGTCAAATGTTTAGACTGAGCTGCCTTCAGCATATTTTAATGTGAATTTACTGATGAATGAGGAGAAAATTTCTAATAAAGTCTACTGTCCAAAATAGAACTCCTGTCTCATTCAATGAAGTGTTAAATAACATAGCAGTGTGTACAGAGTTGTTTGGTTCCTCTTGCAGCTTTGCAAATGTTTCTGTTCATCACTCCTTTGAAATCGCTGCTTTGTGTTCACATGCGACTGACATTGCGGACAGTGTTGTGTCCTGTTCCTGATTGAGTCCGCTCGCTCTCAATGTAGCTGTGCTCTTGCTTTTAACACAGTTCTGGCCAGATTCCTCTGAACAGTTTTATGCGAAGTTGCACTTTAAAACTCCGTGCTTTTGAAGTAGTCGGAATTTAACCATGGTGCACTGATGATTCAGGCAAAACCATCAAACCGCAGATGGTTGCGCTTCTCTCAGACACCCCAAGGAACAGAATTACAGTTTCAGTCGGAAATGAGAAACAGAAGATAAAACAACACGAGTAATAGTGGAAGCAACAGGGGCAACGTGACACGGGGACGTCAAAAATTAAATAAGTGTTTGCTTCTCTGGGCTTAACTGCGTAAGTTGATGCTTGCTTCAGCATCAGCCTGCTTTTGGACTTGCTCTCCCTTAAGGCAAGAGCTACACACTGTATTCCTTACCTTAGTCTTGCAAAGGGGAAGAAATTACAGCTGTGATCTGTATTTCTTACTTTTCCCACTTGCTTTGTCTAATTTCAATCTTTTGTCTCAATAGGTACATAGGAAGAAGGAGATAGAAAGGTATAATAACTCACCCAAAGGGAGAAATATAGCTGTGTCAAGTGATCTTTCATAAGCAAGGTAAGCAGCTGTACGAATGGCACAGTAATCCTGGTAGACGTTACTTTTACACCTCTGAAGTCCATTTTAGGGAAACATTTCCTGAAATTAGTGTTTTCCTGTGTTTAACTAGGCTTCGTGTTCCTTTGAATAACCATAGTGACACAACTGTTAAGTGTTGTCTTCTCTGTTCTTTCACTTGACGCAGGTTGACAGCTTTTTAATGTGACAGTAAAGTGGGAACCGATATCATGAAACAAATGAATCATGCTTCTATATGTTAATTAATCTAATTCTTTTACAGTTGGATTGGAATTTCAGTTAGTGCCCCTTCTGTGATGATGCCTCTAAACCAAGTATTTTAACCTCCAGACATTTTTTCTGACACTTAGCTGTCTTCCAGGAGTGCTTGTGTTATGGGAAGGATGGTTTTATTCTTTTACTCTTCACTAATTACATATTTTGATGCAGCGGATGGTAGATACACCCCTTCATGTGGGATTAGGGGCCTGTTTTAGGGGTCAAAGTTTTTTGATACAGTTTTCTTGGTCTGTGAAAGTCTTGTAAGGAGGATGTACCGTGGAGAATATTAACAATACTTCAGTGTTCCTGTTAACCATCCCTTTGCAAAGAGATTCTCTTCCAAGAGGGCTTGTAGGGCAAGCAGAGTGCCCAACTGCATTGCTAGGAATGAGTCAAGCATTGAGGCTAAGCAAGTAGTCCGAGTATCTCCTCATAGAATGTACCAAAAAAAGAGTCTCTGTTGCTGAACTCCAGCCTGGGTGGTACGTTCCTCACATTGATTCTCAAGGCTGACTTTACTGGAATGCATTGTTTACTGTCTGCTTCAGGAGTGACTTGAGCAATAATTTATAGGGTGGCAATGCATTGGCTTTTGCCCAAAACAGAGGTCAAACAATAACTTACAATCATTTTTCAACCAATCAAGTTGAAACTTCTCAGGTGCTCTATCCTGGAGGCCTAAATGCAGCAAGATACCTACCCAAGTGTCCACTCTTGGGCATATCTAACAGAGAGGATAATTGCTTACTACAAAGCTGGTCTATGTTGAGATTTGCAGTAAGGTCTCTCTTGTATCTCTGTTTTTATCTTCCAGCCAATTTTGGCTTTCAACACACGAAGAAACGTAGACAATAAATATGATGGTTTTTAGCTTTTGCGTCCGTGTGTCTGAGCAAAAGGAGTGTAGCTTTTCTTGACGTGATCTGAACGTGTTCCCGTGGCTGGTAAACTAAGGCAAGTGGAAACTCTTGAGAGTAAAACACAAGTCTCCATTGTATTTCAAGGAAAAGGGCACATGGGAGCTGCAGCCAAATTGCAACCTTTGTGATGGGTGTGTGCTAATTACTGGGTTCTCATAGGAAGTATTTCACCTACTCTTCAGGATTTGGATCTCTAATATGGCCCCTTCCTAGGAAGTACTGAAGGTGCAGAATCCCTTCTGTTCAAACTGTGGTTAAGACTTGTGGAAGCATGCATCGTACCTTTTCTTCATTGTTGGCTCAGTATTGCGGTTCTTCTGCAGCCTTTGAGAGGGAGGGGGCTTGATTTATCCACCTAGAAGTCCTGCTTTTGGGACCACAATTCACGAGTGCTATAACCTCTATGATGTTTTAGGCCACTCTTAGCTTTTAGGCTTGCTAAAGCTGTAATATTATAACACCTACATTTGGAGTCAGATTTGAGAAGCCCTTGTCCTCTGGTATAGCAGCTGTCACACGTGTCCCTGCCACTAGGCTGACAAAGTCAGCACTGTGAAGGCTTTAATTCTGCTTCAGATTGGACCAAGAGAAATGTATTGAAATGTCTGCATTCTTATCCAGAGGTAACGTAATACTATCTGCAGAGAAATTGTGAAGTCCTATTTTAGGCTTTGTATGTAGTCTTCTGGTGTTCAAGTTTCTGTCTCAACAGATTGACTCAAACTCCTCCTGTTGAGGCAGGATCTAACTGCAAGTTTCTCAGTGTTCACTTGAAGCTGGGAAAAACTGTTACAGCAGCAGATACGTACGAATCATTTGAGTGTTTCTGATGGTTATAAGAGCAACAAGCCAGAACTGCTGTAAAATTTTCTTCTCATCTCCATTACAGTTGGTATTGTTAAACTATAACCATATGTTCTCATGTCAGTCAGCAGCGATCACTGCGCAGCAAGCTTTGTATGGGATCCAGCAGTGCTCACTCAGGTACAATTCCCACTGCCACCAGCGGGAGATCTGCCTGAGTCAGCACTGCTGCTCTTGGTTCCCATGTAAGGATCTCCAAACGTTTCCAATACATTGTATTGAGCGATACTTTATTATATGTAAGCAATGTCAAGCAGATGGTTTCTGCAGGAGTTTTTCTAATTTGGCAAAACATGCTGGCAAGTGCAGTTAGGTAAATGTGAGAAAGTTGAACGAAAAAATGCATCTAGTTGAGGCTGAAAGCAATATTCCAAGTGGGAGCTAGACTTTTTGGCTCCTTGATGGTGAGTTTCAAAAGCTTTTTACTTTATAAACCTTTAAAATCTCACAGTGCTTTTTATTCTGTATACTTGAAGGAATGTAGGATTTTCATTCATTCCTGTTTATCTCAGAAAAGAATGTCTGGTGATCATGAAGTGGAAATCCTTTGTTTGCTTGATTCAGAAAGACACCAAAAAACCTCCTTCCTCCTTGGGAAATGCTGTCTCTGGACACAGAGCCATGGGAAACATACAACACTCAGCAGCCTGAATTCCTGCCCCCGCTCCTTTTTTTTGTCTTTCTCTTGAGATGGCAACTGTTCCTTCAGAGAAGAGCTGCAGTGTGTTCTGCGGGCAGTGTCAAAAGTGTTTTGAAACGGAACACCCTACTGAGGGTACACTGGAGCAAATTTGAATGTATGTGGTGGGGGCCGAGAACAAAGGACACATGAGTTCTAGAGAACAGCATTTCCCTAAGGGCTTTTTAGCCCCACCCTAGAGTACAAATAAGGAGGGAAATAAAAAAGAGAAGTTGTTCTTGCTTCCATCACAACCGTGTGTGTAGTGTTAATGTTTAAAGTTTACGCAACAGCATCTTTTTCCCCACTAAGCTCTTGTTGCACAGCCTTAACATCCCAAAGCGCTGCCGCTGGCTGCACGTGCTTCAACAGCCTCTGCGCTCTGCTGTCGTATCAAGTATCACCCTGTTCCACATATTGTCCTGTTAGAACCTTAATGAATTAACTTCTAGGCAAAGAGAACAGCTGCTCGTTACTGCTGTGACTGTAGTAATATAGGGGTACCCAAACTAGCTTAAATACCGGCCAAATAGGAGCCCGGGAACTGGCAGAACAGAGCTCAGTATGGGGTAGTTTACTGTGCCAAGCATCAGTGCGACAGCAGTGTCAGCATCTCTGAGGCCATTAATAAATGGTTGAGCTTAAAGAGTTCAATTGGAGGTGTCTCTGCAAATCCTGTTTAGAAGGGGTGCCCGGATCAGGTATTTCTAGTTTCAATTGTGCAGCTGTGAAAATTTCAAAGGTATATAGCCTCTAATCTCTCCAGGTGACTGTAGGTGTAAAAGTAGAGCTCGTGTTTGTAATAACTTCAGTATAGTAGGGGTGGATTTTAATAGATTGTTTCTCTGGCTTTTGTAAGCTGCAGCACAAAAGGTAGGTGTCTTCAAGCTTCTAAGGAAAAGCAAACAAAACACGGAAATGAGCTGGTATTTCTGACAGCCCTTCTGTACAACACATTCTACTGACAGTTTCAAATACCAGTCTTAAGCCATCACTATAGAGGTGCGTAGTTGAGGTTGCTATCTGTTCAGTGTACCTGGATCAGTTTCCTCTGCATTTATTTATTTTTTACAAGCAGATGGTATTAAATAAGGTTATTCAAATTGCAAGCTTCTCTTGAAAATGCAGTCTTTTAACAAATAAAATATTCATATTACACTTAAGACTTTATTAAGAGACACAAAGTTGAGTTTGGCACACGTAACTGGGAAACTAATGTTTTTAATGGCAAAATACTTCAGCTTTTTTTCTCTCTTCACAAAGAAAATCAGTTTGGCAAGTGCATTGCATCTCATGTAGCGAAATGTGAACAGCTTTAAGGCACGAGGCCAGAATTTCAATACACACGTTTGGAAGTGACTTCTCAAACATAGTCAAGGTGCCTGTGGCATTATTTTGAGGACTGGAGTTTTACCTTATTTATAGATAAATTTTAACTGCATAACATTCTTGTCAATTAATAGGATATGGATCCTCCTGAGCAAAGTATTATATCAGGGCTTGTTTAGAGATGGTGCAAAGCAAAACCAAACTCTCTCACAAATTAAGCTACCTGGGTAAACATAGCCTGGCATCAGGTGCCGCTGCTATTAAAATGTTTCCCAAATTCGACCATCTAATTGTATAAACCAACCTCCATTGGAAAGAGCCTTCTAAAAAAAGAAAGGATGTTTTGAGCATTCAATTGGCCTCCAGAAGATCTAAGTGGAAGTCCAGGTTCAGCCAGAAACTTGTATCACCTTGATGATTTGCTGTTTGGTTGGTTTTGGTTTCTGGTTGGTTTGGGGGGGGGTGTTTGTTTTGTTTGTTTGTGGGTTGGTTTAGTGTTGGGTTTGTTTTTTCGGTGTGTTTTTTGTTTGTTGGTTTGGTTGTGTGTGTGTTTTGGTTTGTTTTTTTAGTAATTTCCTTGTGTACATCCAAACCAGCAGTCATTTTTCTTCCATCTTTATAGCCAGTGTCTCTCTGGGTTCCGGTTCCTTTGTAGGACTATTGTTTTATAACTAGCGCTCTAATTACTTTTGTAGTCTTCTGCAATGCTGCTCTATTTCTGCAGGAAAATGTTGTGGAGACTATCTCCCGTTGCATATTCAGTGGTACCAAACAACTGTGAACTTGTTGGTTTAATTTGTGGCTGGCGCAGCAGAACAAGGACTCTCTTTCCACGGCAGTTGTTGTGTAAAAGCAGCCTCATTGCCAGTCGTGGGTAGCAGAACTGAACTATGGACAACATCATACTTGGCTCCGTCAGAAAACTTGCACCAGAGTGTAAGTGGCTTTGTCTGCAAGAAACAAATGTTGCCCATGACCCAGTTTAGTTCCCGTGGGTCTAATGCAGGAGCTCTGATAACAGCCAGTACATTGCCCTTTAGGTAGAAGAGCTGGATCTCGTGTAGATAGGTGCAATTTAATCCACCAGCTGCCTCCTAGTCCGTAGTAAAGACTGATGTAAGCCCTGAAACATGGCTTCATAGTTCTTCCAGTTTTTCGTCATCACTAAATTTTCATGATGCAAATAAATACATCTAGTTCATTTATTCATTGTTTTTAATGTTACTGTGTTTTTTACCTCGCTGGTGTTTGGGAATCAGACTGTTTCCCAAGGCAAGCTTCATGAAAATACAATTTCTTGTGAAATGTTTGATATTATCCAGTGGAAGTGTGTGCCATGCCATGTCTGAAGGAAAGTGTTTCTTTTTGTTTGTTTAGATCTCTCTGCATTGTAATTTCATTCCTCACCATTCACATCGTGGAGAGCATCTTTACTGTTGAATGTAACTGTTCATGACCCCAAGAGCCTAAGCAAAAGCATGTTGAAACACACGTCGTGTTAGTGACTTTCTGTTGAACCGATCTCATTTGTTTTTAATTTAGTAACTGTCCAGTTACTAAGTCCAGTGCCCCCAGATGGCCTCATTCTGCATATATACCCAAATACACAAGAGACCGCTGCTAGTTTACAGTTTGCAACTAACATTCCTTTCGTCTTGTGCATCTTGTTTTTACATGCGGCTTCTCTTGGCCCTTCTGCTGGCACCTCGCTATGGGAAAACCACTGTGGGTACTTTAAGTGACCGTAGTTTAATTTGTCTTCTCAGAAAGATCAACAGTATTGCAAGTAAAAATTTGTTTTAGATCTAAGTTCTTCGAGCTGTCACAGAAGTATTGCCAAGGACTGGAATAAATATGATTTTTCAATAATAGTGCAGCTTCTTGTGAAGGTTTAAAACACCACACTTCAGTTTCTCTCACATCTTTAACCCACCTTCACTAAGGAAAGTTATACAGAACTTTACTGTCAATGGTCACTCTGACATAAAAATGGAATAAATAAATCTGTAGTTGTCATTCAGAAACTTCCTCCTGTCTGAGATCCACGGCCTCCAGCTTCCTGCTGAATCGGAGTTACAAAATAGAGATCTGGAGAGTCTCTATTCTTGCATTACTTGGTGTTCCCATCCCCCAGAGAAGTGGGAATAAATGGTTTTTAGTTGTCAAATAATGGCTGATAAATGGGCAGCAGTAATAGAAAGCCGTCCTAGGATATTGTGTCTTCTGCATTGAAGCTAAAATGATTTTTTTTCTTTTTTTTTTTTTCAAAAACTTGGTCTCTCCAGAAAGATTTCCTGAACATTTATCTTCTAAATGTGTGCACCTCATTGAACTTGAGGAGGTGCTCCCCAGCATTTTGAAATACTAGCCTTTTGGATCAGGGAGCTTTTTGACTTGGAAAAAGGAAGGACACATTAGGTCATGCCCTCTTTTTATTTCTTTGATTTTTTAATTAACGTTTTAAAGTTTTGTTTGATTTCTGGTTTTGCAATTTGCTTTTATAAATATAAAAATAACTGTTATTTCTTTCGTGAGTTTCCTTACTCACGAGCCTATGTTTTTGTGGTCTTGCTATAACGAAGGAATCCAGATGGAGAAATGACGTCTTTTATGAGACCAATCGATGGAAATGCAGAGGAAGAGACACTGTCAGGCACATAAATTCTTCTTCTCCACTGAAATACAAATGGCAGTTTTCAAAGTTAAATTCAGATTAAGAACTACTTAAACTTGATTCTGCTACACAGGAATTTTAGAGTCAATAAATGTGTAAGTTCTGTGTCCTGTTATAGTTTTTTGTATTCCTGAACCACCAGCAATTCCTCTGTTTCTGCTTTCTAAGAGACAGTTTCTTCTTTTTAATATTCTCCCCGCTTCATAGTTGCAGGTACAGACTTCTTTGATGATCTAATTGATTGACTTGGTAGGTTAAACTCGTATCACTAGTTCAAGATGTGTTTTGCTTTGAGGATCAAAGCTTCAGCCTGCATATCCCGAAAGCCAGCCTGGTTTTTAGAGTATAGCATTACTCTCATTAAAGATATTATCTTTGTAAATTCACTCCTGTTTATATCCTACAGTAATCATGCTTATATTCACACTATCGCTTCTACATGGAAGGTAACTAAAAAGACCAGGTGTCATATATATAATCAAGATCTTTCCCTTTCATGATTTTCCTGTTTAAAGAAAGCAAGGATAAAGGAGTTCTGAGAATTTCAGTTCTCTGCTGTTTGCACAGAGCTCCCTTTTGAAGGTTTTCTTAGGTCCACACATGTTCTGCTCTCATGGGTAAACATGATAGGAGCTTGTTATGAGTTTCTACAATGGAGTAAAAAGAAAAGAGACTTCTTAAACTTGCTTTTGAATACAGGAGAGATGAGGAAAAAGCAGACAAAGCAGAATTGCTCCCCTTCTGTTTTTACCAGTTAGAAGGCTAATTGTGAACTTACATACAATTTGAGTGCAACAGTTCTATTTTCTGTTCTGACGGCCATCTTATCCAAAGACTTCAGTTTATGTGTCACACAGCTCCCCAGTTTGTGCACAGGTTCAAACACCGTCAGTTAAAGGCACTTTTCTCCATAGCAGTCACAGCCTGAGGCCTTGGCTTCCCTTGGTCTGCATAGGCCAATGTCGTCAACTTCTGACTGTGTTTCTTGTCTGAAAGCTCTTTCTGTTGATCTACGCTGGGAATGGGAACCCTCTGCCTACAGGTCCTTGTGACTAGAGGTGATTCCTAACCCCTTGGAGCTTCCAGAACCTGTTCTAGAAGTTTACCTGGTAGGTACTTATAGATTTACGGTTGTTCTTTAGACCATGCAATAGTGAAAGCAGCCCTTCCATGAGTTAAGCTAGGGTTCCTCCTTTGCTCTAATCCTCTTCTGCAGGAAATCAGTACAAAAGTGTTGCCTCCAGGCTTCCCTGGAAGTGCTACTCCTTCTGTTAGCAGAAGAGATGTGGACTGGTAAGGAGAATGCGAATAAACCAGAATTTATAAATTGCAGAGATGGGTTCTTCAAAACACAAAACTTACATGTCTTGGCAGGCTAAGTTGGATCAAAAGTCCAATTTCACCCTTAATAGGAACTGCTCAGCAATGCATGGGAAACACAGCTCCAGCACGCGTCTCTGAGTTTCTCTGTCAAACTCAAAGCAGATTTTCAGCAGTCAGTGGTTCCTAATTCAAGAAATTCTAGGCAAGTGAAGCTGCTTTTGGCCACCTGTGGCTCTCCCAAGGTCCCTATGCCAGATGTTTGCTCTGTCTCTGCTGCACAAGCAGAGCAAGGAGGTCCCAGAACATCATTATCTGCAATACGTATTAAGCAATGCAAAGAAAATATGTGTTTCTTTGGCAAGCTGTTAGAAGTCGTGCTGCTTGCCCTTGCTGGTGAAGGGAGGGAAAATGATGAAGGAAGGTTTTTTGGAGAACAGTTTTTTTTTGCATAGCACTCACATGGGAATAGAAGAGGGAGAGAAATCAGATGTTTTCACAGCTTTTTAAGTCCAGAAGAAACTGTTACCTCATTTAATGTAATAGTTTCATAAAAAGGGTCACAACATCTCACTTTAGCAAGTCAAAACCGTTCTGTTGGACTATGATGCTTAGCTAGGTAACAATAAATGTGTTTCTCATTCACCATTTAAAATAGCTTGTTCCATTTGTGTATAACAACAACAATTACTTCTGAGAATTAAGTCTTTTTCCTTGACCTAAAATTATCTATATTGAGCTGCTGGCCGCTGGTGGTTCTTTCTGTATGAAATTATAGAAGGATGTAGCACTCAGTATTGTCTTCCCAGGCTGATGCATTTGCATTGTAAATGAGCCACAACTTGATCATCTTTTGGCAATCTAACTGTACGGTTAAATCTTAAATTGTAAGGAAACATTTCTAACTGTTGATGAAGGACATGTTTCTTCCTATGTGCCAGGTTCTACCTTCTCTTAAAACTGGATTTGTCAGTCAATGGTCTATAGCCAGGTAAAAAATTTCAGTCTCTGGCTTTGTCCCCCACTTAATTACTGAGAGGAGGAACAGATTATCCTTCTCGCTTTCGTTCCTTCTCTGTTTCATTTGCCATGGCACTGCTTTGAAAACTCATATTTTAGCTGCATGTCTATTGTGACCCTTATGTTTTTGAGCTACTACTTCCTGGCATAGTCCCTCCTCTCATAATCAAAACCTGATGCCTTGTTCTTTGATACCTAACTTTGCTTGGCTTTCCATCAGCATTGTGTTTGAATGGGTCTAATTCTTCAAGTGATCCGAATTTTTCTGTACAACTGCCTTGTTTTCCCTCATTATCTATCACCCCATCAGCTCTTCTGTAGTCTGTAAATTTGATAAGCCGTGACTTGATAGTTGCAACCAGATCACCAAGTAAACTTCAAACAGCACTGAACTCAACTGGAAATATTTTCAGTAATGCTGGCCTGTGGATAACCTCTTTGAGGGCTTTCAGCCAGCCAGTGCTATCCGCTCAATGTGTGATTTGCTGAGGGTGCCATCATTTTCTGAAGTAAAGCGTTGGGTACTAGGTCAAATTATTCACCCAAGTGAAAACAGTTCTTCCTCTTTTGCAGCTTGAAACGAAGTTCAAAAGAAGTATGTGAGGGAGTGGTGGAGAAGACTAGGAAACAAAAGTACATAGTTGAGGAAGGGAACCAAAAGAGAGAAGGTAATGGTGGAGAAAAGACAAGAGCTTTTTTACTAACTAGAAATATGGTAAAGTCACTTGCTGGCCCAATGATTTAGTGCAGTCGTTATGATAATCTCTGAAAAATATCACGCAGACTATTTAAGGCTAAATGGGCAAATTTAAAAACAGTGTTTTCCTAACAGTTTGGTTTTTACAAATTTAGTTTTTATTTCAATTATGATCTTGCTGTTACTGTGTACTCTTCGGTTGTCAACTGCATTGATTTATTTCAATTTGCTTGTGTGTTTTCTGCCCAAAATGTTGAGGCATTGTCAATTCACTTATATTTGATTATATTTTGTGAATATGTTTACAAACACTACAGCAGAAAGCTAATATTAGTACTCGTGTCATATCTTTCTTGTATCTCATATTTTCAAATCTGTAGAGGGTGTTGCAGGTTGGATGGTTGCTGTAATACATTTCATATAGAAAACATAATCCCTTGCTAAAAATATAATGAGGTAAGTTCTTTTTCTAGTTTTGGCACAGATTTTTGTACCTGTTCAAGCCTGTACCTTGACCACTCCTGCATTTGGAGGTGTTTATGCTCAGTCACTATTTCCAAGGAATTAATAGGTGAAAGTACTTTTTCTTAAAGGTGTACCAACCTTTGGTGCCACAAAAAACACTTTGAAAGATACAAGGATGGCTGGTGAACATGATAATGAGGTGCTTGAGATTACAGAGCACTGCTGGGGTCGCTTCCATTAAGCATCAGTTTCTTGTTCCTACGGAGGCTGATCTATGTTAATGGATTTATAGTCATGACGCTGTATACGAGTCAATGGTAGAGTGCTGTGACTGACTTCTGTGCACACAGGTTCTCAAGAGATGCCTTGTTCTTACAGCTTGGCAGCCTCACGTATCTGTTCAGGCAGGAAGGTTATATGTTTTAGCACCTTGGCAGGGTCACCCAATGCTTTGTTAACAGCACAAATTGAAAATAAGCTCGGCCAGAGGGAGGGCTCAGGAGCAGTGCTCTGGGTATGGCTGCGTACCGCGGTGGGAGGCAGGAGATCGAGGTGGGCTGCTGATGGAACACCTCTCCACAGCAGTTACAAGGAAAGCTTGCCTCTGACAGATCCTGGTTGCTCCCTGCCGGTCTCCATTAGCACTCGCATGGTATCATTTAATATTTTTCCAGTCAGATAGAACCACTATCTAAAATAGATCAGGAAATGCAAAACCAAACACAAGTCATCATTATCCTTACTTCCTCTTTAGAAAACTGTTCTTTGGCACTTTGGGGATAAACTTAAAACTTATATCTCTCTTTTCTGCCATTGAGTTTCTGCTTAGTTCTGTGTTTTATATATTGTTCCTTTCACTTGACAATAGCAAAAAATCATTGAAGTGTGGCAGGTCACTAGGTAAAGCCCACAGCTATCTTGACACCAACCCCATAAATTTACCGTCTCAGCTGAATTTTTGGTTTCTGCTTCCGTGTCATAGAGCAAAATGCTGATCTATAAAAACTAAAAACTCTACCTGTTTTAAAGCTTACAAAGTGCATTCATATTCAGTCTGTGCTCCCTTTGTCTCTGGGCCGAAGAGTGGTTGCTGTTGTCTGTTGTTTTCCCGTGGTGTGCTTACAGACAGCACCAGCATCCCTTCGCCCCTCCGAGCTCCTGCTCCCAGGCGATGTCGTCCAGGCGTCCTCTCTGCATGAGGGCCCTGTTCCCCCCGCAGCTGTTGACAGGGCTCTGGGTGAAGGCCTGTGATGGCTCCATGCAACCCCATATCTAGGCCTGTTTTTAGATTGTACTTGCCTTACTCACAGGTCTGTTGTGTTGGCAGCTCATGATCACAAATGCGAGCTGTCCCTCATGCCCTTTTCCCTTGGGTGTATTTCTAGGCTACAAAATACAGAGTCAAGGACTAGTCTGTAGCTCTAAGGTGGAGCGACACAGACTGGCCCAGGTCAAACTGCACAGCAGCCATGTCTTTGTGTGTCTTTTGGTTCAAAAAGTCTGAGATGATGAGGAGATCAGGGCTTCTGAAGGCAGCAGGGGGACAAAGATGCCGGGACGGTGGTGCAGAGCAGCATGGCCTGGAGAAGCCAAACCGCAGCGGCGTTGTCTCCTGCCTGCTGGAGCCATCTCTGGTGTGGCCGTGACTGAGGAAAGCCATGCTGGAAACTTCCCAGCAACTCATCTTCAGAGGTATTAGTGTGGGGCTGGCTCTGTGGTACTGACCACATCGCAGTAGAGTTTAACACTGCAGCAAGGTGAAAGCAAGGCAGTATAGATTCAGTGTGTAGATACAGATTTAGGAAGGGGAGTTAATGGGTCGTCTGCCCAGCAGCTCCCACCTGCCGGCACAGCCCGCCCGGCGCTGCCCCAGCTGCTGTGGGAACACCCGCCATTCCCCTCACAGCCCACAGGGCAGCACTGACTGGGAGGGGAAGGGTGTTTGTGGGCCGCAGGGCCATGGGCCGGGTCAAATGCGTTTTGTCTGTGCTTGAAGAGTGTGGGGTATTTTTTGGTTGGTTGGTTTTTGTTTGTGTTTTGTTTTGTTTTGTTTTGTGTGTGTGTGTGTGTTTGTTTTTTCTTTTTGTTTTTGTTGTTTTCTCCAGAGGAGGGAAAGCTGGTGGATATGAAAGGCAGGGCAGAAGGAAGAGTGGGATTTGATTCAGGTGTGTGTGGGGACAGAGGGAGGCAGCCCAGATAGTGGCTTAAAAACAACAAAACACAAACCCCGAATTGTGGGGAGTTCCCCTGAGATGCACCACAAATGACACCAGATGGGCAGTGCGAGTGTAACACATGTGCCAGGAAGGGAAATGTAGCTTTCAAGGTGGAGAAAGGACTGCTTTCCCAGGGAGGAGTAACACACCAAATATTCCTGAGGTCGGATGGGCCGGGCCTCTCCTCAGGGGTGGTGGTGCCAGTGGGGTGAGAGGCTGCTCCTCAAACCCAAAAGGCTGAGTTGGGGGCATGCAGATGCCCCTCTGATGTTCTTGGTGATGTTTGGCCTCCCTGGATAACTGTTTGGGTTTGACAGTCTGTCCTGGACCAGGGGAACAATTTGGCTGAGCAATGGCTTCAGCAGCATAAGCCACTTTAGAGTTTTGGGTGTAATCCATCCCTTGTCTGGTCACCTTTGTCAGATATAAGTCAAAACCAAAGAGGAAATTCGAAAGTCATTCTGTACCCCTCAGCTCAGGCCAGGCACAATTTTCATCTGTCCTTTTCCACAGCTGTATTTAACTTCTCTGTCCAGCATCTTACGGCCCTGACTACAGTGTAGGGGGGTGGGAAATGGGGCAGTTGTTTTGATATACTTCATATTATTTCTGTATTTATTCTGGCATGTCTTTATGCACACATGTAAAGTCAAGAATCCAGCTTGGATTGTGGTTGGCGGCCTCATCTTCAGGCTTTATTTTCCTGAGTGAAATCATGAGTTGGTGTTAAATAGTTCAAACCTTATTCACATTGATCCATTTTAGAGTATAAGACCTGAAGAGATCATACAAAGCGGCAACAGTCCAAGAGCTCATCAGCTACTAGAGAGGAGTAACCTGTTGTTGGTGCACAGTATCAGCTGTCAGCAATTCTTATAACCTAGCACAGCCCATTCAGGCAGACTGACAAATATTTGAGTTTTTCTTCTTTTCCTTTTTTTCTTATGGTGTCCTTTTCCAATTTCACTTAAAAGGTTATGCTGCGGTAATTGTGTGTTACTAACTTTGCCCTAATTGCATCAATATTCTCTATTTAGGTTCATGTTTTACCACACCCTATTAATAAATTATTACATCATGATTCATGTCCTGTTATGTCTGTTGCTTAATTAACTCAAAAGAGTGAAATACAGCATGTATTCATCATTTTTGCACAGAAAGTTTGTGAATGCACTGAGCTGCCTGTCTTGGAAGACTGCTTCCTGATGCTGGGCAGCTTGTGGGGTACTTCATTATAGCTCTTGTAGCTGGGTGTTTCAGGTTTCTTATAATTTGGAGTAACAGAAGAGATTAGAAAAATGTGGTTATTCTGTGATCTTTCCCAGGTTTACTGGTGTAAATCACCCTAAAGGCCTGTAGCTGCTGCTGACAAGGGAAGGGCAATGCGATCTTTTTCTCTCGGAGATGACTGTGCGCTGCCTTCCATGTGTTGGCACTTGTGGTTGTGTTGGCCCCACAGGCAGCAGAAAAGGAAGAAAACAAATTAACTTTCAGCTGTATCAGCAAGTTGATCTGCCTCGCCATGTACCAGTGATTGCTGGTGGTGACAAGAAAAAGGGCAGGAGAATACAGCTGAGAGTGTGGGTTCAGATGGATTTAAGTTGAAGATGAAACCACATCTTAAAAAGCAGCATAAGGGAGGAAGCATTTATCTTTCGTGCAGATGTACTGTGTCTTGAAAAAGATTTCTGTGTTGCTTTCATCTTTCTAGTCTATGGACTCTTGCACCCAGCCATCTGTTATTACCTCTCTGCATGCAGTGCAGGTTCTCCTCCTCACTCTTCCATTTTGCTTTTTTTACCAGATTCATTATTTGCCAGTAAGAAACACTTTCTCATTTTTCCTGTGCAATTCTTGAAGCTTCTTCTTTTGCTGTTTATCCCATATTCTTAAAATCAGCAGAGTATTTGCTGAGCGGAGGGAAGCGCACTAGCTGAGGAATCAGGAGGTCGTATATGAAATCCTAGTTTTTCATCCCACTGTGGTTTTGTTTTCTTTCTGACTTCAGTTCATCTTAGAAGGTAGGTAGACAGCTGTTACTAGGTTATGAATGGTAGCCAATTACGTCCTTTTGGGCTTTCATAAATCAATATTACTGCAAGTACTTACTTAGCTATTAGCTTGGTGGAAGTTTTCTTTTGACCTTTTCTTTTTCCTTGAAGTTTGCTCTGCGTTTCAGGTATTTCTAGAGTTTTCTATTTCAGAAAGCTTTCATTTGTTTGGGTTTTATTGTCGGTTGGTTTGGTTTGTTGGGTTGGTTTTTTTTACGATGTTATTGGGAAGCAACTCAAGGTTATCAGTTAGGCATTATTCTTATTAGAGCTGTATAGGTCACAATACATTTTGCTCATTTTCTTCAATTCCAGAACCTTCCTCAGGAAGGTTTATTTTCATTATTTTGTGAATATGCACTTGATATTAAATGCACTGGTGTGTTTTTTTGTTTTAACAGTATCTATCTTACTGACATTGATTTATAGTCCTTCTGCTTTTATGGCAAAGTCCTATGTGATCTAACAAAATACCACAACCTTTCTCTGCATTTTCATAGAGGAGACCAAGGATTTTCTAATCCTCTCTTAAACATGATATGTATTTGAGATACACACACAGAATCCTTACTAAATGTTTCACACATGAAATGCTGTAAACAGCTGACAGGATGCAGTATTGCTCACTAGTGAGTGTTCTCTGACAAAATGTCTCTCTCTCCTAATGGGGATATTTTGTTTGAATGTCCAGGTGGTTTCTGTGATGATACAGATTCAGTGAAAGACTACATGGATTTTCAGTGTTTAATTTTGGGTTTGTTTTCCTTACACTGCCACTCAGCGGTCAGTCATGTTGTCTGGAGACTCTGGCTTCTGATAGCTGAAAAGTTGCTATCCCAAATGTTCAGCTCGTTGGTTTTGGAGTTTTTATTTCATGGTGGGATCACATGAGAGCTAAGTCTCAGCATTCAGAATGAGCCTTGCTACATCACCAGATGAAATGTTGTTTCACCACGAAGTTTTCAAGCAATACAACTGGATCCTTTGCCAAGAACTTGCTATTTGCCCATAGACAAAGAAGACTGCATTTCTATTTAGAGAAATGAGAATCATGTAAGAGAAAAGTTTTGCTTCATTTTTTTTTTTATTTTAATTCTCTTCCTATTGATGTTGTACATGTGTCTTGAGATCTTGTCTAACTTTGAAGATTCATCGCTCCAAAGGCCAGTAAAGAAATGGGAACATCTAGAGGGCAACTCATCCTAGCCTGAAGTCATTCCAGTCCAATGAGAAAGAAGGTGTTTGCGAAGGGCAACAAAACATTTCTCATGTCCAAAAATATAGTTATGTAATTTAGGATTGTGATATTTTAAAATTTAAAGGTCTTTTAATTACATTTATAGAATTGAATACATTTAAATGAGAAGTATTTTTTTACAGATAATCTAACTATTTCAATTGTAATGCTTTAAAAATTGTTTTAATTTTTTGAATAATTCCGTTGCAAAATGGTGAATGGTTTTGATCAAGTAACCATCTGGAAGATTTTGCTTCTCTTTGTTTTCCAAACCATTTCATCTTCTGTGTGCATTTGGTATGTAGGGGTCTTTTGCACAGGATGCTGCAAAACAGACATAGCAATTGAGCTCTAAGGGAAAAATCCCAGCTGAGGCATTGTTCATCCTTTTCTGGGGATGGGTGAAGAGGTTAGCAGGACCTCTCTGTGCTCAATTTTTGAGTTGAACATACCCGTGTGTTCTCTTGTACTTTCTATGATTGTTTTTCAAGCTCTAAGCTTATTGAGACAGCTGCATCTTGTCATTTGAATTCCTGCTCTTTGGTTAGCTACATCTCATGAAATAATTTTCTGATCTCTGCGTAATAGGGGGCACATCTTCCAGCTTATAAATTATTAGGTAGATAACTTGAAGATCAAAGATATGTTGTTATCAAATGTTCTTGCAACTAAGGATACTTTTGAAAATAAGCACTTGTAAGTGCAGGAGACTCATCAGACAGGCACAGGCATCCCGCATGCATAGCCACCAGTGAATTGTGCCAGGACCAGCATTTTTTCAATTAGGAAAGTTTATAGGTGCTTGGAGATGAGAAAGTTTAATCTTCTTGTGATAAAAGGGCTCTCCAGAGCCCAAGGGGCAGTTTTGATGCTTCCCTCTCACTACATGTCTTTTGCCAGCTGCATTTTCCTCATGGAGTTTGCAGGGTAGGGGTGTCAGACTCAATAGACAGATATTTGGGGTGAAATCAGAAGGTAACTTTCTGCCTGTGTCCTGACATCTACAAGCATCTGAAGCAAGGAAAGCAGCACAAAACTAAGGTAAATTTCTCTCCCTTCTGAAAAGAGAGAGATGTTTGGAAAAACATAGTAAAAGCAATAGACATGAAGAACAACAATGCCATTGACTCCGACCTGGAAGAGAATACAGAAGAATTTGATGTTGTTAGCCTTATATACAGGGTCATCGCAGACAGGGGGATGAAAGGAAGAAGAAAGGATGGGCCATTGAATTGTACTGGCAGAGATGCAGAGTGCAGAGCAGAGGAGGCAGCACTTGGCAGAGTGAGCTGCTGAGAACTGCCTGGGGCTGCTGCTGGGCAGTGCTGGCTGCTTCACAACCCGGAGGACGTTATCAGCGAGAGGCTGTGGTGTTCAACAGTTAGGAAGAAAACCAGTCCCAAGACACTGATTTAAAGCAATGTTTAAAATAAATGCTGCTTCTTTTATCCCCCGCTAGGCAATATTCTTCAGGGATAAACTGAAGTTGTGTGTTTTGGAAGGAGGGGACGGAGCAGGTGGAAGCAGATGGCTTATGGTGGTTACCAATAGAAATGTGAGAGCCGAAATTAAATAAAAAGTTTGGACTATGTATTTATATGCTGAAATAAATGAACTGAATAAGACTGCAGTTCAGTAAAATCTTTTCAAACCCATCTTGAAATCCAGTCTTACTCAGCAACAGCATAATTTTTCAAAAATGCCAACCCACAAGTGAACAACACTTAGTCTGCTAAATTACTTGAGCGCTCTTGAAAATGTCACACCACAAGACGGAAGTACCGATTCAGGAAGACATCCCTAGTGAGGGAAGAGCTTAAACAAGGGTTTGTGTCCATTTCTGAATTAGGACTGTTAATGTTGCTTCCATGACAAATAGATTTTGACAAAGCTTAAGGACATGTTTAAATTTAAAGACAATTAAATGGTCTCTTGAATTAGAACCTAACTTAGCAGAAGGAGACAGCTGAAGCAAGTGTGATAAATTAATTGAAAACATCTAGAAATTGTTTTGGGTGAAACATGACTGAAAATCAGGACGATGGGTTTAAACTAAGCTGAAAAGGATTGTAATATCAAGAAAACGTGCTAATTCAACCTTTTTTTGTTACCTTCTCTCATGTTTCATAAATAGCTGTAACCCACCCACCCCGATTTTGCACCTATGAGACAGGAAACGCCCAGGTCCTGAGGACAGGGAGCACTGTACAGCAGTCATTGGAAAATAAGCCTCCTGAGGCAGGAATAACTAACAGAGATGAGTGAGTAACAGAGGGGTGATGTTTAGCGTGTTACAATGCTGGTGGTGCTCTCCATTTAAAACTTGCTTGCCTATTAATCATCCAAATCAGTACAAGCTATCTTCTCTCAAATTTTAGACTTTCACAGTTCATGAAAATGTGAAGTTAGTCAAGCAAAATAATTCTGTCACCACTCTGTAACAAATCTTTAAGGTTTATTGAACACATTTGAAAATAGCTCAGGAGAACAGCTGCATAGCATTAATCACTCTTGGGTCAAAACCTGATTTTTCCAGACCTTTGCATACACTTCACAGTCTCTCTTTCTCAAACGAAAAGCCTGTTCCTATTAAAAAGCCAAAACAAACAAATCAACAATTATTTGTAACAAATTTGTCTTCTTGACAAAGCAATCAACTCACAAAAATCCCTGGCCACAAGCAAGGAAACTATGACCCTTTTGAGTGGGGGCTTTCATTAAATTCCAGCCCCATCAGTGTGCCTTCTGATGGCTGTTCAGTCCCTGTGTGAAACCAGGTCTTTGTGTGGCAGTTGGCATCTCAAACCCTACACGACTGGTTCTTTGTGTTGTACGTGGTGGTGACTCCAGGCCTGAAGCGTGTGAGGACTGAAGGGTCCCCGAGGAGGTCTGGAGCAGTAAGAAGCATACATTGTCACTACTTACCTTATATCAACTGAATGCATTTAGCAGATGTCTGCTGTCTGTCTCCTGGGTTACCAGTTGAGCTTTTCTAAGTTCACAGGCATGCCAAAAATAACAGAAGTTGCAATTTATTTGTACTTAATTTGTTTTTTGTTTTCTTTAAGCAAAGGGAAGCTAATAAAGAATTTATTTGTGACAGAAGGAAATAATGTTTGCAAAAATTCCGTAGTCCAAATTAGCCTCTGGCTTTAGCAAATTTGCTCCAGGAGGAGGTTTTTCTTCTGCCTCTTCCCCTGCCTGTAGCTGTGTCACTGTCAGTCAACAGAACACTCAAGTCTGAGTGGCAAGGGCCACCCTGTGAAAGGTGTCTTGAATGGAACAGCAGCCTTTGCTTTGTGGAAGCATTTTTGCAGCAGGTCAGTGGTTTCTCCCTGTGTATTAACCTCAATTTTAGTTTCCATTTAAAATACGGAAGATTCATTATTTTTATTCCTTGTGAGCTCCTCATTCTGGTCTTGCAAGTGCCACTCATTTTGTGGGAATGACCCCAGAACTCAGCACTGTGAGATCAGGCTGAGAACCTGGAGTGCTCTTGTACCAAAGTTAACTTGGTCTGGAACAATTTATACTTTTGCAGACAGCTGGTGTCTGAAGATGCAGAGGTCACCACTTGGCAGGCTACTCTACTGAATTTTACATTAGTAAAGATGAGCAGCGTTTTTTTTTCTTCCTGAGAAACTGCTGATGGGTGTGGTGCACCCATGAGTACAGATGGCAGAGGTACATCCAGCTTTTCTGAAGTTTGAGCTTTCTTCCCGCGTGAATTCTGATGTTTATTTCATGGAAGCATATACTTTTTGGAATGTATTCGGAAGGCTATCTATTGAGGTAGGCTGAATTTTCAACAGATATGAGCTAGCAGGTTGGTGATGAACAGAATGGGTAAGCATTCAGTGGGACATATTTTACTCACAGCTTCTCTTTAGAAAGCTGGATTGTAAGTATCTGATGATTTTGAAAGCACTGTGGCTCCAATTAAGAACTGGTCGGTTCTTGCTAGACAAACATATTTTGGTGTTTGCTGTAAATAAATAGCTAAGGTGCCAATGAGATAAGAACAATAAAATACCCTGATGACCTGCTGGTGATGTGGTAAATTGTTCTGTACTGTAATTGACATTAAATATATTCAAACTAGAAACATCTTTTTTTATTCTAATACAGGCCATAAACCGGCAGTTCCTGGTTATATTCTTAATTGTTGATAATTGAACGTGATAGATTTTTTCCAGCTTATTTCAAAGACCAGGAAAATGAAAGATGTTGAAGTAAGAAAGCAGTGTGTGAGCATTGCTCAAACAAGCCTGCTAGATGTCTCCAGCTGGAATCCAAGAACAGCAAGAGATCACATTAGAATAACCGCACGTCCTGCGTGCCATCCCAGTGATTCTGGGACTCAGTAACTGCGGTGCACCTGGCGCCAGACAGCGTCTGCGTTTTCAGAGTCTTTCTCTGGATAAGAATGATCCGGCTTGTCAAACACTGAGTCTGGAAAAATAAAAGATAAGCATGATACAGATGTACAAATCTCTCTTGTTAGATTACGTTTCTGAAAGAACAAAGTTTAAAAGGAATTCATCAAAAAAACCCACTCTAAGTTTTCAGGACAAAAATAAACATAATCATTTCAGGGATAAGTCAAATACTAAACTGGAGATAACTTCATATTTTTAGGAGTAAGGAGCTGAGCTAAAACAGGTTTGCATGGAGCCACATGCAAACACATACATTGTTAAAATGTGTTCCTGCTATTGCTCAAATGCTCCATAGGATGAATTAAAACTTGCCTGCAAGGAATTGGGCAGGATTCTTTCAGCCCTACTAGTGCTGTGTATAAGCTGTGCTTAGTGCTCATGGCTTATGTCTGCAAAAGGGATAGATGTGTGGGAGCTGTTACATGAAATTTGCTTCGACAAGAAGTTGTTTAAATCAATGATAACAAATTATACACTGTAATTGTTGTTCTTTTAAAAGAATTTACTCCAGTGTTTTATGAAGAATCAGCATCAAATCCTTTGTAGATTAAAACTCGAGTAGTATTATCCCATTACCATATGCTCTGCAACCCACCATCAAAATGCTGCCAGTAGAGAGTACTGATCTTTCAGACAGGTAGATTAATGTGAAGGAGTGATGTATACTAGTGCTTTTTATGATGTACTAATTTTTCATCTGTGGAACTGGAAGTACCTTTCAGGGTCGTCACCTTTATATAATGTGGTTGGGGATACTGAGGCTAATTGGCTTCCCCAGGGTCACAGCAGCAGGGCCAACACAGAACAAAAATCTCTTGGTAGGTACCTATTTCCGTGCTGTCCTTATAGCTGCACAGGGCACAGATCTCTGTGCCTGAAAGGGATGTTTCATGAACAACTGAGCACATTCATGTTCTTTTCAAAAAATATTTTACAGCCATAGCAGTAAACCAAGAAGAGACAAAGAACTCTAACATAATGTAGTTGATAGGCAGGTTTAAGTTAATTTCCATTTCTCACTTATCGTTTATTCGCATAAAATCTTTGGCATCTAAAATGAGTGAGAGCTGGAAGCACTGCACTCAGAACAAATTGAAGTGAATTGCATATAAAAGAGCACATAAGAAAACATTTTTAAAGGCTATGCAAATAGGCAAGCTTTGAATTAATTTCAAGTTTTAGTACATACTAATAAGTTTAGAATGTTCATGACTCAGGAGATTGCCTTAAAAAATTTAGACTGGTGTTTGCTTATGGCTGTGCAAACCAGAATATAAATATATACAATATTTGATGCAGATATAGTAACCGTCTTGTCTTACTAGACATCTATTTACATCCAAATAAATTATGAGTTGTAGTGTTCATACTATGCCCATAGAATAAATATTCGATACAAGCAGAGAAATAGCAGTGGCAGTATGACATAGCAGATTTTTGTGTTATCCTTTCATAGGTGGAATATATATCTGTATAAAGCAGCCTTTATTCATTTATTTATATGTTGTTCCATTCCTTCACAAACCTGTGTTATTTCTTTTTTGTGTGTGTGTGTGAAAATGTGTTGAAGCTCTCTGCCTTGTTTGAGAGTGCTGCCTGTTTGTAAAAAGCTGAAAATATGAATGTCCCCACCAGTATGATCAACAGCCTCAATTTGGCTCTCCAAAATATAGTAATCTGTTCAGTTTCAGTCCTCTAGACTCCTCTTTAACCAATGGAAAAAGACAGTCTAAACGATGACCTCCTTCACACACCCTAGATACCTATCTTAACACGTGAATGTTAGATTATTTTGTATTGTCTGACCCATATTAATAGACCACAAAGCATAATCTGGGGCATTGTATTTGATGGGCTTGAAGGTAGGCTTTTTGACATTTTTTGTGTTCAGAGCTAAATACATTTGATTAAGGGAGTGGAGCATCTCCCTTATGAGGCAAGGGTGGAGGAGCTGGGGCTCTTTAGCTTGGAGAAGAGGAGACTGAGGGGTGACCTCATTAATGTTTATAAGTATGTAAAGGGTGAGTGTCATGAGGATGGTGCCAGGCTCTTCTCGGTGACAACCAGTGATAGGATACGAGGTAATGGGTATAAACTGGAACACAAGAGTTTCTATTTAAATTTGAGAAGAAACTTCTTCTCAGTGAGGGTGACAGACACTGGCCCAGGCTGCCCAGGGAGGTTGTGGAGTCTCCTTCTCTGCAGACATTCCAACCCACCTGGACACCTTCCTGTGTAACCTCATCTGGGTGTTCCTGCTCCAGCAGGGGGATTGGACTGGATGAGCTTTCGAGGTTCCTTCCAATCCCCGACATTCTGTGATTCTGTGTGATATTTACTTTGCTTGTTGCAGTAAAGCATCTGATATGACAAAGCAAGTTTCTAATACGGATTTCAACAGGCGTATTGTATATTTTTGTTTGTGTAAATTGTCCCATGTAAATTCTTTATGAACACAATTTGGTGGAAGAAGTTGAGGTAGAAAGCCTATGTGATCCCATGTTTCTGTATAAATCCATTGTTGCCACTTTTCCCTCTTGTTGTACCTGGGCTATTATTTGAATCCTCAGTTTATGGTAGCTTTTACTTTCAGAGAGATGAGTGACTCCTAGAAGGCAAAGCTGGGTTCAGCATGCCCAGCTTAGATTTCTTACTTTACCAAAGGTCTTTAATGTGACCTTGAGTGAAGTACATCTGAGATGTCCAAAGGGACTACTGGGCACATGAGCAAATTAAGATCAGTCCTGTTCTACTTCGCTTCCCTGTCTTTCCCATTTATTTCAAGTAGGTTCTGAAGATAAATAAACAAAATGAAGGCTTTGTGGTATCTTACTGTGAGGGGAATTACAAGAGTACTTGAGACAGTGAAATTATAGTTTCTTTCTAGACAGTCCTTCACACCGTCCTCAACAATCCACCTCACAGTGTCACGGTGTGTAGCTAAGGAGGCTCCTGTAATGCAGAGCACTCTACATCATTATTTAAAATTCAGGGACATTCTTCAGCCGTAGCAGCATCACAAGCCGTGCGAGCTCTTATTGACTACAGCAAAATGCCATTTTCCTCACATCCAAAAAAAGGACATTGGCTCTTAGGAACAATCTACCCACCTGCTGATGGATTTAGTGCATAACCTACACAAGCCACTATCTCGCTCACTGTGTTTCAACATCGTGATACAGAGGTGGCATCCAAGACAATGGTATCCTTTGCCCGAGCTGCCAAGTGTATCAGGTATTTGTTATTGAGTAAAAGGGGATGTGCTTATTTTTGTACCATGTTCTTGAGTAAATTCTATGAATGAATTTCGGTGGTGGTTCAAATGTTACCCCAAGCAAGTGCCTCTTCTGCATCAAAGAGTGTTGTAAATTAAGCCAGGTATAAAAATTCAGGAGCTTTTGAGAGCACTATACATCTGAACAAAATAGAGTAGCAATAAATAGGCACTCTTTACGGCAAATGTTTTCTGGTACCAGAAAACGAATGATAATTTGAAGTGAATACTGAAGTGAATTAAGCAAACCTTTCCCTATTAAAGTTACAGTTATCAATGTGGTTGTTGGGTTCTGTTTTATCAGTGTTATAAGCTGTGCTGCTGAGGCTGAAAGTCTCAGCTTGTCCCCTGTATAGTCCTTACCCAGAACCACGAGCGTGGTTACCTTATGCTTGCTTTGTACCCTTAGTTAAGACATTGATAAATGCTATTCTTAGGGTTGCTGATTTCTGTGCTAGACTTGTGAACTATGGATAACAAATGAGACAGGTGGAACTTCAAATGAAGCTAGCCCTGCGACCTGATGACCTTTCGTTCGGTACTTGCCAAGAAAGAAGAAGTGGAACCCGCAGACCACTGGAACGGAAGGAACCTGAGGATATCGACAGTGATAGATATCGACAGTGATAGACAGTGATAAATTTTGTTTAGTTGCATAATACCTGTTAGAACCCTATATAATGACTAGTTATACTGCTGTATGATTGTCACTCTCTGAGGAGGTGACCCAACGCTGCTGTTCCTGCGAATCTTCTGCAATAAATACTGCTCAGAGTAACCCACAAGAGTTCGAGTCTCTACCCAGCGCCTACCTACGACCTTTTTCAACAGTCATGAGTAAAATGGTTACCAGCCCCATCCTTGAGAAGGCTGAGCATGGAAACACACACTAAACACAAGTAAATTACTATCTCCTACAGGCCTGATAATTATAATCCAAAGGGCCAAAGTGTTGTAAGAAAACAAGGGGCAAATCAACAAGAGTTGAAGCAGGTAGAAAATATTGATAAGTTTAAAAAATTTCTCTTTCATTCACTTCATTACTTCCATTTCCCCATCATTACTATTTTCATCTAATGTGGTAAAAACTATCTGAGGTTATCTGAGAGTCATGCTCATGAGGTTTTGGCAATATGTTAATTTCCATAGTAATGTGCTTCATTTTTCTTTCTCTGTGACAGAATTAGATTTGATGTTCTCTGGAGGAACTTCAAAAATGGAAGTTGGAAATGAATCAGCGCTGCATCAGTCACATTTTGCACTCTTGCCATGAAAGTAAAGCAGTTGTGGACTGGACTCCAGGTTCCAATGCTACAGGTACTTGTCTTAACACATACAGCTAAATCGTGTCAGTGTAATATGGTTGTATGAGAACGAAAAGTCAGGCACTGTAATTTAAGTGCCTGAGATCTCTGACCTGTTTGCAGAAAATGACAAAAATGTTAGGTGCACTGAGGTTGTGTTTATAAATGTGACAGGTTAGCTAAAACATTATTTCTGTACCTTCCCTTTCCTGCATTATACTTTTTCTATCAAATATGAACAAGTGAAAAACTACCGTGTTGACTACCTGTGGTTTTCCAAACAACAAACATAGCACTTCATTTTGTAATAAATCATAATAGGCATGAAATAGCAGCTGCTATTCAGTACATCATTTAGTTTCAAAGTAAAACAAAGATTTGTGAACCACAAGCAATGTGTTCAAGTGCATAACAGAGACATTGTGGGAATACCTATAAAGAACTCAGGACAAACCTCATCTCACCACCCTCATCTGCAGTGGCACTGGGGAAAAGAAATGAAGTTTTTAACAAAAATTGTAGTATCTGTGCAGCATTAAAAAAGGAAAGAAGGAGAACCGTAAATATTATGCCGTTATACAAATGAATGGTATGTTCTTTTCTGAAATATCATATTTCATAGCATTTTTTTCTTTCAGTTACTTCAAGGTAGGGGTTGTGAAATGTGGTCACCTTCTCAGAAATGAAATCAATAAAATGGAAAATAGTTTAATTGACAAACTGAATGTACAAAATAATCAGTTCGTCCAATGTGCGGTCTGATAGCACAATGTATGTCTGTGAAAAGGGGGAAGTGCTAATGAACAGGGAATGAACGTGGTATAACTGTTGCCTCAGCAGAGCAGTAAAGAAGAAAAGAGTGACTAACTCAAACCCTCATTTTTTATTTTTCTGGGATGGACACAGTGGACTGTCTTAATGTATAGAACAGCTAATATTGTATTAGTTTTCAAGTTTGATAAACATGGAAAGTATGAATACGGGAAAGTATGGCTCAAAGCCATAGGAAGCAAACTCCATGTATCTCTTCTGTAAAAGATCCCAAATTCTCAGCCTGAGGTTGGCGTATGTTTTCAGATGTGATAGCTTTTACAGTTACAAATTCTTAGCATAAAACCACAACTGACCTAGTTAATAGTGGGAATATCATTTAGTAGGGATTATTTTATATTCTTGCACACCTTGTTCATTTTAAGGCAGGGCAGTTAAATTGCGAAGACCCCAGTCCATCTCAGCTGGTAGGGAAAGATGTCATTTCACCCGGCAATGTTCCCTTAGCCGTTCTCCATCACTTCCGTGTTTGGTGTTGTCTTGTAAGTTGTTCTCAGAAGTGACAACCTAGTTGTGGTTGGAATTTATTGCATCAGGAAGGACTCCTCACAGCCTCCTGAGGTTGTACTGCACTGGCTGAAGCGTCTTGGCTGCTACAGCAATCAGTTTGGTCATGCTTTGCTTGCTATTTGTTCAAAAAATCCAGTATATGTGTGCTTTACTGAATACTTATGCAGCCTATCTCTGTTGTAGTCTACTAGTTTAAGGTTTGTTTATTTGTTTGGTTTGCTTTGTTTTAAATATATGTTTAAAGACAGATAATGGAGACAATTTAGCCTTTAATTTAGAATAATAGCATTTTCCCCTCTTATTTCTTATGTAGTATCAGAATTTACTATCACTTGCCACGAAGAAAGTTTATTTTTATTTACTAATATTGAGTACTTTATATATAAACAGAAGATCTATACTTAGTTAAATAAAACCCTTAAATATTTATATCTGTAGAAACAAATATCTTAACGCATACCATACAATTGGTATTTTGATGCACTTAATATGCAAAAAAGTATTAACTTTGTAACACTGGAGTTTCATACATTGAAAAAAGTAGCATTAGGGAACTTAAATTTTATTCTACAGTTTGCACTTTAATGACTCTGCAGTGAGTTTGTTCTTCTCAGAAAAAAAGCAAGTGTTGGGAATCTGATGTCATGGTTCTTCAAAGGCTGCCATAATTGCAAATATTCCCTTGTATTTTGTCCCAGTGCTGTAGCAGGAGAATGTCTTACAGGAAAAGGAGCCTAGGGTTTTCACATCAGAAAGCACCATCTAGTGTTAATTTTTAAAAGCTTGGCTGAAAATGTAAAGAACAATGAAGTTAACAAGCAAACAAAAAACCCCAAACAAACAAAACATTGACCAACCAAAGAACTTAGGACTTCACAGTAAAATAAGCAAAAAGTCTCAAAAGGAGAAATGATGCTGGATGCCCAAGTCACGGTGATGGATGTCTTCAATCTGCACTTCTCTAAAGCCTTTGACACAATCTCCCGCAACATCCTTCTCTCTAAATTGGAGAGATATGGATTTGATGGATGGGCTGTTCAGTGAATGAGGAATTGGCTGGATGTTCACTTCCAGAGGGTAGTGGTCTATGGCTCAAGGTCCAAATGGAGATCGGTGACAAGTGGTGTCCCTCAGGGGTCCGTAATGGGACCAGTATTGTTCGATATCTTAATCAGTGACAGAGACAGTGGGATCGACCGCCCCCTCATCAAGCTTGCAGATGACACCAAGCTGAGTGGTGCAGCTGACAGACCTGAGGGACAGGATACCATCCAGAGGGATCTGGGCAGGGTTACAATATGACAAGGGGGCAGTGGTTTTAAACTAAAAGAGGGGAGATTCAGATTAGATATAAGGAAGAACTTTTTTACAGTGAGGGTGGTGAAGCACAAGAATAGGTTGCCCAGAGAGGTGGTGGATGCCCTGTCCCTGGAAATATCCAAGGCCAGGCTGGACGGGGCTCTGAGCAACCTGATCTGGTTGAAGATGTCCCTGTTCATGGTGGGGGTTGGACTAGATGACCTTTGAAGGTCCATTCCAACTCCAACTGTTCTATGTTTCTACGATGACTAGTATAATAAAGAGATTTCCTTGGCACTCTGATTAAGAAGTTCACTCTAGGGTCCTTCCAGAACGCTTTGAATCATCTCTCACCATCATGTATTTTTGACTTCTTACATTCCAACCAGAGATATAGGACAGAAAAATTTCTTTGTGACCTAGGTGCTTGTAAAGTGGCTATATTTCACATATATATTTCACATAGAATGTAAGAGAGAAATTACACATTCAGCAGGCAGGATGCCTGGAATTTTTTATTCCCAAGTATGCTGCTTCTTGTGGCAATGTTAAAGCCATTTTGTTTCTTCTGCTTTGTGTATTTTATTGTTTAGGCTTGAATCTAAACCCATTCTCTTGTCATGGAGCATTCAGCAGAGTGACCGTTTACACCAAGACTCTAGGTTAGCCTGGCTTCTTTTGGCAACAGCAAATTGCGGATTATTAGTCCCCCTAACTTGTGCAGTTCAGAAGAAAGCCTAAGTTTTGGTGGGATGAAAATGGGCAGGACTAGCTACAGAAAGGGGTTGCTTCCTTCCTTCCAGCTCATGTGCTGTGGTTAGGACTCCACAAAGGGATACCTGAGCTCTTTCCGCTGCTGCAAGGAGCATTTTATACATGTTCCAACAAAGCATTTCATACAGAGTCTAGGAGTTTCAGCAGAGATTACTAAGAAAGACTTGACATTGTATTTCGTCTATCCCAGAGTTTCAAAGAGCTTCACTGATGTGGGTGAAAGCTATTTATCATGTTATCATGTTTTAGCTGGTATGGAAAGCAGGCAATGTTCTGCTGATAGGACCAGCAGGTCTTGTGAATGATTCTGGGAGCTGCAGGGTACTTAGAGTCATCTTATCTTACTAGAAACTTTAGATGTAAAATCTCTCTGCTTATGTATCAAGTAGGTGCTGGTGACTGCTCTAAGGGAGCGTACCTAGATATGGTCTAGTGTAAGCGACATGCAGTTATCTCCATTGGGAAAACGACAGAATTAAATTTGAGGTTCACCCGGAAGAAGGAGGGAGCAGCATTTAGCCTGCCTAATGCCTTCTGAATCTATAATATTTAATATGTAGCAGAATTTTAAATTGCAGTCTCTGGAGACCAAACACATGCATAACAATAATTATCAATAATTTGATGTAAAACCCACTGGAGTCTAGGAAACATTTTTAGTAACTCCGCTGAGAATTTTGGATCTGTCCAGAAGTAATCTGTTTTGTTAATAAAGTAAAGCATGTTCTGAAGAAATCAAAGGCTCATAAATAAAGAACTGGCTAATAGCTAGGGCAGCCTTAGAAGAATTCCTCAGTGAACTAATGTCTTTTAAAGTTGAAATAAGCTCTAAGGCTTTAGAGAACCATTTTTTCATGTGTGGCAAGAGTTTGGCTCTGGAGACAAACAGATGAAACAAACTGACTGATGTCCTATGGGTCGTTAAAAGAATTCCAACAAAATAAACAAGGGCTAGAAAGAAATGAAATAGAACATTTTGAGAACCGGATGCAGGAGAGATGCTATAAATGTCGTCTGAGTAATAGTGAAGAGTGTACAGCGACTTAAGTTTGAAATTTAATGGGAGCAGTGAAATTCAGATTTTCTAGAGACACTGGTGGTAGATCAGGTGCTATTGTTACCTTTACTGTGATAGCTAGTGATCTAGAATAATGTATTTTCTACTCTAGAGCAAATCTGGGGGAAATCTTCAGATACATTAAGCGTGTAAAGAAATGGTTGAAAAAACCTGTGAAAGCAACTTGTATTGTTTTAGACCGGACCAAAACTGAACCATATCATTAAAACATAATGTTTCAGAATATTTGTTTTTTTTTTTTAAATGAAGTGTTATGTTCTGGGGAAGAGGTGAAAATGTGAAAATGTTCTTTTTCAGGAAAGTCTTGTTATTTGTCCAAATAAGGGCATTGAAAGTAAGTGGAGAGGGTATTAGCACACTGAAAGGAACTGCTTACCAAGGACAGACAGCTTGGATGCCATAGGTTAAGGATTCCTAAGTCAGACTGAATTTGCAAACCAACAAATATGAAGGGAGAGTTCACAGACAAAGCTGTTTCCGCATGGGCAGAATCTCATCACCTGGTAGCTGACGGAGATGTGATTCAAGGACTTCTGTTGTCCCTTCCATTCCTGCTAATGTAGCGACAAGGAAAAATGGCAGAGTAAATAATAATGCAATAAAATACTCCCTGGTCCTTATTCTAGCATGCTTCCTAAGGACAAGTGAAGCATGGATTGAATGCCAGGGAAAAAAATGGTTGAAATTTGGGATGCAACTTAATTATAAGAGCATTCAATTTATTGAACGTAGTCTGCACTAATCCATAGGGGTTTTTTAAGTCGACAGATTCATTAAACACCTCTGATTTTGGAGCCATCCCTAAAACATTACACTTGAGAAATACAACGTGACTGTTTACAAAATTGATGAGTTTAAAATAGCTCTCCCAAACCAGCTCAGTGTTTCAACTTCGTACATCAATAGCTTGAATCAGAATCATAAATGTCTTTTTTAATTTTACGTTAAGTTTTCAAGGTAGTAGAAAGACCTTAGAAAATACAGATTTCATATATTTAGAACTCGGAAGATATCTGAAATACATGCCAAAATATCTCATTGTATTTAAGATAATTTAATGATTTTTGTTGCTGGATTAATGTTATTGGAATACAGGGGGGAGGTTGCGATGTGTGCTGAGGGAAGTAGAAGAAATAATCTGTGTTACACCTTGTTTTCTGGTTGCATAGAAGTTGCATTCTTGTTTTTTGTCTTTAGGTTGCAGGTGAATCTTAGATATATAGTAACTTTCTACACATATACTGACGCTGTATATGTATGTCACTATATATATGCATATGGATATGTATATAGTGATTATCAGTGTTCTTTGATGTTTTGACCTGTGACGTTTTCCCAGATGAGTGGACCACTGAATAGGAAAATGTAAGTGTGCTGAGAGTGAATGTAGTTTGTAGTTACATTTTACAGTCCTCCGAGAAATTGTCCATGGCTCTACAGACACGTGGGAGCTTGGATTGAGAACTGCATGTTTAAACGAATAATAAATACATGTGGTTCCATGATATGAGCACCAGATGGCAATAGAAGGACATTGGAAACATTTCAGTGCTATTCTGCTTTTAATTCAGTGTAATGAGAAAATGAAATACAATAAAACTGCTTTCACCCTGTTTGAAAATATTGCTTAGTAGGAACAGATATTCTCCCGAAAATATTGCTTAGTAGGAATAGATATTCTGCCCAACGAAGCATGATTTTCTATTGAGGAAGGCCCAGGATTTCATGGATAGTAGGTTTTAAGAAGACATCAATTAGAAATTGCCTCAGATGTTGGTTTGTTTAATTCTGAAGATGCAAAAATAAACTTTGTAAGGCATTAGTAGCTGTATTAGCATCAGTGGGAGCCTCCAGCCCTTTCTTGTCAGCCAAATCTCAGGACAACATGAAAGAAGGGTAAGCATATCAGCTCTGCTCACAGGAGCACAGCGAGGAGCTGCCTTAGCTGGCGGTGCCCGGGCTGCACAGGGAAGCGGCACCGCCTGTGGAGGGACCCGTGATGGGTTGTGGAGGCAGCAGACGGCAGGCTGGGAGCACCACTAGTGTGTTTCTGGTTGTCCTGTAGGTGTACCCAGTGATGAGGAAAAGGAGTTGCCTCATCAGCCCAAGATATTGATGATGTTTTGCAGAGGTGCTCGTGCAAAACTGCTGTGCAAAGAATCTTGCAAACCAAGGAGCACGGGCATACCCGTCTCTAGCATTACTCAAGTCGCAGTTGTAACCTAGAAAAGCTTCTTGTGTAGAAAGTGTGAGCTTGCTAAAGACCACAGAGATTAAAATCACAGTAAGAAGGCATGTTTGTAACTGAGATTTGGTTTAAATCTGCAATTCGGAGTGAATGTGGCCTACTGCCTGGAGTCTTATAGAAGATGACATCCAAAGTGGCATAAAGTTCACGAAGATGAGAGGCGGTGGCTCCAGCAATGAGCATACAGTTCTGGAAGTGGACTTCCAAGTGCAACTGTTTTCATGCCGTGTTGAAGCCTCTCCTCAGGAGATCCTCAGGGTTAGTTTTTGAAAGAAAATCTATTTTTAAAAAGTGCCAATTGTTGTTTTGTTCTGACCCGGTAGAAAGGAGGTTAACTCCACTGTGTTGGCTCCTTCATGAGGTGTTTTTGTGTGCTTATGCTAGGGGAGTCTGGTGGCTCTAGCAGCCATCTGAAATAATTAGACTCATCTTCAGTCAGCAAGATCCTTTCTGCCTGTGAAAGTCTGAAAACACCAACGTGACACTGGCTGAATTATTCTCACCATCCAGTTGAAAACCATTTTCTCATTCAATATTGTTCTTTTCATTTTTGATTGCAAGGCATACTTCCTTGTTGTTTTACTTAAAGAAGTGCAAAAGAGGTTGACAACCTCATTTAATTTTTGTCTCAGCTAAAATGATTTTTCCTCTGCAGAGACCTGTGGGGGATTTCAAACTCAGAGTCATGAAATGTGAAGTCTTTCTGTGTATCAAAATGTGTTGCAGCTGCAAGTTTTAATCACAGTCAGGATGAAGATTAGCCTGTTACTGTGTTTAATATTGAAAAAATAACAAGATAGCTCAGAGGCACATGAGCTAAGAGCATAATAAAGGTTTTAATCATGCTGAACTTTGACCATGAATCATATTTTTTGATAGATATGGTCATACATTGCTGTGTGTGTTTGTATATGTAAAATTAAACACACCCATACACATCCCTATGTGGACAGTAACGATGCAGTAGTAAGTAATGTGAAAAAGTCTTCAGCCTATAATGTGTTAATGTAGAACTGGTAGCAACTTAATTGGTAACATCTTTTCAAAGGAGACATCTGGGTGCAGTAGAAAGTTACCTTGAATCTATGGCAGCGTTTAAGATCGGTGGTTTGGTTAACAGATGGCAGATAGAAAGCTGTAAAAGAGTAAGACTGAATTAAAATGCTTATAACCCATTTTGTTTCCTCTAATAATCTGGAAGACCTTGGTAGAGGTCTGAAAGCTCATTTGATTGCAATAAGACTAGGTGATATACTCCCTAGGGTACCATAGAGAAGACATTTTTCAATATGCCACAACAATAATATTCAGCAGCAAATAACAAGGCAAACTCTGTAGTGAGCTACTTGGCGTATATTTTATGTGTGACAATCTCCACTCTTCACAAAGCTCTTTTTCTGGACTAACCTCAGACTGTAGGGACTTGAATGTCTCTTTTACTACCTGTACTGCTACTTAACTGCATTGCGATTGTGAGACAGTGAAATCCTTTTCTTTCCTTTCTGTTCTACTGAATATCCTGTTTACCCAGAGGCTGAAAGCACCCAACTTCTGACCTCTGGAGAGCCTTTCCTTTGCACTGTGTTAAACAGTCAGTTTTAGTGCATAAGGAATACTCAAGCTAGAGGGGGATAGCCCCTTATCTTTTTAAAAATCAACTGTTCCTTAATTGTTCTGCATGGAAACTGATCTATGTTCATTGTTCGTGATTTTCTTCCTGATGTTAATTCTTCTAGACTGTTCTAGCAGGTGAAGTACATCTGGCACTTGCAGCTTATACACTGGATTTTGCTTCCTTAAAGCCATTAGAAAATGGTACCAAAAAGTGGAGTGAGGGTCAGCAGTATTTCTAACTGAAAAGTGTATAAATATGATTTTCTCATGTCCATTTAAATATCTATAGAAAATCTGTAAAGGGATATAAAACATATAGGATATATTTGAATTAGTCATTAATGAATGAGAAAGCTAAAAGGAAAGCCTGTTTATTTTTTTTTATTCCTTGAGGAGAGCATTATTACTGTTTAACCAGTTAAAATGAAAAATTGTTTTCCAAAATTTAAACGTATTATATTAACAGCACATATGTTGAGCGTTCCAAGTAGATAATGACAGATTTATATAAGGTGTGACAATGCTAATTGCTTGCCTCTGAAGCAGCACAATTTACCAGACAAATAGGTGAAGGAAGATGAACCTTTTGACATTTGGAAAGACTTCAGTTTTTCCTCAATATGTTTCTTGCTGATTCCTCTATTTGCACTTAGAATATGTTAGTTAAGAACAATTCAGGGTTGTAATACTCAAAATACGTATGTGCTTATTTATACAACACCAAAGTAGTATCTTTGTTGGGAAAAAATATTTATTTATAAGATTTCCTTCAAACTGCCACCTTGTTGAGGTTCTTTAAGCCACTGATCTGGGTTAAGGCAGGAGCATTGACCCATGAGGGTGTATTGTAAGAATATAGATACTATGCAGGAGTATTGGCCCCAGGTGACACAGAAAATACAAGGTGATGTTGTTGATGAGGAAGGTGAATTGTGATGAAAGGTATCAATGGTTTCTTAGACATAACAAATCAAAACCAGAGCAAGACAGAATGGCTTCTTTCAGGGGGCTTGGAGTGTTTGTAGCCCCCTGTCAAGTGTGGGAATGGTAAAACCTGGAGCAGATCTTTACAGGGGATTTCCCCCTAATAAGCACAGGCCAGTGTCTCTTGTGGAAGGAGCGAATGACTGACATGTACCCTCAGCAATGCCTGAAGAGTCACCGTGAAATGCAGCCTGAGGTTAGCTCTGCACTTGGGAGATACACTTGGAATTCTTGGCTAGAGGGGAAGCTCACAGCAGATCTCCCCTGTGAAGCTGTGTATTCCTCTTTTCAGCCTGTTTTCATGCCTTAGCATGGCAAGGGGATGCTTTAAAAATCAGCTATTAGGGCTGATTTTTTTGTTTGGTTGGTTGGTTGGTTGGGGGGGGGTGTTAGCCGTAAACACATTGCTTTCCTGCTACTAAGTGTTAGATACCTGACATTTAAAAATGGAGTGTTTTTAGAGCCTTGAACAGGGAAACAACTGGAATGGATCAAAAATGGCTTGAAACCATGTTTTTGCATCTGTTTGCATTAAAATCTGAAGAATTCATGAGAATTCTGAATCACCTCCATTGTAGAAACACATGGAGCATGCATGTATGCCTTTACTGTGTTAAGGAGCGTAACGTAAGAAAGCCCTTTTGAATTACTGGAGGTGAAAGGGCTACTCTAGCTATGGTGACTTGTGTTTTTTGAAATTTCAGCCCTTACAACTAGGAAAACTGATCCCGAGTTGTCCAAGTGTCTCTGTTTTCTTAAACGTTTGTTGATAAATGAAGGAAATGTGGACAGGTTGTTTTGAGTGTTTGATTTTTAGTTTTTGTCAGGTGTTTTTCATTCCAGAGGCTTCCTGGTCTATTATCTACCTTCCCTTGGGAACTCTGAGCTGTTTAGAAAGGAAATAACAAATGGTGCAATTTCTGCGTCAAACATTTTTACAGAGAATGTTAACTGTCCGATAAACTGAGCAACACTTTCGGTTTCCAAGTGATAACATGAGGATCATTCTCATTGTATTACACAATCAATGACACCACACCACACAGAACAACGAAATCAATTTGCAGTTTTCATTGATGAGATATTTGCTAATCTAGCTTTTTTCTTTGGCCAGAACTATTGTGGAAAAGAGGAAAAATATCCCATAATAAATTCTTTGCTTTGTAGCCACTGCCTTTCATGTGTGGCACAGGACTAATTGTACAGTTAGATGAAAAGCACATTGAAAAATGAGTGAGAAGAATATATTAAGAAACAGTCAGGATAATGTATCCTGGAGCTAAATTTACAGTGTTAAACCAATACTGTACACTGATAGCACCTGAGAGTAATGCATGTGGTAGAGAAAATTATATTGCAATATGCCTTTATTACCATCTGCTTGATTTTAATTAATTTCCTTAATTGGAGAACAATGCATTTTATAATTACACATGAAAACACCACTGGCTATTGCAGAGTCTTTATCTACTGCACAAGCTCTCCTGGTAGACCCACTGCCTGTCTAATTTATAAAGCCTCATCTCAGTGAACACGGGCTATTTGGCAGACTCTTGACAATTACTCAAATTAATCACATGTGAAGCAACGTTCCAAACTTGGTAATTTAGGTGCAATAAAATTCTAGCTGTGAATAACTCAGCTCATACAGATACAAGGGTGAAAGCTCCACCAGAAATGTAATTAGAAAACAACACAGTTTAAGCTAGAATCAAATTTAAAGTGAAATGTACCATCTGAATAAATGCTTTGGAGATAATGGCTTTGACCACAAGAATGGAGATTAGTCTCCTTACTTTACCCCAAAAAGGTAGTGTAATAGAAAACTAACTTATTAGGTAGATAATAAAATATTTAAACCACACAATCAAAATATCAATCTCAGAGGACAAATTTATTCTACTTGTAGATCTATTGGCATCTAACTTTGTTACAGCCAAAATAAAATTGGCTCAGTGATTTAAGCTAGAATTTCTTCATTTCATTTCATTAATGTCCCTCTTTTCTGCAGACTAATGGAATAAATCCATCAAGGTTTGCCTATCTTGTGGCTTAATATTATTCTTTCAGATATAGTCCATCACAGCTCAGCAAGGAGCCCTTTCAGAGATTTCCAGGGCTCCAGCTGAGGCCTGAGTGTCCTAAGTAAGAGTAAAGAGGGTTGGCTCTTATCTGACTTATCACCTGCCTCATTTTTGCAAGATTAATTCTATGCCAGCTATTTGAGGTTTTATGAAATGGGATCACATTTAGCTTTATTACTTGATCCTGTCTTCAAGGGCAAACTGTACAACTGGGCAGTGCCTGGCTTAGGAAGAGGCCGCAGTGGTTCAAAGAGAACTGCGAGGGTTTCCTGGTCACCTTGGAGGAAAGCAGTTTGCAACACCGCAGCGAAATACTGCCCTTATTGAACACGTGCTCTCTAGTTGTTCTAGTTGTTCTTTGAAATCAAATTAGTTAAATGACAAAATTCTGGAAGTTTGAAACGTACAAAAAAAAAAAAAGAACACAATCCATATTCTTAGTTTGCAGAGTAGAATATCTGTTGATGCGTGATTCAAAAGGTTGGTCTGGCCCAGAACCCAACACACCCTTTTCAGTGCATTTGCCCAATACTTTAGTGCATGTCACTGCGGTGCCGGCAAGGGGTGGGATTCCTGCCTCCCATGCTGCCTGTGCTTTGTCACTCTCCCAGTAGGCACGCGGAGGTTCTCCAGTGCTGTCACCACAGAGGGTGGGAGCTCTGTTACTCCAGCTCCCGGGCTCACCCTGTGCCCCCCGAGCCTACGCGGCACAGGTGAGTGAATGCTTGATGACATTGCGTCTGGCACTCACTTTCTTCTGCGTCGGTGTGATATCCTATAGATGGAGGAACAGAAGGCAAGTTTTTAACTTACCTAGACTACATGTGTTAGCAGAAACCTTTCCTTCAACTACTGGGGTATTTCTGCACTATAGCTGCCAAGCCTGGATATCCGCGTCAGGAAAAGCATTTTCCCCGAGGAGGCAGGGAAACCTCAATGGGTGTTTTATACTGTCTGTGACCAGATTTCTGTTCCAAGGCATTCTTACACTTTTTTTATCAGTGTGTTGCAAGGAGTTATTTCATGTAACTTTCAAATCAAAGCATTCTGTACTGAACTATAAATAAAACAGGGGCACAAAGTTATGCTTTTCATATGGGATTACACTTTTTATAGCAGCATTCATAGAAAAATGAGAATAATTGACTTCAAGGGAGTATTAATAGAAATATGTTTAAGGTGGTTCAAGTTAGCATGCTGAGTGTAAGTTGATATTATTCCTGCTTCCAGTCTACTTTTTATTTTTTTTTTTTAAATTTAGGAATGTAGCCAATGAGCATGCTGTATCTGACAAAGTAGTCAAGTTGTTGCTATGTTACGAATAAGTACTCAGGTTGAGACTTGACACTTTCCAGAATCTAAGAAGGAGTGGGACAGCAGAATCCAAACCCAGCAATGTGTAAGGAAATTCCTTTACTTTCTTCTCAGGAAAGTTACATAGAGGTGCTTGGTGTACCAAAGCAAGGTAGCAATTTATTTAACACCTGTACCTAAGATTAAATCTCTGTAAGAATATTAGGGGACTGCCCTTCCCCATAGGATACTTTATATACCAATTTTTTTACCTTCAGGTGACAATTGTCTTGATGCCTTTTTGACAGAATCCTGCTATTCTTTTGCTAAGGGCAGATGGGAAGCTAGTTGGGTGTTCCACAGCAGGAGCTCAGTGCTGACCTATTTGCTGGTTGGTCCTGACAACAGTTTGCGAGTCAGAGAATGCTCTTTAGAGCCATTGTACTTTCAGTGATCTGTGAACTAGGATGGGTGAATTTCTTGCCAGATGGCTTTGCACAATTACCAAAACCCTGCTAACTTTGACAGCAAAATTATAGATAAATGTCTCTGTGCTTTTTTTTTCTTTCTTTTTTTTTTTTTTTTTAATTTTATATATATATATATATATATATATATATACACACACATATAAAGCCTACCAGAAGTAATGATGCAGAAATGCAGATTTACCAGTTCATTTTCAGGAGTGCTGATCTTATAAGATTTAAACTGAAGAGGATGATTAGAGAGTGGCTGTATTTTAAATGACATAATTCTGAATTATCTTACAGCAGCTTTTCAAGAGTGGTTTTGCAATAAGCAGAATATTGTCTATTCTGATAGTGCCTTGTTTTTTTTTTCCTAAGGTCAGTGTCTTTCAAAGATTTGCTGCCAAACTATTAAACTTTCTGACTCATTTCTCTCTGAAGGAACAAAAGATAAAATTCAAGGGTAGGCTGTAGAAGGGCTAAGTTTCTGGAGAGCAAAGAGTAATGATGAATTGTGTGCAAAATGGCACTTTTACTCTCGCATCCTTCCCTTGGCAATTTCACCCAACTGTCTGGAGGTTACTTCAGTTGCCTGAAACTATCCCAATATCAAAAATGAGGAAACTTTTCCAACCTGGAGGTATATGATATTTAATGTCAACAATAGAAGAAAACGGATTGACATGATTAGGTATATTTTGTACCCAGCAAGAGTTTGCCAGGAAGATAAAGAATGTTATGGATGAACGATTAATCTTTTCTTTTTGAAAGCCTAGGATCACAGAATCACAGACTGCTTGGGGTTGGAAGGGACCTCTGGAGATCATCTAGTCCAACTCACCTGCTAAAGCAGATTCACCGGAGCAGATAGCACAGGGTTCATGTTCGGGAGGGTTTGAATGTCCCCAGAGAAGGAGACTCCACAACCTCTGTGGGCAGCCTGTTCCAATGCGCTGGCATCCTCAAAGTAAGGAAGTTTTTCCTCATAATAAGATGTGAATTTTCCCATATTCGGGATGGGAAAAGTCTCTTTAGGGTTGATTTGCAGGAACATAGAGGTACTAAATCATCTTGTAGATGCCAGTATTTAGATGTCACTAGCATTCACAAAAATCTCTAGCCAGCTCTTGACTGACCAGCTGTCTCAGCAGTGATGTTTTTGATGGTGAAGCCCCTATAAATTTTCTTCTGCTGGATAGATGTGTAATTACTTGATGCCACTGCCAGAGTCCATAGCTGAGACAGGGCAGGATTCACCAGCAACCTCATATCCGTATCCAGAGGCTCTTCATAAGGGTGGTGCAATTCCCATCCCGTATACAGGAGCGCATCTGGAAAACAGATGGCAACAGTCCTGCCTTTGACTACTTTGGAGTGGGGAATTGAGTGTGGATCTGCAGCTTCTCCTGACAATGTCCTTTCTAATGTCTGATGCAGAGAATGTTCTGGAAATAATCTCAGTTCTCAGTCCTTCCCCATCATCTTGTTAAGAGTTTATGTAAAAAATTAAACATTTCTTAGGGTGTATTTCCAGCTGAAGTAACCATCAAACCCTAGAGTCACTCTCAATTTGCCTGTGGCCTCTGGCTGATAATTGAAAGTAGGTTTACCTGTAACTTTGCATCATTTAGGAGTCAGATATTTGAATAAATGGCAGTTGGGTTTTGTTTTGGCTGATCATTCTTATGCATAACAGAAAATGCCCTATACAGCAGCTGCCTTCTCTGTAATGATTTTCTACAGCTGTAAACTCATACTTTTCACACTGACAGTCTGTATGGCACACAGCCTCCTCCTCTTGGTGAAAAATCACACTTGCATTAACAAGATGCGGTTGAGTTACAGATGCAGTAGAAATTACAACTTTTTTAGAAACCTAATTTGTTCTACCTATTTGTGAACAAGAATTCTGAGAAAAAAATAATTTCTGTAATAAAAATCTATAGTAAAGTGCACCAAAGGACTTGTACGTGGGGCTTACATACTTCAACTATAGTTCCTTCATACTTCAACTATAGTTTCTGTCTATCCAACTACTCTTGGAGGTTTTGCTTTTATCTTCTGAGAGTGATTTTGAGGTGAATTGTTTAATATAGTCATTGCTTCTAATGACAATCCTTCCAAAAAGGCTGAAGTGTGCAGAAGTTGCAGTATTGCAAAGGAGAAGGTAAGAATCTCCAATCGGAAAGTTAGCACTGTTGGTAAAATATGATGCTTTATGCTTCCTGATGCAAATTTAAGCAAAAGATTAGGCTTTACCTATCTCTCACTACTGTTTCATGTTTTAGTGTGAAGAAACGCATTTTCTTTATGAGAAATACAGGTGGCAGTGTTGAATAAATTACTGGAGCTGTATCTTCACAAAAAACCTGTCAATTTACCTTGCTTGAAGTATAATCTAAAGCTCAGTGACTGCCTTTCTCATTATTCAACCAGGTCAGTGACCACCTCATTTTACTACCTTAAATAATTAAGAGGGTAAAGCTTCGGCTAATACTGGAGAACGGCAAGGATTTTTTACCCTGTATAAATTGAGCATGAATGAAGTGCTTGCCAGGTAGTTGATCAAAGTAAAGGGCTGCATTTTGAGTCTAGCATTTGTCTTATTTTAAAATGCTGTAGTTCTGTTGAATGCATTGAAATTATGCAGATAACATCATCTGGGAATTAATATTTTGAATTTCTTCCTCAAGTGGAAATATCTTCTCCTTTAAATTGAATTATTTCATAATTAGTTATTACTTGAGTTTAAAACCTTTAAAGGAACTCGCTAGCTTCCCAGACAGTTAGAATTAGGGGCTGACACTGCAATCCTGGTGTCATGGGCATGAGCAGTCGTTGGCTCTGAGGATGGAGTAGTCTGCATGTGAGTAGCAGCCCATCTATATGATTTGCACAGCTCAGGTTTCAATCGCTGTGGCCACCAAGAACCCTGCAAAATTATGAGTCCTACTGAAGGTTCTGCTGCAGGTTCAAAAGCTGAAGATTCATATCAATGCTGAAGAGGATTTTTTCTTTTTTTGAGCTGTGATTGAGGGAGCCTCATTTCTTCTGGATTTGTGCATTGTAGCTGACTGCCTGTCACGTTAAAAAAGCCCTGACTGAGGTCTATGCCAGAGTAAAGATGTACATTAAGAGCTTTCTTTTGTGTGGGTTCTCTGGCGTCTAGCATGGAGTATTTTTAAGACTCCTATGATGTGGTTGGGTTTCAAGGAAACTGGCTGATGAATTTGTAAGCCACAAGCTGACAAGTTTTTGTACATACAATAGGAAAGACCCAGTTTCCAAAGAAGGCAACTGGGTTTATGTGGGTGAAGAGAAATGCTCGGACTATGAGAGGGATCAGAACTGCAACAGCTCTGATGCAGTTGCATGCCTTCTGCTTTGGGGGTAACAGAGCTGTTAGAAGTCTAGATGAAGGACAGGCAATGTTTAAAATGAACATCCTCACAGACAGGGTGGGTTGCCTTCAGGTGCCTGAGGATTGTCATCTCTGTCATCACTAGATGCATTTTCTGCTTTGCAGCATCATTCTGTGGAAATTCCTTCTTGTCTATATTGTCTCTCTTCTTGTCACATACACACAGGAAAGAAGATATTTAAGCTAACCAGTAGGGAATGCCACATACATATTACCATTATCTTTCTTCTTATTTCTGTGTGCTTTGTTCAGCATGACAGAGACGCCTGCACTTCATTTAATTTTCGCAGCTCCGAATACTCTCGCTTCTTCATGAACCAAAGGAATTTTAGGCCTTTCTCTTAAAGATATGTGGTGCTATGTTGTTCTCTTTTACTCAGTGGCTTAGTACTTAGACCATGAAAGATTGTTAATTTCTGGGATGGAATACTGATTTCAGAAAGAAGGCAGTGAACAAGAGCAAGCATGACTTTCCTAGGAAGACGTCTGCCAAGGTTTCAGTGAGTTCCAGGGCATTTTCTACATTAAACAGGGGACAACTCATCAGAAATTTTGAAGAACTGTTTTTTTTTCCTATGTCCTAAATTGTGTCGTAAATCTAGGGCTAAATCTCCTTAAGCTTATCTAGATTTTGAAGTTGTGTAGGTATTATACTTTCCATCTTATCATGGTAGGACTGAAACGGTCATTGAAGCTCTTCTGAGATCAGATTGATGTGAAACATTAACCAGTCATAATTTCTATGGAATCTTCTTGTTAGATATAAAAACCACTATCCATGTGTGTAAAATATTTTGCACAATAAGGCTGCCAAAGACTAATGACTTTCTCTAGTTCCCAACATGGTCTGTTTAGGTTTTGCTTTCAGACACGTTTTGACTAAATGTACTTCACACAGTAATGGATTCCATTAGAACTAGTGGTGAACTCAGCTGAATGTATATGGTATCTGTTTTTTCTACAGAATATCTGTTCTCAACATAGGATGTTCAAGTCCTAATCATTTTTTGTGGCACTCTTTACCCTAGCACAGGAGTGTCAAACTCATTTTTACCGCTGGCCACATCAGCCTTGTGGTTAATTTTAGGACTGTATAAATGTAACTACCCCTACATTTATACAGTCCAAAAATTACATTTGGCCCTTTGAAGGCAACTGTGAGGTTGATGTGGCCCCTGGTGAGAATGAGTTTGACACCCCTGCCCTAGCATCTGCATTTGATACAAACTCTGTAGGATTTTCTTTCCAAAGACAGGAGATTCCACTATTACTCTGGTTATGCAAATGGGAAATTGATGTGTGGAAACATTACGATCGAAAGTGTATATTATTTTTAACATCAGTTAAAAGAACACAGAACTGAAAACACCTGTTCCCTAGCATTGTAGGGAACAACTTCCCTTGGCTTCAGTTGCAACGCTGAGTACCCAGTTCTTCTCCTGTATCTGGTGTCACATATTCAGAATACTAGAATTTCATCTTATGACTACCAATATATGCCCCGATGTCTTTCCCCGGCTCCTGGCCCTTTCCCTGCCATGTCATTGTGTCTCCCAGGGTGACACAGTGCTCAGGAGCAGGCTGCAGGTCTCTTCTATCACCAGATAAGAGAACAGAAAAAGTAATTTATTATAGCTTCTTTCACTGTATAATTAAGTTTGTGTGTGGGCAAAGCCCATTCTTGCTGAATAAAAATGGAGTTGTCCAAGAATTTATATATCAGTTTTTTTATTATGTTCAAGTTCTTAGAGTTTTTCTTTTAAAATCAAATACATGCTAGTCAGGCAGAAGTAGTTTTCTGGAAGAAAAATGAGAAGCATTTTCTTTATAAAAAGTTATATTCCTATACCGAATTGGAATCGTTCTTTCAAAGCCTAAATTATTGTGGTGGAAAATTAAAATAATTTTTCAACATGAGCAAAACAATGTGGTTTTGTCTAATTTTTTCTTCAAAGCTGGATGAACCAGTTATCCCAAGCTATTGCTAAAATATTAATTTTGAAATGGAGCCAGAATTTATCTGGCAAATTAATGCAGAAAAGTACTGGTTGACTTTTAACATAAACAACACCATTTACATGTTTGAGAATGAGTCTAGTTGTTTAAAAAAGAAAAACTATATTAGTTAAAGGAAAATAGATACATACTTCAGAAATGTCAAATCCTAAACTGCTGTGGCTCAAGGGTTTTACCCTGTGAAATCCAGTCAGATTTCACTGGGAGTATGTTAATGCTAGCAGAAATGTAATACTCCAGCTTCTATTCTTCATTTCATTTATCTCCTTCTCTCGCTTCTCAGCCTATTCTTATCTGAAGTGTCTGGTGAATTGTGCTAGGGTGTCTCATCCACAGACATAGTAAAGGAAAAGCACATAATCCCATCTCTTTGTCAGGATGTGCTCAGTTCAGTATGTTCACTCTGCACTTCCAAGGAAAAGAGCAGGAAAATGAGCAAAGAGAGCAGAGTTATGAAAAAAAAGGTCTGCCATTTATTTCTCTTATTATATGAAAGGTGAGCAGACAGGGCAAAGAATGGGTGAACCACTGCTGGTAAGACAGCAGCCTTGAGATGAGTTATCTGTGTCCTGTGGAGTACCTGATGGCTAGCGAGATATGTGCAGAAGATCAAAGTGCTGAGATTTTTGCATGCAGTGTTTTCCCAGGCAAAGTTCTTGTTTTCCTTTGTAATCGCATTTGTTGAATAATACAGACATGCGTGGGCTGGCTCACCTGTAAATGCAATCACTGACACTATCACAGTTATATAAAAAGCAAAGGGCTTTATTCACATCTGCATCAAAGCTTCCTCAGTTGTCGATGTTTTAAAGTTGAAATAAATATTCTTCAAGTTTCTTTACGCTGCCAGAATAGAATGAAAAAACTTTACTGCGTATGAGAATCTGGCTGATAGTGTCCCCTCAAATGCTCGTACCTGGGGACAAGTCACATTATGCAGAGCAAGAAAACATAATCTAATAAGGATGGTATTTGATGATATTTACATTAATTTTTATATTTAAATGCAACCTTTTTCCCTCAGCTCCTCAGAGACTGCATTTTGGAATTTGGGATTTTTTTGTGTTTGTTTTTATGTGTGTGTGTGTGGTTGGTTTTGGGGGGGGGCGCGAGGGGTTGGTTGTTTGTTTTTTCTCCTAAGTCACTGTAACAGAAAGAAATCCGTGGACTGGTTGTGAAAAATCGGTCAGTTCAGAGGTTGTTGTCTGTGCAAGTGGCAGCTGGGCTGAAAGGAAGGCATGCGTGCATGAGAAGCTGACAAATGGGCAGACGAAACTGGAATTCTCACCCTTAGAAGTGTGCTAGAAAAGCTGCCTGTGTTCAAGAAGGTGCTCTGGGAACTGTGAATGGGTACTGCTTCATTTATTCCTGGAAATTAAAATGGAGAAGAAGGTGCTATGAGCAGCGCAATATGATTATGATTTGTGATATGCTGTAGGACTTAAAATCACTTGTGGCTGTGGCCCTAACTGCTAACGAGTAAATGCTTCCCTTGGTTACCCCTGTGCTGCTCCACTGACTCCATGGATCTGTTATGGCAAACTGGGAGTGAAACTGGAATAAAGTGCTTAGAATTCACTGCTGTGGCTGAAATGCTGATCACAACCACAAGCATTATTTGAGAATAAATTGTAAGAAACAGGCACCTATGTTTTGCAGGTATTGCTGTTTTACAGGCTTCTATTTCTCCTGTGAATAAACTGTTAAACTATCAAACGCATGCTGGGTCTTAAAAAAATCATTTGCGAGCTAAACATAACCAATTTTGTTCCGTTCTCGAAAGACTGAAACAAGAAGGTCCAAGTACTGTTCTGTGATTTGCTTGCATATTATTGTGTATGCACAAAGGAAGTGTGTGTAGCCTGGACCACACTGAGATCATAATTTGGCTGAGAAGCTCACATTATAGGATGTGAAATACCTGAAGCTGAGGCTATGGCAGTTTCTTCCATTTACATGGCTTTATGAATTATAGCTGTACAACGTCCTGTTTAATGTTAATTTCTTTCAAGAAGCTCTTGTTAAAATTCTTGCCAGCTCTGACAATAAGAAAGAAGCACTCTAGCAAATGGCATCTTTTAAATAAAACATTTCTCCTTGCATCACTTCATGGCAAGCTTTATAACTGACATTCGCTATTTTTTCCATCTTCTACATATCTTCTATATATTTTGTTCTGCTTAAGAGTCATTCTCCTCACCTGAGGTCAGAGACACTTGAAAACCTTCTGCCTTAAACCACTCCAATGGATTCTCAAAGAGTAAGCATTGCAGCTGTGTGCAGCTGTGTGACTGATGAGCTATCAGCTCTTTCAGAGGAATAATACTTAGTAGTCACTGGGACTGCTCAATTAAGGCAGACATGTAAGAAGAATCTGTTTTAAATGTGCTGTTAAAATAATTCAGAAAATTACTGGCATATGATGGTTCTTACACCCCCGTGGGGCCTGGACGTCTTGAGATACTGATAATGATTTTCCACGTAGATTATAGACCTGAATTTGCCTCAGTTTAGAAATAGCTGAAGTTCTTTCATATCTGCTCCTTGATCTCTGCAGTATGAATAAAATGGTTTCCAGTGCTAAATATCAAAAAATCTTGGTCATTAGTCACAACCACTGTTGTAGCAGCAAGGTGATTGCAACAAGTTAATAAGAAATAAGGTGGTAATGAGAATGTCATATTTAATTAGATATGAATTAGTATGGTGGATAAAAAGCTATCCCCACCCCTGGAAGCAGCCACTCCAGAGCTGGACTGAAGCACAGCTGTACACAGGAGCTGCTGTTGCTCTTTGCTGTTCTGCTCGTAACAGAGGGACTTGGATTCCAATGTCTCCAGTCCGGCACTTTTCACAAGAATGAACAAAACAAACTGGGCACAAAGGACATGGCATATTGAAAGGAGTTAGTTGTATAATGCGTTTTACACAGTTGGTGTTGTTGGTAAGAGAGTTATACGCTGAGTTAATGCACTGTGCACCTCTCCTGGATTACTGCTAAGTCCATTTGTTGTGCTATATCCCCTTACCAGATAATTCCCCACAGAATCAAGTACATTTTCTGTCAGTTCCTGGTTTTAAGATAGTGAATCACAGCTGATTGCGGTTAAATGTATCCTGAGTAGATCAAATGGTTTGATGGGCAGTGTAATTTTTGATACATGTGTTAGTTATAAAGTAAAACTTCCCTGTTTGTGACACTGTGGCTGTTCCCATCTGGGATGAGTGCCAAGGGGACTAATTTTATGGACTTTCATCTACTCTGGGCATCACTACCATATTTACATTTTCTGTGCTACTCTTTGTTTGACGCTGCAGGAGCTGGACCCATTTCTGATAAAAAAGTGTGTGTAAACAGGAGTTATTCTAGAACTCCATTGCTTCACCAGATTTGCAGCTCTAGCCCATGCAGTCCTAGCACAGGAAAGTGCTAAACACAGGTGTCTCTGTGACAGGTAGATTGTTGCAACCAAAGTACCCAGCGGTTTATTTCCATATGGAGCTCTGCAGCATCAGGAGTCTCAAGTGCAGGTGCAAGGTGCAGTAAACATCTTGTGTGAGGCAGAGTACAGAGAACTTTCCCGATTCCTGAAAGCAGCAGCGCTGTCTCTAATGCAGCTTATTTTACAGGACTTTGTAAGGAAAGGGATTGTTCAGTTGCGGAAATCTTCCAGGGACATAGTCAAAGGAGGGAATACAAAGGGAATCCGTCAAGTGCCATGACCAAGACTAGTTCTCTTGTACACAGAGTAGTAATTACTACTGATTCTGACTTTTTTTTAATCCTCTCTTTTAAATGGTTAATAAAATAATACTATAATAAAATAAGCTGCTGTGACAAACTCAGTGTTCACTTGTCATCATCGAAAACCAGCCTTCCATCTGCAGTCTGCTCTTTGTAACATTTTTTTCACAGCTAGAGATTGAAAAAGAATTATGCAGAAAATACACTAGAAAGCTAAGAATCTTTAACTCTCACAACATTTTATAACATTTGACCAAATATTATAGTGGCTGATCAAAGGCATTAGCATACTATAAACAAGATTTTGGATATGACTTGAAATTTTTATCATAATATTTGCCCACTGACATGGTTTGTCAGGAAGGGTGAAGAACACTCTCCTCAGTGATTGTATTTGAATTCGATTTTCATCTCACCATAGAAATAATATCCTATTTGAAATTGTCTGAAGTTTAACTTCAGAGTTACTCTTACTGTTCATCCCCACAGCAAGAATACTATTTTACTGTTGATCACGGGATAAGTTTGCCACAGATTAGTTACTAGATTGGCATTGACTTGAAATGCTCAGATATTTTCTTTACAAAGTTCTTGTTGGGTAGAGGTTTATTATGATACTTCTGAATTGAATCAATTTTATTTTATAGCTAGAACACCTTGAATGCATGTTAATTGGGCTATATCAAATGAGCCATGGATTTCTGCGAATGTGTTAAAATAAAAGTATATTCAAGAAATAAAATGAAAATGTCCCCCTGACATAATGCCTGCAATTTCCTAATATTTTATCATTGTTTCAGCAAAATTTTCCAAAATTACTGTAGATAGTGATGGTGATAAAAGGCAGCTTCTTTCAATACCTTTTTCCAAGTGCCTGGGATCGTAGTTCATTTGAGCCTAAATTACACACTTTTAGCATGTGAAAGAGAACTGAGTTACCTTCCTGTATTGAGTTACCTTCCTGTTTGTTGTGACTGCAATGAGGAGAAAAGCATGATCGAGTTGCTGGCTCCTAGCTGATAGCCTGAGGTTGCTTAAGACAAGGATGGAAGAGATGGTGGAATCAAGAAGAATTTGGTCAGTCGTCTTTAAATCTATATCTTTCTGGTTCCTTTAAGTGCGCCAAGGGTATCTCTACACACAACAAAGAGCTAGCTGAGCTCCCTTTAAATAAGATTATTTCAGTAAAAGGAGCAGTGTAACTTTTTTATTGTGTCATTCTATGACTTTTACAAAGTATTGTGAAATGTAAGTAACTTCAAAGAGGTTGTTGCTAGAAAAGCCATGTTGTTGTACAGGTCATTAATAGAGGTATTAATACACACATAGTCACATAGTTGTTTGGTGGTTTTGTTTTTTGGGGTTTTTTTGGGGGGGGGGTTAACTTTAATAACGCCAGACTCCTCAACACAACATCTTCTGTGACTTGTTTCTATATACCTATGTCTCCTCAAGTCTCTTTTTTGTTTTCAAGTTATTTTCTTTTGTTGCCTGTTTTTCTTTAGCCAGCAATTATGTCTCTGAACACCACTGCTGGCCATATTCTAGGAGCGTATCAACAGTTCCAAAGTTAATTCGGAATGCTTTTTCTGTGTGTCCTGAGAAGAGTCCCCCTCCCATTGGACGGGCCCTGCTGGCTGATTGCCTGGCTATAGGCACAACGGGTCATTCACACATAGTGCACGGGGGGATCTCAACAGCACAGCAGTACGTAACATTTCCAGACTCATTGACTAATGTATTATGATTTACTTATTTGAAGTATTAAATTATTATCCGCTTCAATACATCAATGAAAGTAGCGAAAGTATTATAAGTAGTGAAATTATCATACACAACTAGGTCCATTCCTTAGGTAAATTCTGCTTTCATTTGCTGGGACGAGACCTTTGGATTTAACTGAAATTAAGATTTTGCCTTCCATTTTTATTGTAAAATATTGTTTTCCGTTAATACAGAACACCACCACAAAGCAGAGTTACTAATTAGTTTCTTGACTATTGTTGTTTGAAGAGTAAGAAAAAGCTGTGAGCTGTGGTGCATTTCCCTTGGCGGGCTGCCCGGTGCCCCCCCAGCCACTCCCTCCCTCCCCATCCTCAGCACAACACAGGGACAAAATGAGGGAAGATCCTGTGGGTCAAGATGGCGACATCACTAACCAGTCACCACCATGAGCAAAACAAGTTGGACCACATGACCTTTAAAGGTCACTTTCAACCCTAACTGTTCTGTGATCTTGGGGGAATTTAATGTAACTTGTCACCAATGCATTTTCCCAGAGGTGCCACTGGCTCTTCCACATGAGGCAGCTGCGGAACCGGCTGCGACTGGCCGGAACCGGCTTCTCCCGCCTGGGGGCTCTCCTCACAGCAGCCCCCGGGCACAGGCACTCACAGCAAAGGCACAGAAATTACTTATAAAGTGTAGGGTTGACTTATAAAGTGTAGGGGCAGGGTCATATGCACTATATATATGCACTATAGCACCTGCTAAACCTGGATCTGTCAGGTGGTGGCCTCCCAAGGGCTCCCTTTTGTTTTGAAACCAGCCGCTGGTGTAGCCCACTGGAGTTTAGAGGTGCAACGCATTGCACAGCTTCATCTTCTCTGGATTTCTGGAAACTGTTTTGTGGAATGTCCTCCTGCACCTGTGGTTGTTTTCTGACCCCTTCCAAAGAGGACAGAAGCACACCTTGTCCCCCAGAAGGCAACTTAAGGTCAGTCAGAAACAGCTTGTGCCACAACAGAAATTGTAGCGTTTGCCTGTTGGAGTGGAACAACCCTCGTTGGGAGGAGAAAGATTTGAAGTGTTGCAGTGCAGAGGAAGAACCCAACACAGGTTCTTGGATTCTTAAGTACCAGCTAGGATGTTTTAAGATTAATTGGAACCCACTTTCTAGGAAGAATAATGTATTATACATCATGGATGCACTTCCCATCAATCTGAGGAGAGGGTGTAGTACAGCTGAAAAACCTCTAGCTCAGTGTGTAGGATTCTTTTATCCTGAGTTTCCAGTTTCAATTCACGTGTTCCCAGGAGTGTACAAGGTAAGGAGAAGGATTTCTCTAAGCCTTTAGCGAAGTATAATTTAAGGTATAGCTAGTTAATTGTCCTTATCTTTTAGAGTATCCTAGAAATTAGCCCTTGAGGCAGTATTGTTAGGAATATCAGTGCTTGCTTAGATATTAAAAAGGACATCGGCAAGTTCCTTCAGATTCAATTTTAACCTTTTTTTTTTTTGGAACAATAAAATAATGCAAAGAGGATTCTTGTATACACTTAAGTTTTAGACCATTTTAGCATGTCATGTCCTTCCTTGGATGTTAATCATCTTCGTCTTTAATGCAATTAGTCACAGTTGTGGTTTATTAGATGAGGTAGGATGGACCATTTTGGTGAAGTGCATAATTCTACCTTTTCTAAGGAAAATATAGAGCAAACATTTCAATATGATCCCAAATCCCAAACTCGCTTACAGACTTCAGGAGAGGAAAGTGTGCAGTGTAAGTGTAAGGCTTAGGAAGAAAAACCAGAAATATAGCTGTTATTTAAATTTATGATGTAAAGCTGAATGGAGCAATGCTGTATTTAGAAATATAATAGTTTTTTGGGGCAACCTGGCCAAAGGAATATGTGAGGGATTCTGTGGAATAAGAAGTGGAAGAACTACTGTACTCTGTTTTTCCTGCAGTCACTGCAGCTAGTATTTCACCTTCTTTGGCATTTTTGCTGATGGTGACAAGACAGAATGGATATTTATACCAGGTAGACTACTGATTAGGACTGTGGAAAAGAGTGGTATGTTTTGTCAGCTCAAGGTCTCTTGTCAGAAATGTTTATGATGATGAGACAAATACAGAGCAATTACCATTTACTGGGTAATAGTTTGGCAATATTTAGAAAGTGGTAAACAGAAGTGACTGAAGTAATATATGAGCTGAGGGATCATCCCAAAAATCTATCAACTCTAATTCTAGATTTGGTGCACCAGGTGATCATTTAGAAAACATTTGCAACTCTTTCGCTTTCTTTGTTTGTTTGTTTCAATGAGACACACTTCTCAGCGTGGGACCTCAGCTCTTCCCTGCTAGTCTCCCATACTGTGCTTTCACTACTTCGTTTTACACATGGATTGGTCTTGCGAAGACAAAATATTCGATAGTCGTCTGGGCTTGTAGAAAGCCAGTTGCATCTCATCAAATATCTTTCAAGGATGAAAATGGTTCTGTTAATAATTAATGTATATTGACAATAATAGATAGTTGTACACAGGACACTTGAGGTCTTTTCTCAGCTCTGCCAGACTTGGTGTCAATATTGTTTAGTTTATTCATGATTACATCTCCACTTTTAAAGAGGAAAATATTACAGTGCTAGGGAAGTGAGTGCGCTTGTGACTGAAGCCAGATACCTCATTAATATGGTGCATATAAATACCTAGAATAGATGTGACATTTTCAGACCATAATGGTCAGGATTGTTCTTAAAGACTGGTTTGTTTGTAAAATTGTTATACCACCATACATAAGTATATTTACGTGTATATATTGTTAATATTCACTATGGGGGAAAACCAACAAAACACAAAAAACCCGCACCCCTCCCCCCCCCAAGAATCCTAAAAACCAAAACCACACACAAACCCAACCCAACCCAAACAACAAGAGCAAACAAACAAATGAAGACATACACACAAACATAAAGATATTGAGGATGGCCATTTGTGATACCAAGTTATTTTTGTGTTAATTTTTAATATTCTCAAACAAGTTTCAGTCTAAACAGTTGAAAATAGGCTAGTTGTTTAAAAAACAAAGAAGTTACTAAGAATTGCGATTAGCGGTGCAGCCATTTTTTGTGAATTCTGAAGACTTTGTTTCTTGGACATTTAGAGCTATGGCAGCCCATAAAGTGTTGGGAAGGTTTACTGAGTGAAAAAAAAGATGTGCTCAGTTTGTCTGGGTCCTTGCCATTAATCCAGTACTTGTTTAAATAGTTGAATTTGTTACACGTATAAAAAAGCAACAGTCCTGTAGGTGCCTGAACTCTGCTAATGAGTAGTATAAAGCATATTTCTGCCTGGGAAAACCAGAGGTAATCATGCCTTCCCAATATGCATTTTTTTCTTGTGACTGCAGGAAATTCAGTGTGTTTCAATAGATAGGTATTGGTTTGGACAAGTCCACCTCTTTTTTCTTAATAGTCCCTCCTAGGTTCTGTATTTTGACTGAAATTCATCCTCTAGAGTCAGGTTGTTTGTCAGACCCTTCTGGCTGCTACCTCTGGGGAACCAGCATCGTTGAATCTTCTCAAAATACAGATAAGAAGTGGAGGTTGGCAGAACTTCTGCTCTAGAGCCCTTGTTCTGAATGTGCTCCTAAGGGCAGAAGGACAAGAGCAGTGGAGAGGTCCACAGCCAAGGTTGTGGCCAAAGACAACTTCAGAATGATCACCTTTTGTGGGTTTTTTTTAAGTGAATATATGAGTTTTGAAGGCTGAGATGAAAGTTTAAGTACCATCCAAGAAAGAATGGCCTGGAGGAAAGCAAAGATGGTCAAAGCTGCTTGGTTTTGAAGAAAAAAATGAGCATATGAAGAGAGAGGAGGAAGCGCAGCATTGAGAGGAGCACAGGAGTCTCTTAGGGCTTCTTTAAGCAGAAGCACAGAAGGTTTTTTTGCTACACCTTACTGATTTGCATTGTAATTCACAGTCATCCCACACATATCCTGATGTTGCTGGTTAATTGAAGTTTTAACCATCCGGCAGATTAGCCCTGTGTACTCCTTGAAAATTGCATGTCATTAAAATGGACTAAATGCTAGACACTTTGTTCCAGAAAGTCAATAATTTTGTCCTTATGCGGATCCCAGGGGAGCTATGATGCAAATTATACTCCTTTATCTATTTTCCAGACTGTAGTCTGCATTTTACTTTTCTGGTGCTGGTGAGTGTGCATTTAATTCTCGCGGTGTTACCTTTTTGCTTCTGATACTCTGTGACCATGACAAAATACGCAGCATCAAAATCCATCAAGAAACAAAGCTGCTAGATTCAGCAAGAGTCCCGTATTGTATTAGCAAAAATGTGCTATTAACATTTCATGAACAGTGATTAATAAAACATTACACAATTAAATATTTCATATTATCAATTGCGTCTGATTAGCAAGCTCATGAATAGTGTAGAAAAATATGAGAGGTTTAATAATCTTCAGTATTGTATGTGATATTGGAAGGGCAAGCCTATTACTTCAGTAAGTCATAGTTGATTTGGTACAAATCACATATTCATTTAACAAGTTTATTCTTTTAACCAAACTCATCATAAATAATTGTAATGCTACTACTTGTCAGTAAGGTTTTAATTAATTTAGTTTAGAATTTAACTGGTGTGTAGAAAGTTTAATTTTTCAATAGCTTTATTCCTGCATTATTTATTTGGATAATTTTCATTAAATAATTCTCAAATTGACCTGGAGGGAATTTGCCTGCAGGAAGACAGTATTACATGTGGAAAGATTTTATTCATGTATTCTGGCTTCAGAAGACCTGTTCCAGAAGAAGCCTATCTTTATAAAGTATTTATGTGGCAATTATGTGGTATTTATTCATGGCCTTATGCACCAAAATAAGCCAGTTTGTAAAAGTCTTGCTGAGGCTGCTGAGCAATACTTTGCAAGAGTGGAGTTAGCAAAGGCAACCTGACACCACTAATGCCACTTGTGAAACGTTTCCCTTCCCTCAGCGGTGGAGATTTTTCTCCCCTCAGTATGTTTTTCCCCTTCTCTCCGGTTTAAAAGGCTGTATTCTGGCACTGGGAAAAATCCAGTAATAAAGAGTTATACTAATTAAAGAACAAACTCCTCTGAGCTACAATTTCCCTCCATCTTTAGCGCTGAAATAATGAATAAGTCTCCCTAGTTCACTTGTTCTCTCTTCCCTACTTGCTTTGACTTTTCACTTCTCGAAAAGTAGTTATTTTAGTGGGTCATGTATTAAAACCTATCTATTATGAATTTAAAAGCTTTTGGTCTTCTCTGGAGTGTTCATTTTAAGGAAAGAATCTAGGTCCTCTTACAGCTTGACTGACTTGGGAATTCAGCCACTTTTCTGGGTTTTTATATGGTCCCACATGGTATTTGGTGTTCATTCTTTAAATAGCAATATATATACTGCCTTCCACTCCTTTTCCCTGAAGCTGGTCTGTTTGTCCTAAAATGCTACTCTCTTTGTTGAGGATGTTTGCAGTGTTTCTGAGAGGGGGACGGGTAAAAAAAAGGTCTTTCTAGAAATTATTATTCTGTTTACAGTCCTGCAACAATATAGGGCACAAGAGCAGTGTGGGAATTGGTGTGAGGGCTCCAGTGGCAGAAAGCATCTTCAATGCAGTTCAAGGTAACAGATTCTGTATTGGTGAGCAATACTGGTAGAGTTTATGCTGGTTCATGCTGGGTACACTCAAAAGCAATCATGTGAAATGTTTGAAAAATGCTAACAATGGAAAGATTAAACTTAATGTCTTTCTTTTCTTTCTTCCTTTTTTTTTTTTCTAAGTGACTTTAAGCCTTCATAGGTCTAGAGCCATTTAGAGTAAATGGTGAGGCTTAAACCAGATCCATGAAGTAATTTAATTTTCTTTACAACATCTTTCAGCCAACTGATAAGATGTTAAACTTTTATCACAATTATAATCACCATCCAAATGTGAAATTCAGTACAGACGTTAATTCCCCTTGTTTACTTCAAACTGAAAACTGGAGTTGATGGGAGTTTAAGAAGGAAGGTACCTGAAGGTAGTTCTTTCAAAAGCAATCATTTGGGAATATCTAAACTGAATGACTTGTTTGAAAGGGAGGATGAGCAAACATTTACATATGAAATGTAAGTTTCATACATAGTAAGATTGCCCACAGTAAGAGGGCTCATCTGTATCTAGGAGATTACAGGAGAAGAGAAATAATTTTTTACATAGATGAACTACAGTAAATGCAAATAAAGAAGGACAGAATTTACTGAATTCAGAAGATAGGAGAGGAGAGGAAAAACTAATTGTTTTCAAGTCAAGTTACTACAGTCAAGAGCTTGAGATTTTTTTAAAAAATAAGCTGCTGATCAAGAAGCAAGAGTGAACTCTCGGAAAAGTGTTACATAGGGAATTTTATCTGCTGCAGAGGCTGAGATCCCTTGCAGAGGTGAAAATAGAAAATCTTGGTTCTAAGAGGTAAGGTGAAATCCTGACTGCATGAAAATCAGTGGCACAACTTGTTACTGGTTTGAAAAGAGCCAGGATTTTTGTCACTGTGACCTGTTGGATTAAGCACTGAACTAAGAACCAGAATGTTCTGGATTCCAGACTCATGAGTGTCTATGATGATAAATACATTCTTAAGATCCTGTCCTCACTTTTAAAATTGCATGATGTTTCTCACCAGCTGCACAGAACTATTAAAGAAAAGGCCCTATTAATGTAAAGTTAAATGATGTAATCTAATTTATTAGGTTTGTGATTGTGGGTTGGTGGTTTTTTTGTTGTTTGGTTATTGGAGGTTTTTTGTGGTGTTTTTTTTTTCAAGTTCTAGGTAGCAGACAAACATTTTACTGTTGTCGGTGTCTAAATTCTGTCCCACTCCATGACGCAAGTGCCTTACAGAGAGACGTCTTCCATTACTTTTTATGTCGCACAGAGTATGGACACTAAGTCTGATTTTCCTTGCAATTCTGAAATTGCTGGGGATCTTGACTGAACAACTGGGCTCATTGTGAGAATGGTATTGTGCATGTGTATCTGTGCTCATACAAATAAAAAACCCATACAAATATGAGAAAGGTGGTTAAGAAATATTGGACCTTGATGTGTCGTAGGGACACTGTTTGGTTTGGTTTGCTGGAGAAAGCTGGTAGCATTTGGTTGGGAGAACAGAGGTAGTTATGTACCAACCTGAAGTGTGAGCAGCTGGTAAAACACTGTTCAAGGTATGGTGAGTCACATTGCAGGCGCTGTTCTGGGTAAAATGAGCAGTAGTTCCGAGGCTTAAGGAGAAGTCTGCTGTGGGGATTAAGAGACAAAGAAGCAGAGAGGAAAGAAAAGAAACCAAATATTTGCCTGGTATTTGCTTTAAATAAAACCCTGCTGTAAAACATCTGCCCAAACAAGTGATGCAGGTTCTTATTCTTCTTTCCTTGTGCATTAAAATCTGACATACAGTGCTTTGGCCTCCAAGCTTTTATTTGCGCATGTGCAACCCACTCCCTTCAGGTGTATATTGCTACATAAAACTGTTAAAGATACAACGGAATTTAGGACTGGTTCCACAAGAGCTCAGGAGGGTTCCCTAATCCAGGAGCGTCTCATTTCTGCTTGAGAAATCAGCATGTATGTGAGCACCATGTGCACAGAAAGTCTGATAAATCTGGACTGTCTACAAACTTGGCCACACATATTTAATATAAGAGGGAAAAGAATTTGTTTCTCATATGATTTAAAAAGTAAGAAGACAGTCACCTTCATTGTTTTATCATTTTTATCAGTGTATTGCATGCTAAAAGTGCTTTAAGGAAAACTAAAGGTTGAGATAGTAACAGAAATTCTTAGTTTATGTGTCACTTGGTACTGACCACAGTAAGAAAAAAACCCAACAAAACCTAGGCTTATGCAGGCACTTGAGAGCTCTCACATAAATATGCACATGTACAAACATTCATAGTTACACCCCTGTTGTTTGTATATACATAAGTATATGTGAAGAATTCTGCAGGTTTAGGAGCCATTTGAAGGAGGGCTTAGATATTAACAAGTTTTGGTTTAGGACTGAATTAAAAATTTAGTGAAGATTTAGATCCTTTGGTTATGCAGTCCTAAGTAAATAATTAGAATGACAAGATAATACTGTGTAGGTATTGTTGTCTCTGGCACCAGATCAGCAAAGCACTTCAATATGTGCATGAATTCCATGAGCTTCAGTGTGACTTTGCTTGCACACATGCTTCAGTGCTCTTCTGCAATAAGAATAATTGCTCCAGTCAGGAGTTCTGGATGCTTTTGGCCCTCTGACTTACAGATATGACTTTTTTTAACTCATTATTCTCCGTAAATACTCTAAAATGTAAAGCAATTCTTAAAAAGATATACTGGTTTCCTATGAAATAAAAGTGGTGTTTTTCAGCTACCCCCTGATTTTGAATATTCAGACAAGTAGTAGCAAGCTGTAAAGTACCTATAAATGAACCTTGCTGAGTATTTTACAATTCAAAATATAAGTATTTGTACAAATTTCTGAAAGAATTTTGGAAATGTTCAGAGCCTGAAATTTTTAAACTAGTCTACTAAAAAAATTTTCTTTTTCACCTCAAACTTATTTTTTATCAGGATTTAATTAACTTACAATTTTCTTTTGTAAAACACACATTTCTGTTTTATATCAAAAGGCAATCACCAGAGCTGGTTAAAATTTTGTAGCATTCAAGTTCTCTACCACATTTTATTCAGGATTGTGCTTGAACCTTTTCTGTGTCATTCCTATCAGAGCTAGAGAAAGGTGTTCATATGGTTATCAAGGCCTAATAGTTTTCTGACACTGGTGGCCTGATACAGATTCATACTACTGACCTCCAGCTAAATGATACCATATCCAGTACAGTTGGCTAAATATCTGCCAAATATTAATCATATAAATGATTGATGAATTTTTCTATACTTCATTGAATAATTTATTTTCACGACTGGTATTCAATAAACTCTACAGCTAGCCTTAAACCTGCTTTAATAACTAGATACCATCTATCAGCTGCCGATGAGCCATGCAGTTCCGCTGCTATTTGGGTCCCATAGTTCTCTATTTTAAGAGGAAAAAATGGTAAGTATGGTCATCTTGTTTTTTTTTTTAATCTTTAAAACCTTTTTAGAAGTTAAAAAATTGGATGCTTATGTTAACCTTTCTGACAAGCAAGTTCTTACAGTTTTTGTGACAGATTGCACAATTCTGCTTCAACAGAGACGTGGCAGTAACACGCTTGACACCATCGTTTATCACCAGCTGTCAGTAGGTGGTGGTACTTTGAGACAGAGCGTAGCAAGGATGTTTTCATTCAGTCCACCTGTGAGCTGGTCCTCAGTTATTAATACAAGTCTCTGTAGGTCTAGTTACCTATTACCTTCCTCAGAAAGCTGGATCCTACTTTTGCATGTAGCTGTCCTCTCCCTCCAAGCTCTGTGCCTGAAGAAAATGGAAGGGATCTGCAATTTTCCTATCTGACTTCCCATATGAATTTATTGTTTGCAGATGTCAGTGATAACCCTCATTTAGGCATTCCTTTTCTGTCTGAGACAATATTTCATTCACACTTGAGTTCTCTGGTAGAAATTTAGGAAGAAACAATTTTGGGGGTGATGATTTTTACCCAAATCCATGAATACTTCTGTTTGTGCTGATTATAAACTCAAAGATTGTTGACCTCCAGAGAGATTCTGACAGATCTAATGTAGTTCATCATCACAGTAGGCTACGCTGTGGTTTATTTCATTTATAAGAAAAAAAATGAAATCAATTATGCTTTTTGATTTTGGCTCCTTTACATAATCATCTCAAACAGCTCATGAGCCAGTATTTGTGCATTTTGTCTCCCTGGAAGTGTTCCAGCTGTTGAAAATATGCAAGCAGTTTTTTTCATGCTGTGTGGTATTATCAGTTACTCAAGAGCTGAGTCATCAGTTGGACACAACCTTCTGTAGCAAACTTTCTCCTCCACTTTGGAATTTATCTTCTCCTTTATGCCTTTAAAGTCTTGGACATTTTGTGATCTTCTTTATAAAATGGTGCACATTCTGAACTGAGAGCTAGAAGGATGGGATATAGTGCCCAAAGGCATCACAGTCCATCTGTATGCTTCTAGCTCCTGTTTGTGTACCTTTGTTTAAAGGCTTGTTTTGTATGTAATTTTTTAATGTGTTAGTATTACATTGTTCGATGATAGGAAGAATTGAGACATTCAGACTAAAACTATGCATTTGAAGTGATGAAAAATAGTGACAGGTTTAGTATTTGAATAAATGCTTATTTTTTGTTTTTAACTAGAATTTTTATTTAGTCAAAATTGTGTTCATAATAGGAAAGTTAACTTAGATGTGCATATATCAAGAATAGAAAAGTGATTTCATAACAATAAGACAAAGTCCTTCAAAGAGATGTTATGTGTGTTAGGTTGCACAGGTAGGACAGTTACATAATGCTGTGAGTGAGCAATTTAAAAGCTATGAGTGACTTTTTTTTTAGCACAAGAAACTTTCTGAATCATTTTAAGATGCAAGCATATTTGTAAAAGGAATGGCGGGCTCTTAAAGTTTCTCTGAGTTGTCCTTTTTCATGGGAAGAAAGGGTAGGTAGGCAAAGTGGCGGAGCCGTCATTACATCTGTGCACAGGTGGAAACAGGAATAAATTTGATAGCATACTTTACCAGTGCTGTAATAATGCCTATAGAATTGTTTCCAGAATGCAATTGCAGGCCCACATCCATTTTTATGATCATGTGCTGCCTGCATCAATCAAGAATAACGAGCAATATAAGAGACAGGATCCCAAGTTCAGTGTCTGCCTCAGAAACTGTGTACAGTTTGCTGATCTACGTTCAATGAAATAGTTAACTGTTAGTTATTTCGTCCTGTACTTTCTTCTCTATATTGTAAGAACCATTGGTTTAGAGTTTATGCTTATGGTTGTCTAATGAGAAAAAGATTCATATTCCAAACCTAATTCTACCAAATGAAGCTTGGTTGCCATTATATAGCAGGCCATATAGCAGCCATTCCAATTTGTGGCCCGCTTCCCACCTCTTGTACATTCCTTTTGAAATTTTTTGACAGATCTCTGCCATCTTCCTAGTAAAGTGTGCAATAACTTCCCTATATAACTGAAAGCCCTTTAAACCTTATTCTTAATTGCTGATTGTCTCTGTGCCTTTAAGATACACTGAGATTTATAGTTTTATTACTTCTTCACTTGAAAAATGCAGTTTTCTCCTCTATGATCTGCCAGAGACACCAGTTAAAATATTTCAATTAGTGCAAAATGCCACTGCTGTAGATATTACTTGCTTGAAAAGCTGATGTATGTTACTGCTCTTCTGAAACCTTTTATAATGACTTCTGGTTCAAGCTTTTTGATTTTAAGAATTTTCACTTGAATTACAAAAGATACCTTCTTAGACCTGGAAGTGCCGTATTTGCATGATATGTCCATACCTTTTCACCCTCAGTCATGTTTTGTTCCCAGCTTCACTTCCATGTTTTCCACTGATGTGCAGTTCTGACTTGATGTGATCAATTCAGTATAAGATCTGCACTTAGCTTATGCTTCCAGGTTTAGAACTATCTTTAACGTAAAGCAGGCTATATTGTCATCCCAATTATAGCAGGGCAAATCCAGTGTGATTTCACTAGTTTTAATGTTGCATGGAACTGTTTTTCATTAGCTGTATATCAAATTGACTATCTGGAATGGCTTTATCACTTTTAATGCTATTGCATTTGTATATTGATTTGTTCCTCTAAAATGATGTGTTTGTCGTGAAATGTGCAATATCCCCCATACCGTGGAAAGTCATAAACATTTGTAAACCGCTTAGACCAAATGTACCCAGTCTTGGGAGTATATCATAGTTCTTTAACTCAACAGAAAACAAATCTAATTTCCTTTGCACAACTGAGCTTGCAAAGGCCGTGAAACGTTGGCTGTATGGTCTCTTCCTCTTGATCTGTGGACAGCTGGCTTGCTAATATGGGGCTGGCTGTTTTCAGCAACAGCCAGCTGAATGGCCATGAAGTGGCTACAAGTTTATGGAACCTTTTCCTCATATTGTTTTGCCATGGGAATATTTGCTTGACTTCACAGATGGAAAATAAGAGGTAAATTCTTGAGACTGCAAAAGCTTTGTGGAGGATGGTTGTTCCATGATCCTTCAGTGCTCAAGATAATTAGCAGAGTGTTGCTTAGCTTGATGGTGATGCTCATCTGCATTCATTGCAGTGTGCAAACCAGAACATTTATTTCACTCTCTAGCTTTCTCAAAAGTCAGATTATTTATTTTTATCAAATAAAAATCCAGCGATCTCTTAGGCATTCGAGTGTTTGTTCTCAGATATGACAAACAGGTATTTTACAGGTCAGTAGAGAAACAATAAAACCCCCATCAGCCAAAGAGTTTAGATGAGTCTCCTGGCCTACCCGGTGCCTGTGTGGGGCATGGATTTAGCGAGAGGAAGCGGCTCACAGGTCAGCTGCCCTTCCTCCTTAACCGCCACCTTGTTTGTTCCTCCAGAGCGCGTAACACTGGAGTAATTGTGTGTCCAATGTAGCCAGAGAAGAGCTGGATTTGACCTCTAGGAACTTTAAGCTGCCCTTAATGATAGTTGGCACTGACAGCTCAATTCTAAGAAGAAAGTTGATGCAACGTTGTCATAAACGTGAACTTCAAAAAGGTTAGACATATCTCTTGATAGTTACTCAACAAAATACAATCTCCACCTCTTAAAATCATAGTATTTTAAAACATTTTATTTTGATGAGCTTTGGAAGCAGAAAAGACTAATTTAGCTCAGTAAAGTTTACTGTATTTCCTATACTTTTCTCCCAGTCATGAGTTACTGGCTACTACAACTTAACCCGCTTTCTCCCCTTAGTGTTTTGTATATGAGAGAGGCAGCAGACTTCTTAATTCTGCTAATTACAGAACTACTTTTCTGTTAATATTTCCTCTTGGAAGGGGAAGCTTGAAGAGTGTTGAATCTGTCAAGATAATAAAACTGTAAGTTAAACATTTGAAAGAGAACAAAACTATTCTGAATGATTACATTAGAAAATGGAAGGTCCAGATGTCAAATGGCAGCAATGAAACAGATGTCAGAGAATGGAAAATTCTTTGTTTCAGCTACCCAATTTTAAAATTAATTTTCTGATGATACTATAGTCTAAATTTCAAGAAAGGACTGAAAGAAAAACATTTTGATCTTTGAAAGTAACCGTATAAAAAAATTAATCAGCATGCCCTTTGGTGATCTGTATTTGAAGATTTCAGCTTTAACTGGCCTTGTAACTACGTGTTCCTAGCTCCTTGCCAAATCTTTTTAGTTTCTTGCAATAAGCTTATCTTGCTTTGGTCTCTGCTAGCTGCTCAAATTCACGTGAGTGCAATCACAGCTGTTTGTGGCATAATGGTCTACATTATCAACCAAATGCTTTTATTGGAAATGCAGTTTACAGCTTGTATATGAGAAGGATGAGCATCACAGAAGTGCTGGAAAGACCTTGTCTTCAGGTATCAGATGGATGAAGATCACAAAAGGTTGCGCCATTGTCACATGCCCAGAGTTTGGCTCCATGGGCTCAGCTTGTCAAATGCAATATGTATTTTTCCTTGATTTATGTGTTTTTAATGGCTTCATCCTGTTGTTTCACACTGTCTAATCAGATCACATTCCAAACACAATGTGATGCAATTAACTTTTATTTTTTCTGTGTCTGACTAAATTAGCAATGAAGAAGAGGTATGGAAAATGCTCTACAGGATAGTTTATCCACCTTCACCTTCTCTTTATTTTTTTTTTAAACTTTTGCAAGATTACTTTTGGCTTTCCTTATAACTGAAAAGCTTACTCCCTTGAGCCATTTCCTCAGGGAGTTTTCTGTCTTTTTTGCCTTGCCATTTGTCATTATTACTTTCTTAATTTACACAGTTTCTTTTGCAATTTCTTTTTCTGTTCCATTTGTTCTGTATCTCTTTGGATTAGGGTATTTATTTTCTTTTTCAATTTATCATTGTTTAGATTTACACTATGTAGTTTCAATTATCTTTGCCAGACATAGCAATGTTTTATGATAATCACTCTTTTTTTCTTCTTGAAGATTGTTCGCTTTAACCCCCATAGCTCCAGTCTCATGTGACTAATGTTTTGATCACTTATTCCTTATGGTTTTATTTTATATTTCACTGTCTGTATCATTCAGTTTTGATTAGTTCCTCTGTCTATCTTTGTTTTGTTTTATGTTAACTCCTTTTGTGGCTGTATAGTCTACCCCCTCTCTTGCATGCTGAATCAACTCTTACAAATTCACAAAGTAAAATGACTGATCTGTAGCTTTTAAAAAAAATATATCCCAGATGGTAACCAATTATGCAATCTGAATTTGGCAGCTGTTAATAGGACCACAATGCTGTCTGCTGCTTTCTGCAGTTTGACACCTCTAGGTGCAGATTGATTTGTCAAACAGGTCAGTTGGTCACATATACAGGTAAATACATCATGAAAATATTGCTTAAAGATTGCACCGTCTCTGAAACATAAAAACTTTCTGGGTGCTTTAGGGACAATTTTTGAAACATTCAGTAATAGAATAGGTTTCATAAAGAAGTTTATTGATGCTATCATGTTATTAAATTTGTATCAACAAGAACCTCCAAGGACACTTTTCCACTTGATTCATCAAGGTAATTAACAATATTTAACTTTAAGCATGGGAAAGCTGCAGTGTGAATGCTGTTGAATCAGTTCTTTTCCAGCTCAGTAGGAACTATCCATACGCTTCAATTTCTTGCTTAACAAGAACCATATGCTTTGAATTTCAAAAATGGATTTAATTATATACAATTGGGTATCTAGACCTGACGCCTGACCTGTTTGCTTATCATAAATGTATTTCAGTTGATTATGATCACTAGAGAAAATATTTTTCAGATTGTCATACACTTTTTAAAGGCTTGTTTCCTTCTTTTGTTACATGTTCTGCAAGACAATTGAAAATAGGATCATTTATTAATGCAAAATCTTCAGTTCACATTGCTGGATGTATTTACAAGTGCTCAGTGGCACAAAGGCTCTAAAATTGGGTAGATGTTATGTTAAAAGTGGATTGCTGATCAGGAATCAAATTTAATGCACTTTTTAATGATGATTCTTTAAAATGCCAAAATTTCTCATTTTAGAGTCCAGTTACCTCAACCAGGGACAAATAATTAATCTGTTTCTATTTTAGTAGTTTCTTTTGTATCAAGCCTTCTGCTTTGTCTAGTTATTAAGAAGTAAATGGAAGGTTTTCACATAACCACTTACAATGCTTAACTACCCAACTGCTCTAAATAATCCTGCTTTGTTGTGAAGACTTTTGTGAAAAAGAGGTCCATTAATTTCTTGTACAAATGAACTAAGAAAATCATTCCTCATCTTTCCCTCCCTCTGACTGTTATACCTTGAACAGTGAGGATAGGATTCTGGTTACTTATCCAGCCATAATACCCATAAAGCAAAATTTCTAAAGCTGTAAGACTTGCAATAGTGGTACTTCAGGTTAGGGATAATGTTCTCTTTAAGACAGCGTTTTAAAACCTGGATGTCTTCTTCAGTCAGAAGATTGTCGTTAAAGTCACTTTGAACAAGTAATCTGTTGCTTATGACTGCTTCTTTTCTCCTAGAAATAATGGATTACTGACTACTTTTAGATTGCTTTTGATTCATGCACACCTTGAAACACAACTGGCAGAACTAATGACTCTGGTTTTGATTTAATGCAACCTCCAACCCTTACAGAGAGATTGGTGGTCCTTCCTGAACTGGTCTGTGTAGCTCAGCCCTGGCACATCTCCCGGTCTGCAAGCTGCACTCTCATGGTGTAGCTAAGATTTTTTTGAGAGATGCTGAAGGAATTAAATGCCCTCCTCCTCCTTCCATGGGATTACACTGGATGTTAGGTGCCTTATGCTTCTTTGAAAATAAATTTATGTTAACACTTATTTCTGTAACGTCATTTTTCATATCAGAACCTAGGTTTTAATTTTTACCCCAGCTAGCATTTAATTCTCAAAATTTCAGTCTGAGACGGTCTTCTTCAGCCTTGGATTTTAAAAGCCAGTGCTTCCTAGCTCAGGTTTGTTATAGTCTTTCCTAGAGAGTTAGAGCAGTCTAGTTGAGGACCGAATCTGCCTCCTCGAGCACTTGTATTCTCTTGTACTTGCTAAGCAAAGCATCTCGACCTTGCTTAGATTTAGTGTCTTGATGAAGAGTTAGCAACTAACAGCACATAAAAGATTCCAGCCAGACGTTATTTTGAACAAGTGAAGTAATGAATCTCCAAAGAAAAGTGCTTCTTCCTTCATTAGTCCATTCCTTTTGTAATGCACATTTGTTTCCATCAGTTAGACATTTAGTGACTAGCTAGGAACTGACATGACAAATACGTAAGGGTTTTTTCCAAAATCCATACTCCACTCAGTTCATTGTGTAACCAGAGACTACTGTCTGAATCATAAATATGATCCATATAATAATTTAAAATAATATCTTATGTTTTAAAGTCCATATTTAAAACATTCTGTGTATTATAACCCTTTCAGATCGACTTAATTTCTTGTTTCAACTTTTCCTCTTTCAATTAAGCATTACTTCTGTAGTTTTCTAATGAATATTTATGCGTCTTTGGAGACTTTGCAAATGTGTACATAAAGTCAAGTACCTCTGCAAAAGGTGCTTAAGCATATAAATGTCTCGCTCTCTCTGTCTATTTTTTCAAATGTGAGTGCAACTAGGCAACCTTCATGTTGCTGACCTGTTTCACTTTTTTCTTGACACAGATTCTATTTGAGTCACAATGTCTGGCCCTGCAGATAATTGGTTTATATCATTCCGGGCAAGTAATGAATTCTTCAAGATGACAAAAAGCTTTAGACCTTAAAAAAGATCAGCTTCAGGAACATTTCCCAGAATGCCTTTATGTGTTTGATAGTCCCACTATAAAATTCAAATAACTTCAGGCATTCTTATAGTTGGTTTGATACGGTCAGAAAACTGTAACAATAAAACCAAGGATTAAAACAATCAGGATAGTAAAAGGATAAAAATTATTGAGAAAGATTGAAAGCACTGTTTCTAACCAGGTTACCTTCCTGGAGGTAAAATCAAGAAGAAATTAACCATGATCAGAAGAAAAAATTAAGAACTGTGTCCCTATTTTCAAATAACTATTTGCAATTCAACATACCACATTGTGCACTCCTGCATCTCAGTTCCTTACAGTGGCTGCTTATAAAAAAAGAGTAGCAAAAGTGATTCTCTGCTTGTGGCAATTTTGCAGAACCCTATCAGGTTTAGTGCCTCTGGGCCTGTTTACACTGCTACTTTTGTCCACTGTAAAGTATTTGCAGTAGGACAGATGCATTATGTCCATCCAAGAAGCACGACACAAACTTTAGCTTCAGGATTCGGCACGAGCACACAACACAGCTACTGCTGCCCAGCTTTCAGCAGTTACAGCCATACCACTGCCTCCAGCAAACACCATGATGTACACCAAGGTTTTTCCCCTTATAAATACGGTGTTAATGAGCAACCTTGCCCTTGAGCTGTCTTCTTCAGAAGACAGAAGCAGAATGACAGGTGAAGTACTGTGATTTTTTTTCTTTTCCTGGTTAGCAAAAATGTAGGGCTCTACCACAAACTCCGAATGAATATTCATCATCTTTGTTTTGCAGCTTTCGCTTCTCTCTAGGTGTTAAAAGCCCTGTATCAGTTCCAACAGCGTCAGAAACTTTTGTGTCTTCAGGCGTTTAAAATTTAATTTTTTAGTTTACTCAGTTGCTTAAGGAGTTTTATGTTGAGCGAAATGAAATAAAGTATTTTGTTTAACTGTCCAAATATTTTGCTGCAGGTCTGTGCTGCAAAATGTCTTGCTGTTCTGAACCTGAGCCCAGCTGGTCCTTCCAGGGTGGGGTGGGCAGGCCCAGCAATCAGTGCTGCCCATGAGGGACACCTGTGGCATTGGGCACACCTGGGTGTGGTGTGGAGCTCCACAACGAAGGAAGAGGTCAGAGGAAAGGTGCTTGAGCAGGGGGCTGCTCGGAAACAAAGGAGGTAGGGAAGTATTCAACAGAATTGGGTGAAGTGTTCGTTTCTGGGGTCACAATTCAGGTGCTTTGTTTAGAATGAAAGGGTTTAGAATATAAATTTATTCAGAAAAATGGTGATCACAATGATCGCAAGAAAGCTGGTGGTATCTTTGATGATCTAGGAACAACTGAGAGAGGAAGATTTTTGTTTTCTTCACGGTGAGGTAGCACTGGACATACCTACATTAGTGGCTCACAGTGTTGGTGAAGCGTTCGTGTTCATTTTCGGGTTTTATTGTTGCTATAATATGTGAGAAATTACAGTGGTTTCTCATTCTATTAGCTGGAAAAATGTGAGAAATAAAAGAAAGGTGTCTGAATGGAAATTGCTCTCTTCTAACTTGTTTTCCAGAAGCTTCTGTTACTGACTCGATGTTATACTTTATAAATCTTCTAACTTATTTATAGACCAGTAGCATTAGTTAGGAAACTGTTGGGTAATATATATTTTGTGCATGACTAATAAGTTCATTATCTGTCCAATGAATTACTGCCATGATTTAAATTCACTTGTGTATTACAAAAAAAACCCCTTATATGTGTAGTAGGCATTTAAAATTTATCATTTATAGATTGGAGCATGATACATTGGGGTACATTACATATAAGTTACTCCCTGTCCTTATTCAATACTATACTGAGCTATAAAAATGAAACTTGGTTGTTAATTTGGTAAAAAGGAAATGCTGAAGATAGAATGAAAAATGCTGGTGACTTCTATAGGCTGGCTAGTGGTTTATTTTAATGCTCAACCAGCTGGGTGGAGCAGACATAACCTGTTACAACTGATTTGCCATTTTTTCTTTCCTATCTGCCCAAATTTTTCCTTTATGCATGTTATATCTGCATTAGGTTTTGGGATATAAGTCCTTCCTTTTTCTGATAATGTTTATTTCTTGCAGTGTCTTGTTACTTGATACTTTGTTTTCTTCTTGTTCCTTGAGTTGTTCTAATGGGGATGCTTTCCACTAAATAGCATGTTATCAGTCTCTCCAAGGTCATAGTTTTGGTTTGTTGTGGGTTTTTTTGTGTGTTGTTTTGTTTTGTTTTAATTGAAATATTTAGTACTCGTAGTGCCCAAGGCTCTGGCATTAGCACATGGCTTCCTGAGTTACTGATATGTGCTGCACATTATGCTTTATAGCTCCCAAGGGAATGGCTTCAAATGGTACAGTGTGAAGTGTAATTATCATAAGGAAATTTGAAAACATATTGCTTAGTGCCATAGTAACGTGGCACTAAGTGGAAAGTACCTTTGGAGAAAGGGTTTGGGCATGAAATGTCTTACCAGCCAGCACTAAAGAACCTTTCCTGGTGTGTTTGCAGAAGGCACCTGAACTCAGCCCAGCTTTGGATGTGCAGTTTAGGTGCCAGTGGGGTAGATGTGGGTAACTGGTGTTACTGCCATCTAAAATCCTGCTATGTGTTCACTGAGCTATGTTGTTGTGCTTGTGACCCATACCAATTATGAAATATTAGTTTTGTGCTTAAGCAGCTTTAACAAACTTTATATTAATCCTATGCAAATACCACGACGATTTAAATTAATGCATTTCATTTGAGAATTACATGCATAAAGCAGCAGTTTACTGAAAGTTATAGAAACTGAAGAATTTCCTGACTGCTGTTACAAATGGGATCTGCTTTACCTACTTTAGATTAAAATTTATAAATTTTTGAGAATTAACCTAATTGTCTGTACTTGGTGCTGAGGGACACCTGGATTTATCAGCATTTATGGGTATTTGCCTTATAGATTGGTCATCCTCCAGAATTGGGTACCTACTGAATGCAGAGGTAGCCAAGATGAGTAGATCTTAACTTCTAGACACTAATTACAGTAGGAGTCCCATTCTAGAGGGACAGGCAGTGCTGATATGTCTGAAAATGCCAGTTATAAATAATATTTTTCTTCTTGAATACCCTTTCCAGCTTATTCATCTGAAAGAACCTCGGAGAGTGGAATAGCATCTCAAAAGATCGAGGTACTGGAGGAAGCGTGTGATTTCTGTATAAGCCCAGAAGAAAAAAACCAGCTTTTGAATGGCAGGTATGGAAAGAGGTTAAAATAAATTATCTATAGAAGCTGTGACTAGTTACGTTGTAGAATAACTCTGAAACTGTTGATTCAAATATAAGGGTTTACAGAAATGGACTTTAAGTGATATGATTTATTTTTCTGTTGAAAGTGTGTGTGCTCTGTACTATTCTTCTGTTCCCAGCATATTTTCAGGGATACAATGAACTGAAAAGAATATATTTCCAATTAGTGCTCTGATGAAGAAGGCAGCACAGTGTATTACCTATTAGAAGAGCTCGTTCATTTAAATATTAATCAGAAATGCAATTGGTCTCTAGATCTTCTAATTGCTTATTGAAGATCAGAAGTTACAGTTTTGTACTTGTTAGGAAAGGTATGTGCTGTTAGCTCTCAGAGGGGTCTTGCCAAGGATTTTAGCTGGCAAAAATGTTTGATGTGATGGTAGGCATCAGGATATCGATACAGGGTTCACCTCAAAGATGCTTCTAATCACCAACAGTCATTTAAATATTACAGAGTATATGCTGTGTCAGGTATATAAAATAAGTCACGGTTCAATGCATTTCTCCCTGCTGTATTAACAAAAATGTGTCAGAACTCTTCCAAGGTAAGTGAAATCTGAATATACTGTTTCAAGTAGCTGTGTGCTGTGAACTGCATATCAAAGTGCATTTTGGACTTTTTGAGTGGCTGTTTTAAGCGGACAGGTGAATAAAGTGCAATATTTACAGCCAACACGGGCCTCTGCGAGTAAGAAACATCCAATGGAAAGAAAAAGTAACTTTTATTCCTCTAAAATAAACATCCAAAAATGGGTAGCAACAAGCAGAGATGTCAGTGTGTTGTGTTGGGCTAAAGTGCGATCCATTTTTTCTAGAACAAAGCTTGCAAGGAACTGCAGTGAACTTTTATGTAAGTTAAACTTCGCTTGTAATGACAAACTATTACATGCTCTGCTGGTGTAGAAAATGGCATTTTCCTTTGAGCTGTGTTACTTTTAAAATTATTTGAATAATGCTACAGTTATACATCTAAACCAATTTCTTATTAAAATAACCCCACGCTTTTGAAACAAAGTTGACTTGTATAAACATGTTTAGTCTTGATTGAATTTTGTTCTCCCGTTTAACGAACACTGTTCAGTCATAATGTTCAATCACTAAATTAATTAACATGTCCATAACTCTAATTGTGTATATGTCAATCAAAAGCAAAGGAAAAATATGACAAAGAATCTGCCTGCCAAGCAAAGTAGGCTTATTATATGAAGGGGAAGTAAACTGAAAAATGAAACAATGTGTGTTTATCTACACTAAACAGGAGCTCTTTTCCTGTTTTTCCTATCTGTTTCAATTATTTTTTTTAAGGAATCATGTTTTTATAGTTCCTTAAATATTCTAGTAACTCTTTTATCCATATTATTGACTGTCAGTCTGTGTCTAATACTGTGTGTTGTTCAACATCATCTAGATACTGATCTCTGTTATAGTAGAAACATAGCAGTCTCTGTATTAGAAGGTGACTAATTCTAATTTTCAAGCAATGAGATTTCTTCTCAAATATTATTATAAAATATTGTTGTATGAGCTTATGTATGCATAGGGCTGCAGAGAAAAGAAGTATCCCAGAAAGCTCTCCTCATAAATCTTCATGAATTATTTAACGAGGGTTTTCATCAGGCTGTTCTGAATGTTCTTCTTTTAATCTTCTCGTGTCCTAATTTAATTTGCTATTTCAAATAACAACAAAACTTTTTTTTTCCTCTTTTCCTGTCCATACTGTCAGGGTATATTGATAATGTGAAACCTGTTTTAACAGCATAGATCAGAGACAACCCCACAACTAATCAGGAAAGCAAACCTCATATGGACTCGTTTGAGTCCTTTATGAATATACTACTGTGAGTTCAAAAGAGAACTCTCCGATCATCTCATTCTGTTCACTTTGTTCAGGCTAAAAACTCTTTTCCTTCACAAGTAATTGTATAGAAGCAAGCAAGACAGTTTGGTGTCAAGGATTTACAAAATAAGAGGGTGAATACAAATACCTGGGCTCAAAATTGATTTGTACTGTAAACTAGTTTAATGCCTCTTAAAATTGCCTTATTGCATTATCATGTGGCCAATAGTAGATGAAACAAAACATTTCAATATACCAGGACAAAAAAAACACCTGGAGGTTGGAACATACACTCTGTCTTTTTATCGTCACTGAGACATTACAGATTTGGGAAGAAAGAGGGCAAAAGTATGAGCAAGATAGAAAGCAGTTTAACAGAACATTGTGCGGTTGTTTGTGTGGTGTGTCTGTTGGTGTTTTGTGGTTTGTTTTTTCTTTTTTTTTTTTGTGTGATTGTCGTGGTTTTTTTGTAGTTTGTTTTTTGTTTGTTTTTTTTTCCCCTCCTAAATACAACACTATCTTTTAATTCTGGAATTCGGCAGAATAGATTAAGTTATTTAGCTTTATCAGACTTGACTACTGCGAGCAAATAGTATGGGGTGGAGGCGGTAAATTACTAGATGAGTTGCTGAACTACCATACAGGAAAACTGTGGATATATTATAATATCATTAAATGTGGCTGGAGTAGTCGAGCATCTGACATTCTCAGCTGTGGTGCTTTATGTCCTTTCAATAACACTGCGATGTTTACAAAGCTGCAGCAGAACCATTACAGTGTAGATTAGAGTATTTCGTTAAATGCTCCACATTCCCTTTATAATGTCATTGGCAATAACCCATACAATTTATATACCACATACAGTTTAATATCATCTTATTGAGACATTATGCTAAAAATTGCTCAAAAATTAATTAAGATTGCAAATTAAGAAGACTGAAGTAAACAACCAAAGAGTGTACAGATCACTTGCTGTTCAGAAGTCTTTAACAGAGATTTAATGTGCTTTATATTTTCCAGAGAAGTGAAACTTACAGCCTAGAGAATCACAAAAGTTTGAACTGAACTGTAAATTGTGGTGAAGCTTTTGTTATGAAACCTGCTCTTATTTGGGGCTGATTCTGTCCCATCCATAAGCCAAATTACTGTCCTGCTGCTGCAGCTGTCTCACAGTGTGACAGCTCTTGAGTTCTCCCTGTGGTGTCACTGTACACAAAAATCTCTGGGAGGTTCCATTCTGCACAGGCTTTATCCAGGTGTTATATTTTAGGGATAATTTAGGTTTAGCAGCAATCTTAACTATACCTCTCTGTAGTCATGCAAAGTCGAATAGATTACCTACTCTAGAGCTTTTCTTATGGTATAATATTATTCTTTATAGATAAGAGGTTCAGAGCAGGTCTGCAATGAAAAGTTATGATCAGCAGTAGTTAGGAGTTGTATGACTACTAGTTTGTTTTGCTTTGGTATTTGGAAAATATGACCCAGTTCTCAGGCAGTTGAAGCCCAGTGAATGATCAACAAAAGGAAAAATAAATTAGTATTTCGGAATGTTAGAAGCTTAATTTAAACAATATTTGGTTTATGGACATATTGTGTGTAAGCTAGCTGTTGAGGACAGCCAAACTTGAGCAAATGTAATGGATGGTGTCTTCCCACAGGAAACGCCCATGAAATTTGTACAGGTGATGAGCTAAGGTCAGGATGAGCTGGGAATGATATTGGGGATGTTCCTTGTTCTGTACAGATGCCATTTTTCCTTTATATACCACAAAGTGGGGGGCGGTGGGGGAGTGTAACAACTGATGAACTTAGTGCTTCCAATAGTTTCTATAGCAACCTAATGCCCAACAGTTCTTTTCCTATGCAATGTTTGTTTCCTGGAAAAATACACTAGCTCACTTCAAAATGCACTTTTCCTTGTATTCATAGTGGGTGAACAAGTTTCCTAGAGAAGGTGGGAACTGAGAATTATGCAAAGAATTGTGCTTGCAAGATAAAATTATCCTTCAGGTATGTATGAGGGGAAAGAGTAGTCTGAAGTTAGAAGTCTGAAAATGCATGCAATTTAGTTTTAGGCTGAAGAGGCTTTAAACAAATAAAAAGCTAATATTTTTAACAGGCTGCTTTGTGGAGAACTGGTCTTTCATTAGTGATTTGTTTGACCTTGTGAATTTGAGTTACGTGCAAACCAGACAGGCTTGCCAATTGATGAAGCATCAGAACTTGGTGTGGAATGAATGACACAACTCAGACCCGGGGGTGTGAATCACGTACTGGTGGTGATGCAGATGTAGCGTGTGTACAGTGTGGGGCCCAGGCTGATTCTCAGAGGTTGTCACTGCCCGCTTTGGGACGCGGGGCTTTCTCAAAGCCTGAGACTTGGAGAGAGCTGTCTGAAAGAGCTGAAAGGGTACCAGAAATAAAGCAGTGCAGGAACCTTTCCTGTTAGTATCCCTGTGTACTCAGAGCTCTCCTGTTTCATGAGACTGCTTGCTTTGGGTGATGTAGTTAATGGATTTTGCTCAGTATCATGCTAGTGTGGTTACACAATAATATCAGTCTCAAAGTTCCACAGGATGGAACAGTCTCTCTTTTAACAGATGACAGTGCACCATAGAAAAGCAGGGACCTCTTCTGGGCCAGCTTGTGGGGATGCAGTCTGAATACCAAAACTGCATTTTGAGAAACCTGTATTTAGGCTGTTTGCAAACTAATGTCCTACATTATTTTTAAAGAATCAGTCTCAGTCTAAACCTGTGCAGAGACATGAATTAGTAGTCCCTTCCTTTTGAGAAATATCACTCAAGGACTCTGTGGGAGAAGACATTATCAGTTGTCCTTATATCCTTATTTTCCATGTGCTGCTGTCCATCAAGTTCAACCTCAAATAACCAGCTCTGTTCTGCTGTTGAGACTGTTTATAGATTAAATTTATTTCACTAGGGAGGTAGTTCAGGTAAAGCCGGGAGCAAGCTTGAGAAGGATGAGTACAACTGCAGCAACAGTAGAGACAAAATGATGTGACTCGGTTGTTTCATTTTCACGTGGAAAACAGATTTGAGCTTTAGGCAGTCACTGTTGGCCTCATAATAGGAATGAACATTGTAATGCCTTGTCCTGTTAGCTCTGGATGGTGTTTGTTATCTTTTTCTTCCTGGTAGTCTCTTTGCTCAAGAGGGGTCAAGGAATGGAATAATTAGAATGTTTTAAGTCATGATGGGTACAGGCAAACCTGTGTGCTGAAACTTGAACAGCTTTCCTTTGTGATCTGCAACCCTACAAAATCAGAAATACTTTGTTTTCAAGCCCTGTTTTAAAAACAAAACAAGAACAATTGTATTGATAACAGTATTATTACATGAGCACTTGGATACAAGATGACTTTCAAGTTTGAAAGAAGCTTGTTAACCCTGATGGATAGTAATCTTGTCTTGGAAGGGGGAGTTAAGTCAGGCTTTTGAGGCTTACTTTAAAGTGGTCTTCCAAAGAAGAACAAAGAAGTGCAGATTTTGAAAGTTCATTAGCTGTATCTGTAAGCTCAGTATTTCATCATGCAGAAAAAAATTAACATGTGTTGACCTGCAAATGTATGTTTATTAAAAGTATGTGCTTTTAGACATACCTAGCCTAATTAGGCCACATGTGCTTCCTTTGGCAAACCCAAGAAATTGTGGAGAGGACATGAAATTTTATTTATTTATTTACAAAGTCATGTATGAGTTCACTAGGACAAAGGGGTTTTGTTGTTTTTCCTTTTTGGTTGCTATCTCTTCAGTCATGTGCTGAGATAAAACTTGGATATAAACATCCTTACGCAGTACATGCACTGTATCTGCTGTGAATTGCCACCTCTTAATCGTTTTGTCACTTATTTGGACTCTTAAATCTTACTTGACCTTTTTTCTTGAGTTGAAAGGGAAAGTCTTTTGACAGTAGAAGTTAACTTGCGCTATCAGAACCCATCAGCATCTTCACACATTTCAGTGATTGCAAGAACTTGTCATTCTCTTATCCCACTTTCCACCACCGCTTTCTCTCTGCTCTGAGGCTATGATTCCCTCTGCAGCCATGTGTAGTATTTTGTGGGAAGTAAATCCAGACACAGGCAGGAACAAATCCAACAGTTTCATTGGCAGAGTCCCAGTAAGCCTGAATTACTTTCTGTAACAGCGGTGAACTTATTACTAAATTCTACTCAAAATGCTGGCTCATGAGCTGTATCTTCATGACCTTAAAACAGTATTGTACGCACCGCCTGTCATTATCTTCTTATGGGGAAAAAATGCACAATGACAACTACAGAGATATATTGTAATTCTTTAGACCTGAAGTCCACCTTCTCAGAGATAATGCACTATTGAGGGGAAAGTGGAAGAAGGAACGGTTCTGTCCAGCTCTTCCCTCTGTCACCTTGGAAACAGGGAACTGATAATTACGGTTAACCAAAGATGTTGCCCCTTCCTCTGTAACAATGACCTATTGCCCATCATCTGTGTCTGTATTGCACTGAGGAGGGTTTACTGTCATTTCCTCTGCCAGCAACAATGGTTAAGGGCACTTGGATTCTGGTGTACATTACTGTTTTTTAGGAAGGTACAAAAGAGGTGGTTTCTTTTAATTTTCAGTGTTTCTAATGTCACAGTGTTGCACAGATTTCTGGCAATTATATCCCTATAGATAATGTGACAAAATTATTACAGAAATTGTAACATGAGCACTCATATGTGAATTATCAAGATATCTCAACACCATGTGAAGTGTATAACTTCTGGTATAGCAGGGAGAGTCTATCAGGGTATTTTGAAGCATTATAACTTTCCAACTATTTTGTTCTGATAGTTTGCAGTCATTTTCAGGAATGTGCCGTGCTCACCAGTGTCATATTTTACCAATGGCAGTGTGAAATGTTACTGCTTTTCTGAGCTGATATAGTTCAAAAATATGTAATATTACTTTTCTGTTTGCTTATTTTCCCCATAGCTTGGCAAATACATGGTCTATTTACTGACTGCTTCCTTTTCCACTTAGATTACTTTGGATAAAAATTAGCAAAGCAATTTTAAATGTTGCTCTCTGACTTGAACTGTTGTTTCATTAGATAATGTGGGAACTCGACCTCGTGTGGTGAATGAAAGTTCATTCTTTTATTTCTGGAACGCTTTTTTCCCCAGGAATAGCCAGTTTCCTTTGTCCATGTGGCTTCAAAGAATAACTGTCTAGGGTTTTATCGAGTTGTTGGGAGAGATGTCTACCCACTGTTTCCTGTACATTTTTTCAGAGAGGGCTTTTTTTCAAGACTTTTCCTTGGTAACTCAGAAAGCAAATTGTTGTGGTGTTTTGTGTTTCTTCAAAAACCAAAATAAAAAATAACCAACCACAAAAAACCCCACAACCAAACCTTAAAATAACCTGGTTTTCTAGTTCAGCAAATCAACGTGCAGAACACCCAAACGTCTCACCAGTTTTATACATCAGGTCTTAAGATCTGTGTCCAGCTCATGTGTCACAGTCATATTAGTGAGTGGAATTTGGGTCCTTGAGGGCCAGTGAAGTCCAATTAAATCTGCTTCTGATTTTATGGAGAACAGTAAAACCTGGCCCTACCACCTTAATACATTAATGTGTTACTCATTAGCTAATAAGAAGCTCAACTTTTTTTCAGAACTAGCGAATTCTTGCGACTACAGTTGAGGTAATTTACATCAAAGGTGCTTAGTGTCCGTGAGGAAATTAGTATGTAGTTCTTTAACATTGCTTTGAGCATGTCCTTAAAAGTTAGATTAGTTAGATTGGAGCTGAACAGCCAGACCGATGTCTCGGTGCAAGCACCAGAGCTGCTTGCAGAAGTGCTCCTGGGGGTTAGTTCGTCGTAATGACTGACCCTTTGAAAGCAGGATCTGGTTATTAGAAGAGAAATGAGATAACCTGAAGTTACTTGGTATGAATATAAGTGGGCAGCACAGAGCACAGTGGGTATAAGACATGAGGTAGCATTTATTGTAACTTAAGCATATTTTGTGTAAGCCCTAGTATAGCATTTAGGCTGCTCTTGAGAAGATATATTGGTCTCAGGAGAGCTACAGAAAATATTTCGGTCACAGAAGAAATATGCTGAAATTATAAGTAAAAGGAGTCATACCATTCTCCTCTGCTCTGCATCTAGAGGTAAAAACTCTGCACTATGTGGTTACCTCATTGATATTCTGTCCTCATTGCAGTTGTGGTAAAAGTTTTGTTGGCTTCTGACAGAACCAGGGTCCCAGCTCTGCACTAGGTGCTAGAGATGAGCTCAGATATAGAGACATCAACTCGCTCACAGCATAAATAATGAAGACCTCACATTAGTATTTTAGCTAACGAATACAATGGACTAGAAGTACAACTGGTTTTGGTTGGTTTGTGCCTTGGGTAACATGCGACAGATGCTACATAGAGAGTTGGTACAACTGCATCCCTCGCTGATCTCCCTGCTCACCAGCAGAGCTGCCTGTGGACACTTCGTAGCACAAGTGGCCAGCTGGGTGCCCATTCTTTTAGTTTTTTTCCAAGCTTATTTCTACTTTCATATTACATGGCTCATTCTTTCTATTGTTTTGTTATTCATGCTATCATTAAGCTTCTTTTGCTAAGTAATTATATCTTTAAGGTACTCTGCCTTTGTGCTTATTTCTTCTCGCTCCTCCACGTGTTCTCAATTTGTGTGTGTGTTTTTTTTTTTTTCTTCCTTACTCTCCCCTATGTTTTCCCCACAGATATTCTGTCAATGTCCCATCTCCTCTCCCCCCATTAATGTTTTCCTCTCTCCCTTATCTGTCTCTTCCTCCCCCTGAAATGTGAAAGAGGCTTTAATTCTCAATGACTCTTTTAATCTTTGTTGTTCATCTCATTTCTGTCAGATATTTCCTTGGTTTGTCTTTTCTCTCTTTGGTCCTTGTGACCTCTGCCTCTGCCTGCTCCTCCTGCATGCACAGATGTACTTTTAGCTAAAATTCAAATACAAATATAGTTGCTTTTGCCATGTTCGTTTACAACTGTTTCACTTGCCTCTGCTGTTTGAAAGCATACGTTGTGTTCATTATACCCCCAATAACAGTGAAGCAGGTTTCTTTCTAGTAAGGTAAATTTCTTCACTAGCAAGGGTGGGATCTCTTTCCTTTCCACAGAATGCATATACTGAGCTGAATTTCCAGCACTATGTTTCTACTTGATCCCAGCAGAACTCATGAAGACAGTTCATCCTTCACCACTTCTTCTTATGTTCAGAACGGGCCTTGGGGCTGTTTTAGGAGATACGTGACTGAGGTGTATTTTCTTGACTTAAATATGATGATATGTTTCAACTAACACTAAGTACTGCTTCGGATTATTAATTAAATGAAGTAAATAGAATCTTTCAATGATCTTGCTGTGTGATAACAGTTTGATTACATAAAATCCTTGGTTTCCTATTTTCTAAAAAAAGTCCCCAAGCACAAAACAAACAAAACCCACAACCAAACAAAAACACACAACCAACCTCTGAATCCCAAACAGGTCCTTCTTCCCATCTGTGCTCAAGGCAACCCTATGATCTGCCTGTGGGACAGCCTGCATTAGCACAGAAAAATTAGTCATGCAGGGACCAAAACCTATGCCATACTTTTGGGTAAATTCTCTAAGTGCTGGCATGTTCTGAAAAGTTTCAGCTAAATGTTAAAAAAACAACAAGAAAACACAAAAACCACAACCAACAACAACAAACCAGACCCAAACCTCACAAAACCGCAAACGTGACCACAGTTTGCCAAATGTAAAAAATCGAGCTGCTTTCCTCTCACCTTCTGTATTTACCACAGCCTCATTAAGCATATGAATTTCATTACTCCAAGAACCCTTTTTTTTTTACTGTAGGGCACATTCACACAAATTTGCAACTAGTTCCAAGAATTCCCAAAGTAACTTTATAAAAAATGAATAATTTTATTGAATAAGCAAAGAGAAAGCTACCAGGAAATAACTATATATGTGGCAGGCATACTGTGTCTCTAACGAACTGTGGCCATCTTATTGTCTTAAGTAACCCAGTAGAGTTGCTATGACCCAGGTATTTGTCAGAAGATCAAGTGCTGAAGGAAAATTAAAACGCTTCCTGTTTTCCTGTTTACCTCTTTGTGAAGTGATGACTGCAATACAACTGGCAAAATATGATAGTTTGGCAAATGTAGAGAATGCTGTGATACACTTAGGGATGAATAAAACCGTTCTCAACACATCATTTCCTTTCCAGATTCTCTGTCTTTGCTTACAGTTAAATATCCCAGCTTGGTCGGTTTGGGGAGTGTCCCCATTCTTTCTCTTCTCTGTTGCTCGCTTCTGATTTCCATCTAGAGACCACTGACTTTCTAGATCACAGCAACTCTTTGCCATCCTCTGCAGTGTCTTCAAAATACTTGTCTACTTTGTTCTGTATTAAGATATGCTGATGGGACATTCAGAGTAAAGTGATGGGCTGTAAAATCATACCGTATGTAAATGATGCAAGACAACGAAAACAAGATGTAACAGAAAGAGTGAACATTCTTTAATAAATTTGATTTTCAGTGATTCATAGCTTATACCCTTCCTCGCTCCCTAGAGAACTGATGTATTGAGCTTTGCTTTAAAGGTAAAATAGGAACTGAAGGCATCAAACTGCTTTTGTTCATATTAGTGTTACTAAATGCTGAGCTTCTGAATCAAGCAGCTGGTGTCCAGAGAGCCATGCTGTCCTATACTACATTTTGGGCCTTTTATCTTACATAGACCATTTTTTTTTTTTTTTAATAATAAAGTAACTGCTTTATTATTTATTTATTGAGTAACTGCTGCAATTTGTAGAATGAATGAGCACTTCTGCATTTACCAATATTAGGAAGTGTGTGTTTGTCTTACACAACTATGTTAATGTCAGGAACCCTACAGTGGCAAGAGGCAAAAATCAGTGATATAGTTAATAATGTACTTAAAAGTGAAAAGGTAAAATTATTTATTCAATGGGAATGACGGGCAAAGCTGAGACTCCAGGAATATAAACTATGTTGTTTTTAATGAGGACTCTGTTTTAAAAATAACAGCAACCTAAAGCTCAAGTCCCAAAGCATGGGACTCACGTGTCTTCAACTTCTTTTAGTTTTCGTAAGTAGATATATTTAGACGGTAGTCATGGTTTTTTTTGTTTGTTTTTTTTTGTTATTTCCCCTCTTATGTCAAGATATCTCTATTGTCTTACCAATATAAACTTCACTGCTCTGAAAAAGAGACTCAGTCAATACGAAGGAAAAGATTCCATTTTGAGTCATTCGAAATAGGGAAATATCCTAAGCTTCAAAAAGAGACGAAGTTGGGACTCTTCCTAATGCCATTTCAGTACTTCAAAGTGAATTATGACAGTGTTTAAGCATTGTAGCTGAAATGGGTTAGTTGTGTTTCACGTACTATCGTCATTACAAGTTTTGCTGGATGAATAGAATCACCTGGTACCGGTCACTGTGTTCGTCATCGATTTCAGTGCTGTGATGAAACATCAAAATTTCAGCACAAGGATCCTCTTGTGTAGTGAACTTTATTTATTTTACTTTGAAATTTAATTTTAAATGTTTTTAGTTATACTAGTTTCACTGGCCATTCTTGTTTCTTACCTGCATTTTAGGGAGCCTGCGACAGAAGAAAAGAACCTAAATAGCCAGAGTAGCAAATGAAATTACAACATGCTGAAAGGTCAGAGCAGCACAGCTCACAATCATAATCTACAAAATACATGAGACATTCAATTTCGAATACATCATTTTTCTGTCAGAAATTGCGAAGAGCACAGCAAATGACAAGAAATGAATCCATAACTGTTGGAATGAAACTGGGAAAACGTTCAGACTTAACATATTCCAGATAAAAACCACAACCATTTGTGTATTATTCTCAAGAGCTGCACGTGAATTACAGGGAGAGCTGGTTCCCCACAGTCGACCTGTATACTGGTCTTCAGTGTTAACAGCCTTTCTCTTATTTTGTTGTGAAATATTCAGGTAATCACAGAATGAGTGTGCAGCCAAGGGTATTTTAAAAAATGGAAGTTGTTCCAGAAACATAGATAGAATTCACAGTGGAACTTGATTAATCTGGGGGAAAAATGCTGAACCGTTTATTATTATGAAAAGAGAAGTGATGGAGCTCTAATGCCAGAGCTGATGGATAGAAGCACATCTCACAGACCATGCTGTAATGCTGACTGATCCTGACATTTCAGTGGGCCACCTGTCTCATGTAATTTTTGGTATTCATGTTATTTTCCTTTGCGGCTCATATTTCCGTGACTGGTGAAAACATATGAGGTGTAAAATGTCATTTTCTTTTGGGGATACTCAGCTGCTACAAACAGGAAGCAATCCAGTCAGGGAAATACCATGAGCCAAATTGTTCCAGGGGGAGGGACATGAAGCAATGCTGAGGGGTTCTGTCACCAGCCATTACGCTTTTACAGAACGTAGCATCTCCTGAGGCAGTGAACTGAAAGGTGTTGGCCAGTAGGGATTTCTGACTTTCAAAATATGTAGTGAGAGGTATGTCCAAGGAGAACTCTCCTTTCAGCCTTGTCTAATGCAGAAGGACAGGGTGCTTCAAGCAGTAATAATTGGCAATCTCTTGTGCTCCTGGTGCTTAAAATGAAATGATGCCTTTGAAGCAAAGCATACCAAAGCATACCTTTGTGTTTAATTACCTCACCAGTTGTGACTCTAGTTGTCAAAATTTTACTGCCGATGGGGATATGGTTTTCAGTTTACTCACTAGTGATGAAAAGAAAGCAATGATAGGTGATGTGTTGTCACCAGTGTTGTCTTTTGCTAATCCCTTATTTGGTAAGCAATTGTTTTCCTGGGGTACATAAGCAGGAAGGGTCTGTGCATAGGTAGTAAATGTGCCCTAACATTGCTTATCCTTTGTGTATGATGGTGCCGTGCTTGGCACGCTCAGCACCCAAAGAACTGACTTTTAGAAGCAGACACCTGGAGATAGATCAGACACAGCAGCTGTCAGGTCGGACTGACTTCCTCAGGGAAACATGTACAGGATGTTTCTTTTCCTAATAAAAACTTCCTGTTTATCTCTTCTGTAATAAAACATCAAGACTTCTAGGAAGCCAAACCCTTTCTACTAAAGGATTTCCAGACTAATTCTTGTCTCTACACCAGATGTGTGTGTTTGTTAACTTATGGGATAGCTTTTATATCTGAATGATTTATGCCCGAATCTGTTCTGTGGTTTGACATTTGACTTTGCCTTCCAAACAATATGTCTTGGAGTTACAGCTGAATGGCACAACTTCCGAAGGTGCTTTCTCTAAAAATCCACAGCAGTTTTATTTTGCTTTTCAGTGTTAAAATTGGTTAATAGAGATGTAATTTTAGATGTAGGTTACTTCTTCAAACTTGCATTGCTTTTGCTTCTGTTGCAAAGTCTCTTTGTCCATTCTCTAATTACTCAACTGCAGGGGATGAACTGATGCTATGTTGTTGTACTGATTTGAACACAAAAGGATCACAGCCCAGACAGATTAAATTGTTTGATACATCTCCTGTTGCACTTAGTCAAACGGTTTGACTTATTGTTATTAAAAGTAATGAGAATATGCAGATAACACTGCCTTGAAAAATATATAATTTATGGCAGTCTTTATGGTTGGGGTGTCACGATTTAAAAAGCAATTCAAATGCTTATTTTACTTAAAAATAACTTCAGTTTATTGCTTTAAAGACTAAAAAGAATAAAACTTCTCTAATCAATATTTGGAGGTTAAGTTATTAGCATTTAAAGTAACTTTTCCCAGCTAAGAACAGGACAGTATGTAATGCTGTTGTAGACTTTTCTAAAGGAGAAGAAAATGATAAGGAGCTGTGGTCTTGGGGTCATTGAAAATGGGGAATTCTCAGGGCTGGATGTCCTAAAAAGGAATATGCAGAAGGGTCAATGGGGTTTTCTATTACTGCTCCTAGAGAAAAGAATCTTGCAAGAGAGACATTCATCACTGGTTCTGGAGAAAGAAAACATTGATCCCTGAGAGATTTCCATATCTCTCATTGTCATGAAAAATTAATAGGTCTGCATGGCCACTATCTGCTTCATTTGCTATGTATATAAATACCACTCTTGAAAGGGTAGAATTTACCATAGAAGAAAGTGTGGTGAGTGAGCTCCAGAGCTTAGCTCAGCCTACCTCTGTGCCTGCAGGCAGGATAACCTGTACCCAGTGTATCCTCCCAACTGATGCTGCCTAACCTTTTTACTAAAATCTGCAGCAATGGAAACATAGCATTTGAGTTCAGTGCTTAACCTGGAAGGTTTTTCTTGTGTCTGACCTAAAGGCTCTTTCCTCTGTAAACCCATTAGATCTTGTTCCTCCCGTGGAGAGGGGAGAACAATTCCTTACCCACATTCCTTCAATATCTTTCAAATAGGTGATAACTGTTACCTCCTCATTGACATTCTTTTCTTAAGCCTGAAAATCTTCTATTTTTTTTAATATGGATAAAAGAAATTTTGCTGGTTTTATTACAAATTACTTGAAAAAGTGAAGTTCATAATGCAGAGTAAATAAACAACTGAAAGCAGGCAGATCTGGAAAGAGGAAGTAATTTATAGGATTCTGTGAATGAAACTTGTATTGGCAAATAACCATTTCTTAAATGGTTCATGTAGAAGGAATACTTTTAAGGGAAAGGCTTAAGTACTGAATTCAGATGGATAAAGTTTGAGCTGGAAACAATTTTATGATTCTGTGAAACTGCTTGAAATGGGGGAAAAAATAATTCCTGAACTGACAATTTTTTTTTCTTCTGTTTGATTTTTTGCAACAAACACTGAGACACATTTATAAGATGGAGTTTTCAAGAAAGTAATCTGGTGACTGCAACACTTCTGAGGACTGGGGGGCTCTGTCTGTAACAGCACATCGAATAGGGTCAGAGCACAGGCTTAACTGTTGGTGTGCAGTTTTCCTTACTGTTACTCTCCACGCTCCCAGGGCCAACTGATGTTTTCCTTCACATCCCCCAGTTGTTGCAGGGAGACTGGTGTGGAGGACGGACTGTTTCCAGCAGGCAGTTCAGATGTACTTTTCGAGAGTGTAAGGGACTTCAGCCATGTGGATGCAAGCTTTGTTGTGCTGGCTGGCCTCAGAGCCAGAGGGCTGGATCTACCTATAGATGTAGCCATATAGGTGTGTGTGAATGGGGACTAACTGAAGTCACTAACTGGTGACTTCTGTCACTGCTGGACTATAGGTTGTTGTGAATGGCTTCTCTGAGAGTTGCCTTCCCCTTATAATCTTAGTTCCTGTTTTATCACAGACCTTTTCCAAGTTGCATCAAATGTGGTATATTCCTGGGAAACGGTTTAGTTTGGATTAATCAGTACCTTCTGAAGAACATTTTGTCAGAAGACTTGCAGACCAGCGATAAGGGTGAAATCTGGCTCCACTGACATCTCTGTGGCTGTTTGTAGGTTTCTAAAGGCAGATCGTTAACTGTTTCTGTGATGGATTCAGAAAGCATGTCAGGCAGATAAAATAAATGAGTTAACCTTGTCTGATCTCTTCTTCCCTAACAAGGTGATGTTTCTTTTTGTTCAGTGGTGAATGCAAGCTAATTTTAAAGCTCAGCAGGTGCTCAAAAACAATTACAGTTATTTGCTATATCTATTTATTTGCCCCATCTTACATTTTGGACAAAATTCCATCTCCTCAGGCTCTTTTTAAAGCAAATTACACTGTTCCTTGCATTGTTATTTCTGACCTCTACTGCTTCCATTGTACTCTTGCATAGTTTCTATGTCTCACTCTCACAGGCTCGTCTGTATTTGTTTCTTTCTGCTACCTTTTGTGTCTAGAGTGGCAAAACATTTCTTGTAGTTCAGGCGTCTTTGCTTTCTTCTTCAAAAACCACTCTTCTTGTCTTGCTGGTCTTGACGTGTTCGCATCACCTCTTCTCTTCTTTTGCACTGTCACATTCCCTATTGGGAAATACTGGAACTCATTTTCTGTTTCTTAATTTATAGAAGAATTCATGTGATAATTACTTCTTTTAACATGTACCTTTAAAAATTACCTTTTATTTATAAAAATGTGTTATTAATGCCTGTTCAGGCCCATTTTTCTCAACATTTTTTGAGCCATATTATTAATTATTAGATTAAAACATCTGTTCAATTCCATGAAGGTAATGTAATTTTATAAAGGTGAGGTTTTCCCATATGGTACAACATTGTATAATGGACAATATGTGTCATACTCTTAAGAAAAGAAGAGGCGTTCTGACTCAGAAACTTGTCATAGCTGGGTACATTTCTACTTGAGGCTCCTTTGCTGGGATGGGAAAGAGAGTCATGTACAGCACTGCTCTCCAGTATGCCAGCCAGAGCACTGAAGATAGAGCTCTGCTTTCTGACTGTCTAATAATCAGCTTTCAATCCTTAATTCATCCTGTCTAGCAAGGGAACACTAAAAGTCTTGGCTTGTTTAGACTAACAAATGGGAATGGATGAGAAGGTTATTGTACTCTATAAATATGTCAGGAAGATCAACACTAAGAAAGAACAACTGTTTAAGCTAAGGAATAAATATAGACAAACTTTCAGAGAGTATAGTGAGGCTGGAAATCAGAACATGCTTTGTAATCATCAGACAAATGACATTCTGGAACAGCCTTTTAGTTGGGAGGAACAAGCACAACTAGTTCTTAGGAGAAGCTTGACCAGTTCATGAAAGAGATTACTACCACAAATAATTACATCAAGTAGAGAGACCTTAAGACAGTCTTTTTCAAATCTTCTGTTCTGGTTGAAGTATCTTTGTTCAAAAATCTCCTTAACCAGCATATCGCTTGGGAAGATGGAATGCTTTCTGTCATCTGTTTTACGCTGGTATCTGAAATCTAAACCTAAAGATTTAACAATGAATAATTTTGTTGTTATTTCTCAGTCAGTAGAAACTTTCACTTAGATCAAAGGGGGTTGTAGTGAGTGAGAGTATATGGATGTGTTCCCACATAATAGGTTCATGCCCCACTGTGACTGATTTTTCACTGTACATGAAAATAGATTAGAAACTGGTTTTGGGCAGATGAAAAGAATGTCAGATACAGGTGGTTTATGAATGTAAGTGGCAGTCACATTCTTAAATGTGCTGGGAAATTTACTCCAATGAAATGGATTTACTCTTTTATTGGGAGCCCAAATTTTCAGTAGCCATGCAGAATTGAAGTGAGAGAACATGTTCATATCTTTTATGATGGAAATATACAATGCTTAAAAGAGCTATTGGACTTTAGGTTGTGGTGTTGTGTTAGGAATGCAGAAAGCAGAGAACTTTGTAATAATCTGAGCAGTTGTCTTTTCTCCCCCTTTTAGCTTTATTGTTTAAGGCTGGCGGAAATGAATATAAAGTTACATGTAATCTTTCAGGTGTGGTAATTCAAGTACTACAGCCAATTACTAGAGTGTAATACTCATTTGAGTTGGAGGGTTTTTTTTATTGGCTGAAAGATAGAACAGGACAGAGTAGAATAGATTATTTCAGTTGGAAGGGACCTGCAACAATCATTGAGTCCAGTTGTCTGACTGCTTTCGGGGCTGAGCAGAAATTAAAGCATGTTATTAAGGGCATTGCCCAAATGTCTCTTAAACAGTGACAGGCTTGGGGCTTTGACCACCTCTCTAGGAAGTCTGTTCCAGTGTTCAAACACCCTCTCGCTAAATAAATGCTTCCTAATGTCCAGTCTAAACCTCCACTGGAGCAGCTTTGAACCATTCCCACGCATCCTATCGCTGGATAGCAGGGAGAAGAGCTCAGCACTTCCCTCTCTCCTTCCCCTCTCAGGAAGCTGTAGAGAGAGATGAGGTTGTCCCTCAACCTCTTTTTCTCCAAATCCATGAGGCGATTAATCAGTTTTCCAGATAGATGAGGTTATCCTTTTTTAAAAGAACTCTGCCAGATGCTCAGTAATCCCTCTGTGTGTGCCTGATATATTATAGACTTTTTCCAATATAAAAGAGCACGAAAATGGTGTTACAATCCACAGACAGTTACTCAAACAATAACTTTCCATCTAATACATTTTTGTGACATAGTTTAATGGATGCTCTTATTTCCACATGTTATATAAGCTAATGTTGTGTTACGTGGTGTGGATCATAAAGAGAATGTTTTAAAGTATATAAAGGAAAAAATTAATTGACAAGTTAGAGCAGATTGGTTGTTACATTGGAGCCAAATTGTGAGGCCGTTACCAACTGAACTCCAGGGGAAGATCCACTAACCTTAGTTTTTGTCATAAAGAATCAGTTTTCCTGATTGCAATCTTAGTTTTCAGTTTGGGAAATCTGAAATAGCCGTCATGGAGACTGGCAAGTGTAGCAATGATGTATTAATATTACACTTTGGGGCAGGACCAGCTTGTAGACATTATCCTTTTCAAAATTATAGTGTGCTATATAAACACACAAAGTATGGAAAGCAAGGAGCAAGAGGGAAATGTGTTACATACTCAAGTTCTAAACCAGAAATACCCTGTCTATTTTAATTTTAAATAATGTATTTTTCAATTCACTTTGCAGATATAGATTCTTTTGCATGTTTTTGTATGACAGTGTTGATAGTGACCCACAATGTTAATGAGAAAAGCTTTAGCAATAAGCATTCTCTTAAATGCATGAAAACAATTCGTATTTTGGATATTATTTTCAAGGCGTTATTACTTTTATTCTAATACAATACTACTATTTTCTTTTGTTAGGAAAAGGAATTTAAATAGCTACTGTCCCATGCGTTGTGCCTTAAATTTCTTGTTTGGACCAAGCCTTGAACTCAAAGTGAATCTTCCTGGTTTTCTATCAATATAAGAATGCTAAAGGGTCATCTGAAAGTAAGCCCATTCTGAAGGCTGGAAAACTTTCCCCAGATAACTTGGATGGAAATTATATTAAAACTTAAATCTGTCCTAAGAAAAGGTTCAGATCTAAATCTCCTTCAAACTCCTTTCTCTGGGATTGGATTTTAAATGCCATCACATGAAGGAGTCAGATACAAGCGTTGCAATTTGAGTCTGTATATAGGATAAAAGTGAATTTTGCACTGCTTTTGCAGAGATTTAGGTTATGCTTGCTGCTTTTTCTAAGCTTTCATTTGTATGCACAACAGAATTTCTTCTAGAGTCACCTAGGGGACCTACATTTTAATTTTTTTCCCAGTATGTTACTATGAGGCAGCATATGATGAACTTTTTAAATACTTCATATTGCAATAAATGTAATGCTAAGCAGAGATCATTTATACATTATGTATGGTAATGCCTGAGGAATATCATTCTGAAGAAAGTCAGAAAGGAGTGCAGGAGAATACTAAAAAAAATAATCTTTTCAGATGATATTCAACTTCATGACTTGTGGGAGACACCTCCTGCTTGGGTGAGAAATCTCATCACATCATTAAATTTCTACTTCTGCTTTTCAGGAGAATCTCTCACATGACTACATTAAGCCTTCTACTCCGTTTCTATATTGATGTGTATAACCTTTGCTCATATTTTTTGAGAGAAAAGTAGAGATGAGTTGTGTGTGTGGGGGTGGTTGATTCTGCACGCTTGAAGACTATTTTCTTCTCTTCCTGTCTGTAGCCCCTACTATTAGGACTTCACAGGGAGCCGTCATACACTTCACTTGAATTTAAAAGTAACTTCCTGAAAACTTGTGAAAGTTTCACTCTTATCCTGTAGTTCAGTGCTACCTTCAGAACTTGAAAATTCAGATATTTCTGAAATTTTTTAAACAAGTCACCAAGGTTAATTGTTTGAACGTTGTTAAGATTGTTATGTATTAATCTTACCATCTGGTAAGCTGTCGTATCTTCTGCAGAATACAAGTGCAGAAGGCAAGGAAAGAGAAAGAACATCATACATTGTTCCTTGCCTATTTAAACCAATGTTAAGGGAAACCCTGTCCTCAGATGCTGTCTCAGATGGTTAGGCTTTTCTTCTTTTTGTCATGGCAAAATAATTAAATTACATCAGGTTAAACGAGGGAAGGAGATGTCAAGAACTTGTAGAAAACCATAACAGGAAAAGTGGATAAAATGGTTATTCTGTTAACCAGACAATATACCAGTGGGTTTTTATTTAAAGGTGGTCAGTGCATGTTATTGATGCGTATACTGCTGCATCTGCCTTTTCAGCAACTAATTTGTGTCCAGATTTTAAGACTACTTAAAGAAGTAGCACTGGTATCAGTTAAAAGCAACAATGAGGTGGAATGATTGTTTACTGATATTTACTTACTGCTAAAACTTTTTTTCTTATTAACACATTTGGTATTCTTAACTGTGTCTTCAAGTTCAGATGCATGGGATTCTTCTAGAAATAGCATAATGGATAGGAATGGCAATCAACCATTATTGATTTTCTCCTGTTTAATGAAAGGGAAAACAGAATTATTTAAATTATTTCACTAGAGAGAGATTCAATGTGAGTCATTCTGTTCTCTTCACTCAGTACTGCCAGCTCTCTATTACAGAGAGGCCATTTTTCTTGGTAACTCTGCCAAGCCAGCATCACTTCTGCTTACGGACAATGTAGTCCAAGCAGTCAATAAGCTGAGGGAGCTTCCATTGCCGCCTCAGGGCTGAGAGAAGCCGACACTCGTGTGGCGAACTGATTCCCACCTCTGTTCTGCTCTTTGGCTGGACGAATGCATCTGTCTCTTGCAGGTCACTTGCCTCCCTGTTCTGTGTCAGCGCTGCATTGCAGCAGCAGTAGATAATGGTGTTAGAAGGTGCTGGAAGGACTGGCTGAGACTAAGGAGTTCCTGAGCCATTTTGCTTTAAGTAAGCGGCACGCAGCCACCTTTTTCCTAATGTTTTGGATACAGAAGCAGATATTGGCTTTTGAAGTGGAAAATTATTTCAATATGCTTTGAATAAAGTCTTTTGCTGTACCTCAGAAAAGTCCTTGTTTCCTTGTTCTGTCTTGCTTTGGAGAAATGTTCTCCTTAATGTTCAGTGAAAAGTAAATTATTTCAGCAGGGATTTCCGTATTCCTTGTTCTCAAAAGGTTACATTGTGTTTCTAAGATTACTTGAGTATCACTGTTGTGGCTAAATTACTGCATAGGCGGCTATGCAGTGAAAAACAAAACAAAACAAACCCCAAGCATTAATAAGCCAGAGCATGACCCAATTTATGTGACTAATACAACACTTGTGATTAGATATTTCTTCTAATATCTTTAATTTCATATGGTAAACTTTCTAATGTAGACAATATCACCTGGTGAAATGCTTTCATAAGGTTGAATTTGCACACAGTTTGAGGAAAATCAATATTTGCTGATAGAAGCTATTGTTTGTTTATCTTTCAATCAGCTAAAGGACCAGCATGGGAGCTGAAGCAGTTGAAAATGACTTGGGTCTACTTCAGTCTATTCATGAGCCATGCTCTATCTAAACTGGGAGAGCATTAGGAGATAAAAGGAAATGAACACAATAGTATGAAGAAATAGACACAGGAAATTTAAAAAAACCCAAGTCTATTAGCAAAGCAAGTCACATAGAACTGGGTTTTTCTTTAACTTGCTAATGAAGCTCTGAAGCAGCAGTAAAACAGGAGAACATTTGTGGCATTGCTGTGCTGAAACTGTATTTTGAGCATAATGTTGCTTTCATCTTCCTTCCTGGGTGAGAGGTGTCAGGTATTACTAAAAGCAGTTCTTTTTCTAATAACTGTGATAAGTTGCCACCCAGTTCAATTTCTGCAGTTCATTTCCTGCTTTTAATTCTCTACTGCTGCTCTATAGTCAAGGCCTAGGATGTTCTTAAGCCGAGCTGATCTAGACTTTGCCCAAAAGACCGCACTATTGCATTTTGACAGTTGTTTTTTACCGGTCCAGCACTGTGATTTCCTTGAATTTTCCCTTCCATATTAATTTTTAAATGTTGTATGGATCCTCAAAATCAAAATAGTCTATGTTTTGGAGACTAGTGTTTATAGAGTAATAATTGTAAAAGTGTTGTCTGGAACAGCTTAAATGGGCTGAAAACTCTTCTCCACTTCGGAGTCCCCTGGACTCCAGCCATTGTTTGGGCATTTTCCCTGTCCCTTCCCCACTCTGTATGTCTTTGCCACATTGTCATCGCATATCCTCCTCTCATTTTTTTCCTTTCTGAGCCTTGTGGCTTTCTTGAACTGGATGCTAAATGTTTCTGAACTTCCTATTCCTAACTTTTTTTTAAAGGAGCTAGAGAATGTGATGTCACTTTGTTTCTTCTGTCAATATTATTTACTACTTGTACTATGTAAGTGACATGGGTTGACTGATGCTTGAAAGAGATGGATAGAATCAATAGATTAAGCTGTAGCAAATAATTAACTGAACTGTGTTAACTACCTATGTATGTATCACTTCTCTGCTGTCATTAGCCATTGTCATGTCAGTGCTGGCCAACAAATGAGCCTTACTAGGTGGTGTAAATTTATTTATCTTCTTATAGATTTCGGGGGTTCTAGGAAGAAAAATAAGCTTATGCATGTCCCGTTTTTCCTCATCTCTTTCTCCCAGGTACATGAGTACACAGTATCTGCTTAAAGGATTCATTCGTTTGGTAAAAATTTTTGTGCACCCAAGAATACAGGACTGTTTTTGTGCTTTATCTCAGTTAACAGCGTTGTGGTGGATTTATAGCTTATGAGCTAACTTGGTGTTGTATTTCATTTTAAAAAGAACATTCATTACTGAAGTGCCAAAGTTTTCACTGCAGTAGCTCCAATGAAAGGCATTTCAAGCTGTTCTAGGGAGAGAAAATGGGAAATGAAGAAAGATGATAGGCCTCAGCATTATCTTTATTTCTCTGACAAGGCATCCTTTAATATTCAGCTACAGTCATAAATGGGATGTGAAAGATGCTTCATGAATAAAAGATACATAAATATTCACTTGAATTTGGATGGAAGGTTTTTTTAAACATTACTGCATGTTTTGCGTTTGATTTAACACTGACTCTATTATACAATAATTATAATACAACTGTGATATCACATTAAAAATAAAGTACAGTAGTAAATGTGGAATGAAAGAAAAACTGAATTCTTTGATCATAACTTAAAGTTCAGACAGTAGATGATATTTTTTCTAAGTCACTCCATAATATGAGAAATAAGAGGTTTTCTTTGAAGTTGTTAATAAAATATCTTAACTGTAGTAAACAGGATGGGGCATCTTGCCAAATGGTTAGTAATTCTGACATAATTAAGCAAAATGTTGCCACATGTTGAGATGTATTTTCACAGTACAGTGCACTGCACTGTATTTTTGTGGCACAGTACAGCGCCATGTAGAGCTATAGACTGGATCCTGGTGATACTGTTTTAGTACGGTGCTACAGCTAAAACCATCTGGTGTATTTTTGCTGTTGATGCAATTTGATTACTTCTATTTTCACAACTATGCAGGGAACCTCCATTCTGTGTTCAAGGGAATATTGCAGGCGTGCCTTGGGGCAGAGATTAATGCCTTTCCTAAAGATTTCAGGGAATCTAATGATACAGCAAAGCTTCTGGTGGATTTTCCAAAGAGCTGAAGCTATTTATGTAAGCAATAAGGTTTTTCCACCAACACTCAGCTTTGACAATGACTGAAGAGAAATAAAACCTCCTGCACCACGTAGCAGCAATAGCACAGAGAGAGACTTGAACACTATAAGAGCTTTCTGCAGGGACTGAGTTACAATTACGTCGTTACAATTACAAATGATCATGTGGGATAAATATGTGAACTAGGTTATTTCCACGGTACCATATGTGATTACAAATATAAGGTTTCTTAAAGGGACCAGCTTTTAAGTCCCAGTGGTACCAGTGGACTCGATAAAGCACTTTGAGATAGTCTGAGGAAAATAGCTGAAAAAATGAGGAAGCTCCATGTGGAAGTTGCTTTGGTGCCTTGAGTCACTCAGGAGGGGAGGCCCTTGCTCCAAGGCCAGAAGAATTTCTGTGGTGACTCAAGGCAGACAGTGGTGGCGATGGAGTTGCCTAAGCAGAGAAATGTGCTCTTCAGGGTGAACCTGCCAAAAATATGTGATAGATATTTAGAACCGCGCTCAACAGGAAAACGTTTAAAAAGCCAAATGAGCCCACTTCTGGAAGAACATGGAAAGAGCAGTTCTTAGGCAATAGGAAATTACATTTTTAGATTTATTGGCTAAACGTCCGCACTTAAACCTGTGCTTTAAAGTCATAGCTAATATTTTTATTTTATTTCTCTTCGCACTTGTTCTTGGTGGCCTACAGGTCAACAATACATCCTCCATGCAAAGCTAAGGCAAAAGAAATACAGTATCATACATTTTACTGAGTACCTGTGGTACATTTGATTTGCCCCCCCAAATCTTTTACTCTGAACCACAAAACATGAGTCTTTGCTACAGAGCTTCTGACAGTGTGTTATTGCCAAAGACAATTCTCAAAATAAGATTAGACATATGGTACTTGGTAATAATGAATGAGCATCCGAGATTTCAATTTGGTTTCAGTAAGTGCTCAGATATCTGGGTGTTTATCCAAAGTAGAGTTAGGCAGATGAAAAATGGACTGGAAATTTTCCCCAGATTAACTGTATCAGAGATTTTTAATCTTTTCCAGGCTTGCTAGGAAGAGTCATCTTTTATTTAGGGGTCTTAAATAATTATCACATAAAATCTGTTTTGTTTTTCACTTCCTTCTGTTGAACTTTGAGCAAGTTACTATTTGGTTTTCTGTGCCTCATCTGTTTTTAGATAGATAATATACTCTTTGCTTCATAGGATCACTCTTAAAGACAAATCTAAAATTTCTGAGCAGCAGAGTACTGCCATTGTGTAGAAGTGGTGGACATTCACCTCAGATTTGATCTGCATTCCCGTGAGAATGCTGGGTTTAGTGTTACCCTTGGTTTTCAAATTCTAGCTTTTCCAATAATCTGATCGTGTAGAGTGAAGTGAAATAAATTAAAAGAAAATAAATGGACCAGCTTCCATTTAAGCCTGTGAGATCTTATGGTTTATTCATGACCAGTCCTTATTTAATCTGAACCATCTCTTCTACCCCAAATCTTTAGTGAATACCAATCTAGTAATTTTAAAATCTGTTCTGTTAGCTACTTGTACCATAATCTGTACTCGACGTATTTGTTTATCTAAGTGATGTCAGTATGTGCTAGCATGTTTGCAAAACCAGAATTTAATATTACACCAAAGATTCTCCATTTATAATAATAAAAATTATATAATATGCTACATCTGTGTGTATGTGTACATATATATACACATTAAAAATTGGATCCTATTTCTCATTCTAATTTACCTCTAGAAAATAAAACAGTAATGCCATTAATAACCACTTCTGGTTTATTTTGTCTTTGAAGTGTTTACTTGGCCTGATAGCATCAACTAACTTGCAATTGATCAGAGGGGGGGGAAAAAAGATCTATTCATTACTGAAACAAGACTCGTGGCCTTACAGAGCTGTGGAAGCTTTTATAGTTGGAAAGAAAACGGATGAGTGTTCTGCTGTAAAATAAGATACCCGTTTCAGAACTGGAATTTTAGGGAGCAATTTAATTCTTACACTAAAGAAATGTTGTTCGTGTGGGTTTTTGTTTTCTACAAAACTGATTTTCAATCTAGAGCTTCATTGTGGTATTTTAGGTCTAGTTTTCTATATACACATATATATATATGTTTTTGTTTTTATTAGGTTGTTGCAGATTTTTAATTTTGTTGTGCCAGTGCTGTATAATCCCTAGTTCTTGTATGGAGATTAGATCCTGCTCATTTCTACGGTCACAAGACCATGTAAATAGTCGTAAGTATTATATCTCCTAAAACAAATAGTTACTGTCTATTTATCTTCCTAGGCATGTTTTGGTTCTCACTTACAAAAGCTACTGAAGATATTTAATTGGAATATGACTTGAAGAAATGTCGGGTTAGATCAAGTTAGTATTTATCAGACAATCTTATTGCATAACAGTCCATTGGGCTAATTTAAGAAATAACAGTTAATTTTATCTGGTTTGGCTTTGGGGCATTCAAAAGCCCAAATAATGGATCCTTTTCAAACCTCTTTAATCTTTTAAAATGTACTTTAATTTTAATTCTATTTGGCTAACAAGATTCCTTCACAGAATATTCAATTCATTAAAAATAGGTGAAGTTATGTCATTTTTTAAGTGCAATTAAGTTCATTCTCATTGTTTTTCTTTGTTTCCTACTAATTTATGATACAGAACAACCCAAAATTCTTTGGGGGACAAATGCAGATGCAGTTGCCATTTAAAACAGTAGTGCGTGATCCTTGCTGAGTTTAGGCTAGCGTAAAATAAAGCAATGCAAAAATAGCACATATAATATCCTTCTGAGATAGAGTTTCTGTACCCCCTAGAGAATTCCTTTTCTGTCATCTGTCAAAAAGTGTCTGATACTCTTCTCAGTAGGGTTCTTTTAACCTTTCTTGGGATACAAGACCAGGGACTTAAATGTGTTACATTAATCCTTGGTGATCTCTAGTGCTTATGTTTACCTGTTAGCAGATGAGGTTTTGTGCTGTAAGCTTAACTGTTTCTCTAAACAAGTTTATGATTTGGCAGAGGAAGGAATGTATTGTGGTTAATAATGCTGCCTTTTCTTTATGCTTTCTTTCTGGTCTTAAACTTGTAGAGTTGAATGAAATCTATCACGTCATAGCAATGGCAAAGGGTGTAAATTTGCTCAGAATTTTGAACCTCCCGTTTCAGGAATTGATCACTGAATCAAAGTGCCAAATTTATCTCTGCAGCATCTGGCTTCCTGAAGAAATTCTGGGGTGATGGGGTAAAAGTCTTTGCTGCTGAGTTGCCACATCTGTTAGCAGGTCATGGAGACACAGCAACAGGAACATTTGTTCTGGCTGTGTGACAGTGCTGTCTGGGGACATTGTCTGGAAGGACAAAGTGCTCGGAGTGTGTTACAGAGAGGCTTCTACAATTGGAGCTCCCTGCCGGCTATTAAGACCAAAAAGCCATTAGAGAGGCTTCTTAAAAGTCTAACTTGACTTAAGCAACAGAATTGGTGTGAAAAGGTTTAAAATTATGGCACATATTCTGTATTAAAAAGGCATATTGGAGAACCTGCCGAAGGGTCATGGCAATCTCTGTTAAGAATAAAGAAAAATAAAAAGGAACTTCTACAGTATGAAGAGATAGTAGTATTTCGGGTCAGAGGCTAGTTATTTTTGTGTAAGTGTGTATGAGTAGTAGCGCTATCAATAATGTAAGCATTATTTTTCTGGAACAGCAGTTGAGAATTAACATGTGAGAGTCCAGCTCCTCGCTTTGCAACTTCACTGCCAGAGTCGTAGGGCTAGTGGATGAACAATCTACTGACAAGGTTTTCTGGTTGAATTTAAGAAATGTGAACTAATAAATCCTGAACATCTGCAGAGTGTGCTTAGAGAAAGAGAAATGCCAAACTAAATACATCTTTGCTGGTAGTCCTATTCTGCAGTCTTTTTCTGAAGCTGAAATATGCTGACATATCCATTTTCCAGTCCACTTCAACTGCCTTCTAAACTGCAATTTTAGATTTGAGTCAATATCTCCCCCTGCTATCAACCTCTTATTTCAATAATTTTAGCATTATTCTTTAGCAAACTGTCTAAATAACATCATCAGGCACTTAGTGTAATCTGAGACAGTTTAGAAGATAATGACAGCTTTTTTCTCTTTGTTATCAGTCCTGCCAAAATGCAAACACTGATGAAAAAGCCAAGGCTTCACCAGGTAGGTCACTTTCACCTCTCATTACACAGTTTTCCTTCCTTTCTCTCTCTTGCTCTTTGTTCTTTTTTCCTCTGTTTCTTCCTTCTCTCAGTGCTAGTAGAAACATGCTCTGGGAGGCCTCCAAAATGCTTCAAGACTAATGCTTTGGGCTGTGAGAGATATAAGTGAAATATATGATATCCTCAGGGCTGACACCTCCAAATACCTCTCTCTAAATAAACTGTATTGAAATTGACCTCCATAAATCTTTCTTTACATTAGTTGTTCTGGAAAAATCTGTCCGTTTACACAGATCTGTTTTTTTCAGTGAAATATGTGACAAAGCCTGTCTCGTATATATGATTAACATGGCAACGTGTTTGAAAGAATAATTATTGCACTCAGTTATTGACAGTCTGAAAACCAGTAATTAAGTCACAAACTCATTAAAGATTTTTATTGCCTCTTGTATAGTATAGTTTTTCTTTGAAATACCTCATTTTGTTTTCTGGTCTGGATTAGCAATTTCATTTTGACAAATGTACGAAGGGTTGATGTATGATACTTTAAAATTATTTTCTCATGCATACAGCCTTTGTGAATGAAGAAGCATCCTTTATCTTTAAATAGTTTTGAGAGAAGCTGTGCTTTTATTCCATCCCTTTAACAAGACAAGTAGTCTATGATCAATAAAACACCAAATAACTGTAAAAGAAGCTGGCTTTTAAGACATCTGTGTTAAGATAAAATACCAAGGAATTTATTGCCATATTTCAGTCAGATGTTTTTAGAATTGCAATCATAAGAAATTCCTGCAAATTCATACTCTATTATTAAGTTGGACATTGACCAATGAATGTGATATATGCTATGTAAAGAGAAATTAATCAGATAGGAATTCACATCTCATTTCTTAGCAATAGGCCAATGCTATTAGCTCATATAACAACATAAACTAGATCTTGGTGTTCTTTTAAGTACCAATTTACTGTTTGAAATTACATCTGACTAGAATGTAGGAGTCCAAGGTAGCTGAAATCTGCCTTTCACTGCAATCAGTGGATGCGTCATAGTGTCTCTGTATGGGACCAAAACCTCGCTCTCTTTTTGTGGATGATCTGCTTTGGTTAGAGTAGCATCCGTTGGAAAGCACTACATGTATTAAAACTGAGGGCATCAAAAGCCTTGCTACACAGTGAGATTCATACGGAGAATAACCTCAGATCAGTCATAATTGCTAAGCTGGTGTTTTGTCCATTCAAATAGAGCTGCTTTCTTGGTATTGAAATGGAATGCAGCAGATATTTCGCTCTGGGGTACTCACAGGCCATAAGAGCATACACATCCCACGTATGCCTCCTGAGAAGTGATAGCATAATGGGTAAAAGTATGCGTTCTTTTCTTTGCACTGAAATAGATTTTTAACATTCAGTGACATATGGCAGAACACACATAATTAACAGAATCACATGATGTATTTTGCTGATCATTGTATTTAAGAATAAGAAATTTAGCGTGTCCCACTTATTTTAACCTTCATATGTATCATGAAATTCAGTTCCCTTTGCAAGTTTACCCTGGCATTTTCACTCAAAAGTTTCTTTGCAACTGTAGTAACCCAGGACATTGGTCACCTTGCTGTCTCACCTGCTAATTTCTTGTGGTACAGTAAAATTCCAGTGCAGGCATAGGGTGTTGTGATAAACTCTGTGGCTTGCTCATGTGGCTGGTATGTAGAGGATACTTCAGTGTTTCTGGTACTTGATTATTTAAGTCAAACTAAACAAACTGGACTGGGAATGGGACACATCTGTAAATTTGAATGGGAGACAGTGAAATCAGAAAACAATTGCAGACTCCTGGGATGTAACACATAGTTCAAGCAGTGGAGGCCTTACTCCAGCTACAGGATTTTATTTACATTCCTGATGCACTCCATCAGCTAAAGGCTTAGCTTTAGCATTTTTTTATCAGTAGCCATTAAACTAAGATTCCAGGGTTGCACAAACATGCTATCATTGAGGAAATTACTTCACAGCCAATAGGTGATTTGAATAATTTCTTTAAAACTCACAGAGACATTTGCACTTTCAGCTTCTGTGTGGAAGTAGATCTCTGATATCAGCCCTTGGCTAACAAATTTTATCACTGTCCTTTTTCAAAATTAAACTGATCAAATAGTTTGATCAGTAATGGGTGTGTAGAGGAGAGCAAAAGCTGTGTTGTGAGCTCAGGAGAAGTGCTGCGATGGGACTCAATGTTTAGATCTGCTGGGTGTTTACTGTCATGGAAGGACATACCCACCAGATCTGCTTTTGAAAGAAACAAGTCAGAGAAAGCAAAGGAAAACATTAGGGCACGAAATGGTTAATTAAAGCTCACTTGACATCTAGTTCATTTGAGCTCATTGAGATCTCCTTGATTGCCTTTTTTGTTTTGGAAATGCCACGTTTTGGAAGTCATTCTACCAGTATGAGAAATGTAATCATTGTGTAGATAGCTAAGAACTTCCTAGGATGCATTTCAACGGTCATGACTGTCAGTAGCAGTGTTTTTCTTAACTTGATTTGTTGAATCGATATCCTAGCAAACAACAAATGGTTGCTGTTCAGTATTGTAAATAGAGATCCCAGGTTTCAAACAGACAGAGTATGAACTATGAGAAATTTGTTATTATGAAAAAATATGTAGCTGGCTAATTGGGATATTTTTCTATTAATTTTGCTTTTATTAGCAGGAGTTTCTCATTTGCTGAGATATTAAAATGCATAGAAGAAGTTATTGATAAAATGTTTTCTTGGGTATGTAACAAAATTTCTACAGATGAAGGCAGATGAACAAGAGTGGTAAGGATTGATCAGGACAGCCTAATGGTTGCAAAATTCACCTTTTGGAAAAGCCTTCCTTCTGTCTTATTCAGCCCATCTGAAAGTTTAGTGATGTGGTTTCAGCTCTCACTGGATCTTTACAAGAACTTATTATCTGTCCCAGACAGAGAAGTGTTACTGATCAGTGGCCAAGGCACAAAATAAAGCAGTCTCCACACATCAACCCGAGAGCCTTTACTCAGGTTGTTGTGACTCATTTGTCAGTTCTGATAGCTCTCACAGAGAACAGCATTAACAAAAATCCCAGGTTTTATGACGCTGAACAAAACCAACACAGAAACATCACTCCTTTCCACGTCCCCCAAATTCCCTTTTCCCAGTGTGCTATTTCAATTACTCAAAGAAAGTGAGTATGAGCAATACACATAAGGGGTTAGTCATTGGTGTATGTGAATGTGTTGTGGGGTTTTATTCAGACTCCTACATCAGGGATCTCTTCCAAATTCAGATTTGGACTCTAAATCAAGATGAGCATCTCAGTTCACGTACATAATGAAATTTGCAAAGGTGTCTTGGATTTGTATCTGAAGAAAAATAGTTTGCTTCCCTGTAGTCTGTTGTGTAAAGGGCAAGGGACAAAATCAAATTATCACACTTCAAAGACAGCCATTGATTTGGGAAAGTATGAGTATAGGACCCTGCTCATAAAATCTTGGACTGGCTTTTTTTTGCTCAGTCGCATGTTTCTGTTGTTGGCTGTTCCGATATTTAATCAACAAATTGTTTAGTGCCCTGCTCAAATCTGCATTGCTTCTTTCCAGTGTGGTCAATGGGAATGGAGAAACATCAGCTAGAATGTTGAACCATCGTATCTGTGAGTCATAGTAACAAGACTTGCAAAATGTGGCATTTATAAACTTGACAATTTCTTATTTTGCAAAAGATGTACCAGCTCATTATTTGCAAATCTCCTTATCCTAGCATAAATAACAAAGGAACAAATGCCACTAGATGTAATATTTGCAAGAATTAGCTATTTCTGTTTTTTATTAAGGTTTGTAAAATTCCTCAGCCATGTACTTCAAAATTTAGGAAATATTTGTTCAGACAAATTTATGAAAACCATGTACGGAACTTAACCTCTTTATGAAAAATATCACACTGTCGGTTTGAGGTAAATTGCCAGTGTTTATGTGCTATTTGCTAATATTTCCCTAACCAATAGTCTGCCAACTCTTTCTCAGGCATAAGATGCCATTAGTTATTAGATCTTCTTTCATACATATTGAAACTTCAGCACATGGGAATTCTGTTGAGAAAAAGCTTCTTCCCAGACTCCACTCACGTGATATCTGCCAAGATGACACCTTGCCACATAGAAAAGGCTAAATTCAAGCATATCACCAAAGGACATGACCTTATCACATGGCTAACTTTAGCAAAGAAAAAACCCCAGGGTTCTAGCCCCCCGGGAAGAGAAAGCGCAGGCTGATGGATGGCAGCACAGCGGTGTTTGCTTGGGTAAGTGGGTACTATTGTATGTAGTGCAGGGTCATCCACCAGACATGAGGTGTTGTGGGCAAAGATACAGCTGATTAAGAATAGAAAGAAAAATCAATTCACAACAATAAAGGCACCAATTCCATAGGTGAGCAATGCAACTGTTTTCAAAAAAACTAGGAAAATATATAATTATGCATAATATGAAGTGGTACAATATAGACAAAACAGAAGCTGTAAGTTAATACAAGGTACAAGCAGAATCTCAAAGACAAATGTAAATGTAACTATCTAAAAGCCTGAGATAGGTGAGATTATTCTGCTTTTTCTTAAAAATCCTGGTTTTTCTTATCCAATGTGATACTGATGTAATTTCTATTTCTCCTTTTCCAAATGCTTCATCTCTGTCTTCTATATGCTGCTGAGAAGGCTCTGCTTCTATTTATGGTACCCATAGCTGGAAGAAGAATTTGTTGACACTGCAGTTACTGGGTGGATTTAGTTGGTGTAGTAATTTAGTTAATTATTAGGGGGATTTAGGTAGTGTCTGAGGTTGCTGATCGTTATCATAGCATTTCTGATCGCCTCCAAAAGAAAGGAAAGATGCCCTCTCTGATTTATGGCTTCTGTTTCTCGCATTGAATGAATGATCCAGCTACAAGAGTGGTCACTGTTGTGTTAGCACGACCTTTTCTGTTCATGATCTACTCTTCTCTTTGGTTGCAAAGTAGATATTTGCTTATCCTTAATATCTTCACGCTTCTGTCACTCTAATTTCTTGTCATGTAGCTTTTTACTAACAGCTTGAGGATTAATGATCATAGGAAGGTAATTAGGCGCTGTTATTAAGATTTGTGACTTTCTGCTCTGATAGCAGACAACTGCACTTCGATTCACTTGTTGAGGGGAAGAAAAAGTAAGAATTCTGGGATATTTTAATTCATACAGCCGTAAAGACTTTCTTCAATACGTTTCCCAGAGGCGCCGGGGCAGCTGCAGAACCGGCTGGATCCGGTTTCTCCCGCCCAGGGCAGCCCTGGGCTCTCCTCACAGCGGCTGCTCCTGCAGCCCCTGCCAACACCTCGACGCCTACACCCAAGACACAGTCAAAGATCAAAGTTATTTGACAAGATTAATAATTCTTTGTATTTCGCTAATATTTGGGAGGCCTCGACATGCGCCTTAATGCCGTGGTGCCGGTTGCTGTGCAGGTGAGCGTCGCCCCAACACCGTGCAGCGCCCAGGAGCTGAGCTGTGCGTCTCTGAACACCTCTGATCTCTTCAGAGCTCCTCTGAGCCCTGCGGACTTGCTGCTTCAGGGTTCCTAGGACTACAGTCTATCCTACCTATTCTTGGAAATCGAGTTGAAAAACCACTAAGTAGAATATTTAACATATCGGTATGTACTTAAGGTTTCTGTTTATCTGGTAGCTCATGGCATCATTTTAAGTTTCACAAGAAAAGCGAGAACCGTGCAGCACACAGACAGCATAGAGAGCTTTTGGGCATATCTGTGTAGCCACAGGGTGCCACCATCGCTCCAGCTGATCAAAAGTGTTAGAGCGACACAAAATGTATCACCTGGAGATTAATATGAAATACTTCCGTCTAGTTTTTGAGCTGATGTTTATGCATTGATATGCTATAATGACACAATAATGATGTGCAACATTTGAGAAGCACTAAAAGATACATAATCTATTCAAATTAGGGAAAAGAGTCCCCAGAGAATTTAGCAGTTCTCAGAAACCAATCTTCATACTTTCTAGCATCTATCGTGTGGGCCTGAGTTTCCCGCTGCACTGTGTCCATGTCAACCACAGGAGCCGCTAAATTTTTCACACAAATAAACATGCAATTAGATACGTGTGGTCCGCTAAGTGACTGCAGTGAAGAAATAGGTACATGTCAGCATGTACTAACATTTTCCGTGGACAATAATAGCTGCTAGAGTTAGAGAAACTAGTTTGGGCTGCACAAACAGAAGATGAAATACTTCTTTAACAAAAGCAGGACTTAATTTTAGCCAGTGGTATTCTGAAGCAATAACAGTTGTTTTCAGGTATACTGAATGAGGGTTGAGCACAGAATATCTTTTTTTCCTGGTTTAGTAATGTTAGTTACGAGTGCCCACTGAAACTAACGGATCATCTGAGATTAACCTAAGAGAGGACAAGAATGTATTCCACGTGTTACAGAATGCAATTAAAATTTGAAAAGTGCATTAAAATACTGTAGAATACATATAAAGCTGAAAAAGTAAGGTAGTTTTTCTGGATTTCAAGGACTGCTTAAACATTTTTCCCTTAAAATTAATTGCATTGCATGTGAAGACAGCATAGGGAGCTAAGTTAGAAACCAGGACACTGCTGGGCAAGTCCCATTCTCACTGGAATACAGAGTTAGGCATTCTGTACTTTATTTTGACCCTTCAGGCATTTTATTTCCTGCTCTGTCTTATTTGCTGGTAACAATATCCAGGCATACATTCCTCAAACAGCAAAACTGGTACTTATTTTTCAGGGTAACATATCTGAGCACTAGATTAAAAAGTACTGGTAGGTTGGGTGCTCAGCAAAGATAGTGTTGCCTCAGGTGTTATCGCATGGTTTGTTTACTTTTCTGTCTAATCCCTGACACCATTGGAAGGCAATTTTGTAAGAAATATTTTATCTGATTTAAATAGCTCACTAGTGAGCATCAAGACCAGTAGCAAAACAAATGAACAAAGCTACCACCCGTCTAACCCACAACCAAAACTGCAGAAAACGTAACCCCAGTTGTCTGTGTAGTCTGGTGTTCTTTCAGGTTTACTTCAAGATTTCAGGTTGTTTCAGAAGAAAGCGTTACATGTCCATGGCAAACTATTGTGGTCCACCCTGCTGACCTCTGCTGTTTGGAGGCAGGTCTGGGATAATGCAAGTCTTTTGTAGATCTGGAAGTTATTAAAATTCAGGTCTTTTGGTTGCAAGCTTGCTAGGTGTGTTTTATAGCCACTGAAATGTATGCAGCTTTCTCAAAACCTTACATTTTCAAATGTTTGATTGTGAAAATCAGATAGTGTGTTGGGCCCATGGGCACTGTGTTTCCCAGTCTAGAGTTATGTTTGCATAAGTGTATATGGAAATCACAGATAATATAAGAACAAGTCTGAAAAAGTGACACATTGACAATTTCATTACTCGCCTACCTGCTGCAACTGATTTTGTTACGGAATTTCAGCTGAGAAATATATTATTTCTGTAATTTCTACTAATCTTCTTAATGCCTCAGCTACATCTTAGACTTTCAGAGAGAACCTGAGTTTGAGCTAAGCATCTGTAGTAAAAATTTGGCCTGAAGGAATTTTTCATGGCCAAATTATAAACTGCTGGAAAATAAATTTCATATTGAAAATGTGGATTCAGCCTTCAGTGCAACAGTACTTTGCTTTTCCCTTTAATAGCATAGTGACCTATATGTGCAAAGTTCCTTAAAGTATTTCTTGAGGCAGGTTTTTCTGCTCTGGGTATGATGGGATTTATTATTTATATAACTCACTTGGCTCCAGTAAAGTTTTTGATTAAGGACTTCTGTAACCATAGCAGATGCTCTGGAATAGAGTTGATAAAACCAGGACGTTCCAGAATTCCATTAAGTGTAGGCAGGGGCACACTTTTAATCAATGCAGGTATGTAACCATATAAGCTTAAATGGCACTTCATGTATTTTTTCAGAATGGCTCTATTTTCTGTAGGAAAAAAAAAAAGAATCTCCAAATCTGCATAAAATGTACAGTTTTTGTTGAATCTTGCAGTGAGGGTGCAAATGATGCTGTGATGAGATACACCTTATAGGAGCAGGTCAGGCCAGAACAACTGTTTTCACACAGGCTGTTACATGAAAACAGAATTAGTCATCGTATGGGAATATAGTGCAAGATTGGTGAGGAGACTAGTTAAATGTAAATACGCTCAAGTGACTTGCACCTATCTGTAGAAAAAGCACATACATCACACTGATTATTTTACTGACCTTGCGTGCTTGATGAGTAGAACCTCTGTGTTAGATAGCATAGGCCTGTGAGAAACTCTAGGCACCTTATCACTATGTCTGAGATTCCTGCTTTGTTGTGAGAGCGAGCGAGAGGCTGCTCCTGCTTGAAGCCTTGAAATACAGGTGAGCTCAGCAGGCCCAGCAATCTTCCAGCAGGGCTGAATTTACCAGCACCTGCGTCCCACTGGTGTCACCGCTGCCTGGGAGCTCAGGTGCGACTTCGGAGATCCCCCAGTAGAGAGGTAACTAAAAATAATACTTGCTCTTTGCAATGCATTCGTGGCCTCTGGCTCTTCTTGTGATGTGCCTGCGTATGTGTGCGCAGTCATCGTCTTCCTCAAGTCGATATGGACTACAAGAAGATATCAAAATTTTCATACACCCATGTGCACTCAGTTATGTATTATTTAGCTCCTTTTATATACGACTTAACTGAAAGAGAATCTTAACCTGTTATGTTTAAAATATATGTTAACCTGTTTTCTTCAAGAGAAATATGAAAGAATAGGATGTATGCCATAAATAGAGGATGATAATATATGAGTCCTTGCAGCTGGAGGTTTTGGCCTGTTTAGTTAGCTAGTTCATCCAGAAAATGATAAATCATGTCAAGACAGAGAAGTCATTTCATTGTTTAAAAATGAAAAGAAAATCTGATTTTAAAATGTCAAGTTTAGGATTTATGAGCAGGATTCCCGTAATCAGTCATTCAGAATGAATTGTATTAGTTAGGATCTATTTGCAGGCAGACAAGCTGAAAATATTTTTGGGTACGGCGCCAAGTAAGTTTACGGTATCTCTCACATCTAAATTGCTTTTCCACCCTACGCAGATAGAAACACACACACAAACATGCACACACAGATTGTTAGTGCTGAGTTCCCTTATGAATTGGTTATAAACTATGACAATGGTGTGAAACACTATAAGGGGAAGGGAGTTTGTGGGGTTTTTTCTATGGTATCAGCGGTGGTTGCAGTCCACTGAAGATAATGGGAACAATAATACCTATTATAGAATTGCCCAAGACGATGTTTATTAGAGATAATACTTAGAGAGCAACCAGCTGTCAGGAATAGGCACTAACAAATTTGCCTGTGTTGAATCTCATCCTTCAGTTATTTAGGAATATGGGAATTTTGAAACTGATTTCCGTGAGAGTGCAGGAAGGGAAGGAGCTGGGCGAAACTTAACTGGGGGCATGTATTTGTTCAGATATGCTAAGGTAACTTCTGGTATTTGAGGAAGGGATTTCCCTTAGTTTTGTCTCTTGCAAATAGCAGTTTGTGGCCCACAATGGGAACTCCTATGTGTTACTATGGTAAGGGTATAACTATTAAAATGTACGCGATGAAGTATATAAGCAAACAACAACTATAATAGCCATAAACAGTAAGTAACATACTTGATCCTTGATTGGGTCATACAGTCTCAAACTGTTGGAATGTCTATAACTTTATCATCATTCAAAGTGTTCTTAGAATTGATTTTTCCTTATCCTTTTGTTATTTCATTTGACTTTTTGGCATGGGAATTTTTCCTGAAAGTATACCCTACTCTCTGCAGTCAGAGCTTCAAAACACCAAGGTCTATGCACTTTGGAAGGATAGGAATGACAATGAGCCAATCAGTGTGTGGAATGTAATGATAGCTCCACCGATCTTCATAAAAAATCTGTTTCAAAAATGTTTTTCGAACTTGCATATCTTATAACAGATAACTCAGGGATGAACACGATCCTATACGTATCCTCTGTGTAAAGTGATACTTGCAATGGCACAGAGCTGTTGATGGTCTAAAGCAGGAGGGTTATGGTTTCAGAGAAGCCTGTGTGGGGACACTTACACAAATTGCAAGTTCCAGATGATGTGAAAGACAAACTGAGGAAATGGAGCTTGTGAACTAGATCGTGATGTAAGAAAGGATATAAAAGATAAGAAAGCAAGGAGGGGGACAAAGACTCGACTGGGGAACACCACATTCAGATTTGGGTTTAAATTTAAAAACTCTTCTGTTCAAAGGCCTTCACTGCCTTCATGTGAATTAAGCTTGTAAAGTTCTGATACTATGGTCTGTGGCCTGCTGTCTCATGTTACATCTATGATTCTGTTGTATGTTTGATCACCCTCATTCCTGAGGCTGCATTTGATCGCTCCTCTCTTTCACTGAGTGATAATTTTACCTTCTGAAGTACTTATATCTTTTCCTGAGCTCAAGGAGGTTAAGAACATCATCAATATTGGACTGTCTCTTAAGTCTCACCAAAAAAACCCACAAAGACTTAGAGTTCATACTGCTTGCTTCTATGGGAGGGATGCATTGGGCTCAAGTTTTAAAGAACAAAACAGAATAGCTAGAATGATCCTGCTTCTACCTCTGCTGTCCTGTGGGACATTGCAAAGAGTAGGGAGCTAGGAAAACTAATTTAGCTGATTAAAATATAAAGATGATGTGTATTATTTGGTTAAGCTGTAGTCATGCTTTCAAATGGACATTAACAAGTCCATCTGAAAGTTGGTGAAAGAATTGCGAGGGCTCAGTTAGCAAATATTTCAATAACAGAAAACACCAATCTTGCTACAGGTTGAAGAACACTGTAAAAATTAAACCAAATTAAATTCAGCACATAAAGGAAAAGTATGAAGTGGAATCTTTGGGTGTCATGACAGTCCTCAAAGTGCTATCATTGCCTCATCTTCATGGGGATAGAATTGGGAAGAAGAGAAATCTCTCTGATGAAATGAATACACTGATGCCCTAGCAGCTGAGGATGTGTCTATTTTAAGCTACAGCTAAAAATAGATCAATGAAATAATGTCTGTCCTGAAGAGAAAAAATTCCAGGGTAAACCCCAATCTTTTTCCTTTTTGAAATGAGACTCTGCACAGAAGAAAGGTGAGTAACATGGCAGTAGGAAATCTATTTCCTTCCATGTCACTTAGTGCAGCTCTCTATCATTCTGTACATGCTCTATTTCTACACCTGCAGTCTGTGAGAGTGGACCGTAGGTCAGATTAATTGTTTTGGCACACTCCGTTGATCCCGTTCTTCCTACTGCTTCTCTGCAAGAAGAAAGCCCAGCTCGCTGTCCTTGCAATAAATGAGTGACTCATCTTTTCAAAAACAGTAGGACAGTGCTCAACTTCTTGGCTCAGACACATATCTCATGGTCAAAAATGAGTGCATTCTTTCCTTCAAAAGCATGCTACTAATTAGGTGAACTGAAATTTTAATTCGTATGCAGCCGTGGGCTTGAATACATGCACAAGTTGCTTTGGAGTAAGCCTGCTGAACAGTCCTTGTGGCAACTGCCTACTTCAAGGCTGCTTTACACTTCAATTAGGATACTGACTTTTAAAGTTCAAACCTGGTACTCAGACTTTCACATTCGTTTTGTGCTATTATACTTTTACATTTATGAACATGTGTTTGTATGCATCTTGTACTGGATTGGTATAAAACCTGCATGCTTCCACAGGGAAGTAGAACTGTTACAACATTCCAGAGCTGTACTAGAGAATCTGGGTTGTGTTTGAAGCCAAAAGCTTATAACCACAGTCTCATTGTTTGCTTTCTTTGTGAAGGGGAATAAGCAACAGCCTCTGCATGAATGATACTATCTAAGGTAAATAGTATGTGGAGCTGTAGGGCATCTTATGCTTGTTGCGAAGACAAACATGTTAGAAAACAGAGCTGCCAAGCCAGATGCAGTTTATTTAGGAGTCTGGAAGTGTGAGCCCATGACAGCAGCATGATGTAGAATCTCAGTTTGGGTTCATTTGTACTAAGGGGCAAAAGGGAAAACAGCAGCACCTTGATAGAGCCTTCAGCGCTCTGTAGAAGAGAGGCAGCAATCAAGAACGGGATAGGGAGGGTGAAGAAATTGGTGGATTTTGAAAGCCTTTTAACCTCTGACTTCAGAGAAGAATGTGTGTCAAATCTAATGAAACAAGGAGACAGATCTGGAAGAGCCTAATGGTGACGCTTTTATAAGACAGCAGACAAGCTGTCTTTGCTGAATGGAAGCTGACAGTAATTTCTCTTTTCACAAAAATGGCAGCTTGCTGCAGAAGAAAATAAAAATGGTAATGTGTAGATATATATACATCAAATCCCTCTGCCTCCTACAGAAGAACACTAGAAAATGGTAATGCTATTGGCTTTCCATCATTTAAAGAGTCTAGCCACACTCATATTTATTTATTTTTGTTTTCCCAGGTCAGTGATCCCTCCTATAGCAATACTGCCCTACCGTAAACCAGCAGAGCTTCTCCTTTAAGGGGAGAAGCTAATGGTACAGAATATATGGCCTATTTTAAGACAGAGGTAGGAGTAGGTGATTCTACCTGTAAATGACTGACGTTTTGCCTATCCTTCATCAACTGGACTCAGTTTCCTTCTTCATTTCACAAGCAATTTTGAAACTATGATCCTTAACATAATTGTTTTTGCTGCTCAGTTGGTGTTAAACTGGTGTTTATATTTTCCTGGGCTGCCCAGACTTGGTTGATGCTGAAAAAAAAATTGCCTATTAATGTCAATATCCATATTGAAGTGTGAGAACATTTCTCATATAGTTGTTTTTTCAGTATTCTCCTAATTACTATACAAACCATATTAGATTTTTAAAAATTTTACCAAAATACTGTCTTTTACAGGCTTAGTGTCTAATAAGCAATCTTTTATCTGGACTTGGAGAAGAGACATTACAATTTAGTCTCACAAATGTGGAGAATATTGAGTTAGCAGATTCTTGCATATTTTCTCTTTAGAGAAAGTGCTTTCATTTGGAACTGGTTGAAAATTTCTCATTTAAAAAAAAAAAATCAACAGAAAATGCTTTTTTGTAATACCTGCTGATGCTGTAGATGGCTGAGAGTATTACAGGGAGTGGAAAAGAAAGCTGGAATGAATTTTTTTTCCGAGGTATTATGGGAACATGGATATTTTGTTTTTCCACAGCCATTCTATAACAGGAAAAAACACAGTGAGCTATTAAGACTCTTTCAATAGTTTAACCGCAAAGCAATCATTATCACTCTTTGACATTTCTTCCATGCCATAGTGCTGTAATAGGTTCCCCAGGGCAGTTTGGTGTGCTGTTTGCAATCTGCTATTGATTACTGTTGCACTGACACTAATGTAGGGAAAACTGCTGCTTAAGAAAACTAAAAATATTATTGAGTTTGAAAAGAATCTCACAATCTCTGAATACTTTGTGAAGATATCTTCCACTCTGAAATAAGTTGTCTCAACACAGTTCTTAATTCTGTGTCTTAAAAGAGAGACCCCAATATTCACTTCTACATGACCTCTGTCGTACATTTGTGTTTTCAATGCCAAAAGAAAGTCTCTTTCAGCACTCCCTCTCATTATTAGGAAACTAGCTTGTAGCAGAACAGAGCTGAGAAAATAATGGTAAACTTAGAAACTGGAAAGAATGATGTTGACCATGGTAGTATTGTTATTCTTTTGGGCTGTACAGATTCTTCTCCTTCGATCATACACTGTTCCAGTAATGAGCTCCACATTCTCCTGTCTCAAAGGGCCTCACCCTGCTGAGACTTAGAAGATTCATTTTATCAGCCCACTCTTATTGTAGTTATTTTGTTCGTTATATCTTCATTTGTCCTTTGAAAGAACATTTCACAGAACCGAGTAGTTGTTGATAGTTGGAAAATACCTCATGCTCTTTTATTGATACTGGAGCTTAATAAAAATACCTTCCCGCCCATTGACACTGTGCTTTAGGGGTAAAACATCATTCTCCACACCAACTGGAAAGTACATGGGGGGAAGCAACATATTGACTTCCTTTCCTGGTACTTTATTCTCTGGATCTTCACATCTGATATCTGTCAAAGGAACATATTGGGAAGATGGACCTTTGAGTGATTCATTTCAGCCACCTTTGTGTTTCTGTATTTTTATGACGCAGGCAGTGTTCAAGAAATAGCAGTTTATTGTAATGATGAATTATTAGTTATTTGAAAGCTGTAAATGTCAGAACTGTAGTCGCCATTCAAATGTGTTTAGTCGCTGAAAGTGCTTGAGTTTTGACTATTATTAGACTAATATTAGTTAGGTACCTCAAATGCTTCTTTTTCACTGCTGCTTCTGGTGCCTACAGTGGCCCAAACTACTTGCAACTCATCAGTGGTGTATGAAAAAGATTTTATCAGAATTATTCCAAAAATACCTAATTAGGTGTAATTAAAATGTTCCAGAGTGATAGCTGAGTTAAAAATGTTCTTTTGTAAGTGACAGAACTAATGAAGCTTAGTTTTCTGGAGATTTTACTTATGTTCCTATGGAAGCAACTTCATTCCTTCATTAATCTTTCCTTTAAATTCCTGCATGCACCCCCCACAGCTTTCCCTAGGACATGTCCTGCATCATGTGTGGTAATCTCTGCCCCTTCTCCTGCTCCACATTGTGCAGCTTTCAGCCCTCCGGCTTTGAGGCAGCCTGGCAGGAAACCTTTTGGGAAGAACGGGGAAAAGTATTGAATTTTTATTTCAAATGAGAGCAAAACAGTTTGCAGAATTCTCTTTGCAGCCTGACTGCTTTTCTCTGTGTTTTCTGGAATTTTGCTTTCTGTAAGTATTCGTGCATTGTTCACAGAAAGCAAAGAGATGAGGTACAAATGTAAGACTGCCAGAGTTCATAATTTTGAAAAAAGATTAATTAAAAAAAATATGAGTGTGTTGGGTTCAAGGTTCACTAAAGTATTCCAAATTGTTTGAAATCTCAAGAGAACAATAAAAAATAATCGAGGGAGCCAAGAACTTCTAGTATTATTCTATTTCAAGGAAAGTAATAGTGTATATATTGTATATATTTAACAGGATATTATATATCTAACTGATTTTTTTGGTTTGTTTTGAAAGGTAAGAGTTATTTTTTCTAGGTTTTTTCTTGTTACCTCACTTTTCTGGGTCACATGGATTCGATCTCATCGAACTCAAGCATCACTCTTTTTCATAAATTGTCTGGGAACGGCATCTGGGAGCATTAATTTAACTATACAATCATATACACTTTTACGGTCCATCTCTTCTAGGCCTTCTCACTGTTGATATACCTATTTCAACTTGTGTGGTGTGATTAAGAAAAATTGTGATGGAATGCACCGTCTTTACTCGTTCTCCTCTGACCCAAATGACCATCCAGTTTCACATTTATATCTCTGAAAGTTGGTAGCAGCTAAAAGAAGATGGGAACAATCATTCACACTTATCCTGCTGTTTATAATTGAGGAGAGGGTTTGATTAAGAATAATTATTATTATTGCACTTATAGACAATGTTGTCTAGCCAGGAAGTACTTCAAATAGGTCATCCTTACCTTATCTCACCCTGCAGTAGTTATCTTTGGGGGAAAAGAAAATAATTCTAGCTCTGATATCATCTTACATAATTTGTGATCCATATAGACCCGCTCTGACATTTCTTCTGCTGAAAATATCATATCTCAGCATCTTAATTTAAGGCAGGTTGCAAAGAGAGAGCAAAAAATCTTCTGCACAGTTAAAAAGGTTTTATCTCTGCATAGCTTTATTTTTTATTAGTTTTATTTAATGTTTTCTCCTTATGTTTCCACATATCAGCAGCAGTATTGAATAATAATGATACATAATGTAGACTCAACCAGCACTCTACATTGGGAAGGTAGACACTAAACTCCTGAGGAGTATTCTATGTGTGTGCATGCAGGACGCCAACGGGCTTTTGTGTAGTTATTTACTGGTATGTTATTCTTCCTCCAGCTATAAAAGTTAAGTCAATTGTTTCTGATTCTTGGTAGCTGGTTGTTAGTCAGCTCTGCTGGTTGCCAAAAGAAGAATAAAAGTTCTATGTTAACTTATATTTATCTACAGAATAGCTCTGGTCTGATAGTAGTTCAGGTGTGTCTTGTTAACAGATAATATAAAGGTGGTCCACTTGCACAACTGCAATTGCCCTATTATCTTCATAAAACAAAAGGGGGGTTTGCTCTATTTTTCCACTATATCTTTTCTCCCTTTAAAAATATCTTTGTGGATGGTACCTGTAAGTCACCAATGGATGAATTCTCACCAATGGATAGAGTTTTTCTTTTGAAAAAATTGCAATTTCAGCACACGAGGGAATGCAAGAAACTTCCAAGTCTTATCCCTAGTGCAAGTATTGGCATCTTCTGTGTTTTTGGACAAATAATTCTCTCTGCTTTTGCAAGGCACACAATAATTCATTCATTTACCAAATAATGAAATTGGGCTTAGTTGAGCAGATAATGTTAAAGTTTGGAGTTAATATTTGCAAATAAGAGCAGAATTTAGCCTAGTGTCTGCAAAGCAATTAAACATGTGCAATGAACTACATGGGTGTTACTTCACTTATTCCTGAGTCATAGAGGCTGTGCACGGGCACTGCTGTTGCTTCTGCCAGTGAGATCTGGATAATGCCTTCTGTTGATCCAGAACTGTGGGAAGAATTTGAAAAATAAAGTTGAACAAGTGAGGGTAGGTAGCATTTTTGTTTCCATATTGAACTTCTGATTGTATTGATTAGGCTCTGATTCAATAACATAGTTCCCCAGGGCATGATTTCATTTCATTGTGTATCTTCACTCCTCAGAGTTTTTTGCTGTATGTAGCAATAGATTTCTGAGATTGCAGAGGGAAAAAAAATTGCAAAATTGTTGTGCCACATGGCAAGGGTCAAAGAATGAAACATCAGGCTGCAACGTAATGCCAGCATCCTTTGGGAGTAGCACACCCCAAACAGTAGGAAGACCTTCCAAAGAAGTAGTTTCTGTCTGGCTTAGAGAACACATTTCATGAGCTACAGTTATGAAATAAAAAAGGAAATACATATAAGTGTGAACTCACAGCTTCATCATCAAAAATTTTAGACTAAATATTTATACATTTTACAGGAATATACTCTGAAGTGAATGTGTTAATTTTTAGTCTTAGTTGTATCAGCAAACAGGCCCCAGCATTTTCAAACAGATATAAGAAGTCATAAAACAGGTCTGGACATTTAGGGCAGGATCATTGCATCAAGCATGAGGGCATTCGAGAAAGGGCAAGGAAAAGATGGCAGAGGGTTGTAGCCATTTGAAATAAGAATCATACTTTTAAAGAATTCATTGTTCATTCATCTGGTCACCCCTTTGGCTAGAAATTCTGGAGATTAAAATTCAGCATGCTCACTTTTGGTGATACTTGCCTTTCATGCTTAAATTAGGGTCAGTGATGTACATGAACCTGGCTTTAATTTGGATCAGGTTTCATGCTTTTCACAGAATCGCAGAATGTTAGGGATCGGAAGGGACCTTGAAAGAGAAGATAATATCCTAGTAATCTTCAGTGCTTTTGTTTCAGAACATGCCAACTGCTTTAGTCTCAGGTAAAACTCAATTAGAAGGTGTGCTCAAAGAGCCCCAACCATTAACAAGCATTCAGGCCAGAAGCTCAGGCTATAAATATTCCAAAGTAAAATCCCTAAAACACATGTTCTGGAGACTGCATTCTCAGTACCAGTGTCTTACATCTGCAGGTCTTCTACGGTGATCTGCACTTATGTCCACTAACTCGTGCTGGATCCCTGGCAATCAATTTTAAGTTTGTGACTGTGTCAGTGTGTGAGTGTGATGTGAGGGAAATAAATTTTTGTGGGGTTGTTTGTTTTTCTCTAGAGTATTTCCATGTCTTTTCCAGACATGAAAAATGTGTGCATCCCAACAAATGAACAACTGTGTTTCTATGAAGTCATTTGAAAAATGGCAACAAGTTGATTTCTTTCCTTTTGATCATTCAATAGTTATCTAAACTATGCAGCATGGCTTCTGTTGATTTTTTTATTATGGAACTTTTATATATTTTGATGGAGTTTCACTCAATTATCTCTTCTAGGAATAAATGTAAAGGGTCAAGGTATTTGAGAATTTATCTTATTTCCTGTCCCATTCAAGCTGCCTAAAAATGTCACCTTTTAAAACAATTATTGGAGCTTCTAATGTCAACTGTTATTCACCTTAGTTACATGTAAGAGCATTTGGGTCATCTCTTAATACGGTTGGAACTGAACTACAGGCAATTCTCAAGGTTCACACTTGCTAAAGTGCAAAAAGTTCTGAAATAATTTTTAAGCATATCCATTCTTATTCAAACTTACCATGTCTTATTACTAAGAATGAAAATAATTGTTCAAGTCAAAGTTTTCTTACAAGATTTTCTTACGAATTTGACAGGACAGGTTTATCACCATAAGTCATAGAAATAGTTCTACTAAACGAAGGATGTATCATAAACAAAAAGAAAAGCTGGCTGTAGTGGGTTTGTTTGTTTTCCCCTACATCTCAAAAGGCTCAAAGTCAGAAGCAACAGGGTTTTTTTAGTGAGAATTCTTGTAGGCTGTGAGATGTGGTTTTGATGTTACTTTGTTGAGGTTTTGGTTGTTTTATAATTGAAATTGGGTGTATTCAAATTCTTTCTGAAAGCCTCTGAAAACCCATATTTAAATAGTGGGATCATCTGCCTGTTATTCTGTGCAACCTGGGGATCCCCAGTCTAACCTTTTGATCCCCATTTTGGCCCTGTCTCCCCCAGTCCTTCCCTCGAGCTTAGCTAAAACAAGTACAGAAGTGAGAGACAAGTGTGGACATCTCCTAAACCCAAACCAACCAAACAAAAAAATCACGTGAATAAACACCAGACTTGTCACAAAGTGAGACTCTGAAAACATTTAAGTAATAAAATGTGTGATGATGAACTGATTTTTAGAGGTGTTAGTACAAAATCATCAGTATTATCATAGGTGCTTCCAAAAATAGGAATACGTGTTCTTTAGAACTGTTCACAGTTGTAATGAAATTTTGCTGTTCTGAATGTTTGTCTTCCAGAAGTAGGCAACATTTTCTTGTTATGTTTCCTCTAACGATTTCTTTTATAGTGTGCCTTTTGGGACTATATTTTATGGTACATACAGGTGTTAAAAAAAGGTTTTCCCTCTTTGGTAAAAAATGTTTTCCAAACTTAAAGAAAAATATGCTAGTCAAATGTTTCCCAAATTTCTCAGAGAGTGTCAGAGTAAAGTTATAAACCAGTCAATTCAAAAGTGATTTTTATCAAAAACAAGCAACTCCTGCTTTGCTGCTTCTTCACAAATCTCTTCCAGATTAAACCTTTTTAGCAAAATGCTGATCAGAATCTCTCAAAATTGCTGAGTGATTACTGGGTGAACTAATCACACCAAATGGAGTGAGAACGTATGTTGCTCTAATTATGCCTTGAATTTTGTTGGCCTAACAGTACTGAGAAAGTAACATGCTAGAGATGAGAATGTACTATACCTTCCCTCCTCGTCAGGCATAGCTATTGGTTTTTAATTTCTCAGATCCTCAAGTAACGTGAGAGGTTCTCGCAGAGCCTGTTGCTGGCATGTCCTAAGCTGGTGACCACCACACAGTGCATTGGGGTATCTTTCCACGCTGGTAGCATTATTGTCATTTTACAGACTTGAAGAAGGCAGGGTGAGCTCTCTACAGATTTATGTTGCACTCTTATAATGATTACTTTCAAGCGCCCATGAAGCAAATCTGTGAGTGAATTTCAGCAAGCTGCTGCAAAAATAAGTCTAAAACACTCTGAGACTTAGCCCTCCAATATTCACATATACACAGATAGGTAGTGCCTGTTACCTTTCGTGCATCACCAGGCTATATTAACAGAATATTAATTTGAAAATGAAACGTACTCCAATAACCAGGTTATGCAGCTTTTTACCACTACCAACAAAATAATCACCCGCTCATCCTTTCTTGTGAAATGTCATAGGCATCAATAAATTCTCTTGTTCATCAGTAAGAAAATAACTTCTCTATCCCTTAATAAATATTTTACATTATCAAAACTCCAGACTAATTTTATGACTGATGGCAGAGAGATATCAATATTAATATTGCAAACCAGAGATAAATTAATCACCGAGTTTGTGAAATAAAAATTTTTATGAAGGTCATAACAAAACTAATCCTTCTTTTCATTTCTTATTCTCTTCAGCATTGAAGCTGGTCTGGCAATGAAAAATTAGATGTGTAGGGAAACACTCATGTGAACTATAAACACTGCATGTTGGTAACAGGGAAATTGTTGAGGCACTTGAAAACTATAGTAATAACTGGAACAGCTAAGTGGTCGCATTCACCCTAAAGATTGCAGCGAACAGTCTCAGGGAACAAAGTACAATTCAGGCCGCTTACCTGTATGATATAGTGGGATAATTAAAATATTAGCTGGGTATAATTAGAAATATCCAGCTCCACAGCTTTCTCTGTTTCAGGTCACCATAGATCACCACCGTTAGCAACAGCAGGGCTGTATTTCAGGCATCAGCTGTCTGGGCAGTTCTGGGACACATCTGTGTTATGTGACCCAGAGATTCTGTGGGACAGCAGCACCTCTAGACTACGTGCAATAAACCTGTGTAGGAATGTACAGTTTTGCAGGAATTGCAGTCCTTTAGATTGCAGACTCTAGTATTTAGACTGGCAGCTGAACTACTAAAGCATAGATCAGTTGCCCTCTTTCCTAATAGATTTTACCCTGTTTCCTTCTGTTTCAAATAGTGAAATCCTCCCTTTCTAGAATTTATTGTTTTTTTTCACTAGAAGAAAAATTGCAAACCCAGTACAGAGACAAGCAAATAAATCCTTGAAAGGGTTGGAAATCAAGATGCAGCTGTTTTTTCCTCTTTCTTAATGTGAGTCTGTTGCTGCTTACTGTAGTATTAGACAAATATTTGCTACTACTGTGTCCATGCATTCAATTGCTAAGACCTGAGCATTGTGACATCCAGCTTGTTGTTGGCTAATTTTCATGCTATTTTCTTGTAAGGTATTTCATACTATTGTTTTAGCTGCTAGTAACTTATGGATAGAGTTATGCAAAATAACAAACTAATCCAAACCCAAACTTGAACAAAGGCTTTGCATCACTAAGTTATTCAGTGTGGCCAAATGTACAAAAGGCTAAAGGAAAATTATCTGGATGTGCAGAAGAGAACAAGTAGTGAATGAATTTAATGTATTTCCCAGCTCACATCAGCTAGCTACAGTTGAGGAAATTCCTCAACCATTTGCATAAAAGTGCCAAACTTTAGAAAGGTATACAAAGGATGAGTAATCTGCCACACATCTATAAAAAAAGACAGTATTCAATGCCTCTCAATGGGAGTCTGATAAACGACTTTAGAATTGCTTCCACTCTAGTGTAAATCAGATTATTTACGTGTTATCTGAAAAATGCTGTGAGAGTGCAATCTGCCAAGGACGCTTAAAATATGTGCTACTTGTGCATCATTTAAGGAAGAGCCTTCAATCACTTGTGGCCTGGAAATATGCACTAGTAAGAAATTCTCATAAAGGAAACCTCAAAAGCTAAAGAATGTTATTGTAACTGCTGCACACAGGGAAGGAATTTGGCAGGGTTTTTCACCCAAGTATTCCTGAACTGATTAGCTATTCAGATACTGTCCTGCTCCCAGCTTCTGCCTGCCGTCATTTGTCTGCTTTCTCACTCTGAGTACTTACTATGTGTTCCTCTTTCCCAATGCCAGCCATTCAACAGTGCTGACAAGGAAAATGCTCCACCACAGTTGACATCAATGCCTTAGAAAATATCTTTTCCATTAACCCATGTCATCTGGGCAGTGTTTATTCTAGGGATAGGTAATTTACTATTAAAGAAAGGCTTTTAAGCTATACTTCACTGTAAGAAATGAATAGGCATAATGTTATGCCTTTGAGCCAATATAATATAAATAAAAAAGGGAATGTCTACTAAGAAAGTAGACTGAGCTATTGGGGAAGACTTTTTCTTTCCTTTCGTACTGGTTTGTTGGTGACTTTGAGCAATCACATAACCAAGGGAAAGCTTACTCGGCATGTAGTATGACTTTCCTCGAATACCATGCTTTCTGGAATATGTTTGACACTGAGGATGAAAATGCTCCACATTACAGTGCTTGCCAAGACAGATCCTCCCTGAGGCTACAGTGCCTTCTGGAGCTTAGAAAACGTGGGTGGAGGTCAGCTTGTTATAGCCCAGAATGTTCTGGAGGTACTGTGGAAATGATGATAATGTGAAGCAAGAAGAGCATGGCTTGAATGGCAGCTTGGGTATTAAGGGTGGCAATAAACTAGGAACAGGCCCAAGAAGAACTTGGATGTCAGGGTCCTGATGAGCATTGGACCAGATTCATTCCTTGTTCCTTGTAAATCTCTGGGACTATCTGTGGTTTTGAAGTGCAGGAAGTTAGAATTAGTTTAATAGGTTTCATAAACTGTTTTAATGATCATATAGCTTTTGGGGTCTGTGAATTCTAGTGAAGCGTTCTGAGTTTCTAACAAGAAACATCAGAGGTGTCAGTTTATTTTCCTGTAATGAATTTGTGCTCAGTATCCCTTAAAATACTGTGTGCGTTGTTATTGCCCAACATTTGCCTTAGTAATGGTAACCCTGACATTTTTTTCTTGGTTATATAAAAACAAAATAGAGGGAACCTGCAAGAAATTCTTCCTGTCTGAGCACAGCTGCCATGACATTTTGCTTTCTGAAAGCTGCATTGTACCTCAGAGGTAAAAGTTGCAGGTTGAGAGCAGTTGTCTGAGTGTGGCAATGTATTCTGATGAGTTCGCCACCTTGGCAGGCTTTTTGACAGGAAGTGGAGGAAGTCTTTCTTTTTTTTTCTTTGGATTGTGGATTAATTATTTAGACAAGTATCGTGTGTTTGCTTTGTGACCATAAATATGCTGCATTTGATCTTTGAATTTCCAGAGCTCCAATCACCTAATATTATCCATGTACTATACAAAAAGAAGTGTGGCATGTTCAGGGGAAAAAAAATTGGATCTACTAACACAAAGACCAAAAAAATTAATAAAAGCAATATTTACTCCTTCTCTAAAACAACCATATAACATCGAGAACCTTTAAGTTATGAGGTTATTTATATTTTTAACAAAAACATATTCTCAGTCCCAGGTTCCTTAGAGTCCACAAAAAATCTGTTTAATTTACAGGACTAAAGTGGTTTAAATGCAATAAAAATATCACAATAAATATAACAAATAGGTAGATTAGATTTTTAACAAATTCCACTAACTATGGTGAGACCTGTGGTAGAATGGTAGGTCCTGGCACCACTATATTATCCCTGTGCTCCTATAAGTTTACTCAAAATGCAGAATTGCTGGAAAGATTTACTTGCTGACAACTTCATTCGTATAACTTGTCCCACACAATATAGGAAATAAATGGGCTTTTATCTTTTGTATATGGATTTTATGGCCCTTAAAGACACAAAATGTTAACACACAATATTTTTTATATCAAATTAATGTGACTTTTCAGGGAGAAGTTTCGGAGTGAACATTTTTGTCAAGAAAGTGACATTTTTCAACAGTCACTATATATATAGGATACACGTTTTGCGATCGGTTTTATTTTTAGCCTGGGAAAACCAGCACAGGCGATAAAGAGACTGACTTCCTTTGTTTAGCAAATTTGTCTGATAATACTTCTGCCGTCAATCCTGGTACTGATACATAGCCATTGTAATTTACTGTAGCTCTTCTCAGACAGAAGTCCCGGTGTCTCTGTGACTGAAGAAACAAAGAAAGAGAACTGATCTTCCTCAAGGTGTCTTTAAAACATACTAATTTTTCGTTCTGTGCTTGTTAGCTGCAAATCTTTTTCGAAGGGACAGGTGGGAGACCTTTCTACCCTAATGCATTCAGCCAAAAAAATAGCCTGACTATTAATATAAAGAATGTGGTAAAGAGGACAAAAATGAAATGGGTGGATGTGTGGGGGGAAGAGAAGGTTGAGAGTGGGAGAATGTTGGAAAAAAAAAAATCCTGAAATACTTCTGAACCTCATAGGCATTTTCTTCTTATTGGAAAAGAATATTACAGTGAGTTGTCCAGCACAGCAGGGTACCGGCCCAGCAGCCAGCTGTCCGTGAGCTCTCTCCATGGAGCGTGCAGGCATTCTTCTTGCCTTTTTTTTCCTTCCCCTAATTATTTCACACATAATTCAGTGCTTACTGTGTAATGCTAGAAAATGAGTTTAATACAGATGAACCCTGAGTTCTCAACAGAATCTGATTCAAAATTGTTATCTCTTGCACTTAAGAAACAAACCAAAACAAAATGCTTCTTTTTTTTGGTATATACTCTTTTGGACAAATCAGTAAAATTCAACAAAACTTATATTGAACTGTAACGTACATCAATAGTTCTTTGAATCCAACAGTGGCAAAGCCCTATTGAATTCCAAACTGGCATTTTTGCCCGGGCATGGGTTACTTCATAATTTGCCCTGAAAGAACAAAAAGTTCCTCATCGTTTCTTTTAAAGAACTTTGGATATTTGAAGTACACATATACAATAGGAATTTTAGCTTCTGGAACAGGAGATCTGTCATCCTTTTGCTTAGGCGGATAAGAATAGCTATACTACTTCAGTTAACTAAGGGAAGAGAATTCTCAATTTATTTTCTGGTTTGTTTTAATTGTGAATTTTTCCTTTGTTTAGCATTTTTTTCAGATGTTGACAATTTCAGATCCCGGTTATGTTACTGAGCTTGCATACTTTATATGAAAGAGTAAGCACATTCTAAGTATTGTACTGCGTATACAAAGTCCTCTATTAGGAACCAGAAACCCTCTATACGAGGCACGGACAAATCTAAGCCATAGTGCTCTCTTTCCCACAATTATTCAGTAAAACATGAGATTTGTTTAATAGCCATTATTCATATTGTTTCAGTGAATTAATAGTACCTGTTTATATACCTTCTACTTAATTTTGATAAATGAATCTTCATTCTAAGGAGTTGTTGTAGGAAACAGGAGCTTCTTGATTAAAAGAGTTCCATAAATATGACTAATCTGCCTTCTGACTGTGCCTCCTGGTTCCTAGCAGTTCCTAGTCTCTCTCGTGAGGACTTTTTTGCTTTCTTGTCTTGCCATTTCCATCCCCCACCCCCCAGTCCAATTGCAAAACAGAATTTTACCATCTGGTCCAGCCCAGCAAATCTATCTGTAGCACAGCATGCTGCCACTTGCAGGAACTTTCTGTAGCCAAATTTAGTGGTGTCATAGATAGTGTAAATTACATGCCAGTAAATTAGTGCAAGTCAGCATGAAGGCAATTTAGATACTAGAAAGTGTAGGTTATAATGGGAAAGAATCCAATTTACGTATGTAATATAGTGGAATGTTGTGTGACTTATCACTTTCATAAGTTACACATTTAGGCTTTAAAACCACTGTTTGGAAGGTTTGCATCTAATGGCATGCAATGTAACACAAGATTTTTCCATTAAAAAAACCCAAAAGCTCCATAGTAGCAAAAGAGGAGACTTTTTTTTCTTGATGGCCACAATGACAAGCACAGAACAAGGGAACACAAAGGGAGCTGAATGCACGATGTACAGGCTATGTGAAAGAGTAGGGAAGCATTGTTACATATGTTATTTTTAAAACTCAGCAGATGGTTTGACATAACTAATTTGCTGATGAATTCTGCTTTTCATTTCCGTTTGAGAACTGTCTCAGGATACTGCTTTATGCTCTTAATTCCTCTAGTTAAGATTGCTGCTTTTGTGTGTACACTTAGACTAAAATGTTATTTAAAAAAAAAATAAAAAGGGCAGGTTTTGTGGGGTTTGAAGTGGCCAAGTTAAGCACACAAAATGTTGGGATACAAAGACAGATCTCAGAGGCTGTAAAAGGTGGGTGTATCTCACCCAAATTTAGGCATCTCTTCCTTCTACAGACCCTGATGGGAAACACATGTGCCCTGAAGGGGCAGAAGGGTCCCTCCTGACTGCAGTTGCCTGAAGCAGGCACTTCTTGTGGCTGAACCCAACTTTCTCTCTCTCTGTTCACTTGACAAGAAGCTCTGATTGCTACACCTGACTTTTTCGTGGTGCTTTTCACATTTCGAGCCTGCAAAAGTCTTTTCTAATCCAGTCTATGCCATTGGTGTCAATCTATTTTATGGCTAATCTATTCTACCATGCATTAGGAAGTTGGTAGGCTCAGGTTTACTCCACTGAGCCAGGGGTCGGAAGGATGATAGAAGCTGTATCAACATTGGCATGAATGTGGCATAAGAACAGGTCTGTGGAGTGAGACTGCTGGTACTGACGATCCACTGATCACAGAAAGTACCTTCTTTAAGAATTTTTCTGACTGCTGTCGTGAACCTCAAGCACAGTTGGTAAAAGCCATGCAGGTGATAAGGCTGGCTGGACAAGAGTAAGTGATGCTGTGAGTTGGTCAGTTACGCTTAATATCAAGCAAGAGTGTTTGAGCAGGGCTAGAACTTCCAACATTCTGAATATTGTAAATGCCCTCTAATGCAATGCAGGTCTTGTATGCCCCTCTGGATGAGAAAGAAGTTACTGAAACCTCCTTTTTGACCTGTCCGCTCTTTGATAAGGTGACTATTTCACAGAACAGAATTCCCTCCTACTTGTGCTTGCATTCAGTGCTGCACTGGATAGCACACATTGCCTCTATTTTATTTTTTCTCCCCTTTCTCTGAGCAAGATTACTTGAAAGAAAAGGTACCTAGGAAACTGTGTGTTCTTCAAGCACAAGTTAAACAGTATCGATTAGTAGTGACACAGGCTTTGTTAATTCTTTGAAAATGGTGAAATAGTTGACCTCTGACATCCTTATTAGAAAGCCGCATATGTTTGCTCATATGGGAAAGGCATTACTCCGATGCTTCAATATTTCTAAAGGTATTAAGCATCTCTGAAACATAAAGTTTATGATCCTGTTCTATCAAGAGGCGTGGAACACTTTAGCACACTTGGAAATAAATTTAAGCAGCCTTTGCTGAGGTAATTAATCTCTTGCTATTCCTGCCACAAATTCTGAGTCCAAACAACACTTTAAATTTTTTGCTGGATTAGGTTGATCTCTACATCTTCTTATGAAATACGGTATATCAGATACTATTGCCTTATATATCGCTAGACTTCTAAGTGGCTTTCTAATTTCTAGATATTCCATAAAAAAGAAAATATATCGAATTCCAAACTGACTGGATATACATCCCTAGCAGATTAAATATAAGATTGACACCAGAATTTCCACTAAATAATTCTCCCAAACATTCTGAGCACCAGGACAGAGTAAAAAGTTCAGAGAGTTAAAAAAAAAATATAACCACCATTCTCAGATTTATTTCTGCAATTGCAAACCAGTGCAGAGGAAATAAGAGTTTGTACAGCTCTAAACATTTGAAATAAATTTATTGAGAATTCACATATTCTTCAGTCGGTACTTCCCCATATACAAATAAGATTCAAGTTTTTTGACACAGGGACTAGAACTACAGTGATTTAATCAACTCCTTTAATATGTCTGCCACTCACAATGCCAAGTATGGCTTTGGTTATTGTAATGTGAATATTTATCCAGTAAGGGCACTGAGGTTACTAGTTAATTGTATACAATAATGACAGAGCTGTGAGACGGTGACAGCTGCTGCTTTTGATTTTTATCAAACTCTCCACAGATACATGCTGCAAACAGTGTTTCTCTACAAAGAAACCGAAGATTTTTATCGCCTTAATTTATGGGCAGTGTGAGGTATCTCAAAGTCTGTTTATTAATCAGTGGGTGGGATACTCAGCACTTTCCAAAATTCAGAGATCTACAAGATGATAATTTAATGATTACTGAAACTGTTGACTTATGACCATGATTTTAAGAGAGGGCTGCTCAACCAGACATACAAGTCATTTAAAAAAAGCAAAGGCAATATCTTTCATGTTTTTTTTTTCTTTACTGTAGTTCCATATGTTTACCGTCTTGGTCTCTTGCTCCCTGGGTATGCACAGTTTACCTTTGCTTACAGTTTTGTTTTGGTGACAACAGCAGTTACTTAGTGGTGCAGAATAACTTTGTTAATTCATTTTCCTTTTCCCAAGGTCCATTTGAACATGACTGTGCTGTATATTTGCATCAGTGATGAATCCTTTTCCCTAGTAAGAATTGTAATTGTGCCTGTTACTCTGTCTGAAATGGGCTAGCTCTGCTAAGGTTTGGTTTTGACCTCTTCAATGAAGTCAGATGCTGAGCTTTGGCAACATGTTGAGCTGAGACTAAACAAAAACCAGGCTGGGCTTCTGACTAAGAGAAAACAATGTAGAAGCAATGCTATTCTGTTAAATGAAATTTTGGAGGATCTATAATTACAAAAGCTTTAGGACTGGCAACATGTGCCAGACTAAAGTATTCCAGAGATGCCAGAAATTATACTTGTGGAAAGAAGTATAATGTAATGTTAAAGTTTTCTTTGGTCGTATTATTTTGGCTTCTTGGATGCCTTTGCAGTAAGAAATCTGGTTAAAGGGAGTAACAAAATGAGTTCTGCAACTTTTTGTCATAATGATTTTGTTCAAGAGACTTAATAGTGTTTGGATTATTATTTCTAGGGTTACAATGGGCAAATGGAATGCATTAGCCACTGGATACCTGAGTAAGGGTCCTTGCAATTGATTACATCACCTGCCACTGCTCTTGGTGGCACTGGTTTCACTGGCAGAGAATACCATTGCTTGCAGCAGAATTTCTTCTGCTTTCTGCTATATAGACAAGAACATAGTTTCCTGCCTCCGAATTCCAATTAGTGCTTGACATCCCTCGCTAGCAAGTGGTCAGTAGTTTCTGCTTTGAAGATGACTTCATTATATATCATAGAACTTTTAAAACTGGAGAAGTAATGGCTATTTGGATGGACCTTTGAGAAACTTTATCCCTGATCTCTGAAGGTATGTTTTGCAGACATCCTGTTTTTGCTGACTATTGAAAGACGTGCTTTGTCTGCCTAGCAACAATCAAATTAATAAATGGAATACTGCTTTGCTAAGGCCTAATTGAGGGTATTTTGTGCAAGTTCCAAAAGAATCAAAATACAGCAAACAATCAGGTTATACAGCTCAAATCACAAATGAACATATCCTCAAGTGCTGAGATTGCTGCTGCCTGGCTTCCCACTGGACAGTTTATTACTTACAAAAACAGCACTTTTACATCATCCTTTGATATGCTTCCCATTTCAAGTTTGAGTAGTGTTTGCTATTCCCTTTTTTCCCCAGCTGTGCCCAACCTTGTCTGAAATACTTTATGCAATAGTTCTCGCCTTTTTCAGGAAATATGCCTCTTAGGTTTTTCAATGTTAATTCGCACAAAGTCTTGGAAACTACCTGTGCTCTCACCTCAGTTGTGTGAATATTTCTGCCATTATAAGTCAGTAACGCTAACACTGCATTCTGTATGAAATTGCGAATTTACCAGAGTCCTGTAAGACTGAACATGAAGCCACTCCAAAGTCCGCCAGAAATCTATGACAAATGAGTGGTTGTGTAACTCCTGTCAGCTTTGAGGGTGCATTGCAGACAGAAGCTACATTCTTTACTAATACCATCAGGAGTAGTACTAAAGCATATATTTATTTATTTATTTGCTTATTTAGAGCTAAAGTAAGGATGATCTACCATACCTTGCTATAAGCACAATTAACTGCTAACCAAAATTCTAGTTTAAATGGTCTGAAAACTTTGCTCTATCTTCTACGGTCTTATAAAATTCTTCCACCTTATGCCACTCCTTACCAGGTGGACAAGTTTTGCATATCAATTTGAAAATATACTTTTGCCTCATGATTTTGCATATAAATCTCAAAATATCCTTAATAAGCAAAATCAATAAGCGCATGAATAGGTTAGTTTATACTCTCCTGAATGAGGAAGGAAAGACCATGAAGGACTTGGCAGTGTTAGGTTAACAGCTGGACTCAATGATCTTAAAGGTCTTTGCCAAACAAAATGATTCTATGATTCTACCTCTTGTGGACTCTGCAGAAATAGACAATTTATAGTTCAATGTGCTGGGCCTTCTAGATAGTTCCAGTTGTACTAGATGCGAGTTTGACAAGATATTCTGTAGAGATCCATGATATAGGGTTCACAAATATCTTTCCTAGAAGCCAAGAAAAGTCCAGCTGAATGTATCATTGGAGTGCTCTGATGCACTGCTCTGCCATCACAAATGAAGTCTCCTTCAGAGCATTCAGTCACCATCCCCTTAGCAAGTTACAACTTTCAGTTTACACTCAGCAGCACTTGGAGAAAACGTGTATTTAGACAGTGACAGAACAGCAGCTTCAGATAGGCAACTTCATCTTGGTTACTTCCCTAGGACACCGGATTTGCCAATTTGTTAATGTCCTTTGCCTTTAGCAATTTTATACTTGGGTTGTCAAGCACATCCATTATGTATGTTCGACAAAGACTGTAATAAGGAAAAATACCTTATCCTGCAAGTTCTTCCATCTCTTCAATTCCAAACTTAGAGCTGGAGCTTTTGCTTACAAACGGTAAGTGATATTTAGGTCAGTGTTTTTAATCTAGAGGTATGGAGACTTACAGAGGAGGGAAACAACGTTACTAAAGGAAGGAGAAGCAAAAGCATCTAAGGTGAAATGTGACATAGGTCACAGCAAAAGGCTGTGTTAGAGGGAAAAATCAAAACTAGAAGACGTCAAAGTCAAAGCGTAGGTAGGAAAGAAAAAGAGTTTGTTTAAATTGGGGTCCTTGGCTTTCTAACAGAGTTGTGCTCAGAAAGAGTCAGCCTAATCCATTGGTTTGGGATGTTAAAATGAGTTGCTTCGGCATAGAAAATTACCTAATTCTCTTAAACCTTGAGGCCGAAAGTAGTAATGCAGTACTCAAGACCGCATTTGTGGCACTTCAGACGAAGTTGCAATGGGTTAGGCTGTCCCTTGAACATGACAGATGAAAAGCATTTTCTAAGAAAAGGAAAATAGGCCAATGCTCTTTTTCCAGGAGCTGATTCTGATTGGAACGTTCATTTATTTATTTATTTAGAACCCAGATTTTAATTCTGGTTTAAATTGTCAGTGTGCTTCTGTCAAAGAAAGTGAGGGGCTATTGAGCTAATTTGGGAGGAGGATGATAAGCTGGAGCCTGGCAAGTAGCTCTCCCTGTCTCAGTCCTAGCAATAGCCAGACATTGACAGAAATGTGTCAAGTTTGGAATGTTCGGAATAGCTTAATCACATAGTGCTAGGATTTTTCCAAATTATTATTATTATCTTGTGTAACCTGATTAACACAGACCATGGGTATTTCTGGAAGTATTTTGCAGTCTGTTTGGGAACTATGGGCCTAGAGATAAGTTGAAATAAGTGGAACTAAAGCAAACCTTTTCTGCTTAGTTGTCTGAATATACTGTAAAAACTGACCAGGAAAAATATTCCAATAAAAAGAGGAAGCAGACTCACTACTGTATAAAGAGGTCCAAGATGCAGAATGAATCATTTTGGTTCCTCTACATCAGCTATCGGTTCTATTTTTTTCCTGTGTGTTCTATCAGTGTCTCTTGAGGTTTTCACTGTCCTGTAAGGAGTGCTAGCTGCTCCCAATGTTCAGCACCAATGTACTTTTACCTTCAAAAACTTGGTTTCTGCAGGTAAAAGCATGCTTTGGGAGCAGCTATTGTTATTGACTGATGTTAGCAGCTTTAGACTAGTAGTCCATGCTTTAAATGACACAATAATAGCACCTCATCTGTAGCAGGGCAGTCTACCGACACTTTGAGAATCAATGAGATCCTACAACAAGTAGTTTCTTGATACATTCTTTATTTTTTGGAGAAAAATAGCTATTTCAAAAGCTCTTGGGTCTAATTCCCAGCTGGTATTTTTAAGCCACATTTCATTGATCTCCGTGTTTCAAAGGAAATGGAAACTTTGAGATGCTGACAATAGAAATCATCATGTAGAAAAAATATTTCAGATGTAGCAGGTGTATAAAACAGCTATATGAAATATCGCATACAATGGTTAATTATTCTGTTTTAAAATTCCACTGCATCTTACAGGTCTCTTCACAATCACTTATTTAGTATGCTCTCCTCTGTCTTTCTCTTTCTTGAACTACCAAACATCGTAAAATAAGTCACTTATGATTGCAGACTCATAGAATCAGAACAATTGCCTGGATCTGTGGTTATGGTCAAACTACAAAAGAATGGAAGATTAAAGTGTTAGGCAAATAATTTAGTAGTTCTCCCATTTTATAGCTACTTCATGTGGCACTGGCTGCAGTGTACCAGCTTGCAGAAGCCTCTGAGGGAGGGGAAAGAGATCTAATGTGCCAAAATTGATTTTGTGGACCTTAATCAATGGAAGAATATTAAAGCAAAGTGTAGGAAATTCAGCGGCCTGATCAGCTTCTGGTTTTCAATGATATTTGGAAAGTGTTATGAAAGTCATTCCTTCAGCATGACTAATCATCTAAGTATTCTTAACTACAAATACTACAGGAAAGGGTTAAAGAATAAGAGCCCAAGTAGTGCAGTTTTCTAAAGGAATATGGTATTAGTGATATTTTAGAGTATGAGATAAATGTTGCGTGGATCAATTGATTGCCAATTCTGCAGTCTCATCATTTTTTGGGGTGATGAACCATTTGTTTCACGGTGTAAGACTTACATCAAATGCAATTATCACTTAATCAATCTTGAGTGATATGAAGTGTGTAATGGGCTACTGGATCAATTACGAAGTTAAATCACTTCATCAATATAGCAGTACAAGATAATTTTTAAAACTGATCTCCTTTCTTTTATATGATGTGCTTTATATGAGGCAAAACTGACGTCAGATCTAAATTGTACACAAATCTGTTTTATTATCAAAACAACAGTCCTAAAACTGAACTAGTTTTAATTGACTCAGTAATAACCTAAAGCATAATATAAACAAATGTTTGTCCATAGTGCCATTCTTTATGCAGTGTTTACATCAAGGATTAGTTCTAATTCATAAATACTTTCTAAGCAATTACATGGTACCCAAATTCACCTTTCTTATCTAGAGTTTCACCCCTCAATTTGGATAAATGTAGCTTATCAAAGAGTGCTAAAGCAGTCCATTACTGTGAAAAGAAATCATCAGTTCTTGGTCAATTAATTAAAAAATATATCTACAACTGCAAAACATATTATGAAAATTTTCAAATGAACATAATAATGCTGAGTGGGAAAAAGATAAATAATGCTGGAAAGGGAGATATTTTTAATTAGTTTTTTTGGTGGCCTTGGAAATTGCTACAAATAAGTCTTTGAATGGCTTCTGGAATTCATATTGGTATGCTGTGGTGTGGCTTTATGTGATGTCTTAACTGGTAATTAATCTTATTTTTAAATCCTCTGATGACATTTCCAATATTTCTTTGTATTGAAGTAACTGCAAAGACATTTTTTCAATGGTAAGTTTCAAATTAATGCATGGCATATATATCTAAACAGATGCACAAATAAACCTATGGGAAAACATTACAATTTTGACATAAACTCATAAAGGCAGGGGCAAAAGATTGGTCAGTAGCACTAATGAAGTTGTCACAAAGGGCTCTTAGTACATAAGGTACTATCCAGTGACCTGATTGAAAGTCAGGTCTTACAAATAGTAAGACCATGGCAATCTTTCCATGGACTTCCCAGATTACTTTGAATCAGATCCAGTAAGTTGTGACATGTTTGTTTTTGAGCTAAGTGTTCTCTCTTGTGCTAGATTAAGTTTAACATTATTTCTGCAATAATATAAATATTATTCCTGTCTAAGTATTATTAGGCCTGTAACAGTCCAAACACGTCTTTGGTTACCACTAAAAAAACCTCACAAAACCAAAAATTTAAAAAATAAGTATTATGACAGATAACCATTTTAATTTATGTTAAGATCTGCCTGAATTCTACCATAAATTTCACATATGACATCCGTAGTCTGCTTGCTTTTTAAATACATGCAGGATGTAAAAGTAAGGAAATACTCATGGTTTTTGTATATCTCACAATTTTATTATTTAATTTGAGTATGTAGGGACTTTTGGTAATCATAGATGGGAAAAAAAGAGGCAAGGCTATATGCAAAGGATGTTTTTTTGTTTGTTTGGGGTTTTTTGGTTTTGTGTGTGTGTGTTTTGTTTGTTTGTTTTTCAATTTGCAGTAATGTCGTCCAGTCAGTACAAACAGAGGTGCTGGTTCTCAAAATTGTCTTGAATGCAATTCTTTTGGCTGCAATTCCATTAAAAATCTTTTGGAAATAATAATCCTTTGCCTGTTCAAGCCCGATAGTTTTCTCCTATTTCCTAGCTTTCGTTCATCTTTGAACTCGGACTGTGACTTGATCCTCTGAAAACTGTCATTTCCAAAAAGAATTCCTATGGATGTGTTCCTATAAAGCTTCTCTTAGCTGCTAGGCAGTAACACAGCCGTTAAGTTCTTCAGCAGGAGACCTAGATAGGGAATTAATGTAGAGAGACTTTACAAATTTGAATCTTTGGTTTCCCTCTTCTGAAGTGTCAATTTTTATCTCAGGTTTTGCTATAGCCTTATGTCACAGGCATTCAAGGGAAGCTTGGGAGCCATGGCTAGAGGAGTAAGAAAAGTTGCTCTAGTGTGCTGTGTTAGTAATAATTTGGCAGAGATGACCAGTGTAAGAAACTATACGAACAACCGATTTTTAGTAAGAATTGTTTGCTGTCAGGATGAACAAGACAAATAGAAAATTGCTTTATAGACAAACAGAAAAAACTACTCCCAGGAGAGCCTAAAGGTCTTTTATAGTCCCTGTATATCCTGAATGATTAGGTCTAGACTAGGCAGAAGAATTTCTTTGTGTATGTAGTTGTAGCATTCAGCTGGATTTGTGTGCATCAATGTGCATGTAAAATGTTATAAAAAAGAAAAAATGACCATGAGTTAGGGATAATTCAGAAGGCCAGGTGACTCCAGCAGGTCCTCTCAGATATTAGGTGATATCAAATGATTCCTACCTGAGACACATTTGAAGTCAGGTGGAGATGGGCATGATATTCCTTATATTCTGTAGAAGAAACCTTTTTCTTTTTCAGTGTTATACCCAGAAACCTAACTCTGAAGCTTGCCAAATGATTCTTATCTCTGTTTTAGTATTAAACCTTTCTGCCACTGAACTGTCATGATGGATCAGAGGAAACGTCAAATTGATTCAGCTCACAGATGTGACTTGCAGCATAGCGGTGTCCAGCCACAACCAGCGCAGGGGCAGTGGTGTCGGGGGCAATTGCGGGGAAGCCAGGGGCTGATCTTGAGGGCAAATGCCATGGTCAGGCCTGGTAGCCAGGCAATGCCTTTTACCAGGGAGAGTGATCAGCAAAAGCAGTAACACATCCTTTGTGCAAGGAGTAAGAAGTAGGGGTACTTTTTGGTTCCTAGCAAGCCCTGAAGCATCACAACCCTGAGAAAATATTTCTAATTATTGAGAAAGGGAACATTAATTGCAAGTATTGGCGCATACACTGGGAGCCAGAATTACTGAAATGTTTAACATTAAGAAAATGTATCCCACTACACTGAAAATGGTACTTAATGTACCCTGTGACTATGGGCTGCGTAATGCACTCAGAAACGCATGCTTTTTACGTGAAGAATATGTTGGAGAGCTAGGCAATTTGGAAAGAAGAATGGAATGACTGTATTGACTAGGAAACCAAAACAAATACTAATTTTCACATACAAACAGCATTAATTTAATATACCCTCATGGGTCTGTAATAGAGTTACCCAGCAACATAATGCTTCAGAAAGATCAGTATCATTTCTGTGCTACAGAAAGCAGCCAGTTGGATTTGAGGTTTAATTAATTAAATATACTGATTTAAGCTATTAGAAATAGTTCAAAAATGCATTTACAAAAATGCAAAATCATTTTCTGTTTAGATTGCAATGAAATGAAAATATGACCTGCCAATTAATTAGGAAAATTGCTTGTAGGAGTAGAGTCCTGAAAGTATTAGTATTTCAGAATAAAATATTTATCTAAAGATCCAAAATGACAGTAGCTTCCATTTTGAATTCTATATTATCGCTGTCATTATAAGTTGATTCATCTGTAGACTCAGTATGAACAGGAACATTTCAAACAAAGATAAATATTTGGAAGAAAAAGCCTGCTTCTTAAAATGAGAAACACTATGTATTACACTTAGTTTGTCAAGGAAATTATGGTAAATCATTCTTAGCTCAAAGCAGAAAAGTGTGATTAAGTGATCTGAACAACTAATGGCAATATCCATCCTCATTCCTTTCCCTATGATTGCATAGTATCTTCTGCTCATGTCAATTATCACATTTATATTTTGCTATTTTCAAGCTAGGGCAGCAGACACTTAGGTAAATGGCCTAGTTCTTAAAGGTTGCATTACAGTTTTTGTGTATGTATGCATGTTCTTATAGCATATAGTAAGGAATTTTATCTTTCATTCTGTCTTTAAAGGAGACAAGTTTGTTCCCAGAAGGGATGATTTTTAGAAGAGAGTTCTATAGTTGCAGGCAGCCATTGAGAAGACTGCTTTCCCCTCTCCTGTCCCCTCTCCTGTCCCCTCTCCTGTCCCCTCTCCTGTCCCCTCTCCTGTCCCCTCTCCTGTCCCCTCTCCTGTCCCCTCTCCTGTCCCCTCTCCTGTCCCCTCTCCTGTCCCCTCTCCTGTCCCGAAAGCGCCAGTAAGAGAATCAGTATCTTCATTTTTAATTTTAAGATTTACTATGCCAAAAAATAGAGGTAGAGAGAACATCTGATTGTTTCCTATAAAAACTTCAGAGATAAACACTGGGGGTTGAAGAGCTATTAAAGGTGATGAATGATGCTGGCATAACAAAAAATGTGTATACAGTGCCCCTGAATAAATTTATGGTGGAAATTAAGAACTATGAATGGAATGAGGTTTGGAGCAGCCATTCACAGGAGCAGAGGGGACATGAGCACACTTGACGTTAGGATGGATTTTGTTATGCTGAGAATTATTTGATGTGCTTCTCTGCAATAACTGATTGGATGACCGTGTTATGGCTGATGTGTCTTCCCCATCCTTTCAGAGTACTACCCAAAGAAAGCAGCTGCCTTGGAGATGTAAGTCAGGACAACAGTGGCAATTTTTAAGCTAGTTTAAACTTAATGATCAGTACTGTGATGAGGCTTTGAGTTTAATCTAGTACATGATCGGTGAAGAGTGGCATGATTTAAGCATCAAAGCCATGTGTGCTTTTTGTGACGGCTATTTGTTGACAGCGGTATATCAGTCTTGAGAAGGAAGATGACTTTCATCCTCCTAGATAAAAAACAACTCAAGATTTTGAAGCTAAGCATTGATACCTTATCAGGTTTGCTGACAGTAGTAAATGTAATTAAATGCTGGAGATGTTTAGCATTTAAAGGATCCCACTGAAATCTTATAAATAAAAAGTGATGCTTAAGAAGATTGAGACACATTATACAGGCTGTGTTATAGTGCTGGTCAGATGAGACTGCTATGGTAATCACTAGTTCCTAGGAGTCTTTCATGCTTTAAAGTTTGTGAATATCTTTCTTGGTACTAAGACAGTTATATCCCATTTCTGAGAAGGCTGTAAGTTTGAAGAGTTATTTTCCGCTGAGCATTTTATTTCTCTTTTTTTTTTTCCCCCACCAAATGCAATGAAAATATTCATGTATTTATAAACATTTTAGCATTTTTACTAACTACAGCTATATTCATGATACAATTTTAAAACTTGCTGTGAAATAATACTGGAATACCTGAAGTAGATTAATTGAATTTGCTCACATATGGTTTCCCTAAACATTTATAGTGCTATATCCTCTGTGATTCACGGGTACTATGTACGGTCTGTAGGTAATATAAAAGAGAGAAAAAGCATCCATTTAGAATATGGATTTCAAAAATGCACATAGGGTGAAATGAGGAAGATGTGGTATTTGGAAAGCCAGGATAGCTTTGTCAACTGTAATATTTTGATGTCTTTCTATAATCTCAATATTGAATATAATATTAAGAGATCATCCAGGTTCTACATGCTCACTGTCTTCTGTTAGAAGGAAGTCTTTCACTGAAGAGAGCTTAACTGTGTCTCTCTAGTCCTAGTGGATTAATCCAAACCACCTCAGTGCAACCATAAATGTTGAACCCTGATGACAGATTAATCAGTATTGCATGTCAGGCTATAATAAATTGCTGCATTTATCGAAAATTATGAAGTTTCTTAAACATATGAGCTTATAGTAAATAGAGTAGTTTACAAGAATTTAAAATGATTTAATATCCTAATCTGAAGAATGACTCAGTGATTGCATAGCAGTGCAAATGCCTATTTGAGAGGCTGCTGCTTTGGCTTCGGTTGCTGCTGGGTATTGCTCAGTGAGGTGTCATATAGCATATGTATGATCTCTAAGCTTCTGGAAGACTTGTTTGGCAATAAGACTTTTGTTTGCTCTTTTAAGACCAATCTATCATCAGTTACTGGATTAACTAATTTTAAAAGTTTTGTTGAGATTTTTATTCCTATTTAGTGAGGACTAGTGGACATAGATTGAATTCTAGCTAAAAGCTAGCTTAGCTTTGCATTTTTTTCCATCTGCACTTCTGAAAACTGTGATGTCTGTGTAATAGGCAACCTTAGGCTTAAGACACAAAAATATTCAGCTATTGTAACTGTGAGCCCTGCGCTTCCCTATCAAACAGTGGAAGTAAAAGCTCCGAATAAGAATCTAATTTGTCCTTTTAAAACAGCTGGGGGGAAAAAAATATATATATGTATATATATATATGTGTGTGTGTATATATATATATATATGTATGTATACAATAAATGCATTGGACTGGTTTCTCAGAAACATCATGAGAGCAAGGGATTTCTAAGTTAACTAGGAGCAAATGCCAAGGAAAGTGGATATTACTGCCAGCCATTGAATGCATAAAGGCTCTGACTACTAATTAAAATATTGCATCTTTGATTCCTGCCTTGCTTGAATAATTTGTACCTAGGAGTAATTTGGCACCTTAACTTAGAGCTTTTGGACAGAAAATCTCTTCAGATTTGCATCTCTGACAGTACATCTTTTTCCCATAAAACAATAAGAAGACCAATGCAAGTATATTAGTTGTATCAGTTTTCAGCTACCTATTCTGACTGATTTTGAACAGAAACTTTAAACACAGTATTGTGCACTCTTGAACTAAGAGTAAGGTCTGCCTCACTTATGCAAAGTATCTTTCTGCTATCGTATCTAATTAGGCTGATGTTAACACCATACAGAAATGCATTTTATGTGACTCTACAGTTATGGCTGCTAACCTGTATGTTTATGTAGCAATGTAATTTCAGCATCCAAAAATTCCTTCAACTGAGATTTGAATATCTCTTTCAGAACAAAATAAAGGTTTTTCTCAGATTAACACTTATTTTGTACAGACAATTTAAGAATAGACAAAGTGTTAAAAGGGTCTTGTTTCTTCTATGTATAGGAAATGACTGTTCTTGAGAGGGGCATACAACACTGCATCTCTAGAGAGGAAAGGACAGTTATTGATATTTTAGAAGAAGAGTTAAAACTAACTTCTGGATAAACTGAGGTATTAGAAGGTCCACAAGACTGAGGGTAAAGGTTTGAATATGAATAGAACCACGAGGAAGATTTGGGTACCCCAGATTAAGAACCTTTTCCCATAGAGGCAAAGTTCCAGGATACAAGATTTTGAGCTGCATTCTCCTGGGCCTAGGTTTCCTAATAGTTTAATAGCTGGTGACACAAAGCTATAATAGCTATGAAATATATAAAAATATAGAATAAGTAAAAATATGGTTTTCCTTTTGTTTTCTATACACCTGTCTCTAAATCTGTGTTAAGAGCATTGTCTAGATTTGGCCTGTATCAGTATGTTACACCTTAATTTTTGTTCTAGACTTCATCTGTTGTTTATGCCAGTTTCTGGAATAGCATCTCACTCCAAATAACGTGTTGCAATCAAGGTAGTGGTCTAGTCTCATGGTGCCTGGACACATACACACTCATCAGTGGTACCAGTCATAAAAGAGTATTTTTCCACTGAGGTGCATAAAAAGTGCCGGTGTCAGCAACAATGAGAGCTGGAATGGAAAATGCATCTTCTGGTGGTCAGTGTTAACCAGAGATTGCTTATTATTCCAGTGGAATAGAAGAACAGGCTCTCAGTTTTTCATGCGTAGCCTCCCATATCCTCAGAGATATGGCATATTGGGTCAAGCTTTTGGGGCTCAGCTCTGATGGTCTAACTTTTTTCTCTCAATGCTCTTTTTTGTGCAGGTGAAATGTATTTTGGAGCATCTTCACCATTGGTGATTATCTAACAGAAGAGTGCAGTTGATCTGTTTTTCTAGGTGGAGAAGGAAGCAGAGTGAGTGCAGGAACTCATCAGAGCTTGTCAGGTTCATGTTAGGTTCTTGGGTCACAAAATATTAGCTCCATTTCATTCTGGACTTTGCCTTATTTTTTAGGCATCCTTTAATTGTCTCAAACATGGACAGTATACAGCTAAACAAAAAAATGTTGAGAGAGCTGTGTGAATAGGATTCAATCAGAATTAAAGCTTAACATCATAGGTTAAATCCTTGCTTGTGTTCAGTTAATGTTGTATTTCTTTAAAGTATTAATCGGAAAATACAGTGCATATTTTTCCTCCTCAGGGGCCTGAAGTTTGACATCTAATGTGCATCTAATATTGAGATGCAAATGGAATTTAGGGTAAACCCTTTTCTAAATTAGTTTCTAATTTAGATGTCTTTGGTTCTGATGAACATTGGGCATCCTAACAGTGAGCATTCACCATGCAGTTAGAACTAATCAGAACTCCAGCTTTCCCCTAAAAAACCCTGTGGGAGGAACTGCTCTAATTTAGAAGTTCATTTATGTGTATGGTTAAATACTATATACTCATTACTTGAAGTCCATTATGAAAGGAGATTTTTGTCAGCCAGTTACAGTGGGGGATGGTAATGAAAATCAATTGCATGTTTCTAAATGTTAACTTTCATTAGACCTTGTGAGGATAATCAAACTGCTGTTATTCATTGATCCATGGGATGTGCATTTTCCTAATCTGTGGCCGGCAGTCGCCTCAGGTAGCAGTTCGCAGGGGCAGCTCTGAGCTCCTGCCTGTGCTGATATCTAATACACTTTAAAGCACATATATGGTGGGGAAGAGCTTCTAAGGAAAGGAGTTTTTTCCAACTCTCTCTTAGTACGTTGTCCAGCTTATGTTTAAAAACTATGTGTTTTCCCAGGGCAGCTTATTTATTTGGTCAAGTACCATTCTGACCTGCTGGAATTTTTATTTTGTTTTATACCATTTGTTTTCTTTCACGCCAGATCTTTAACGCAGCTTCAGAGTTTGTTTTGGCTTAGTATGGCCCTTGGCTTTAACCCCAGGTTTCACAACATAAATACTATTTTATGTCCCCAGCGCACTTTGAGATCTGCATAGTCAAACAGAATGAAGAAATCAATGTCAGTGTGAAGTGTTATATTGACCTTTACACTTTCCCTTTTCCCTTCTGAAAAACTGTTTTCACTGTGTTATTCATCCACAACACCTAGCACAGTGGATTTTCTGTACTTGATTATTTACCCGTTAATGATTCTGCAATGAAATCATCATGCTCTAAATCCAATGCAAAATTAAATTGTATCTGTGAAGGCAGGAAATAGTGTTATTAATGAAATTTTTAAAGCTTTCAGGGAAGCGGTAAGTTGGAAAGGAAAAACCTACAAGAAACCTAAGTGTAATTGCGAGGAATGAGACATTACAAAATAGGACTTGAAGATACTAAGTCAATGCCTGTAACATCATTATCTAGTAAGATACCTAGAGAGTAATAGATTTTCAAGTCACATTCACACTTTATCACAAGAAGTACTGAGAACTTGGAACAACTTCTGCTCTAACTCAGGGATGCTAGCAATAACGTTTTTGTGAAATGTTTAATGGACAGGCCAATTCAGATTGAGACAGGAGTTTTCACTTCACTTGGATTCCAAAGTGAAAGCAATAGGGTTTGAATGAAAGCATTTAGCACCTCAATAATTCTAATTTTATATATATATGTATATATTTGTAAAAATATAGAAAATAAAGTTGTGATTTTTAGCTTGAGGGAAAAAAACCATAACTTGATCAGTTCTTTCATGACCAAAAGACATGAAAGTGTAGCTCGCTTACTCCAAGTCCATTTATTTACAAGGTGGGAAATTCGGCCTCAGGCTCTATGAGGTTTGAAAAAGTGGTTGAAATAAATTTTGTCAATCATTGCTGCCTGTACACTGGGCTGAATATCTTTGTTTCTTTTCAGGTAGACATCTTTCAATTTTCTTTTCCAACGCTTGGTATTTCCATCCACGCCAAACCTCCTCCACGAGGTTTATTGTTTTGATTAGTTAGTGGTCAATATTTTAAAGGAGTTTTTAAAACAAACCAAAACAACCCTCCCCAGATCTCTCCTCTCACATAACTATATCCTCTTTTCATGTATCCATATCTTCCTCTGTCCATAACATATCTACAAATGTCCCAACTCAAATATTCTATAGATCTGTCAGATTGCTCCAATATCTACATATATCTTTTTCAGAGCAATCAGTTCTGAAGCAGGTGTCGTAATCATATGAAAATATCCACTTCAGTGAATGCTTATTGTTGTATGCCTTGATGTACTATTGTGAAGAAAATTGAACATTTACATATGAAGCATCTTATCAGTCCAAAATTTGTACTAAATTAGCAATACATCATGGTTCTGTTCACCCTCTTAGTTCTTTGCAACAGTGAGCAAGATTTCTTAGTGAACTTCCAAGTGCACGTTTTTGTTTTTGTTTTTTTTTTTTTTCTTTTTGCTTGATTTCCTTTCTCTGAGTGCCCTCGATGTTACAAAATTAATTTGTTTTTAATTTCAGACCTTAAACTTGGGCTCAAATACATCATAATACATCTTAACATACTGAATTACTTTCCTCCTTGAAGCTGTGGTCATTGGCTTTCTAGAAAGGAATGGCATGATTTGAATTCCAGCCTGTGTCACTCTGGAATAATGTTGCATGGTAGGTTACTCTTATATGCATTTAACAAAGTTGGCACATATCATACATCCTGGAGAAGAGACTATTATGGGAGGGTTTCAGATAGTAACCTATTAAAACATGTTCTTTAGCAAGCCTGGCTAGCCAATGAAATTGAGCCAAGCAATGTGCTCTCAGAGGGCTTTTCTAACTGAGGCTATTTACCTTCAGAAATACAAAGTAATGAGAGAGAGCAGATTATGCATGTCTCTTGAAAAGAAAGCCATATACAGTTTTTTGGTGGTGGGCTTTGGTTTGTTTGTTGTTGTTTTTTTCCCAACTCATACCTGCCCTGGGTAACACATACCGTCCCTGGGATAAGGGAACTCATAATAAATGGGACAGCACATTTCACAGGACAGGTGCAGGTATTACAACATGTGCTTTTTTTGGGTACCCTGTGCACAGCAGAACTCAGCCCAGAGCAGGGAGAATATATTCCACTGTGTAACCTGTAGGAAGGGATTAGGAACTTTTGAGGAAGAGAGGACTGTATAAAGTAGCCAGGAAGAGATGTATCTGTGTGTTTTTATCAGGTTTTGTGATAAGAAAAATTAAGGGAGTTTTGTCCATGCTTTTGTTTTATTTATTTTATTTATTTATTTATTTATTTTTAATGAAACATAAAGCATGTAGTGATTATTTGCTAGATAAGTGTAATTAGTCTTTAGTTACTATGAAATTGTCATCCATTCCCTTTCCAAGTCTCTGGCACTTTCAGTTACTCCAATCAATGTTGTGCTAACTAATCTCACATTGGCAGGAGCTGAGAAAACAGCCCTTGAAAGAAGAATTATTCTAATTTGTTGAGCACCAAGGTTTGCATTTGAAATTGGACTAATGATACAGCTGTCTAGAAATAGCTTTTATGGGGTGATGAAATCAACGCTATATGCTTTATCTTTAGCTCTATCCAGTCCTTTGTGCAAAGCTTTAGTTGCAGCTTTTGATCAGATAAGTTGTGGTTAAGGGTGCTCAAGGTCTACCCTGAAAACAGTTTTCACTTGAATACTGGACTTTGCAAGATGTCCTCGGCTTTCCATTTGCATTTCCATCTAACCAGGGGAGGAAATTGAAGTAATGGAAATGCGACTATACTGCACATAAAAGATTTCCCGTGCTCCCCTCCCCTCCGATTTATTAAATAATTTACACATAGGTCTGAGTGAGACTTTGAATATACAAGTCACATGGATTTGCCAGAGGTAATGTAGTTTTTCCAAATTTTAAAGGCTCAGGTAGGTCTGGTCTTCGTGCAGATAGTGACAAGGAAGGATGTAGAAACCCTCTTCTTCCTCTGGAATTGTTTGCTCTATGAAGTCTAGCAATACTTACCCCCTTCTGCAACTTTGAGATCTTGAATTGTGAGACTTTCTGGTAGGTGTGAAAGTAAGAAGGATCATTACCCTGCCCTCCTTCTGTGTTTACTATAAGATGGAAAGTGAAGCATTGCACAGCACAGTATAATAGCAGATGTCTGTTTTTTCCTTGCTTTTTGCCCCGTTTTTGTCTGTTTCCCCCCCCTCCTTATTTTTCTTCTCTCCCCCCCCCCCCCCCTTTTTTCCTCCCCCAGATCTGAGAAAAAAAGAAATGAGTACATTTTCAACTGGCCAAGTAGATCAGCTCGTGTTTCTCTATTATTTATGTGTTTGTTGTGTCTGTCCTCCAATTGGTTCCAAGACACTTAAGAGAGTTCTAGTCTCAGCAGACACAATTAAATTCTACCATTTCCCATGTTAATAAAATGTTGAATTATTGCATTAGCATAATACCCAATTTAGAAAATCCAGTTGAATAGGCTGGTTTATTAGCCTGCTCTCAGTGTTGTATTAACAGTGTATCTCTGAGGACAGCAAGAATGAATACACCTCTACCATAGCTCCACACAATTAACAAATAATATGTAATTCCTCCTCTTAAATAACTCCTGTTCAGCCTTGGAAAGGTGCAGTCCTGTACCTCAGTTTTGGCAGGGCCTAAAACCTGTGGTGCCTGAGACAGAAAAGCTCTATAATGTAGTCCTCAAAGACCATTTCAGGTGCTATGTTAAATATCACGGATGCCCGTTTGTCAAATACATTTGCTGATACGATAAGGAACAGGAAGTTATTTGAGTTTGAGAGAGGGAAAGCATTCCTAACCTTTGGATAATCTATTGCATTGGACTTTTAAAATCACTCTATCAATCTCAGTTCCTCACTCAGTAACTTTCCGGATAAAGGTTCGGGAGAGTCTAAGGGTAAGAAAACTGTGAGCAGAATTTTCTGTCTGTAATTCACCATCTAGAGAAACTCCATGTGGAAACATAAAGCAAAACGTTTCTGTAGCTGTGCAAAATTCCTGGTGGATTTCTGAATGATGTACAGTAATCTAATCTGGAGCTTTCTGTAGGCACTGAAGTTTCCTGAGGTGCATAGCACAGTTGGTCTGTTGTGTTTAATGAAGAATAACCTCAGCTGAGAGGGCTTTTTTTATTGTTTTATTTTGGTTTAGGTGCTCTTAATGTGTTTAACAACTAACTTAGACAAGTAGATGTTTACTTGTTTGGCTGGATAAGCTTGTGATGACTTAATTTCTAGTTTTATAACAAAGCTAGGAAATGAATGAGGTGTTGTTTGAAGTCTGTTTCTCCGTGAATAATTCACTAGGGAAATATTTGATGGGAAAAGAGCTCCACAAGAAAAAATCACCACTATTTTACCCAATTGCTCCGCAGTGTAATGTATTCATCTGCTTCCAACTGCCTACCACAGTGCACCCTTAAGAGCGGTTCAGTTGATAAGAGTGCAGGAAATATAGAACTAACTTCTGCGTGACTCTCAGACTCTACTCCCTGATTTATCCTCCACGCAGATTTCTATTTAATTTTTCACTGGTCATAACAAGGATGAAAAATATCATTTGCTGAAATGAAATTTTTAAAATTCAGCAGGTAGAGATAGCTTGCATTGCAGAATTTTGAAAATAATTATTTAAAGTATTTTCTTGTCCACAATTCTGCTTCCAAATTAATCTTGGAAAACTTGGAAGGTGTAAGCACCCAAAAGAAAGCTAGGCAAGTGCTAATATTTTAAAATATCACCCAAACATGCATAAATTAATGTCAAACCAGGTAAATAATGGAAAACACCTGTAATGGATATTACCTTTTTTCCTTTCAAGTTTCCAAATATTGCCCCTCATAGGTTTTTAACAAAAGATTCACCTGGATTCACTTGGCATGTCTGTTAGAAAGTTCCTTTGCAGAAGTCTGTCTTTAGTACCATGTAAGTTATTTTGGGGAAATATTTACTTTTTTACTTGATTGTAGACATTTGTAGAGAAGTTAGGTAATATTAGATGCTTTATCCGGTAGAAAGTAATTTTAAATATAAGGCCAGTATGACGAACTTCTAAGCTCAGGTTTGATTTTGCTGCTGAAGAGGGTGAAACTCCTTGCCCAGAAGTGTGTAATACAGGCAAAAAGTTGTCAGTGTCTCAAAATGACAGTGGGCAAATTCAAAGAAGCAAATACTTGTGAGCTGTTGGATACCGAGAGGCTATCGGTTGGTGATAAAACCCTTAAGCCATACCTAATGATGGCCTGGAGAATGCCACCATTCCGATACTCTTCCATTAGCTGCTGCTCAGTGTTAGAGACAGTGGGCAGCATGCTAGGCAGGGCTTTTATCTAAGTTGATTATTCTTGCATAAATCACTTTGTGAGATGTAATATGAGACAATTTACTCAGAACAGTGATTGTAAATTGGGTCCAGGATGCTTAGAATTCATGGCCAAAAGCCACTGCTGCTTTAGCTTAAGAGGAGTTCTTGGAGCAGCGAGTTCTGCATCGTTAGTTTGTATTGTCTTCTGAGGTTCAAAAATTGCTTTGAAAAATTGGTTTCTGGATGGTTAGGTTTTCTTATGACCCCCATTTTGACTTCTAACCTTCAGATAAACAGTGTATGGAGAACAAGAGTTAGCCCATTAAGAGCTGTCTGTGCAAATCAGGTAGATATTCAGTAACATTAAAATGAAGAAATAGTACTTTCTGTGCAGTCTTTCTGATGAAAAGCTGAACATTTGAAAGGGTGAAATTGTCAGCATATACAATGTAATTTCTGCTCAAAGTGTGTGCTGGGCAGAAAAAAAAATCCCAGGGAAGTCACTGATGTGTCTAAATGATTTGAGGAATGCAAGCTTTGAGGGTCTTTAACAAAAAATTTAAAAAATAATTTAAAAAAAGAGAGACACATTTTCCCCTTCCGCTTATGAGTCTTGTGAAATGTTCTTACTGCCTTTGAGTTGCGGTAGAATTAATAATTTGATCTTAGATTTAGTATGATTTGTTTCCTGCCATGATCTGCTAAAAGTATGTAATGCAAAAATCTTGTAGTAACTAACACATTTATAAATGCAAGGGCACATCCAGGAGATTTTTATTTGCAGACCAAAATCCCAGAATTTATAGAGTCTGTCTTTGTTACTATTGTGAAGAATAGGGGGAAAAAACCCTGTGAACTCTATTAAAAAGATTGATGCATGGCTGGGAGAGATCTTGACAACTGAGGTTTCTCTCTGAAGGATTGTTTAACATATGTATAGCAAAAGAAATGCAGAGGAAGGAAGCAAATTTTCGTATGTTGTTGAAGTACTTTGAATCCAACAAAATAACTAAATGATTGAAACTCAAATTCTGTGTAGCTGAGAAAGCAAAAGATTAACATTTTACAAAGCTAGAATTCATGCCAGGAAATAAAGCCAAAAATATTTCCCAGGTATTTGAGCTATAGGTAAGCTATACAGCTATAATAATTGGGTCTGGTGAAATTACTTTGGTCACTTCTGTTGTTGAGTCACTGGCTGGGACAAGACATTTCTGGTTTGAGCTTCCAAGCTGATCGGTGGTTATGTGTTCTGTGACCCGCATGCTCCAGTAAATGTCTTTTTCAAAAGAAGTTCTCCCTCCTTCTTAAACTGAGATGTACCTTACTGGAGGAGACTGATGATTGTTGTCCTGTGGACTCTGTCTAATACTGGTTTATACATTGGAATCAGTATTTTCCCTTAAAAAGCTTTGCAGTATGTAACATATTCACAGTTGGATTGAATTTTGTAAAAAGTGCTTAGGTCAAATCCACTTCTTGTTTCTGAACACTGTTGTGACATGATACTACCTGGTAAGTTATTACTCTTCCTACTAGATATCTGCACCTTTCTGTTAGGTTGTTATTTTATTCTTCCTTTGCTGTCACTTAGCTGGATGCCAAGTACTTTGTTCTCTTACCTACATTAACATTTCTGATAAATGTTAGTGAAAGCTTGAGGTCCTCAGTAGCACAACAGAAACAACTCATGGTTCATTTCTCTGTGTAAATTAATCCTCTCTGGTCTTAAAGCATGAACAGTTTACCATTAGCTTTCAGGTAATTTTAACTTCAGAAACATTTTAGGAAACTAAAAGTTGTGGGTTTGTGGTTATAAGACAGAAAAGGGACTTGATTCCAATGATTTTGATCATTAGTTATTTTTTGTTCTCGCTCCTAATGATGATTGCAGAACCTCATAACTTTTAAACTGTATTTCTCAGCAGCATAAATCCCAGCTTTACAGTCCAAACCCAAACTGTTGTAGCAGGCTGTGTTTATATTAGAACATTGGAAATATTTTCAATCAGATGTGTCAGCTAGACATTTAGGCCCCCAAAGGCCGCTACCTCTTGTTGTGCAGAAATAACGTCTTACAGGTGGGCCAATGCTCTCCAAAGTTCTGTAATGATATTTGAAATATTATTGAAGATGACACCACAGATCTTTGAATAATATTGGTACTAATTACTTCCTGATGGGTTAGGCAGCAAATGGATGATAAAGCATTGTACTACCTTCACTTAATAGTTGATGCCTGTCTATCCCTGGGGTTTCCTTTGCAGGGTGGGTTCATTAGTTGATGTATGTCAGTACAGGTTAGCCAGCTGCATCTCTAACTTGTCTTTTACCTGCCAGCTACTCTATGATCCATCCTGAAAGACAGAGGTGCCACTGACTAGATTTCTATGCTAGACTGATGTTGATTTCATCACTTAACAAAGTGGGTAGCCACTGTCTCAGAATCTTTTCTTTCAAATTGTCATTATTGTCTTCAGCCCAGCTGTTTGCTTGGCTTTGGAGGAGGCAGTTTGACAGCCTTTATTTTATAATGTTTTGTTCAGTGGGGTTGGTTACAGACATTCCAAGAGACAAATGCTGGTGAAATGAAATGATGGCTCATCTAATATTCAATTACGTATGCGTCTGTCATTTGTTCACCTTGGCTATCTGCCCAGCGCAAATAGATGCTTATTGTTCTCTAAATAAATTATTCTGCTTCTAAGCTGCTTTGCAATTTGATACTTACAAGAGTTCTGTGTTTATTTGCTGGCACAGGCTGCTCTAAAGATATTCAACCTTCTGTGTTTTGGCTTCTGTTACGCTCATTAACTTGAAAAGTAATTATGCAAATACCAAACTGCATTAAATGCAGGCAGGCTTTTATTTACTTATAAACATCTCAAAATTTAAATTTTAGGGCATGCAACTGAAAAATATCTGCACAGGGTGAGAGGTGATGCTGTCTCCTCACCTATTGCTGCAACTGAGCAGCAAGCAGTAGATAAGCAAAACTGTTCCATTCTTTGCCTTGCCTGCTTATTGAAAGGAGGAATGCAGTAAATTGGGCTGCAGGCATCCAGTCACCATGGGATTTGGCTGCGCTCACAGTAGGCAGGCACTGAACTGAATCTAAAGAACTTAACACGTTTTTTTTTTTTAGCCCATGAAAATAAAGAGGTAACCCTGGAGAAAAAGAGCGAAGTGAGCCGAGATAGAGATGTTTGAAAGGTAATTTGTTTGAAAAGCAACATAGCCTTCCAGCAGACCCACAATAATTAATAAAAATTTTAAAGCTTGCAGGGTTGGACTGATTCTGGTCTCTTAGTGATATTGATAAAATGTTGCCCTATTCAGGTGATCTGAGTTACTGTTTACATGAAATGGGAATTGGAGCTTTGCTTGGCTGTTGTGCAGAACTGTGTACTGCAAATTGCATCTCTCACGAACTGCTGGGTATAGAAGGCTGCTGTTATCAATGGGTAGCCAGGGGTTCAAAGGGATTTTATACAGTTGATGCAAATTGCAGTCTTATCCATCTACAAAGAAATGTACTACAGCAGGGGTGTCAAACTCATTTTCACCGGGGGCCACATCTGCCTCACGGTTGCCTTCAAAGGGCTGAATGTAAATGTAACTACTCCTATATTTATACAGTCCTAAAATTACATTTTGCCCTTTGAAGGCAACTGCGAGGCTGATGTGGCCCCTGGTGAAAATAAGTCTGACACCCCTGTACTAAAGGAATGCAAGACTGGTGAGCTTCTGGGGAACTACAGACCATTAGCAAAAACCCACATGTCCTTGAAGTAGGTATAAAACATTACTGTCTGGGAAAGGGGTGTGAAAAGCTACGAGTACTGAAGGAATAATTGGGCTTTACTGTCTAGAGAGCTCAGACATTTAGATTTCTGCAAATATCTAGCAGTAGTTTTAGATTGCAGGTGCTTTTCATGTGCGATCATCAGGTCCCTTTCAAAATAAGCTTCTCAAAATTAGACTCTGCTATAATTGTTCAATAGGTTTGAAAATGCAAACCTCTTTAATAGCTTTTACTCCTGTCTAGAGACTTTGTCAATATAAAAATATGCTGTCAAGGAAAGACTACACAGAGATCCTGGCAAGAACATACGTATTAACCGAAGCAACACTAATAGCTCACTGGCTAGCACAAGATAGAGTACTAAGTGCTCTCAGAGTTCAGGTTTTGGGTTTCTTGCCTGTTTGTTCAGGGTCTTCTTTTGTTACCTTAGCCATCCATAAAGTGGGAAGAATATTACTACCTTGCAGCAACTATGTGAAGCTAAACCAGAGCCTCAGAAATGGAAAGTGCAAAGGAAAAAATGTTATATTAATAATAATAAATATACCCAAGTTTTATATTTTGTCCAAGATCTCAGGGACAGTATTCATAACACATGATTTTCCATAAAGGGATTTCTTCCTTGCTGAAGGTAATACACAAACATACGAATGCACAGAAGAGCATTGAAAGAGCTAGTAGTGGCCCTGATCCTATGTCCATTCTCCTGTGAATGCCCTGCTCAATAGGACTGGGGCAAAGGTAGTTGTACAAATGTTTAAATACGTATACATATATGTGTGTGTTTATATGTGCAAGCATAGATGGAGATGTTTATAAATATGTGTGTGTGTAAATATATAGATAGATATGTATATCTGGTTGGTATAGCTGAAGTGAAAGAAAAAAATCATGTAAGATCATCCCTGCGCAAAGGAGGACATTAGTTATTACTCTTGATTGTTTCAACACAGTAACTTGTGGTGGATGTAGTAACTCTTGCTCAGTGAATCAGAGCTGCTGTGGCTTCTGATTTTACTTGCAGCTACTTTTAACAAATTGATACTCTACAATTCACATAGATGACCTTCACAACAGTCAAGTAAACCTAACCATTATGAAGTGCATAAGGAAATAACATTCTGTGGCCCTCATTCGTGTAATTCTTGTCCTGCCTGTTGCCAGTGTGCTTTGGTGTGTGTATGCACTTGGTACTTCAGCTGCATGAGTCTGAGACCAAAAGTGTGTATGTACAGAGTAACTTATTCTGAGCTTAGAAAATATGCAAAGTGTGATATAGGCTCCTGCAGCTCTTTATGAACTGTTATTGAATGGTCTCACAGGGAATAATAATTGGAATGTTAACTTACAATGTAAATATGTGATTTATTTCCTTTGAAGCTGCAAAGGTCCTTCAAATACAATGGGTTTTATAATATGTTTTTATGTATGGCATAGCATTTTCCTTAGGTCTTGGTGCTACATATGGAGAAAGAAAAATAACAAAAAGGCAGTGCTGTTGTTTTATTATTATTTGCCAGAAAGCAATAATAGTTTGAAGAGCTCACTGTTACATTTCTGGCTGCTGTCTTCAGTGGAAAACAGGATAATGCATAAGAAAGGACACACATTTTCCAGTTCTTCAAGAAAAAAAAAAATCCCTGCTTTCATTTTTTGCCTATATGTTTTGTATATGTGGAGCACCGTGATTATTCTTCTGCTTCTCACCCCTGTCTTCAGTTTTCCCATATTCATCTGATGTGATTATCTGCAAGCAGAAAACAAGAATGTATTAAAGTACAAAGAGGTACATGTTTTTATTGTTTTGAGGATAAGTTTTAATTAGTGTCTGTTTGCAAAAGAAATTACCCCTCGCAGATATATTTTCAAAGCAGTCAAACTGTCTTATCTGTGTTAAACTTTGGAAAGTTTAAGTACTTATTTTGGAGGCAAAATGGAAATTGAGTTCTTTTTTTTTTTTTAAAAAAAAACCAAAAACAAAACAACAAACAACTTACATTGAAGACAACAATTGCCTGGTGGTAAACATTACAGTGATTAATACAATATACAGTCATTAGGTTCTGACAGCTAGTCATTTAGGGAAAGAATTTCAGATATGACCACAGGATTTAGAAGCCCACATCCATTAAAAATCTTTTTGCATTTGGCTTCCAAGGTAATTTTGAAAAATCTCCTTCCAAAGGTTTAACTGACAAGAATGAATGAAAAGTTAAAAAGCAACAAAACAGTAGTTAGAATGATCACTGTTTCTGTGGTTGACAGTCTCAAGAGACAAATTAAGGAACACAGAGTCAATTGGCAATTGTGGCAGGTCACTGTGACCAGCTGCCAGTGGCTGCTGCCATTGAGAAGAAGGGGTGGGGGAGCACCTCTTCCACAGTGGTACTACCTGTAGCAGCTAGTGCAAGGATTGCAGAATTTCCAGCATTTTCCCTGTTTTTCTGACTGCATCCTTAGTGCTTCTCTTTCCTCCGCCCGTGGCAGATGCAGCGAAACCCTTTATCTCTGGGACAACCAATTTTTCCCTACTCTGTTGAAAGTCTCCAGGGAGCACTGAATTTCTTCCTTAGAGGATTCCCTGTCACTTGCCTTGTGGCACAGTTTTGCATGGTTTTCCAGGGCTGTTTAATCCAGCAGTTTGGTTGACAAGGCATCCTTCAGTTTGTGTCATTCATCCAGGATCTTCCACAACCTCAATACACACTCGGAAATATCCCATATGTTGTTAATTCCCTTACCCAGAGTAGTGCAGTGTCATTCCTTCAATTGACTTTTAAATTAGGATCCAGTTGACAAAATTGTGAACATCTTTTCCCTGTTTAGCTGTTCAAGGGTAGCCGGCCTTTGTCCTAGTTGCTGCTCTAGAAGTGCATCTTCCAGTCTGATGTCATCTGTCAGCTCTGTCCAGGTATCTTAGATACCTTTGGGCACTTCCTGAGCCTAGATTGAGTCAACTGTCATGAACTTTTCTTGGGCAAAGAGATCATGCCATCTGTAGCAGCTTCTGTGATCATGTAACAAGGATATCGTGTTACTTCCATGGTGTTTCACACACCAACAGATGGTTGAAATCGAGAAAGCTGTGATTCAGCTGTAGGCCAACAGCCATGCTATTGGGCTAAGAAGAGAGAGGTTCCCTCACTCCTAAAAGTAGAGAGACTACATTGTTCTGTTTTGCTCGCGAGGGTACATACAGATGGGAAATCTGCTTGTAACGTTATTAAACAGCACCCTGAGGTTGAAGAATCTCTTCTGTGGTGCTTGATATTTCAGGGTGTAAGTGGCATGGCATCAGCTTGGTACCTGGGCTCCTGTGACCTGTCACAGCCATCACAGTTACATTCCCTCATAGACCTAGTAACTGTTACACATGAAGGGTGATATTGCTCTCACTAAATATCCTACTTAAAATACAGTGCCATATTTTCTTTGAAATAGAGTTCCTTCGAGCTTTCAGTGTAGTGTAGCTGACAAAGTAAAATAATCTGATGTTATGCAAAAGGAACAAAGGTAGTTATTTTTTAGAAGATTTATGAAAGTCTGTCATATATGCTGCCTAATTTCCATTTGCTGTGAAACTCCTTGCTTCTGTAAATTACAGTAGATGTTAATTGAGTTTGTGTTTCTCTGGAATATTTATATGACTGTGCTGTGTGCAGAGGAACAATTTTCAGAAGAAAAATCAATAGAGCTTTCCAGTGTGTTAGATATAAAAAAGAAACTGCTATGGGTCAGTGTTTTAATTACAGGAAGTGGAGCAGTCCAGGAAGGTGTCATTTGTCATTAAGAATCGCTGAGTGAGTGGGATGTCTGAATGCTGTTTCGAAGCTAAAACTTTTACTCTCTAAATGTGACAAGGGACAAGAGGCCTGGAAAGGAACAGCACTTGGTGCAACTGATAGAGGAAAAGGCTGTGAAATGTGGTTGGAAACAGAGAATAGCACCTACTCTTCATGGGAGTCATTTGCACTATATGCACCACAACTCCTCAGTACACCCTTTACTGAAAATTTATCAAGGAGTAGCCGTGAATTAAGTATGTGCTTTTTCAGCAAGTCATGAAAAACTAAAGGTGCCTTCAGCAAGGGGTTCGTGATGCCTAAAAGGTGTTAAAGTGTATTAATAAAATTTCTTAGCTTTGACACGTTTTCGAATACCTTCCCCCTCCTTTAAACTTTTACCTTTGCAAAACTTTTCCTGCTCTTCTAAAACCACAGTAAACTCATGTCCAAAGATGTCAAAGAATATTCTTAATTTTCTGTTTGCTTCCTCTCTTTTAATTATTCCTGCCTTGTTCTAGCATGAAAGCTTTTGTATCTGACTCTTCCATACTCTTACTGTGTGTGTACAGAGAGATTAGTGCAAAGGCAGTTTCAGTCCTGAAGTAATATGAATTACAATGACTTGCCTGATGCAATCATGACACAACATCCCTGCTAGAAAAAATGCGAAACATTCTGCATAGGCCAAGGAGTTGCAAACTGAGCTAGAAAGAATGATGTATGGAAAAATCCAGGTAACCATTAGCTACTATTAGTATGACTTACCTAGATAAGTGAATAGCAATATTCCACTTAAGCAGTCTTCCTCATTAAATACATGAAGTAAAATACAATTGCGGAGGCAAGAAAGTTAAGTCAACTGTATGAAGTCTAGGAAGAATCTACAATACCTTACAGATCTCACTCCATTCTCCTCGGCCACATGCATTGACAGCACGGACTTTAAAAATATATTCTGTATTTGGATCCAGGTTGTGTATCTCAAGGTTCTGCTGCTGTATTTTGCTCAGCTGACCAGCTAGTTGCATCTGGACAATATTATCAGAGCCAATATGAGCAACTTCATAAAACTCTACTTCAAAGAAATCCATGTCTTCCGTGGGACAAGTCCAATAAATCTGTGAAGAGAAAAAAACCAAACACCCTGTAGTACACAAATAAGTTCTCTTTTTTTTGCTCATTTTCAGTTTCGCTTTTTTGAAAGGCCCCTCTTTGGCAGATTTTAATTTTAAAATGCCAATCAGCTGAAATTCTAACCATAGCATGAAATATTATGTATGTGGAGCATATGCAGTTTGTGGTCTTACCTGGAAAATGCTAAGCTCCCTCCTGGGAATTTCATAGTACCCTCTTCTAACACACTAAAAGTACCGCAGGCTGACAACAGCCAGCACTTTGGAACATGCACTTGGGATCTCATGCAACTGGCATCCTGATCTTGTTAGAATCCGTGAAATGTATAATGAGGAAAATTACATAGATAGGATGTGTCACATTAAAGGCCAAGACCCAGAATTAAATTATTTGATCTACAGGTATTTAAATATGGACATGGTACATTTATCTCCTCCTGCATTAGACCTTTCTATGTAACATTTATAACACACGTATAATAATATAACAACACTACAGTACAGTAGGAATGTGATACAATTCAATGCTTCAGTTTATCTCAAAAGGTGAGTTTGAAATGCATTGTCTCCTATAAATAAATTATTTGAACTGATATTGTAGTCTTATTTACTCAAACTCGTATGGGTTCAGACTCTCTAACAGCTTGAAAATATAATGGTCTCTTGTATACATTTAGAATTTATTAATGTCTTACTTTGGCAGACCTTGAATAAACAACAGTCTGGTATATAACAACAGGTCCTGGGACTGATTCATCGTCTGTAGGTTCTGGACTTGAAAATCTATCGATCTGTTTTCTTTCTTTTCTTGGAGTTTCACGAGCTGTATCCTGGTACACACATACTTCATTATTCTGTGTAGGATGATGGGGAGGTGTAGAGCTTGGACTTCTGACAGTGTCTTTAGACCGCACACCTAAATCAAGCATGGGATTTAAAGATGGATTTTGGAAACCTGTTGCTTGCTTGGATTCGTGAGTATTTGAAATATGCCTTGGAACCATTATCTCTGGGTTAAAAGAATAGGGATATTTTTCTGCTTTACTTTCTGACTGCTTAATTCCAGTAAGAGATGGGACAAGTCTTTGTAAAACACAAAAAAGTTCATCAAAGTTGAGTTGAAGTTTTCTTAAAGGATCTTCTCTTAGATATGGACTAGGTTGGAAAATGGAAGGTACCGCATTTTCTATTTCTTTCACTAAGGAGTGTGCAGATTGCAGAAACACGAATTGGTTTTCCTCCTTAAGAGCCTCTTCAGAGTAGTGAATGAGGCCGTCCATATAGGATAGCTGACCGGTTGTATGGTTTATGTATTCTGAAATTTCTTTCTGCTTTCTAAGTTCAGTGTTTTCAAGCAACTCCATCATCTCCTTTTCTTGTTCATGAAGAGCCATACGTAATTTTAAGAATCCATTTCTGATCTCCTTGCTTTTGTTGTCCTTATAGATCTTGAAATTATTTTTTAACAGGAGAACTTCCATTAGATCTTTATCAACTCCCTGGTGTACTGTTAAAAAAAAAATAATCAAGTCAGCAGTTCCAAATTCCCATTAAAATGTCATGGTTACAACAGAGAAAGAGTGACGTTTAAAAAAGGAGGAGTTTGGTAAAATATGACACAAAAATAAAGATTCTAATATTTTTCTGTCATTTCTGCTGCTGGTAAGCCCTGAGGGCAGTTGTTTGAGTTAAAATGTTCACATTTTTGTGTATAAAATTTGGCAGTTAATTACTACTTTATTATTATTTCCTTGCTCAAATTCATCTACACCAAAATGAGCTTAATAATTTTTACTTCATTACATGGGAATTCCTGTAGCTTAATTAATTGTAGCTCTGTATTATCTTTGAAAATTCTCTCTGCCATTGTGAGGTTAAAATAATATCAGAGAAATTGTCCATTTCTCTGATAGCTGTTATGTCAATGTGTGATTAACTCTTCTGACACTAAAAATTGGTAACTGTGAAGGAACAGAATCAGAAATACCAAAGGCTAATAGTAAATTCCAGTGGCATTCAGCTGATGTCAGGAAACAATGTCACATTACAAAATCCTGCACAAATATTCTACATCTCACTTATTTTCTCAAGCTTAAGACTGTTTCAAAATTGAGAATTTAATACTTCCAGGCGTTTCTCATTGTGCGTGGTTCACTTTTACCTTTCTTAGTGTTATTTTCCATGCAACTTCATTATATCCCAAACATTCGTGAAGCTATATACAAAGATCAAAATTAAAATTAATTAATAAAATCTTAGTCTTTGTTCAACCCCTTAGTTGCTGTGGATCGAGGCTTAGTTAAAAGGAGTGACATTGCTGTGTTACCTCAGAAAAACCTAACTGCTTTGTCTCTTGATCAGCATGTGCATAAGCGTAAAACTGACTGAAGAGGGACAATTCATAACTTCTCTGCAGAGGAAGAAGCAGTTCCCCTTCAAGCATGTATTTATGATTAAAAAATATTCACCATTTTATTCTGCAGATGTAACTGGTGTTTATTGCATGCTGGGTTCTGCAGTATGAAATGAACTTTCCCTTCCCTAGATGCACAATTTCTGTTCCCATCCCACATACATATTCTTCATTCTCTAATAGTTGAGTCTGGTGGACAACAGGATGACCATGAGCCAGCACTGTGCCCTTGTGGCCAGGAAGGCCAATGGCATCCTGGGGTGTATTAGAAGGGGAGTGGCTAGTAGATCGAGAGAGGTTCTCCTTCCCCTCTACTCCGTCCTGGTGAGACCACATCTGGAATATTGTGTCCAGTTCTGGGCCCCTCAGTTCCAGAAGGACAGGGAACTGCTGGAGAGGGTCCAGCGCAGGGCAACCAAGATGATTAAGGGAGTGGAGCACCTCCCTTATGAAGAAAGGCTGAGGGAGCTGGGGCTCTTTAGCTTGGAGAAGAGGAGACTAAGGGGGGACCTCATTAATGTTTATAAATATATAAAGGGTGAGTGCCATGAGGATGGAGCCAGGCTCTTCTCGGTGGCAAACAATGATAGGACAAGGGGTAATGGGATCAAGCTGGAACACAAGAGGTTCCGCTTAAATTTGAGAAAAAACTTCTTCTCAGTGAGGGTGATGGAGCACTGGAACAGGCTGCCCAGGGGGGTTGTGGAGTCTCCTTCTCTGGAGTCATTCAAACCCGCTTGGACATGTTCCTGTGCGACCTCACCTGGGCGTTCCTGCTCCAGCAGGGGGATTGGACTAGATGATCTTTTGAGGTCCCTTCCAATCCCAAACCTACTGTGATACTGTGATACTGTGATGATGTCACCACTATGGCCTTGTTCCTTTTGTGTTTCTATGACGGGAACATGCTACCTTTCTGAGTCTTGTGCAGTGCAGAGAATTAATATAGCTTTTCAAGCATATGTTAAGTTTCTTTCCCGAGAAGGCATGGAGAAGCGTGAGAAGCAGCAGAAACACAAACCTTGTCTAAATTTTTCAGTTGTGTCAAAGAGGGAAGCAGCCTCTCTTGAACATGCAACTGCCAAGGGAATAACCTCGTGATTGTTGTGCAGCGAACTCCTGCAGAGCCCACAGATCAGTTCATGGTCATCCATACAGTATTCAGAGATGTTTGAGTTGCTGTGAAATAAGCAGCGCCACTCTTCATGATCTTGTGCTCTGGTTAAAATGTGATCTTGAGTGCCATACTCATTATGATTTAAATGCAGACATTCATTACAATAATTAATTCCACATGTTCTACATCTTCTGGTTGCCACTCTTCTTCTCTCCCTGCAAGTGTCACAGTAGACTGTTCTTTCGCTATGGTCAAATCTCCACCTCAGAAAGCCATGTCTGCGCATGTATTTCTTGGCTAGTTTTGCTCTGAGGTAATCCTTTCTCAGATGAATTTTATTTGTGTAGGGGAGGCAATGTGCTTTGTGACACACTGGGCATACAATGATATAGAAGTCTTCAGTTACATCAGCTCTGGTCTTGCTTTTAGTTATGCACTTCTCGCAAATGCAGTGATTGCACGGCAGCATGAATGGCTGGAGAAACAGCTGCTTACACAGGGGACAGGCAAGCTGGTCGTGGAAAGTGTGGCTGAAGACTTTCCTTTCTGATGTAACGACAGTTGCATTATCCCCAGTTCTAAACCTTGACATGACATCTTTTAACCTAAATGAAATTGAAAATCAAACAACAAAAACCACAAAACACAAGAACTCAAATAAAATATCTGAATAATAGGATACAGTCTAAGACATGCAATTATAACATAAGCAGTTCTGCTTATGTTATACCAACCATTCTTGTATTCTGACTGGATATTTATTTAAACAATTGGGTTATCGCTATCAAGAATCCATTTACTTTTTTTCTTTTCCTTTTCATGATTATTTCGCCATATGTTGAATACTGTTGCCAACAATAACAATAAACAGACATCTCAGTCATTGTAGGTCTTGGATGAATTTGGTGAATTATTGCTGGTCGCCAAATGAATAATGCAGTTTGGTTTAGTACAAAATGAAACTAATTTTGTCTCCTTTTCTTGTTTGATTATTTTTCAAAATGGAAACAAAAAATAACTAGAGTGAAAAAAAAAGAGCATTTTGTGCAATTGAAATGAAACCCTGTATTTTGTTTCAGGGGGTATTAAATGCTTTCTTTCATAACAACATTGGTAATATTTTTCGAATATTTTCTTTTTAATGAAAACAATAAATGTCAACAAGTTTTTCTTTTGCGTTTTCAAGATGGAATATTTCCTCAAGAATGTAGCACAAATAAGTGTTTCACCATTTAAAAAAAAAAGTATTGAAGTAATTTCTCTTTAACGTAATAACACACATTTGCATATGATCATGCTATTTTCCTAATTTAATTTAAGAAATTGCTCACCTCTTAATTATTTGATTTCTAGAATGAATGAAGTTTATGCTTAGTGTTAGTAGCAGGCTTATTATCATTGATTCTTCATGTTAATTTCAAAGACTTTCAAATGGGGATTTTTTTTTTTTTAATTATTATTAGTAGTTTATTGTAGAAGAGGACTGATTTTCAGGATGTGCTAATTCCTGCTCTTCAAATCCTGATAGTCCTAACCTGTCTCTTAGCCTGTGAGCATTATCTTTTTAAAAAGACAATATTAATTTTCTTATGCTTCCTTGAATACTTTTCATAGCCTTTACAGGAGCATCATTTTTCAAGATGGACACTTGGTTCTAGGCCTCTGTGGTCTGGCCCTCTGCCGTGATTCTCTTTAGCATCCATGTTGTTATTGCTTCCCTTCCCCTTTCTCTCCTCGTATGTTCAACCATGCTATCTGCTTTTTCTGTCACTCTGAATAATCATAAACCCCCCCTAATAAATTACAGAGAAATAATCTTTTATTGCTATGAGGATTCCTTCTGGTCTTCAAAGTTTACTTAGGTAGGAATTAACCATGTGTTTCCAGAGGTGCTGTCAATTCCTCTTGGATTGGTCCTTCTGTAGTCTGGAGTTCTTCTGACAACTTCCTTTCTGCCATCCCCTTCCTCCACTGTGCTCTTTAGTGTAGCATTTCTGTAGTTAATCATCAGCCTCTTCTTTTCTGCTTTCCAGTTTTATTTTCTAAGGTCACTACACCTTCTTTTCATTCCCTGTGTGGTATTTCTAAAGCCTTTGTAATAATTTCTCTGTTTTTTGTCTTCTTCTGAATATAACTGCCTCCTTCTACTTCCAGTTAACGGCAATTTTACTGCTCTTTGTTTTACTCCCATTATTCCTGTATCTTTGCCTGCAGTCCCCTTGCCACAAACACCTTGCTGTTTTCTTCCTGGTTTTAAGGTTCTCTGTATGTCTTCCTTCTTGTTACTACATAAGTGTTTACATTGTGAGAATGTATAAGCATGGATTTTTCTTTTCCTCTGGAATTTAGGTGGTTCCAATTACAAGTGTAGTGATGTTCTGGAGTAGTCTTTGACCCAGTCAGAGTAATGAGTATAAGAGTTCACTAATATGAAGATTAAATTACTTTTTCTCTGTCTTGAAAGAATGTTACCCTGTGGTTATTTGAAATAGCTCCAACAAGCCAACAGATCATATGATTCTAAATGAAACACATCCATTAAGAGATAATGTAAATTAGAAAAACAAAGCCCCAAGAAATTAAGAGCTCTTAACTCCACTTACGGAACAGTTCCCGGTGTCCTTGAGTGATACGGCTCATAAACAGAGCTTCTGAAGCACTTGCATTCGTAATATTGACATCCTGAGTTCTCTTCACTGCAGCAGCAGAATTTGCAGTCTGGGTCACTTGCAAAAGAGCAGCAGCACCACCAGCAATTTGCACGCTCTGCACAGGAGCAGTGGCAGCACTGGCAAGGCTTGTCTTCTTCGTGTGGACATGGGAAACAGCTGCAGTTCTGCTCATTGCTAAATAAGAAGCGCCAACACAAGCAGCATTTTTTCCTTCTGCTGCGGCCAGACAGGTAATAGCAGCTTGAGTAGAATGGCCAGATAAAACAGAGATGCCCATCTTCATTCATCCCTCTGTCAGTTACCTGGGAGAAAGTTCATTGATCCTCTCAGCTTCTCTGCACGCTATAGGAACTGAGCTCTACAAAGGCATGAGTTCTGGCTGTTGGACCAGCTGTGTGCTGTGTCAACACGCTTCATTCCAATGGGAAAGTGATGTCACAGTGACATATTCAAATATGGACACAGGCAGAATTTTATGCACAGGTACCTGATAAAGTAATCACATCGTCTATACGTAATGATAACTATAATTGTTCTTCCTGAATTCCTTGAGAGCATTTGTCTCATTCTTCGTTAATTGCATGGGGAGTTTGTACACTTGGATTAGATACCCGAAGGCCACTATCTCGTTAGGCCCACATACTCCAAAGGCATTTTGTTGGCTCAGCTGGGTGCTGTAAGTAAACCACCTGAATCGGGCCCCAACCAGCAATAGTGAGAGGTTTCCCATCAGGCCCCTGTAAGACTATAACTAGCACACGTAAAAGAGCCTTTACACTTGAGATGCATCTTGAAGCATATCCTCGTAACTGTCTTAATTATTTTAAGCCCTTGTCTGCAAGTGTTTATGCTTTTGAACAATGTATTGCATTTGTTCTCTCCAAGGCCTGAAGTAAAGAACTAGGCTTGGATCGCTCATTTGCTGTGGACCCACCTCTTCTCCTACTGAGTCCAAGCGTATTTCTTGCCCTTCCTTAAGCTGGCTGCTCTCCTATAAATGCAGCATCAGACATATTATTTCAGTTATTCTGTAGTTACTTTGTAATACCTATATTTTCTTTCATTTAGTTGATTTATTTGAAGATTTATATAGCATTTTTACCTATTTATAAATATGGTAATTTTAAATAAAAATTAAATTAGTGCAAAGAATATGAGCTTCTCAATAGCACATGCTTACTACAGTGCTTATATGTAAGCAGTTGGTCTCAATTATCTTAAATGTCTTTTCCAACTTAAGTGATCCTGTGTTTCCATTATTTCAAAAAAGGAAATCTACTCTCTAAGAGTTATCTGCAACTTTCATCTGAAACAGCTTTTTCTCTTACTTGAAACTGTAAAGGACAGTGATATCTTTGTGGTACGTATTCAAGAATACTGACTTTAAATGCTGGCTGCTGTACTGTAGGTAACTAAATTCTTTCAAAATTTAGCAATTCAACTTGTGTTAATGGGTTAATTTATAATTGGGAATTACTAAGATAGGTCTTGACATATTTTATTGTAACTGCTCCTTTGAGTCACTTTGCTCAAAGTCTGTTCTACCTAGAGAAATTTTAATTTACTGATCCAGAGTCCTACAGACCATAATGACTCTGTCATTATGTGTAACCGTTTACGTGATGGGCCATAATACGTTCTTTAGAATGGTTATAGCCTATTGTGTCAATTGGATTTTCATGCACAAGTACTAGATGTTTGTGCTGAACGGTTTTCCATGGTATAACCTGGACCTTTAATAGAGATTATTTATTCCGTTTGTCTTTCCAGTTTAATCAATGATAATCCTTTTTTTTATTGTCCATATTTTATTTTGTGATATTGAAAGGCTTTTGAATTTGGCCATTAGAAAAAATGTATCTTCTGATGCTTGTATGCTTTTCTCTTGCAAAATATTTATTACTACATGTGGGCTTTTTTGAGAAAGGAAAGGTGGAGGAGTAAGGAAAGAAACAAAAAGTGTCTTGTGTGCCATGTGCTGATAACTGGATGCCCTTTTCCAGTTTTTCATAGTACAGAGGTTAATAACAACTCGTGCATTTATCATTCTCAGGAACATATTTATTTTTCTTGAATTCTCTGTGAATTGTGTTTTTCCACTGACTCTTGAATAATTTTGTCTTCTGCCACATACAATTCCCATAACTTATTTCCTGCTGTCCTTTAGTGCTCCAGTTTTTGCTTTACCAAAATACTTTAATGGGCAGCCTGATTCCTTTGCTGCTCGCAGTGGTGGCCCTCGCTGTAACTACCTGCAGGCACACAGCCAGTTCTGAGATGGTCCCATTTCATGAATATGTTTATTGTCTAGCACATACTGAAAGACCAGATCAGACTGGCTGCCAGAGAAACTGAATTAGATGCAATAGCTGCAACCAAACTGGCAGACTTTTAACAGTGTTTGCATATATGTTCCCCCATGCCCCTGTTGTGTTTGATATGATTGTCATTTTCATCGTAGTTCTCATGATAGCCTGGCACAGTGTGGTCAGGACATGGGTTCAGTTTAAATTACTTCAAATTAGTTAGATGTGGTCATTTATGCTGTACTTCTATTAGCTGTCAAATAACTCGGTATAATATTTTCTAACTGGCAATTTATTCTGTTCTGCTTTGGAAGATAACCTGAGATTGTTGCCTTTGTCTTCTTTCTTTCCCCTTTTGCTCTACCTCCAGGTATCTCACTGATATTTCTAATACTGATATTTCTAACACAAATTTGAGACTGCACAGCATTTAGTAATGTGCAGAAAGAAGCTTGAAGAAAGACCATATGCTAACCAGTGGCATAACTCTTGATTAGTGTGTGTAATAACACTACATATCGTGGATGTATTATTTATAAAATGGCTTTTTCTTTCCATATTTCCACAGGTTATGGTGACATGCTCAGATTAGAAAGACAGAAACTAATGAAACTAATTCACAATTTTTCTTTATATTCTGTACTTTCTAACAGAGCAAAGTAGTACCTGACTCCATTGTTCTTTTCTGTGCCTATGAATAGTATCAAAGCCTTCTTTTAGTGTGTTCGTTCGGTCAGTTATTATGTAGAAAAACAGCAAAAAAAAATCTGCTGCCTTCAAGTGCTCCTAGAAGTGTAATATAAACTTGTGAGTCAGGAAGAGAAGAAAAGAGGAACCATTGTCTCCCTTGGGATGGGGAAGGAATGACCCTTCCTATAAAACTGTGTAGTCCGGCAGGATTCACTCTCTAAAGGATACTGTGAATTGCAGCGATTTAATAGGTTAACTGATTGCAGCACATAGAAATGTCTGGTTTGGGGAAGGTTGTTCACAGAGTAAGGGTTTTCATCTCCTTGAGCTGGAATGTCTCTGTGCTGCTATTGAGACTACAGAGAAGAAACTCAAATGTTTTAGCTTGAGCACTTTAGCTAAAGCAGTGTTAGCACAAATATAGCAGCTGCAAACCAACACTTTTAAAATTTGAGGCCATGATAAGTTAAAATGTGCTGGACTGCATGTTAAACAATTGCCTGTGGTTACCAACTGCCAAACTTCTTTGAACTTGTATAAAAAAATTGTTTTTTCCTAATACAAAATTTTAAATAACTAGTACCCAACTTACTAGTGCCAAAACTTTGTCCTGGTCTGTAGTGATTACGTGAGCCGGTGATCATGCTCTGGCCCTCCTTCAGGCTGCTCTGTTGGTGTAACTGCTTTCCTGACCGTAGCACCAAGCTTCAGCCTCCCTTTTTAGTCTATTTTTCATGCTTGTCTTGGTTCTCTGCTGGCCATCCCAACTCCTCTCCTGATGAGCTTGGCTCTAAGCAGTAACTAGCTTATCAGGAGGCCCAGCTGAGCAATGAAATATGTGTTAATAACTTTGCTCTGTTTAAAAGGAAAAAAAAAATAATCACTCTATCACACTGCCTAGGGGAAGAGGGGAAAGTACAAATGAAGTGGACAGAGGTAAGAGAAAAGGCTTTATGGATTTAGGCCGGGGACAGCATAGGAATTAAAACTGTGGTAAGCAGAAGTTCGCTGTAATCAGGGAAGGAGTGAAGTTTCTCCTTCAACCCAAAAGTTTCTTCTTCTCACCAGCTGAGAAGATTTATGACATATGTAAAACAAAAATAAAATGAGAGCTTTTTAGAAAAACTTGTGAAGAGGGGGGGGAAAAGGCTTCTGGCAAGGAAAACAAGTGTAAACACTTCATTTTTAATTGAAATCTGAAGACAGTGCTTGCTGTTTATGTACCCCTGTGGAGAGGATGGGGAATACGCCAGCCTACATGCACTGCAGAGGTGAAAACCTTCTCAAGCAAAGTTGCTTTGTGTCTAAGCTTGCGCTTGAGTCCGTGCTGAAACTGTGTGTCATGGACTGTTAACTTCAAGCAGCTTCTCACAGAAGCCATCCCTGTAGCCCTCCTGCTGGCAAATCCTTGCCACACAAACCAAATCACCTCTTCTACAAGAATATCACAGAAACATTTGCATAATTGCATGAGGCTCGTCTCTACCAGTTTTCTCATTAGTAGTAAGGTTAAGGATGCAGAAGTCTGACAAATAGTATTACTCACTGGAAATCCCACTCTTTATAGCATCATAGACTGTTCCTTATGCTATTTTTTCTGTTCCAGATTTAAGTTTTGAATATTTCTCTGACTGGTGTTTTGGAAATGCATAGGACTCTATTTACATGTCCTGTGTCCTACCTTACATAACACAAGAGGTGAGAAGGAAGTTTTCCATTGTCGACAGTTTTTCATTCTGTTATTTAACAGGGATTTAGAGAATGAATGCTTCTGCCTAAATGATTAGGTTGCTATACCAACTATTTAAATTATTTTTTCCCTAAAGTGTTTTTATTATTACTGTAGGGAACCTAAATGCATCAGTGCTATTGTAAGTGAAAAATGATGCAGCGTTTACAGTCATTTGGCTTACAGTTAGAAGTTATGATAAAGGAATTAACTTAATTTGCTCTTTCGTTGTTGGCTGCAGAAAATACTGTGTAATTACTAGCTGGTATGCTCCATATCTGCCTCAATACCTGATTTGTAGACATCATGATCCTCTCAGTTTGGTGGTTGTTGCTGTTGATTCTTGGGCATTTTAGCCTGTACCTCCTCCAAATAGAAGGACAACATCATTCATGCTGTAGCAAGATAGTTTAGCATCAATAAATAATAACTTCTGCACATTCTAAGGATAATTTTATCAGAGCAAAATGGTACTTCAACACATACCAATGCTCACCATGTTCATAGGCTGGGATTTAATGGCTGAAATTCCATCTCTTGGAAAACGCTCAGAAATATGTATCAAAAAATTAAGCATGTTTCCTGAAAGACTTTTTGATAATGTGCCTGCATTACTTGGTTTAAATGAAGGTAGTACACTTTCCATTTAAGAATCTTTATAGGACAAATCCTCTTTCCTTCAAATAATTTTGCAAGAATTTGCTAAAAGGCTTGTATGGTGAACTTCAGTGTATATTATATCTACAAACAGTTCACTTGCAGCAGGAACTACTCATGACAATATGAGTCTCTTAAGTCATAGCTTTTTTCTCTCCTCTCTTCTCTGTCTGAAGTATAAAATTTTGCAAGTAGGAAAATTAATTTGCGATTTTCTAAGTAAACTAAAATGATCAGTAGCGTACATTCTGGTTTATACAGAAATCTGTTCCGATGCAAAAGGAGGTATTTCTAAAACAGCAGGTAAACCACAAATGGTACACTGAATGATAAAAATAGTATGTAAAAGATATTTGTGTTTGGCTCTGCATTTGATTCTTGCATTTGAAGACCCATCATGACAGTTTTCCTGACTGCCACCATCTTCTCACTGAAATAGCAATGCTAAAAGAGATGGCTTCTTAAATATGTCAACTTGTTAAGATTATGACAATGGGATGTTTGGGTTTCTTTTGATCTCAGTACTGTCTACGAGATTTTACTGTGAGAGCAGTCTGTATGATTATGTCACTGAGATGGAAGAACTGACAGGAAAATATAGGATGAAATCCTTTTTAGGTTAAAAATCACTGTATCAAACAGTGAGAGTAAGCTTTTTTAAAGCTTCAGGAGGAAAAATAAGTTTGTAGCTGAGGCATTTAAAGAAAATATACTGTAATATCAATGGAATTATAAATCAACAAAATACTAGACATTGGGCAAGGATTCCTCTGCCCTCTTATGGTTAGCAGCTGCTCAGTAGTGGAAAACGAATTGCGGTTCTATCTCCCTCGGCAAGTAACTTAACCATGCTATGCTATAGATTTCGTGTGTAACTTTCTTTTAGGATATTGGTTGCAAGGCTTAATTGTTAATGCTTTAACTTCTTCATGGTCTGTAGCCCTAAGAAGGCTATGTACATGTAAGGGGCTGGGGTGGCAAATGAAGCAGTGAGATTTCCTGTTGTTGAATCCTATGGTCTTGAAGTGTCATACAATATTATGTGGTTTCACATGTTTTTTCCCTGTCATCTTTCAGGTTTTTTGCATAATCCCATTATTAAATAAGAAAAAACCCACATGGGTTTGGACCCAAGCCAGACATGTGAGTTAAGGAGCTAAGCGCTCAGGTTTTTTCCATGACCAATATCTGACCCTTTCTTTCCAGCACTGCTGATTCTCCCTTTGTTTTTCACTAGTCTTCCTCCAACTGGCTTTATTTTCAACCATTTTTTATCTTGTTGCCACACAATTCTAAAAAATAATTTGGCTGATGACTAGAATCTCAGAGGAGCAGAGTATAAAAGCTGGTATAAATAACTTTGTTTCAAATAGGAAGAAAATGGCTCATTGTTCCTTATTACTTTGGGTTCTTAGACAGAGTAGCTGCTCCTCAGATTTGTTCATGTTCATTGGCTGATCTGAAAAAATCCATTAACCAACAATAAATGAGTGCAGACCAAAAAGAGAAGGATTAATAGCATGAAGTTCCTGTATGCTGCAGAGTATAATAGGCAAGGAAAATATGTCTATTTTCTTGATACATGATGATGAATGCTATTGATTGCCACGAACTGAAGAATTTAATTATTTTATATGCAGACCTGATATAGCACTGTATATTCACGTCTTTTGAGTAGGATACAAACAATAGAGTACATTTTGATCCTCAGTCTCATCCCCAGCACACTGAGTCCTGGGCAGTAGAACATATTCTTCCTTCTGTATTTTCAGCTGGATTCTTTCCTCCCTGGTTTATGAGGACTCTAGCACTGTACCCTGGAGAACTTTGCCAATTAAAAATTACTCTAGTTTATTGCAGCTAGCTTTATTTTACTTAAGTCCTTCCTATTTTTCCTTGTGTAACTTTTTTATTTAGGTATAATGCTTTTGGTTTTGTGGGAAATAATGGTTGTACGTAGTGGAAATAAATTCCTTATTAGTTATTACTGAGGCCCTGCAAAGTCCCCAGGGAGTAGGAGGAACACAAAAGACATTTGTGTTCAGTGGGATGAGAATAGTTTTGGCATTAAAGCTGTCAAAATTGTGAGCACTTTCTGTGCAGAGTTGGATATTGTCAAGAAGACACTTCTTCTGTGTTCAGGGAGTGCTCGATTTGCTGTTCACAAGTGATGGCAAGAAGATGTGATGTTGAATACGGCAAGTTTACAGCCCCAGAGTTGCAATTTGTGTGGTACTAGAGCTTGCCTAATTAGTGGATGTCAGATCAGGGTTTTGTCTTAATTCTCATTTATTAGCGCGCATTTATCCCTAGAAATGAATTAACATAATTCTTCCTTTGTTTTAACCAGACTTATTTTTACTGAAATTATCTTAATGAAGTATCTTGAGCTTTGCGAAGAAAAAGGTTGCCTTTCTGCATAAAAATGTAAATACTTTAGGAGTTATCTTTACAAGGAGAAACAGAAAGGAGGAGTATTTCTTCATCTAAATAGCAGCAGATGAAATATCAGCTCAATGTCAGTCACATGAACCCATCTTCAGTTACGTAAGCCACGCATATATTGCATGGAAAGGCTGAGTGTTTTCTTTCTCAGTACAGTATATAGATGTGCTGCTGATTTCTGTGGAGTTACAATCTAAGACCATTTTATGGTCTACTTCTGAAAGGTGTATGTGTCACTAATCCATGACAAGTCTGTGATAAAGTCTAGCTCTTATATTTTAGCTGTTAGAGAAAAAAAAAGTAAGTGAAATTAGAGGGCAGGCTCATGTACTACTTGCAAAAAAATAGTTAGCATATTGAAAAGCTAATATTTTATTAATTGAAAAAAACCCACCTTTTTCTAAGATCCCTTAAAAGTAGCTGCCCTCAAGCTTTTGGTAAAGCAGCATTTAAAATAAGTTCCTGATATCCCCAAGATGTGTTACTTTTGTTTGATCTCTATTCAAGCTTACAGAACAAGAAAGGAGAATAAATTTTTACAGTCTAAAGTATCTTTATGGTAATCCATGTTATGGAATAAAGCAAATTATGTTAACTCACATACAACTGTAATGTTTGTATTAAATCTTTAGTCTTAAGCTGGATTTAGCATTTTAATTTTGATCCATTTTTGCAAATAGACTTTGACACTTTCTGTTCATTAAAAGCATTTTGTCACTGAAATACAAGATCATATGGCAGAGAGAACTGAACGTGAATCAAAACATATGGTTTCCTTTTTATTTCACATGAGAATATTGGTGTGCACGAAAGCAGTATGCCAAATTCGTCAGTGAACTTTGATTTGATGAGAGTGAACCTGTTTGACAGGAGTTAATTTGCACAAAAAAGTTCTCATGAAGTTGCTGTCATCAGACCTCAACTCAGAATTAAAATGTGATCTCTATAGGACTTTGTATCTCAGTCCTTGACAGAAATATTCACTTTAGTCGTGGACATAGTTGATGAGACAGTTAAATTTGTTCCCTGTGAAAGTAAACAAAGCACTTGTCCTGGTATTGTTTTCTTGTTTTTGCAGGCAATTAGGACCCAAGGAAATGGATTATTTAGAAATTGTATTTATCCCTGTAATTATATTTATTCAAACTGAAATCACAGTGATTTGTTCTTCTTGGTACGTGGCTGACAAAAACGGTTAACACATTGAAAAAGAAAAAAAAACTTAAGACAATAACATTTTCCCACCATATTTAATGGGTTGTATTAGTACTCTAATCTTCCATGACCATAGTAGATACTGCTATGTTTAATGTTGGATTATAGGTCAGTCTTGTTAGCACCTATAGCAAGAATATAAGTGCATATTGTTCAATTTAGCAGGTCAATTTAAAACCATTTAAGTTCTCCACTGGCCTCTGTATAATGGACTCTTTAGTTTGGAATGTTTGAAGAGTCCTGCTGAATCAGCACAAGTGCTCGAATGTGAGCTGTGCTGACATTACCAGGCTCTGGTAAGTTGGTGTGTGATGGCAAGTTGGGCCTTGGCTGTTTGCCTCCACTCTGGGAAATCAGCTGCCTCAAAAGTAGATTCCTTGGTCTCACTGAAGTGTGGTTCTCCATCATATTTGAAACTTATGTCTTAAATCTTAGTTGTCTGTCTTTTAGTTTACATAAGGCTGAGATAGCCTGTTTTGGAGCAGAAACTTTAATACAGGTTTCTGTAGAGTATGTAAAAGCTTCTGAAACTGTCTGCCAACCAGGTATAGTCACTTTATTGTCCTGAAGTACGTGTACAAGTACAAATGGTTGGAGAATACCCCAAAGCTGAATAAAGAGGAAAGCAAATATAAAGTGAGAATTCATCCAGTTCTCAATGGAATGAAACAAAGATGCCATACTATTTTCCTAAACTGTTATCAGACAACCTCATGAGGAGATTGTAGGCTCTTCCTAGGGAACAGTTTAAAATGTGTCATCATTTCCCGTTCCATAAAGAAGTGTTAGTTCGTCTGAATTCTCAGCTTCCATCTTCCTTACATCTTTGTGTTTTCTCATTTTGTAACTTTATAACAGTGAATCATTAAGTTTAACAAATAAGTGCAGGTCCTTCCTGCTCTCTCAGCTTCTGTCTACAGTTTGGTTTCCCTCTTCTGAACTCTTCTTGTGTGTTGCAATATTTCCATTTAGTGCTTATGTCAGACAGCTTAGCACTTAGTCTCACTATACAATAGGATGTATCCTCTAAGGTGGTGTAAGAAACTGTGAAGCACAAAGCAATTTGTTTTGCATAACTAGCTGTTGTAATTGTTTGTGCTACAGGAGAGTCTAGAGAGCCCAGGCATAGACTGGGACATTTTATGAACCTGAAGCTAATTCACCACTGAAAGAAAGTAAGTGAATTTTTTTAAAAAGCAAAACAAACAAGCAAACAAACAAAAAACCAACCACAAAGTTCTGAAAATCTAGCAAATAGAGTGGGTAGTAGCAGATTTTAACATGTCCGGTGTCATATTTTGTATTTATTCTTGATGAATCACTGCAACCTCTTTTAATTCAGAAGTTGTGCTAAATTTGTAAAGTTTAAGGGTAGATCATGTGATTGATAAAGCCTTGCTGTTGTAAATACAAAAAATATCTTCCACCAAAATGCTGTCCACAAAATTCTAATATTACAATGCAAGAAAATGAGATTAGAAGAAAAGCTTTATTTGCTTTCAATATTTTGACTTATTTTGGCTGAAACATTTTTCTCACTTTTTCTTAGGAAGATGTAGATAAAACTACCATGGAGGCTTTTCATGTCCAGAAGCAAACTTAACAGTCTTTTTACACGAGTCTATGCTGTACTAATGTTGCTAGTTTTGCCACTAAAAGGAAGTTAGTTCTTTTTCCAAAGAATTTGTAGTCTGAATATAGCTGTATAAACACCACAGGTGTTGGGCAAATGCAGTGGATCTCGAGAGAGCTATTTCTTTGCTTCAGTGATGAGACAACTTCACATTCCTGACGTTTCTGATTCCTTGGCTTCTGAACATGAAATAAAGAGGCAGGTGAACTGCAGTGTGTTTCCTAACACAGGCATAGACCCAGGCTCCATGATCTCTAAACTGGACTCTTCACCTAGGCTGCATTTGGACAGTCATTAGACAACAAGTTGTCTGTACAGACTAAAGCGTGTTCCAGAAATTTTACGGAAAGAATGAGGCCTAAATATCTGGGAATAGCATCGTCAGTCATAATGTGTGACAAACCAAAAAATGGCTTTTTATGTACAGGCAGAGACTGGATCTTGGAGTACTTACTAGTTTCAGGATATTTAACTCCCGTCCTTGCATACTGGGTGTAGCTGTATTTATCTACGTAGTAACTGCAGTCTCTGTTTGCCATGAACAGGGATTTAACTGCTCTGCTGCCCGTGACACTGTAAGGTCTACTTTGGACTACAGTATTAGCTTTATCACAACCTTTCATTGGAAAGTTCCTCCTTTATGAACATACTTTCCTCTAATGAATTCTTGTTGTGTATATTATGTTTAATGTACCTTTATTCTTATCAACATCAATAACAATCCACTGAACTCCTCATCTTGCCACAATATTTTAATTAGTTTTACTTCGAGGCTTGAACAGCTGCTACCCAAGCAGCAGCAGGCAGAGCTGTCTCTTACTGAGCCAGATCACATACCAGCACTTCCCTCATCCCTCTTTGATACTGTCTCAGATCATTTCTAGCACTGAACAGTGAGTCTGGGCAAGATCATCTCACTGGTATGCCAACGTGACATTACTCAGTAAAGTAAATGAGGAGTCAACTTATAGACACCTTTCTTGTTCTGGCAGCAAAAGTGATAATTTCCAGATTTACTCTTTTATTATCCTTAATACCTATCTTAAAGACCATACAGTGATTCGTAGTGAATATGCGATCCATATGCCCACAACAAATACTAGCCTTCAAACTAGAGCAAAATCAGAATAATTCTGTTCAGAAATAGGAACCCAGCAATGAAATATCTTTTAAGACTGAAAGGAGGAAACTGTATGTCAATCTCTTGCTATCTCATTCAGGTGACCAAAGAGACACCTGAAAGATATGTAGGAACCTAATTTCAAACTAAATTAAATACTGTATCATGTTCCTTTTCACTACAACTTTTAAGATGGGAAGCTTATCAATCACTCTTAAAAAAAAAATGTGTATATAGTGTATGCACACTATAATGTATAAGCATACGTATCTGTATGATGGAAGCATATTTTTTAAAGTCTACTTTGTTCCAAACATTTTAAGTTACATTATAGGGTGCGGGGGTGAAGAAAAAGAAGACATAGATAGAAGATTCTAGTCTTTGGAGTTAGTAGTGTGACAAACTTCATAAATACTAAATATCTTAGAAAACTATCCCAAAACTTATAAAGTATTTATGGAACTCAGTGACTGCGAAAATCATTACTGCTGATATTTCATGTAGTAATGTTGTACCTTTTTAAAGAAGATGACATTTTTATTGGAGTTGCTGCCGGTAACTATTGTTTTGTACACAAAAGAAAGCAGCAGCGTGTCTGTAAGAAAAGTATAAGGCTTCAATAGTATCTTGAATGATGTGAGACATTATTGTGTTTCCTACATACTATACATATCGCTGAGTTATGAAATAAAGATTAGCTTAAATCTGGTTCATTTTAAACACTTGTCTCGATTATAACTTTTCTCTATGACAACAAAGTTAATACAGCATACAGCGCATGAAGAAATGTGTCACACTATGAGCTAGGTTAAAATGTAATAACAATTTGAAAAGTTCTCTGCGTTTGTTTAGTTCTGTGCCGTTGCTGTAACAAGCAGATTTTCTGAAAGGGCTGCCTTTCACATGTTTGATGGAATTACTCCTGGACAATGTTGGTTGCTCCGTTTTGGGTTTCAGTATGCCAAGCTCACCTGAGTTTAAATACTTGCAAGGTCTGTCTGGTGTAATCCTGGGACACTTGTCTGCTAGCCTTTCATAGATATGAGCAATTCATTCCCATTGCTGTGTATTCTCAGGCTAACAGGTACATTAATTGTACTGTTTGGATGACAGAAGCAGATATCTGTTCTACATCTATTAGAGATTTCTGAAGCACTTAGCAAAATAATAAACAGTTTCTCTTTGGGGTTTCAGTATAAATTAGAGCAAGTTATTGCTTTCTAGAGTGTAGTGCCTATTCCTTTAAGCATAATTTCTTTGCTGCCACATAATACAGCTTTTTCTTGTTACTCTTCAGTCACTTCCCTTCTGACACTCAAGTTTTTCTTTCATGCAGCTCATAAAATATCTTTTGATAACCACAATATTTGTCCATTGACTCTCATTAGAATACAACATCTTCCCCTGAAGGAAGGGAATTCATGTCAGTGTTCAGCAAACTTATTCCATTGAATCTGTACACTTATTTGAATCCCGCAGTTGTTACGCCACCCTGGCCCTGGAAATCAAACCCTTACACACAGATGTGCTGCTTTTCTGCTTTTTTTTCCCCAGTAAAGTTGGCCATTTTTTACATCAGAAGATGAAAGGAAAGAAAGAAATGCTCCTCAGCTCTTATTAAGAAAAACTACAACAATAAACAAAAAAAACCCCAACCAAACAACCTCAAAAAAACAAAAAAACCTACAACCATCCAAGCAACCAAAAAAAAACCAAAAAAAAATCTCGGCACATTAAAGTTAACAATAATGGAACAAAACCAAGAACATGACCCAGTAAGGAAACTTACCGTGAAGCAATTCTTTAAAGTTGAGAAACAATTTGGAATAGCTTTTTCTGAGTAGTCAACTAACTTGTTGAGAGAAAAATGCTGTTGATACACACCATTAAATGATTTTTCTCTAGGTTATTTCCTTCTACCCTGCACCATGGACTGTTTCTTAAAGAAATGTGTTTGTCTTCACTGATCTCTTACTATTATTTTCAGTAGAAAATGAACCAATCGGTCAAAAAAAATCCTCTAATTAATTCCTATACAATGATACTTAATTATTTCATGCACAATGAACAAGGCATAAATGTAACCTTGGATTGCTACAGTGACTAATAGCTTATAAATTGGCAAAGGACACAATCCTCCAACCCGTTCCTCATGGAAACTATTAGCTCTTATATGAATCCTATTGAACCCATGTGCGAAATGTTTCAGGAGATGGAGTCATGATTCAACTATCAGATCCATTTTGCAAGGTCAAGTGAGGATCATTATGTGCAGTTGGTCAGGTTGCTGCTGCTGAATGTGGAACATGTTAAGTGACCTAACTGGAGGAATATCTTTTGTTTTGAGTAAACCAGTACTGAGATAAGTGTAAAGGACTGAGTTTCTCAGCAAAGTCTCTCATCCTAATAGCTAAGAAAATCATCATCTCCTTTAGAGGAATGGATAAAGAATGGAAATTGTGAAGAAACAATTTTGGTAATATCAAAGACAGCAAAATTTGAAATACCGTTAAGGCATTGACAATTCAGTTTCAATATCCCATAGTAGACCCCTGAATCTTTTCCAACACGTTCTTTCTCTTCCCTCGTGTCTTAGCTCATCTCGTCTCTTTGCTTTGTAAGTTTTCCAGTCTAGTCATTGATTCTGTTTTTTGCACAATGCCTTGTGCCATAAATCCCTCGCCATGAGTGAGATCACAGTTTACCGCTTCATTTTGTTTTGGCACAGAGTAAATACTGCTTTTATGCTGAACAGTGCATGTGCCAGATGAGTGGAAATAGACAGTTGCAAAGACATGCTCCATTTAAACCAATGGACTTGCCAAGTACTCTTTTTCAGGCTTAACAAGAACATTCAAGTCCTTCTGTCTCATTAAAAAAATACCACAGACAGTGAAGGTAAAAGGCAGAGCTGTAGAGCCAGGAGAAAGTAAAGGCAAATAGATTACATAGAGTTATAATATGGGGTCTGAAGTACTACTAGAAGACTGTAAAGTTCCTAGTTAAAGAGACAAAACGTATTTAATGTTTGCTTGAGGAAATAATCTTTGTAGTTTTTTTCTTCTATGAGCAGTAGCAAGAATAAGATAGACTATTCTAGATACAGATTGTGCAGGCTATGCCTGCCCACAGTGCACTCTACATAGAGCAGGTCTTCTCTCAGCAGCTAATTCCCTAGAACATTTGTATAGCTCAGTAATGAGAAGTGTTTGGGTTTGTGGCATGGCTTTTCTTTTATTTTTCTTACCTTAGAAATAATAAAGAGTGATAAAAAGTTTTAACAGTGAAAGGAATGAAAAGATTTAGCTGCAGCCAAACCTTGAGGTAAAACCAGGGTTGTCTGCTTCCTAATCCAGATTTTGTCTCTGTTTTTTTTTTTTAGAAAATATTCCTACTGTTTTCAGCTGCCTTTGGTAGATAATCTTTTAGCAAGAGAGTTTCAGACAAAAGGAAATGTATCATTGACCTGCCTGGGGCATATTCACAATGAAAAGCAAGCACAGAGGTCAGAATCTGGTGATGGCAGGAGGAACTGATAGGTCACACAGAGATGCACATTTATCTCTAAGAAAATTGTGTCCCTTTAGTGTTTGCTGCATGTTTCTAACCCTTCTGCCCCTTTCTGCTACCTTGTGCCCCTACTTGTTTCCTATAGTGGCAGCACAAGAAATAAGGATTTTTATTAACAATAATGTACATCTACAGAGATTTTTGAATTGGAGAGCACAATAGATCTGGTCATCTATTTTCTTTCCTTGCAAGGTGAAGGGCAGCGAGATTTAAATTTATATTTTGCAGAAGAAGCACAACATGGAGCTGACATAAAACAAAAGACACCAAAACCACAGTTGGATACAACAAAGTACACTAGAATAGACAGTGGTAAATGTTTTGAATTAAGTACTAACCTGATCGTATTCTTGATGTAGGAGTTCCATGAATTTAGTAATTTCTTTAGGGTGAGGAGTGTGGAGAGCAAAAAGCAAAGAAACCAGAATGATTTCTGACGTGTTCTTTGATGACTAGCTTGAACCGAGATGTACAAACTTGTACCTTGGAGATGTACTTTTAAAACGAAATCGATCATACCCATTGATGAATTCTCCAAGATTTTCACTATAATTTGATTTATACCAATGTAGCATAAACTTGATTTCTTGCCTGCGTAAAAAGGATCAATGTAAATTCACTGTTACAAAGACTTATTCATGGGTACACAGTAGTTTCTGTCTGCTTAATTAAATCTGTTATATCAAAACCGAATTTCAGTTGGTGCAAAGTTTGTACACAGACTAGCTGGGAGGTGCTATACCATTTAGTTATGAGACTCTATCAGTGGCATTCCTAAATGGTAAGACTTTAGAAACACACTTCTGAGACGTTTCCTTAACATTGGCAATGCCATTTCAGATGTCCTTAATGACATTATAATTTTTTTATTGTTGTTGTTTGCTATTTCCTTCCTTCCCAGAAATGCCTCTAAGGCTTTTCAAAATAATACAAAACTCAGGAAAAAAAATCACACACAATTATTTGCCTGCTTTCTCACCACTTCGTTATCTAAAGAAAAACTTTGCAAAGGAATAAGTTTTGCCTAAAGAAAATTAAAAGGTATGTGAAGTTGCTTATCTAAAGTCCTAGTTCAATGAAACAAAGATGAAAGCTCTCCATTTCAAGGACATCTATTCAGTTTTTAAAGATAATTACTCTGCTTACATGAGTGTGTGTGTATCTATACAGTGAATCATTTTCTGGGTAAGAGGAAAGATGGAATAGAAACAGTAGGTGTCATAGCTCACTAGAACAAAAATAAAAATGAAATGTGCAAAACTTTTTCGTTCTCTCTGTTTTCCTATAGAATCCATGTTAGGTGTATTTAAAGAACTTGATAGCTTTGTGCCCAGTTCAATCATTTTCTTGAAGGAACGCACATACAGCTAGCAGCTGTTTAAAAAGGGTGTATGTCTAGTTGGTTTCTACTACCAAGGCACCAGAGCTGATACAGCTAAGCTACAGCATAAACCGTTACTGGGGTTTTTTGGTGTTTGTTGTTGTAGGTGTTTCCACTGTCCTCTACTTTCTTCAGTATCTAGCAGGTGAATTCATGCGGGCTAGAGACTGGCATGTGATCTCCTGGTGAGGGGACAGTGAAGTTCCCTGTAACTCCCGGCTTAGACCTGGATTTGTTTCATTTCTGGAGATTGTTTTGTATCACCACAGCATTAACATGTTCTTGCACTTTTACTATGAGATTGACTATTTTTAAGTCTAGAATTCCCCACAGTACAAATCAATTTGAAGTTTGTCTTCTCTGGCAAGTTGGGCTAATGGAATATTTCCCTCACACCTCCTCTGTTGCATTTGAGGGACAGCTCTCAAACAACAGAGTTGGTAGATGCACTAAGATCTGATGGTTTAAATGCCCAGATGTCATGGAGGCTGAGATGGGTAGAGACCTACAGACATTTAGAAGTGTTTATGTGACAAGATTAAGAGAATTTTTAGAGAGACCAGTGGAGAACCTAGACAAAATAGCTAGGGCTGATAGCTTGCTTTTTGAACCAACAATAATACATGAGGAAGAGAAGGTGAAACTGGTGTGGAAATTATGGTCTTTGGGTGAAGGTAGTGTAGGATAATTAGGAAGGAAAGTGTGATTCAATTAGGGTTTTTTACTTAGGCAGTAAAAAATATGAACTAAACAGTAAAAAATTTAGTAGTAGATGAGAATTGGAAGTCAAACTGTAATTCCAGAAAAAAATATTCTTTTCATATCTTTGTTTGTGGATACTAAATCATGTATTAAACAAAGTGTGCATCTCATACTTCAAGGCGAGTGCCTGAGGCACAACAAGCGAATATTTTCGAAAGTCCTATATCTGTCCACTTTTGCCCAAAGCCTCTGGAAATATTACCGTGGTTGCTATCCCTGTTCTTCAAAGGGATCAATGCGCATCTTCATTTATTTGATCCATGATAAAGAGGTGAAAGTACAAGGGTATTTCATTTTTAGCAAAATATGATGGTGCTGCAGTTGAAGCAGAAAAAAGGTATCCATTATGGTGTATACAGTAACTATATCTTAATATACTCTCCTGTATATGTGTGTGTGTTATACATGTTTTCTAGGAGCTTGGTAAAGTTTAATACATTTCCACCTCTTTCTCTATTGGAAAACAAAACCGTTAGAAAAGTAATATCTTTGGAGTTCTTGATTTTTGTATATGTGTGTCCGATTCCATTATTTTGTCCAATATAAACATTAGGGTACTCGGGTATTGCGCCTTCAGTTATGCCCCACCTACATGTTATTCCAATTTGTTATTCTAATATATAGAACAGTTCCGTTGGAAGGGACCTACGTAATCTTCTAGTCCAGCTGCTTGTCCAGTCCCCTCTTTATTCGTACAGTCAGTAATTACACATTCTGCTGCTACTGTACTCAAAATTAGAGACGAGAAATTGATTTTAAAGATTCCATTTAACCGAAGTTAGATGCCTAAGTATTTAGACTCTTTCAAATTACCCTACTGTATATGGTTGCTGCTCCCAAAATCATTAGAGGAAAATGTCCACATAGACTAAGTGCTGCATGAATGTGCAACCTGGGTCAGTCCCGAGAAGTTCATAATCTAAGAAAGAAGTGAAGGGAGGAGTGTTTATTACGCAATTAAAATAAATAGAAAAGCTATATTTAAGAACTGCTATAGCTTTGAGGACTTTAATGTTGAAAGAATATGTGGTTTGCCCAGTATCCTGGAGGAAACCAGCTGTGGTGTTTTGATTCCTTATGTCAGTGACTTCTGGGTCTGATTGCAATGTTTTATTTATGCTACAAATTTGTTTCAAAATGGTAGTAGTGACTAAAACAGATATTACTTATTCTTTGCATTTTTATTCTTAAAAAAGGAAAACAAAACCTTTAGTTGATTTTTTTGCCCAGAGTCCAGAAAGCAAAACCCTGTGGAAATCACCCCTTCTTAAGCATCAGCTCTGATCCTAGCTATGAGGATGAAACCTTCCAGACAAGATGTTTGCAGGATTTTTTTGTTCTTTTGGTAAGCTCTGTACTGTTTTAGACAATTAAAAACAGGTCCTGCTCACAGACACCCTCCTATGTCAAGGAAGCTTTGGTATAATTGCAGTGGAATAAAATTATCTTCATTTTGGAGAGAAATAAATGTTGGTTACAGGTGACAGCAGCATAGCACAGTGGAGTATCATGCATTTCTCATTTTTACATTTACATTTTTACTTTGCGCAGAGCCTGAGATGACACTGGGCTTACTTGCATGTTCATCTCTGTTCTCAAATAGCAGTATTTTTTAATTTAAGGAGAGGCACGCAGCTCCATTTAAAACCACCCAGGACAACTGAAGCTTTGTGATATGAAAAGAATTATGACAATCTTCATAAATGTGTAACTTTCAAGGCAAGTTGAGGAAAAGAGGTGGTTTTTAGCAGTGAGAAGTTGGTAGTAGGATTAAAATGAATTTTTTATTTGAGGAAAATCTTATTTGTGAGTGCAAGAGTTCCTGCTCTTTTCTTGACTGTATCACTTGGGAGTATAGGAACTGCCATATTGCATCAAACCAGTCATTTGTCTACTGCAGCACGCCCTCACCAGCAGTGACCGACATTAAATGATTCAGAAGAAGGCAAGGAAACCTGTGAGAAGGCCAGAGTGAGAAACGCTGATCTTGAGGAGAGTGGTTTTTACTCCCTCCGGATTTTATTTGTTTTTAACCTGATGAAATGGATAGAAATAAAGCCCAAAAACCATCATCTGTTTGTGATGGCATTTAAGTTTTCCCTTTTCAAAATTCATAATACGTCACAAAAGCTAAAGAAAGTGCTTAAATAAGAGAGCAAAGGGAAAAAGGTGTTTGGCTCCATTAAAATGAACATCTAATGCAATATAAGAAGAAACGATTTTTCTTGTTTATCATAACAAAAAGAATTATATATTGCTGTATGTACCTCCTGCCTTCTAGTCTACTCCCTTCCACCTGGTAAATGTGGATGTGCTTTGGTGTTCTTTGAAGATAGACAGATTCTACTCCCTCTATGTTTCCAAAGGAGGATACCTCCAGGAATGCGTGATAGTTTGCCCAAATCTAGGCGTTATGTGTAGCCGTAAATACTAAACACATCTTGTGATGCAGAGCCAGCAGAGTAGGTCAGAAGTTTCCCGTCAACAGTGCTGCACTATGTATAGCAAGTTGATGACAAAATACTTAGAGTTGAAGAAAAACATATTTCTCTCACAGAATTCTTTTTCTCACATCTAATCTGAGCCTTTATTATCACATTTCCAAGTTTTTAGGTTAACGAGAAAACCATTGATAGATCATAATGAAGATCTCTATGTTGACCTTAAATGACAAAACAGGAACAGATAGCTCGTTTTTCAAAGAAAAAGTCTCAGAAGACTGATTTGGGGATGTGGAAGACAAGAAAAAAAAAGTGTTTAATAAAGCCCTCTGGAAAGGAATATGATCTCTGTGATTTTGGTGCCTACTGCAGATATTGTTTCAAATTGAATAATTCTGTTACCTAATAGTGAATATATTGGTTCTGGTGTTAACACATATCCACCAGTGGATTACAATACTGAGATAGTTCTAGCTGCTATGGTGAGAACTAACCAAGGCTGCTTCTTTTCAAATGACAATCCTTACTAATTGAGAATTACTATTCTGTATTTTGTCCATTACATCTTGAACAAGCTTTTTGTGCTGGGCACAGAACTACAGCTCTAACAGCAATGATGATCTTTGGTCACCTGGAAAATTTAAGATGAAAGCAAATTATTCAATGTGACACCACTCGCTGGTGGTGATTCCATTCGTAGGTGGCATCCTGGTTCTACACATATTACACTGGCATATTTTACTCTTTGCTGTAACCATTCTCAGTATTTAACATGTTGGTAAATACCAGAGGGTTTTCTCTTGAAGACTATAGTTATAGAGTTGTCCTCATTATTGTCAATTTAAATCACTGTGATACACAGTGGACTTTTAAGTAGGAAATGAGTCGTGAAGAGATTGATTGATTGAAAAGACTACAGGGTAAACACAAGTAGAAGGACATGATTGAAAGAAGAGCTCACATGCATTAATAGTTGGCAAAGAAAAAAGAGAATACAATAGGGCTAAACCACCATAATACAGAGGAATACAGTACTGGCAATGACTTGCATTCCTGTGACATCCTTCATCCAGAATTGTCTTGGGACATAATTCCCACAAGTCAGTCACCTTTCAGGTGAAGGTGACAAAAATAGATTAGAAAGATTAGGAGAAGAAAAATTGCTATAGTATAAGGAAAGAGAGGCAGAACAGGCAAACCTAGTTTTCTAGAATGTCATGGCCCTGCGCTGGTGAGATTGATATTACATGATAATTTAGATTGTGCCTGGAACCTCATCTTGGGCAAATGGCTGTTGAACTTAATCCCCTCCGAACTGTATTTTGGGGCTGGTCCTGCCACGTGCAGGCAACATGTCCTGACCATATCCTAGTCTTGCAAGGGAAGTTGCCATGAGGGAACTGTGATCTCCAGCCAGTCCTTATTTTGGACTGGGTATATAATACCCTACAAAGGAAATCCACAAGTTACCTCAGACTAAAACGTGATTTCAGGTATAGTTGAGGACTTAAAACTTTGTATTACTCTCTTTTAAAACAGGAAAAATATTAAGGCAACACTGATTTCTGCCAATTGTTTCCAAGAAATCTGACAAAACTTGTGAGTTGGAAGAGTTAAAGTTGCTTCTTCACATTGCAGGTGCAGGGTATTTATCTCCAGTCCGCCCACAGGCTGAAATCATTGCAGGTGTGATGGGATACTCAATGATGGAACTGCAGATACAGGCAGTGCTGTTTGAAAACAGAAGTCTGATGAAGTTGTTGTATGTATGTTTGTACCCACACTTCCTAAACACAGGCAAGAGGAATCTTTCTTTTTCTTTCCTCTGTACACGTCACATTCCGAAAGGACAGACTTCCATTTTGCAACCACAAAGTCAGAGCCATCTTAGACTGTAAGAAGGAGAGACTATTATATCTCAGGGAATGGCGCTTTAGTGTACAGTAATTCAATTAAGAGCATTCGCAGCTTAATACACATTCAACTGAATAGTGTTGCATGCAGCTGTGCTCTACCACATGGTGGCATAAGGAGGAGCAAGCATTTGATCCTCAGCTCCACCGATTTTTGTATTCCTCATGTGCAGTGTGCTGCGTGGGCTGCTGGAGAAAATTCTATCCAAGTTGCTGCACAGCCGTGTCTGGATGCTGACTGATTACACCTGCCACATTTCATTTTTAGACAGGTTCATATTAACCTTCGGTATTGCAAAGTGTAGTCTCCTTTCACAATGCCTCAGACTGAATTCCTGAGAAGACACCTCATGTTCCTCCCTTAAAATAAAAGGCAGAAGGACATATTCTGTTTAACAAAATGATGCCAGAGGATTTGAATCTCCTCCATGTCTCCTTGCCCTACCTCTCTAGTACCGTTCTTCCATCATCCAGATATTCTGGTGTGTAATTCAATTTTAAGTAGCAGAAGCTGCATAGTTCTTATACATCCCTGTCATCTGGTGCATGAAATAAAGATGCATGCACAGCCCAGGAGGTACATGCACATCCTTTGCACTTAAGAAAAGCAAGTAACTAGTACCTATGGAATTACATAAAATCCCTACTCTGTATCCCAAATTTCATTTCAGTTAACTCATTCAGATTAAAATACTCCCTTCTTGTTGCTTCTGTTTTTATAACTTCATGTTTGGCTTCACAGTAATTCCACTGTGATGTTTTTGGTTGTGGAGAAGGGAAAATTTCTGTTTTCACTTTGTGGTCTGGTTTAGAGATTTATTCCCATTATCTCTGTACTTTGGTTTTGATAATTGATACTTTACATCATCCGAGCTGACATGCTCTTTCTTTACTGCGTATCCTGTTTCACTGGTATTACTCTCTCACCTGTGTGTTTAAGTGCTTATCTAAGTCTTAGGTTTTTACAACCTGTGTATGTACTTGAATGCCCTTTCCTAGTTCTGAAGGGATTTCAGTACAACTTGCAAAATGTGAGAAAAAACTGAAACAGTTATTCCTTGCTTGTAATGGTCTTGTGGCACTTCTGTAGAACACAATTCATACTTTTTCCATGACTTGCACCAAATCACTCCCTCAGTGACTTTTGTCTGTTTTTGTCAGTGAGGCCATACTAACTTATTCCAACTGACAAATCAGCCTGATATTTTACATTTACCCAAATGTAAATGTTTTCTGTACCATGGGAGTTCTTAAATGCAACTGTTACTTGAAACATAAACTCTCTGATGCAATAAAGATAAATTTTCAGTCTTTATTTGACAGTTTTGCATGGAATAGTGCGTGATTATTTATTCATCTAGCAGAGCAGCTTGTTCCCATCCTTGATATTAGTTCTTCAATCATTACAGCTTTTATAGTTCTTAGAATATCATAATTCTTTCTCTCCCTCTTTCTTTTAAGTATTTGAATTCTAAAGTATGTGTCTGACCCATAGAATATGAAAACTTCATCTTTGTTTTCTTACAAACAATTCAGTTGCCAGCCTTGTCAATGGGCATGATTTATTGAAGGCAAATAATCAGCCTTTGTCAGAGTGAATGGAAAGAGCGAGCGAATATGGTGATGCTAGTAATACTGAAGAGACAAAAGGAGGAATTTTTTCCTAATATACTACAGAATATTGCTGCCATAATGTGATCTTACAATGATTCTAAAAAATTGTCTTATAAAAAGTAAATTATTAGGGAAAGGGTTTTTTTGTGATGTTATAGTCCTTAGTCTACTGCTCAGTGAATGCAGATTGAGAAGCATGTTCTAAACAAGATATGCACCTACACAATGCTTAAAAATCAACGAATCAGCCTGGGTCAACAAATTAAATTACACGTGAAGAGTAATTCCTAAAAATCAAGCAATCAAGCTTTTTTTTTTTTTACAGTATTTCTAGAAATATGCAAACCAGTTTCCACCAAGGACTTGCATCCATAGACTATCAAGGCATATATATACCCATTATGGTGACCTTTATTGTATCAGTCATTTGTCCCAGCAAAGCGCAGTCACCTCCTCATGTGGAGCTGGTATAATGTTTTGCTACAAGTCTGATGTGGGAGCAGCGCTGGAAAAGCTGGTATTTTCATGAATGCTTATCCGCAGATGTACTGTTTTGGGGATCCATGTAGAGCCGGATGAAAATCTACATTGTACTAGAGCTGATTGTAGAGGAAAACTACTCAATTGACATAGTTTTAATCAAATCAGGATCAAAGCAGTAGACTGATTTATGAATGACAATAATTAACCCGCAATCAATGAAGTGCACATTCATAGTGAGTATCACCAATACAGCATAATACACCGTAATGCTAGATGCTTAGAATGTTAATAAACACAGATTTCTCAACAACTTACTATAACTAATCCAAGCAGTTTCCAGAAGTGGCAGTGCCAGCAGAGCAACTGCTGGTGTTTTCAGGCCAAGTTTGGATGCTGCCCTCTATCATTTTCTCTCTCCCCACTGTTGAATATTTCCTTGCTGCTTTTATAGTTCTTTCAAGCTGACTTCTAGTTTGTTTCAGAAGTGCCTCTGTTACAGTTGAATGTGGCTGATGATCGCCTTTCTCAGCGTTACAAGTTTTGGGGAAAATGACCTCTCAGGCAGTTCGATTACACTTGCACTCCAGACTTACCAGTCATTTTCCAAAAGGGGGTCTGTGTGAATTTGCCCCCAGTGTGCTGTCAGACTAGGTGATATCAGCCTTAGAATCAGATTCAATTTGATCTTCTGGCTCAAGCATGGAAAAAAGTACCTTGAGCAAAGCTAAAAGAGCAGTTTGTAGCTTTTATTCTTTTTTTTATCTAGCTCTCTCTTTATCAGAAGCTTTTTTTTCCTTCCTCCCCTAAATACATTTTTACTGTCTTGTCTCTAATTTATTCTGTGTCAGAAATAAGGTATTAGATATCTTTGTGATGTGAGCCTTAAAAATTATAGATGATTCTATTTCCTGGATAGATGTTATTGAAGAGTAGAAAGGCTCAAACTCATCACTCATCTGTAAATGTTCTTGGGGATATGGATGTGAACGATGACTCTTTGTTGATGACCCATAAAATTCTTCGTAACTTGGAACTGGAGATTTATATTATTTTCTTGTATATATTCTCTAATTCATTTTTGCCAATGATTCTCTGTTATTGAACATACACTCAAATAGCAACACATCTAAAACATTTTCCCACTAAAGCAGTCTTTCAATTCTTTCCTTGTTTACAATGGCATTTTAATTTCAACAAGTTCACAGTGTTATCAAATTATTAGAATTTCTACAAATGTTTGTGTTGCTCATAATGTATGAAAGTTATAGTCTTGTTTGGGATCTAAGTAATTATTAATTTCTGTTGCATTATTCATCAATTTATTATCCATCATCTATCTGAAGTTTTCCTGTGTTTGTGATAGTCTCTGATTGCGTCTTTTCTAACACAGAGGACGATGGAGTTTTCTTTTTCTGCATCAGAAATCATAAGTTCTTGATATCAGAGGAAAACAGGAATTTTCCAGAATTAACACACAAGGCCAGATTTTCAAACTTGTCAGTTTCAGGTGTCCTACTTGAGCATTTAGTGAAGGTCTGATCTCTGAGCTCCCAGGAATAGCAAATAATAAGTCTGTAAGAATCAAGTACTTTACCAGTGACTGTGGTGGTATGTAATGATTTGTTTGTCACATTGAGAAATTAAGAAATTAAACAGTGGAGAATTATTTTCAGTCTTTCTCTCTTTGCTTTTTTTTTTTTCTTCTCAGCATGATTTTGATGTAATACTGCCCATATTCAATTTTTAAAGTATGAAGTGAAAATTAAATGAAAAATCAAAATGAAACAGAAATTAAATTGAATTATTTTATTCTGAAGTGATGTGTCATTACTTATTCTTTCATTTACCAGTGTCTCTGCTCTCTAAGTTGCAACTCTGTTCTGAAATGTTATAACAGATAAAGGAAAATCCTCTTTCCATTTCTGTTAAAAAGGGCAGGTGTTTATGGGTCCAGATTTTTAATGTTGTGCACAATATTTTCAGTAACGTAGCTGCAGTTAACATAACTATGTATAAGAAAAAGTTATGCCTCAGTCACCATACATGTACAAGTCACGATCTGTACACCCAGTTACAAAATCTATGTGGTTGGTTTGTTTGTTTGGTTTGGTGGTTGGTTGGTTGCTTGTTTTGGGGGTGTTTGTTTTTTTAATTAGGTAAATACAAGTGTTTTCCTGTGTTAGATCCAGACAGGCACATGATATGTTAGTGTCCACTGCTGCCTCCATCTTCTCTAGCTAGAGTCCACATTTTATGGAAACTTCTATGGGAAGTGTCTGCAATGTTTCTTCCATTATTCCACATACACCGTCATGTTTATTTTAGCCTTTCAAACCATTTTTTTCTAGTGTAAAAGTAAAACATAACTACTATGATTGCAGAAAGTACAAGACCCAAGTTCTAGCGGTTTGCTCATGAGTGACAATTTTTTTCCTCTCTTCTCCTCTATTTTTATCTCTGTTCTTCTTGCCTTCTTTTTATAATTCAAGTACCTGGACAAAAGCTGTTCCAAATGCTTTCTTCTAGCATGATGGTCAAAATATAACCTTTCAGCATAAAAATCAGATAAGCTTTTTACATGTAGTTTTTATTTTCTACTTTGGTATTTAGAGGGTCATGTACAGTTCTAAAATCCCCAGGGCAGCAAATTCAGAGGAAGTTAGACATAAAAAGACAATAAATCCTAAAGCTGTAGTTGCAAGAATTGTCGTTGCCTTTCGTTGGCTTCTGTCAGCAGGACAGACTAGAGAGCAGGGTCAAAAAATTCATGTCCTGCGTGATGATAGATAGATGCAGAAAAGTAGAGAGAAGCTTTATGTCTTCCCCTAGCTGCCGTTCAGTGCTGGAAGCACCTGGAATCTGTAGACAGTTCTCCTGCGCAGTGCGTTTTGAGATAAAACAGACTGTGATAACTCACAAAGTTCCAAAAAATACTGTTTCATGTTGAAGTCTGTTGTAGTAGCTATATTGAAAACAACAGGAAGAACAAAAATAAAAGTTTAAAAAAATGGTTGGTATACATATTTCAAGGTAAATTAGAAGGTTTGTTGAGATATCATAGAAAAGTGCCTGTAGAACATAAGCAGAGTGACATCCACTGCAGAGAGGGGTGTACCAATGTGGACATGGAGCTTGCAGTGGAATATCCCAATTGCTAGAAACCGGTCACTGATCTCCAGTGAAGGCAAACACATCCTTGAAAATAACTTCTGAAGCATCTTTTATTTCTTGCCAGCTTTATATATTGAGTGTGACAGATTTCAGTCAGGAAAAATTCCTAATTTTGTCTGTTTCTGTGTGTGTAATCTGTGACATGAGAACATGAACACTGAACTGAACCCGGGCCAAAAGAGGAGTTCAATAAATGATGGCATACACTGAGGTCTCCTCATTGCAAAGAAGGTAGCTGTTGAAATGGTTTGTGTCAGACTGTTCAATGCTTTTAAATACCTTTGTTGTTAAGCACTTGTGAGCAGTTTGTTAAAAGTAAACAAGTAAGAAATGCACTGATTTAATTTATAGAAGGGGGTGATGTCTTTGGCTGTTTACTGTTACACTAGGATGTGCTGAAACTTCCTAAGTGACTTGGGTCCTCACTGTGCAAGCTACTACGCATGCACATAATGGAAATGGAGCGCAGTTTGTTACCTTTTGCATGACACAATATAAACAATGAGACTGCAGTCCAGCAGGATGAACTGTCAACCTTTGCACCCTAGAGCAGGTGTCTGACTTTTTGTCCCTGTGTACTGGTGAACATGGAAGAAGTTACTGTGTGTAACTGCTGGAAATAAAAATGCAGGCAGAAGTACAGATCCTAAACACATCAGTTTTTAAAGGAAAACCTTAAAGGGATCAAATCTATTGATGATCCCTTGTCCTGAGTATAAATGAGTTTCTGTAAAATGACTGATTTTGCATTTCATTTAAACAGCTGTTTATCAGTGCCTCACAGCACCATTTTCATTATCAAATTCCAGCAGACTGTAGTGTTGGCTCTCAGCATGTCTCTTGGGTATTTCTTGGCCATGTGACCAAACAAGGCCTGTTTTCCAACTTAACTCCTTTGACATCACATGAGGTATCATACTTTGCAATCATACTCTAGGTTGCAAGTCAAGGACAGAAAGGTTTCAGCAGATGTGAACCAATACAGGTACCCTGACTTTGGCTTAAAGGATAAGCTATTGACTTGGAACCAATGACTCACTCTGTTCTGTGTGGAGTTTCTGAAAAGAATACCTCTCAGCTGAGAGGAAATTCTGAAATGGAAAGTTCAGGATAAAATGGTGCAGATCGCTATGAAAATCTATGTTATGGTTGTTTTACTCTTCATAAATTCTCCTCCCTCTACATTTACTTTCCAAAGCTTTATAAAGGCTTCATTGTCCTGATTCAGTAGAGTGCATACACATTCAAAGCACTGGAGTAGCTGCATATAGTAGAAAATTGTCACAAAGCTGTTGACCTCTTTTTGATTTGCATCCCCATGCATTCCAATTTACAACCCAAATGGGACCAGGAGGTAGAAATGAAAGCAAAAAGTTGACTGTTAAACTAAATGTTATATAACAGTTTTCAATCCAGCAAAGTTGTTAAAGGTGTTCCAGCCTGCATTTTGGCAAAATTTGCGTGGTGATGTGATGATGGCGTGTTCTTATCCACACTGTTGGGAAAATTTTGTAGTTTAAGCCATGCTAGATGTTGTAGAAATGTGTGTAATTGGGTCTTTTATTTCTGTATAGTGGTTTATCCTAACTAACCAGAACAGATTTCCTTGTTCTTCTGTGTAAAAGACTATCATAAAACTAATGTGTAATAAGCTAAGCAGAGTGTCATGGTGATAAGCCTCCTCCCAGAATTCTTATTCCGTGGTGGGGGGAGGAAGAAAGAAAAGAAAAGGGGAAAAGAAAAAAAGGAAAAAAGGGAAGGAAAGAAGATACCTAGTTCTTTATACTGAGATTAGATATAATTTTTCTTAAACAATCTTTCTATCAATGATATCCTCTTCATGTTTTGGAGTGAAGAAGTGCATATCACATTCCTGGTTTGCAGTTGCTTGTTGTCGAAGGGGTATCAAGTTCATAGCACTTTGTTGTAGGGGATGACTTGTACATTATTGGAAGAAAGAAGTCTATCAGGATTGGTCTTTGGCTTTAATTAAAAAATAGCACCCAGGATATTACAAGTGTCTCACTTCATAATGGAAGTATAACACAGCATAAATTATTGTAAAATTTTCTTGCATTTTCTACAAGCAATTACTGTTTGAACATGTTATTCAGCAAACTATTCCAGAAAGGAGAAAAGAAAGAAACTTCTTAGTAACTTGGTTATATTATCCTAGAATCCACCAAACAAATGTTAAGGCTGCTTATCTATTTAGACTATTACCATATGAATTTTGTTCAGACAGAAATGAAGAAAAGCTATACAGTTGAAGGAATAGAATTAATTTGTCTGCCTGCATGGTGACTCCAAAAGCATCACAGGTCCGTACATATAGCACTCAATGGTAGCTTTTTTATTTTCATCTCTAAATTAGCTGGAAGATCTGAAGCCTGAAATGGTCAGCATTGGCTACTTTGAGGAGTGCGAAGTATTTTGCTTGTGTGACTGAACGTAGGAAATATGCTGTTTGCATGAAAAGGATTGATTATAATAAGCTTTCAGAAGTGTCTCTTTGCATGACTTAGAAAACAACTCGGTTACATTCAGAACATTCTGTGCCCCAGGAATTTTAAGGTGAAGACACAGCGAAACAGTGGTGCTATAACTGAGTAGATGCATAAATAGATAAAGGGATTAACTTGAGTCGTAAGTTCTTTTCTCTGTTGTATTCAGATCTTTGTGCACACCTTATACATATGGATGGCTTCTCTGCTTACTCCTGTAGAAATATGTGTGTAAGGAGATACACAAGGTCTTGCTATGATCATATGTTGTTCTTGTTTAAGAGGAGGAAAGTCTGCATTCGTATCCCACCTCTGATGTCCCGTTGTCAGCTTCTGACCCCCAGGTTCTCAGACTGGAGAATGAAAATGGTTTCATGGAGCCTCAATCTTGACATGTAGTCAAAAATTTCCTAAAAAAAAGCACTGAAAGTTTGGCTTGGTTGCAGTCTACTATCTCCAGTCTTAATTTCACTTTGTAGTAGAAGACAACCCTCCGAGATATGAAGGAGTATTTTTACAATTTTTCAAACAAAACCAATATATATATACCAATCTTGTTAACTGTGGCAAGTATTATAAATTGTAAATTACAGAAGACACCTCCAAATACCTGCAAAATATAATTCTATGTCAGCTTTTTGCTGTTAAACAAACTTGCGTTTTGTGAGAAACTGCCTGAATCTAAACCAAAGAAAATACTTGCTCGTGCCCCTGGGAATCAAACCTGCCAGATTTTACGCAGCTTCAATTAAAATACAAGACACAACAGATGCTCAGGCTCAAAAAACTCAGAGTTAGTTTTCAGTACTGCTGTAATACAATATCCATCCTTCAGTGCTGGCGTATTAATGAATGATAGATATTTTATTTGTTATGTAGATAAACAATTTTGTGTCTGCACCACAATGTTCTGGTATCAGTTCAGGTTGTGAGAAGCCACACATACCACACAAAGTTAAATAATAATCTAAATCACCAAGGTCTTTTGGGATTTGAAAGAATGAATGGGAATGCTGATACCTTCTGAGGTACGTCAGTTTCCTTACAGACCTTGGGGTTAGCAGCAATTCTGGTATCACGTAAGTGGACTCAACAAGTTCTCATCTAGCATCCAAAATGCAGAGGTGATATTTCCATGTCACCTATGTTTCTTCATATTTTGTGACTTCATTGCTGTTTTTATGGCTTGTTGGCAGGCGAAATACGATTTGTTTACCAGATAAGGTTTCCATTCGTTATTACTATAAGGGATGTTTTAACCAAAAGATTTTTCTTTTCTGTGACTGTTTTGTTCACATTATTACTCTAGTATATTCCAAGCATCTTTGAATTTTCTTTTTTCCTTTAGATGAAAGCCAAATCAAATCTACATGTAGTAAGTCAGAGCAAATTGACTGGAAAAATATCAGTTGCTGCAGTAGTTAAAAGTAGTATTATGTTGTCATACCAGTAAAAGGTAAAAAATATGCATAGTGACTGAGAAGCCTGTCCCATAAAGGGCTGTGTGAAGTTATTCTTGCAAAAGGCATTAAAAAAATGAGCCCGTTCTCTTTCTTCATATATACACCTGATGTTCAAAACTCATTTTTTATTAAAGTAATAACAAGTAACTAATATGATGACCTAATTATTGGAAAGTGACTTGTTCTCATAAGAAGCTCAAAATGAATTTTTTAGGACATTATTATTTGGTTTGGTCTGATGCAAACAGGGTTATTTTAGCTTCATGCTTCTGTTATATGGAGCAGAATGTAACTCTATAACAAACATCTTGTGTTCTAATGGAATTGAATAAATGTATACAAGAAACATTCATTTTTTATTATTGCTTTTTCAGCAATAGTTGTCGTATGCTGACATAACTTTTATTTTCTTTTCTCTCTGACAATTTCAGCTCCCATCTCTGGGGAAATAAGAAATCAGTAAAACATCATCTTTGCTTTTTAGAAGCTCAAGTCTGTAAGAAAAAAAAGGAAGTGCAGTATTGCTTCTGCTGCCTTAGCCAGCCAAACCGATTTCTTCCTTTTTTAATTTTTTTTTCTGAATTTTTAAAAGATCTCTGTTGGCCTGCTGCTTCTTTGGCTTTCTGGCATGGAACACACACAAAACACAGCATTGCAGTATAAAGAAGCCTTCTCCTTGTCTATTTCCTCACGGTGAAAAAAGAGGATGAAGTGTTCAGAGAGCAGACAGCACCTTGTTCCAGAAGCCCTGTTCCCTTTCAGTGAGGAGCATCAGCTTTCCTGTCCTGAGGCCACAGGAGCGGTTAAGCCAGCTGAAGACGGCTGCAGCTTGCCCTGTTGGACACAGGACTTCCAAACTTCCCTTTGATCTGTGATCGTTTCAGCTTTTCCCCATTTCCTATCTCTTTATCTATTATGTTTCACCTGACAGCTGCTGCACCATTGACATTAGACATTTTCTGACTATGTAAGTTCCCATCCTCTTGAGCTCACAATGATCAAAAACTCTGGCTTGAAGGACCATAACCTGGACGTCTTCGGTACTCTGACAAGGAATGTCTGTGTAGTCAGAGATGATCAAGCTCTGCCTGTGCTTTCAGTCAGATGCATGAGATGATCATCTGGCTCTGCCTGTGCTCTAAGTTAGACGGATAGGAGCCAGGTCCTTGCTCAAAGGAGCATATAACTTGACTAACAGGCATCCCTCCTGCTTACTCAGGAGTCTGATTGAGACTCACAGCTAACTATTTTTATAGGTTTGGAACAGGTTTACGTCCCTTGCTGGAACACATCTCTTTCCCAGTCTCCACGCAGATAAAAGTGTGATTTAAATTGCTGCTCTCTAGATGAGGACTTTTCTGTTTCTGTTCTTATCTGGTCCACGGATTATGCAGAGTCTGGTCTTGTTCAACACAAGGTTGATAGTTTTCTGCTCTTTGAGACAGCCAATATCAGCATTTCCTGTTTTTTAAGAAGGATCTTGTTCAGCCATCCATTGCAACACAGGTTTGCTAAACTACCTTGTGTTCATGCAGTTAATTTCTTGGCTCAGAAATACTGATTATGCTTAATTTATGTTCTTTTAAGTTGTTTAATTCTTGTTTTTGAGCTAACTTGGTTTGACATCTTTTTTTAAGTACAATTATATAGAACTAATCGTACAAGGGCTTCTCATTCTCTAGTAGAAAACAGGGTTATCTTCATGCATGACAGCTGACAGCATGATGCATAATGTCAAGAGTAATTAGTTAACTGCTGGTGCCAACCCTTGCTAAAATCTTCCTGAGAAGTCACTGGTTATCCAAAGCAGTCATGCAAGAAAACACATAAGCATATTGTGACTAAGCTTTAAGGAGTAATGTGCTAAAGTAATCTACAAAGTATACATAGCCTCTTCTACTATGCATGAGGGATACCTTTCAGTAACCTCAATTCTTTGGAATCTGTTTGGTTAGTGATTTTGTTAAACGCTTCTAGTCTTGCGGGCTTAGAGTTCTGCCCTTCTCCTTTACCGTGGACTTGTTATGAGCAATCTCTATGCTAAAGCTGGTTTCTCTCTTGATTTGTTTTTTGAGAACACATATCACATATGGCGCTTTTACTCTTGCTTGATTGGATGAATGCATTTCTAGGATTTCTAGGGCAAATTATGCATATGCATGTCTAAACTTCGGGTTCTGTGATCATTCATACCAGTTACGGCTTCAGGGAAATCCTATTTCGAATACAAAAGCAGGGTGAGAAAAGACCAGAAGAGAACTAATTTAAAAGCTGAGATGAGTATTCATAGTGTAGTCCTTACAGACTTGCAATTTTACAGCACCAGCCTTAGGTAGTAGGGTTTTACACTTTTTCATTGATAAAAGGATAACTGGCAAATCTGTTTCTAATAAATACATTTTAAATACTGAGTTCTACTTGCCAGTTATGAATTTACAGTTGTATGGGTCCACCTGTTGCTATTTTTTATTTCTGGCAGCAGAGAAAATCGGAACAGAAAGATTCCAGGAAACTAAATATGGGCCAGATTTTTGAACTTGGACTTTTTCCACTGCTGCAGCGCCTTAAAGGGAAGATAAAAATAGCTTTATGTCCTATTTATATTGTCCTTCACCTTCCACTTCTCTAGTCCTTGCAAAGTATCTTAAAGCCTCAGATGCTGCTACTGTCTCTATTGAGATATTCTCCTAGATAGTGTTCTCTGGAAGAGTTAAGTCATGCCCTTGGGTCCTTTGGGCCAAGAGAAACTCCCTTATGCTTCCTAAAACCTGCCACCTGAAAGGCTGATCTACAAGACAGAAATGAAGCAAAGGAGATGGTATTAAGTCCGTTTGACTCCATCCACTTCAGAGACTGCAGTGGCAAAATAGCATCTCAGGAGTAGTTATCATGAGAGCACTACGGAGCAATCCTGATACTATTTATAGACTAGAACAAAGGGTTGCACCAGAAAAGATTTTCAGTATAAACAACTTAAATCCTAAATTAGCTTATAAAATAAAAGAATAATAATAAATAGCCTGAGTTAGTGTACAATACATTAATATTGCTAGTAACAATAATCATAAAAATTATACTATTATACAATTAGACTCTGAAGTTCCTGATTTTAAGACAGTTAAATAGCTGGAAGTCAAAGAGGTATAAAATTGCTATGGTGTTTTCCTTCAGCCAGGGTGAAATTAAACAGCTTACTTTGAGATTTGGTTGAAACTATAAGTTTAATTAATTAATGGTTCAGTGCACAAGACTTCTGATAAAGCAGACTCTTTGTGGAAAAGGAAAGGAAAGGAAAGGAAAGGAAAGGAAAGGAAAGGAAAGGAAAGGAAAGGAAAGAAAAGAAAAGAAAAGAAAAGAAAAGAAAAGAAAAGAAAAGAAAAGAAAAGAAAAGAAAAGAAAAGAAAAGAAAAGAAAAGAAAAGAAAAGAAAAGAAAAGAAAAGAAAAGAAAAGAAAAAGGGATTTTTCTTTTCCCAAGAAAATTAATCAAATACTGGTTGCTTTTAATGGGTTTTGCCCCTGCTGCTTTGCCCACCCTTACCTGATCTGCTAATTAGAGTACATGTCATCAAGCTAGGATCAAGCCTCCTTCTGAAAGGAGTCCCTGCAGAGACTGCCTGCCTAACTTAGGCTGGAAGTTTTCAAAACCAGTTAGGGAAAGGGAAGCAAAATAAAAAGAATGGAGCTCAGGGGAAATAACTGAATATGAAAGAAACATAGATTTTCAAGCAGTTCAAGTACTAAGATGTGGCTATAATTGTAGTATTTTATTAATCTTCTTTCTATATAGTGAATTTTCTTTCTTAATCTTATTTAAATATATGATTCTGTGTTCATTAAAGTCAATGGACAAGATTTTGTGGCCAAATTTGTAAAGGTCTTGTGGCAGATAGATCGCTGTTGGAATTAGGTTCCTAGATGCTATTGAAAGTCTCACTAGGTGCTAGTCTACATCCCTAAACAGTTTTGAAATCACCGCATAATCATTTTCATTAGGTCTGTGATCAGGTCTTCATTATCCAGGCTAAGGGGAAGAAAAGTTTGAATTATTTGAATAAAGCACTGAACATATGTTCCAAATCCCCAGGTGCCATGCTTCATGAGTTCAACTGTGCTGTTTACTTGAGTGAAATGCATTGAGACTCTTTGGAACATCAAAATAATTTCATGTCTAAAATCATTCAAGTTTGTTTCACTACAGTAGTGAAGAACCAGTTTAAAATGAACCCGATCAGTAGAAATCCAGCACCCGCTGTAGGTGTCTGGCTTCTGTCTGCAGCAGGCACCTGTGAGCAAAGGAAGGCTGAATTCTATTTGAACTCTGTGGTGGAGGTGATGATTCCAGCAAACTTCTGTCTTTCCTGAGCTAAGTTCTTAAGCCATCATTAAACTTAGTGAGAAATTAGTATTCAAATAAGTGCTCACATAAGATCATAGAGTATTGTAATGTGTGGTCAATGCACGGTCCAGTTATGTGTGTATTCTGTCTCAGACATTAACCAACACCATAGGCCTAGGAAAAATATAGTACCAGTTTAAGTATATGGTTTCATCTGAATAATCTCCCAGCCTGCAGAAATTTGCAAACCTAATAATTCTTGAACTGGAGAAAATATATTTCTGCTTAATGGCTCTTGATGGATGTTTTACTGTTCAATTCATTTTTGAATACTGATCTTTCCTCTGTCTTTGGAAATCTCATCCATGGAATCAGCACTGACACTAGCTTTTTCTCTGGAGGCAAGAAACATTATGTTGCAGCCATCACAGGAGGGACCAGAGAAAATAGAAAGGGGCTACATCATCTGCTTCACATCAGCATTCGTGTTGTACGACCTCACAGCAGCACTGTGCTTGCCACAGGTTTCTCCTGCCTACAGGTTTCTGTTATTTGGTTGCAGTCTGCACAGCCCTCTACCCCAAGAATAGTCAAAGACAGGCCAGGATATATTCTCCAGCAGGCTGATGCTTTGTGACGGCTACTGAAAAGAGATGCCCTCTAGAAGTGCTGGACTTGATCACCTCCTGGACAAGTGAAATTAAAACATTATTGAAACTCCCTGGAAGGGAAAAGTAAACTTCTGTTAAAATCCCTGGTCAAAGAAGTGAAAGACTCAAAGCAGATATTATATCTGTGGCTAGAGAAGATAATTATCCTTGAGGTAGTGAGAGAAAATTCATAACAATTTAAAATTCTCACCCAAGAGAACAAAACTTTTCCTATTAGGAAGTCTCCTAGTAGGGACTTAAAGATTAGAAAAATCAAGTTCAAATACAGAGTAAAGACGATCATAGGCTCCTCTGCACTGTTTTATTGAAAGTTTATACTATGTGATACTGTGAGTTATTAAGTCTCCCTGTTTTTCTTTAAGCACGATTAAACAAAATGCCAAGAGCGGCAAGCATTTCTTTTTTCTTATGTTCTTTCTCCTGTATTAAGGAACAATATGTAGATTTTTTTTTTTCAAGGCGGGCAGAGGGTGTTGTGTGGGTGGGAGAGAGTCATGTGTACTGTTCCGCATCTTCTAATGGTAGGGCAAAAAAACCAGAAGGTGTGCAGTTTTAGTATTCCATGCGGGAGCTGACCACCTTCAGAGATAGGGTTTACATATACCGGTCCTGATCTTTGCCCTTTTGTACCAATTTTGTATTGACAGCTAAAGAGTGGTGCTCTCATGTTGTTGATATCCCTCCAAGTAAACACACTTGAGCAAATAACCTCCCAATATTGAGAAGGAACTTTTGCTTTAGTCTATATGGTTTTATTTCCTTTGTTCTATTGATGTCATCATGTCAAGTAGTGTCATTTGAATTGAAAGATTATTCCTGATCAAGCCATTTTGTCAATTGGTTCCAGTTGTTTCACATGACATTTCCATTATTGATCAGTCTGTGTGCAGACTGATCGCCAACTCTCCGTAAGAACATCCATTTAGGGGTGTTCTTGGGTTTTGTTTGCTTGTTTAATCCCACAATCTGAAACAAATATTTATCTCAGCATTAGGGTCTGAACAGGCAATTCAATTATCATGGCTTAAAAGTTATCGTCTGTCAGCTAAGGCATATTAACATGTCCGTGTGCATGTTTTTAGCACTAGGCATTCTGATTATTTTACTTTGCAGATGATAAATGGCAATTTGCTGGTTTTTCTGTCACTTTGGATCATGTGGCTTAACCCCAAGACGTGACTTTTACAGGTGATTATCAATCACCAAGTTTATGAAAGCCTTAGAACCCTAAATAAAGCAGGAGGAATTGGGTACCCTGGGAATTAATGTTTGCAGGTTTGTCTAGATCTTTACCGACAAGCTGTATTATTGACCCATGAAATAGAGTTTCATACCTCTATTTCTTTCTTGGAAGGAAATAATGTAGTTGGCATCTAGGCTTCCTGGATGTTTTGTTTAGACTCAGAATTTTAGAATCCTTTTAGGCAAGTCCTGTCTTTTTATGGACCCGGATTGCTAAATGTTAGACCATCTGCAATGTGAATTAAACAATGTGGATTAGCTGCAGTTTCTTCAGGTAACTACTGACCAATCTTAATGTTTGGTTGTCATGAGAAAAAAATGATAATAATTTTCAGAACAGAGGTAAGTAGGAAGGAAAAATACTTATTTTCGTACTTAATAATCAAGTGGAGGTGTCTGTAAGCTGCAATTTTCCCTCTCAAAATAAGTAGCTCCAAGCAATGCATAATAAATATGAGTGTGAGCTGTGAAAGTGATGAGAGCACTGTTGAATTAATAAGGATAGTCTTTGCCTGTAAATTTGTTTCTCTCGTGATTTCGTTCTTTCACTTATAAATCACAGGGTGTTTATTACATATTCTCCTACTCCGAGCACAAGCAGCTTATCAAATACTATACATAACATGCCCTGTGAGCTACTTGTAGTCTTTTCTGCATCTGAGACAAAAGTCAAAAGACTTTCTTTACATTGCTTTACATTGGACTTAGGGCTAGACACGTAACAGGGTTTCAGTAATGATGTATGATCAGACTTACACAAACATGATGAAAAGATCTCAGTGGAATTTTCCTCAAAATGTTTCCCTTATAGGAACATCCTATGAAACCTATTAAGAATAAAATCAAGAGGATTCTATTGAATTTGACCCAAAGTGCTACTGTATGTAATAAAGAGCAATTACTCTTTTTCTTTCCTTTCAAGATCATGAATAATTATATCTCTGCTAGCAAATCTCGGAGGCTGGTTTTAAAAATCTGAGCAAAAATTTCCCAGAGGAATTGATTTCTGTAGGTCTATTCAATGTGACCATATTCTTTAGTACAGTTACTCATTTTTTTTTTGTGATACATTTGAGAAAAGAGTATTTTCACGTAGGCTAGCCAAACCTTGATGTAAAAGAGCCACATACTTTCACAGTTTTGGTTCCTTCAAAACTCCCTTTCATCTCTATGCTTGAAAAAATCCACTCTACTATATTGTGCACAAAACAGTAAATAGCTAAGATGGTAACGGGCTACAATTTTTCTTAAATTTCTGAGTATTTCTAGTATATCTCAAAAGTTGTTTATACTCCTCCCATGTAGCTGTCTGATATAACTCCGTCTGCTCTCTTATCAGAATTTTGCTCAGTACAGTTCAAATCTGTGTGCAAGTAACAGACACCTGTTAATTAGCGCTGTGATGGAAGTTGTGTGTGGGCAAGCTGACTTGTTCAGGTGAGTCCAAGCAGCACAGCACGGCTCTGTGTTGTGCCATGGAAACACAGCCAGAGAGCTGAGTCCTGGACTGACTTCCACAGGCCATCACGTGGCCAGCAAAACTGTTTTGAGTGGCACAGAACAACCTGAAAGGCAGTTAATGACACCAGCTCATTCTAAAATAGTTTCAGTGTGCAGAGTGGAGCCCAGGCCCAGCAGGGTGTATGACTCTGTTTTAAAGACTATTTTGGTTTTAAACTACACAGAAATATGTCCCTGTTCTATGCACTTCATGATACAGAAGTTTTATAGGACAAAAGGATTAGGTGTTTTTTTTCTGACGGTTTAAAGTTCTTATCTGCAAACTCAGCAGTTTAAGCAGTAGTATCTCCTTGAGGAGGAGAAAAGAGGCCTTCCTGAGGCAGTCTATCCTCAAGGGTTAGTTTCTCTCCTACCAGCATTTCCTACACATTTTTCCCAACTGGTTCTATTCTATTCTATAGAACTTTTACTATGCAGCTTATTACTTCTCTTTGCTGACAAGGAAAATTTCCATATTTCTTTTAAAATCTGCTCTTGATACAGCCTGATGTGAATAAAATACACTTTTAGGGAACTTCTGTCAAGCTTTTCCACAGAGTAACTGGGACCTTGAGAACCCCATATAACCATGTTCTGTGTAGGATTACTCATTTGGAAGATTTAGGTAGCTGTGGATTTAACACTGGAGGTCTTAGAATGGGCAAGCTGAATGGAAGTCAATAGAATGAGGGACATCTGGAATTAGTAACATATTATCATTACAAAACTCAAACAATTGAGACGTAAAATATTCCCGGACTACCTGCCTCTCACTGCTATACAATGTACAAAATAGGCTATGTCTTCTTAAAGCACTTATGTAGCCAAGGAGCATGACTGGAGACACAGATAATATTTGTCTAATGAGAAATGGAGAATTCAAGCAGGCACGATCATAACAAATGTATAACAGAAGGAAGACAAAATTAATCCCAGGTGCTAGGATTTGGTACACAATAGTGAAGCTATTTGGAAGCTATATATTAGTACCTACAGAGTAAGTCAGAAGATACTTGTCTTTGAGCCATTGAAGGTCAGCAATTCCTCTACAAAAGAAATAAAGTAGGAATACTTGGAGCTAAATATTCCATTAAGTAGAACATAAGGCTTTCCTTGGCTTCCACAAAAGGTAGGTTAGATGTAACTCAGAGAAGACTCACTGTTTTTCTCACATTTGTGAAAGCTGAGTAACTGGAAGCAGACTTGACATTTGAATAGCCTCTTTATCTAGCTCCTTAAAGGACAATCACAACTCCTGTAAACTTGAGTTGCACAAAATGAATGCACTGAAACAAGTGTCTGGTGCCTGTCAACCCTAATCAGACAACATTGATCAGAGTCTTACACTGCACAGCACTAATTACCGTACTTAAGCACCCAGTCCATGTGTCACCTGCTTTACAGACCCTGCCTTCATATCCTTCTTTCAACCAGCTTTACACTAGAATCTCTGTCTTTCTGTAAACTGCCACCTTTTCATACTAATACCTCTTTCTTTGTATGCTCTTACGGGCCCTAACCGTGGTAATACTGAAGGGAGGTGTTCCACTTATCCCGCTGGACACGTGAGCTCAGAAAGAAATGACTTCAAGTTAATTAGCTGTTCTGTGATAACTTCCAAAGAGTGGCAGCTTGTTGGTGTAATGCTCATATTCTGATAGAGACATTAATCTAACCCCATTTTGAACATGCTTTGAAATAAGGGTAGACGTATGAATGCAAAACCAGGGCTCACACTTTTAGGTGATCTTGTGAACCTTACCCCTGAGATAAGCACACTCTACTGTTTTCAGTTACAGCTAAATTTCCTCTCTGTTGTATAAAAGCAATCGCTATTGAGGACTTGATGAACTGGAGCTGCCTTCCTATTTGTCACTTGATTCTTTGTCAATTTGTAGCCCTTACTATGAGCATATATGTTAGAAAATATGCGAGGTATCTGTACTGGCCGTGAAAACACAGGCCAGACCAATGTACAGTCTACTTGCTGGCCCATGGCCCGTGTATCAATGTGGCCAGAGAATGATGCACAACAGCTACTTACAGGAGATGCTTTTTGTGCAGCTCACAGCACAAATCTCTTCTGAGACGTCTGTCTGACACCAGGCATCTTAACATGACTGCAGGAGGGTATGGCATATTTGGCAACAGGCAGATGGTTAAAGCAGACCCATTCAAATGAAGGTACCTCGGTTGCACCTGGAAGTGTAAGGCAAGTTAGATGGACAGTCTCTTTTAATGAGCAGGTTTTATGTCACAGACTTGTGAAATATCTGAGAGTAGTTGTGCGTTCCTGTGCAATGTTCGTTGTCCTTTTGTCTAAGCCTGAAACAAGAGAAATTTATTTAAAGGAAAAAAAGTTAATGTGTGAGGGAATTGCCATTCTAAAAAAGCCACCTGTTTCTGAGGTAGATGTACAGTGGAAACAAATATTCTTCTCCATCCTGATGACACTTCTAGGAATAAAAATAATGTTCTGTTTGTCTGTCAGCACTTTATTGAACCAGGGCTTCAGAGCCTGGTTCACTTTGAATTCATGCTTAACGAAGCATAAGTTGTATTAATAGCAGCTATGAAATCTAGATAGTGTAACAGGAATTTCAGCTCAACACACAGAGTCTGACAATGGCTCAAGTAACAAAGACTGGCAAAGCCCAGTTGTGATGCACTCCAGAGATTTCAATTCAATTCCTAATGACACTGCCCATGAATCACTGCCCACATAAGCAGAAGCCTGTTTCTGGATAAAAAACCCCTTTATGAGAGCCAAGGGTATTTCAACACCAGTATCCGTGAGGCACAATGCACAAATACTTTCAGAGAAGCATGTTACAGAATGTGGAAGAAAAAATTCCAGCGAGTGTTAAGAGGCCAGCCTGCCAGCTTAGAAAAATCTATGAGAATGTTTTTAATAGTCAGCTCTCCATTTCTGAGGATAATTGTGGGGCTTTGGTATCCTGGAAACTCCAGGGGCTTTTAGTATTTGCTGGGTAGAGCAACGCAAAAACATATAGAGAGGGATACTGTGAAGTATCGCAAGGACTCTGGGTGGAGACGATCCTTGTGTGCTATAGACAGCACTGAGCCTGAGCTAATAAAACACAAGATGAGCATGTGGAGCATTGTACAGATACCCAGCCTGGCTTTATACCTAAATCAGCTCAGGTACAGCAGCCTTGACGAGCCTGAATTCTGCGCTCTGCAAACACATCTATTCTGCTTCTTGGCAGAGAGTTAATGCACTGCATTTATTTGGCAGTGCACCTGAGCTGCTGAGCCCTTTCCAATCCAGCTGCCTTTTCATCAAGCCATCTTGGGAGCTGCTTCACCTATGGTACTGTTTATTCATAGATCAGCTGCTAACAGATAATCTGAGCTGACTATACTTGTCAAGTCAGAAAGGCCAACGAGTGGCTTACATTCCCATCTCATCCTTTGTACCTAAAGATTCAAAATACTGTACGGAGTTAACTAATCAATATCTACAGTACATTACACAAGCAAGATATGTTGTTTCATCTAGTAATTGATCTTTGCTAGTTGACTATGTGGTTTTTGTTTGTTTTCCAAAGCAAACTGATATTTATTAATAAAAAAAAAAAAATCAGTGGTGCAAAAAACCCCAAATCTGTAATGAACATAAGGCGTTTTCTTACATAAATGTCACATAAATGCAAAGTGGTCCAAATTGTTGCACGTGCTTCTTCAGTATCGCTGTACAGATACGTACCAACCACCTCTCTTGCTCTATGTATAGATTTGCACTGCAAGTGCAAACACTCCCAGTGTAATTGAACATACAGTTGCTTTCCTTGGCTGTGCTGCAAGTGGTGCAATAGCAATGTTGAGGCTGTCTTAGTGTTTATTCTGTATGTTTTCATCCAGTATTAGTAAGGTTTCCAAGAAAGAACAGGTGCCTGTCAGTGTATGTGCCTGGGTGCGCATCTGTCCAGCGGGTATTGATTCTCATTGCACAGGGTTTCTGAAGTGACTGGTGAATAAGGTTGATGTTCCTGTACGAGACGCTCAAATGATTGTCCAAATGCCTCTCAGAGGGTGATTATACAATGTCTTGTGAAAACCAACCCACATTAAAGTGCCCCAAAATGCAACCACTTCCAGAATGACTAAACAGACATGTTTCAGAATCCTAGCTAATTTCTTGCTCTGTCACCCTTAAATGAAGATAGTAGTTAGGACTGATTTTCTCAGTTATAATTATTCCACTTAGAATGGAGATATTTACAAAGTAGTACAATAAATATCTGCGTCTCCATTGAAAAACAGCAAGCAAAATAACTTGTGTGTACTCTAGACTTTTGAAACAGCATAAATAAAATTGATGCTTTCTGCTTTAATAGACTTTGCTTCAACATTTATTTTGGCTAAATGGCTCAGCTTTGCCTTGACATTTACCCAAGCAGCAGAGGACTAATATTCTGCAGCAAAACTCTATTCTCTGCACTAGCTCTCATAATTATTATTCTAAATGGGAATGAAACCAGCTATTTGGGATAAATGGCATTTATTTATTGTGAAAAGAAACCTAAAAACAACAATGCTGCCTTTAAATTGGAGAAACATATGGGATACAGCCTTTGAACTCAAACGTCTGCTCGTGCTAATTTCAGGAATTCCTACACTGCTTTCCCACTTTCAAGTCTCTCACCAGCTATATGGTTATTGTTGTCTTCTAGACATATGTACAACAGGAATGCAATGTTCATGGCTGATGGCTTTAGTCTTAGAAAGAAGCTCTCGTTCTTATGTTTTAACTGTCTCTGGGAGTATCATAGGTCTAATTTAAAAATAAAAATTGTCACATTCTACTAATCACTGGAATGAGGCCTTGTCTGGTAGCAGGATCACCTTGTCAGAGTGGAAGCAGTAATCAGCATTTAGATATTAATTTTAAAACACAATGTACTAAAAGAAGAAGCTATGAGAGTTGTGTGTTTCGGAACATCTCTTGCTGTTCTGCCTGCACTTCACTGCTTGTTATTCTGCCTGATTTTGTCATATCAGGAGACATGTCCCACCAGCATTATATTATTTTCAATTCTTTCTTTTGTAATGGTGAGACTTGCAGTATATATTACGGAATTTAGGAGCATAAGGTTAATTACGTAGATAGTATGGTGGAAAGTATTTCTAGTCCGTTAAATATTCCTAGGATGTTTGTTGTGCCTCCTTATACGAAAGAAGACATTTTGTTGACTGAAATGCTTTATTAATACTCAAATTAATATTCAGCAAGTGTAAAGCAGTTTATTCTCATTAATTTCTACAGGTCTCCTAGATCACTGTAGATCTGGTCCTAATGTTTATAAAATTAGAGATTTCTATAGCCTTGAATAATCAATATTTTTTTAAATATTAAACTTTCCCTAGTGTGTAGGGATTGCCATTTGTTTATGTATTTATCATGTATTTAAGGAGAAAAATATTTTCAGTGTAAATACTGGATTTCATTAGGACTTGATTGTCACTACTGCAGTTACCTGCTTTCCCTGGACACAGCCTTTCACTCTTCGGCAGCTGGACGTCACAGTCACATTCCGTCTGCAGGTGAGCTGTGGTAGAATAAGGTTTGTTTACAACAGCAGTATTTATTATCTGCAGCAATCATATTAGGATAGTCACCTTCCTATATGATATTTTATGCAGGACTTAGCACAAGCAAGATTCAACACATACATTAGAAAAGCTAATTGGAAATTTTTGTTTAGTTCCATTTCATAGGAGGGGAAAGTGAAGTACAGAGCAGGATGAAGTGTCTCATGAAGATAGCAGGAAAACAGGGTAGGAAAATAGAGTCCAGGCAGGCATATTTGAGGCTCATCTCTATCTGCTCTGCCATGCCACATTCCAGGTAGCATTTATCATTTATTAGTATTGCTATCTGTTCTGTTTAGTATCATTCATGGCGCTAAATTCAAGGGTCCTCCATGCTACAGTCTATAGAATATGCAGTAGAAAAGACTGCCCACAAAACCTACAGGATAAGTATTAAGGAGGCCACAACAGGCAGCTAAACATCAGACAGACAATGGAAATCAATGAGACAAAGCCGCGCAGCCTGATAAGGAGCCATCCTGACGCAGCAATTGTCTAACGAACCTTCTGCAAGTTACATGAAACTGTGGACAAGACAGTATTTCTGCAAAACAAAGCAGGTGGTCTGAAATGACTATCTGCATCCTGCAACTGTCAGGGCAGGAATATTCTGCAGGGTGGCTCAGACTTTTGTGAGCGTGGATTAACAGCAAAATTTTGTTTCAAATACATGTAGAAAGGTATTGCAGAGTAAGACACTTCAAAATGTAGGTCACCTGTGGTAATATATGTGGTTGCTTTGAAAATATATTTGGTGTCTTGAATATATCCTGGGAGCCTGCAAACAGCCCTTTTTCTTCCTTCCCACCCCAAGGACTGTATATGATCAAGGGAAGACCTCACCACCCCCAGTGTGAAGTGAGAAGGAAACTGTAAATACAATGCACCGCATGGTCACATAGCGCTGTGCCTTTGCAGGGAGAGCTCTGGAGTGCAGATCAGCCATCATTTTATTGATTTCAAACTTTGAAGGTAGAGAGATGAGTATGTGAAATGCACACAGATGTAAATAGTTTCTTGGATTATATTTTTGAAACTTTTATTCCCTACAGAATGGTTATTTCTGTTTTCTGTCTTTTCACTTATGAGTGGCAGCAGATGAAAAATTTGGAAAACAGAGGGGTTCTTTTACCTGCAGAAAGACACACTATGGAATCACTGCTGAGGGCTCTTCCAAGCATTTCATCTGAAAACAGATTTATTAAGTATTTGGTTCTTGCTGGAGCTGCTAATAGTACAGCTAATGGAGATGGTGATGCCTTTTGTCGTGAACCACTGCTTGAAGGAATGAGACAGAAATGTACTGCAGTTAAAAGATACAGAAAGCTCTCAGATACGACAGTAAGGGGGGAAGATAGAAGAACATATCTAAAGTGAATCAGTACCGTCAATCCTCTCCATAAACTAATCCAACCACCTCTTCAACAGGAAAACACTTTGCTTGTTGTAAAGATTTAACTGAGCTGGAGTCATCACCCTGAAACCCTCAGCATCTCATTCCTGCCTATCTTATCTGAAGACATAAACCTCACAAACAAGTTCTCGCTTTTCTCCGTGACCACCGTGCTGAAAGAGAGCAAGAACAGAATCTTTACTTCTAAATTGCTATGATCCTCGCCCAGGCCTTTGAAAAAGGAGCTAGAGAGCATTACAATTTTTTTCTGAACTTCTGCAGCAATCTGTCTGATTTGTATATATTTATAAACCCCTTTTTTGTTGTCATTGTGTGGGGTTTTTTTGTTTTGTGTGTGTTTGTTTTTCTCTTTTGAGCAGACGTTTCCGATTGAGGGGGTAGTGGATTTTGCTCAAGCCACTGCTGAAAAATTTGCTGTCTGTAGGAGCTTCCCTGCTGCAAGTCACTCTTTTATTCCCTTGGTGATCTTTCCCTCAAGCCATTTCACACAGAAGCAGGCAGGGAAATTTTAAAAATGCCCATGGTCTTATTTCCTAGCCTTTCCCATTTTGATGAAAAACCTCAGACTGTAACTTCTTGCATGAGGAGAGACAGAGGCAGGAAGGCTGTGAATACTGCTGCTCTGGTCAGGTAGCTCTGTTGAAGCTGGAAGAAAGTATTTGACCATTGCTTTGGTAAGGCTGCCACAGTGAGTGCATGTGGGAGAAGGCAGCAAACCTTGATGACACTAGATTTTGCTGCTAGTCTACACCCAGTGAATTTGTTGTAGTCGAACTGGAATAACTGTAAATTATAACCTCTAGACCACCTAAGCCTTTTGCCGACTGCTGTACTCTGCAGAATAATCTGCATCATGACAAGAAGGCAGATATAAATCTGTTGGTCCTCCTTCCATTTTTGCATCTTGTGTGTATAATAGCATATCATTTGACCAACTACAGCATTTTAAACATTGAGATCTATGAACGCTTGTCTATACATAATCCATCAATATATGTCACGTAAGAGCTAACTGGAAGTTTCTGTCACTTACTGTAATACTTGCTACTATCTTACCTTGCATTTGATCTAGGGATAAGACCAGATTCTAGTTTCATGTTTCAGTGTGGTAGAGGACTGATGTTTAAACATTGTCATAGTACAAGCAATAACTTGCAAGGAAATGAAAAGGCCATTTGTATCGGTTAACTTGTAATTTCCATTTTTTCTTCCTCGTGTATTTTGTGTGTGGAGCTAAGAAGGGAAAAAAAAAAAAGTGTGGAACTTTTGTGCATTTGTGGTAGGGGATTTCAGCTTCCTGAACTGGGGAGGACTTAGCATAGTGTGTGATCCCTTGAGATAAATTTTTAGACAGACTAAACCACCATGACTTGTTGAAGGGTTTCCAAAGCCACAAAGGAAGATTATGAAGGTCATTAAAGATCCTACAAAGGCTTGGAATTATTCATATGATTAGATTATAAGTATAAATTATTTATATTTATAAAGTTATAAGTGAAATTATTGTCTGTTATATCATAAGAAATAATTATTTGCAGAAAGAGTTATAGAAACAACCAAGATGCACTAGCTCGTATGTCTCCTGACTTTTCAGAAGGTCTTCAAGAAATCTCTAAATGAAATGAGTGACATTATGCTTTAGTTTTCAGCAGACAATGTTTTCTAATATTTATTTATGAAAAGTCACAACGGGAGGAAAATTTCAGGCTCTTTTTCTGGAGCTCCCGTAGCTCGTTTTACTTCTTTGAATCACTGCGATTACATTGAGATTGATTTGGTCTAGACTCAGAGGTTCAGAAAAGCACATCCTGAATTATTGATAGGTGTTACAGCTCTTTAAATTGCTAGAAACAAAATACATGGTCAAAACCTGCAGTGACTTGCACGGCTTTTCAGGTCATTGCATAGTGCAACTATAGTTTGTATGAAGAGACAGTTGCAGGAGTTAATGGTTACTCTGGTTGAGACTAACGCGTGATACAATTGTCTTTCTTTCCTCTTTTATTTTTTATTTTAACTGATGACACATATAGAAGTATAAACCCAGATTGCACTGAAGGATGAGAGGAGAAGAAAGACAGGCAGGAATTGGTCTCTAAGGAGAGAAGGATAATTAGATTTTAAAACTTTTTTTTTCCATTAGGAAAACAGGCCTTGGAGCTATGCAAACTGATGATGGGCCCAGCTTTGCTTGGGTGGTGCAGTCAGCACAGCTACTCCTAAGTAATATTGCAGGCCCTCAGGAAGCTTTATTATTAAAAAGTGAAAACGACCGTATTTAATCACATGTTACGCTAAAGGGAATAACCTTTCAGGAGTGCAGGAAGGATTATTTAAATACATCTTCTCGGTTCTCCTTAGGTAAAGAGGAAATGGAACTTTATACCAAAGTCAAGTTTACGTGAATTAGAGCATGAGAAATTTATGTAAAACCCACTCCTGCTGTTAGCAGCGAAGAAGAAATCGTGGACTAGTAGATCTCCAAAACTATGGGGCAGTACTGCTTAAAGAAGTGAGATGACCACCCTCATTGTGAATTTCTATCTAATTGCAATTCCCCTTGCTGTGACTTTCATCTGTTGCTTCTTGTCTGTTCGGTTGTGTCTCCAGGAAAGGCTTGGCCACTAGGTAGCCTGGAACAGGAATTAGATTGCTCCTCAGTTTCTTCCATGGTGAGCAAATTCAGCTCTCAGCTTCTTTTTGTCAGTTTTGTACTCCAGATCCCTTACAACTTTGGTGGAGTTTGTCAGTGTTGTGTATTGGGGAACCCAAAACGGGACACAAAACTTTGGATACAGCCTTGTTAATGCCAGGTACAGGGAACAATCGCTTCCCTTGACCCATTAGTGTGCTCCTACCGATGCAGCCAGCATGAGACAAACCAAAGGGTACCCTAGTGACTCACGTACACTTTGTCTAACTGACTTCTCCCCTGCGAGTCTTACTCCAAAAAACTGCTTGCTACCCCTTCAGCCCCCAGTCTGCACTGATGCCGGGTGCTGTTCTATGCCAGGTATAGGGCTTCATATTTGCCACTGCTAGAGCTTTGTCAGCCCATTTCTCCAGCCTGCTGAGGTCCTTCTGAAAGGCAGCTCAGCCCTCTGGTGTGTCAGCTGCTCGCTCCATCCCTTTGCTGTCATTCCCATATGATGTCTGCAATGTAAAGCAGGCTGACCACGCACACCTCTTTGCAATGCTCCTGCTAGTCAGGGAAGGCAGATTGCTAACAGACGTTTCTGACAGGACGGAATACAAATGAGGTTTAGAGATTAGATTTTTCTTTTCTCTAAGACAGGAAAAAACTGTCTGGCAAACCCCCTTAGGCTATATAATACAGATATATCTTTCTGTAAATTCGAAAATTGTACACAAGCACAAGAAGACAAAGTGTAAGTTATTTTATAGCTATTTAAGGCCAATCTTGAAAACTGGAAACAATCACTCAGGTATATATTTCTCCTCTTATGTATAAAATGAATTCTGTTACATAGCCTAAATAACAGCAGGTCAATAAGATGCTAAAAATGAATATCTGTCAACTGTTTATGCATATTTAATTTGCTCTGAATGAGTCATTGCATATTTTGACTAGGAAAAGGTCACGTTTAGTAAGAAGTCCTTTAGGATATTGCATACGTATGATAATGTTTTATGACATTTTGCATATATTCAACCTTCACACATGCAGAAATTTTTGATGTGTATCTTAATTGTATAGACAAAGCTATTTCCAAAGTATGTAGTGGTGTATCCACTATCTCTTCCAGTTCTACCTATCTAAACTTTATCACGTTCAGCCTTCCCAGTGTTGCTGCTGAGGTACCCCAGAGCTGGCTAATGATTTGAATGGATGGCTAAGGCTGCGGAGATTGGCTCCACTGCCTGCATGCGAGATGCAGGAAACGGGCACTTCTGATGGCCATCTGCAGACCTGTAACACTACTCTCTAACCACAAGACAGGATTAGGCTCATTGTCCCTTGTGTGTAGGATCCAGGCAATACTTTCCCTGAGAGATTTTCCGAACTCCAGCCAGCTGTGCTGTGCTATGTCACTGAAATCAGGAGTGCAAAATTTGATCTTGGTTTCAGCACAACCCAGCGAAGGTTGGGGACAGTGATTTAGTTCAGCTTAGGCTTTGCCTTTTTGCCCACTTCTGAAGTGGGAGTTGGACTCTTCTGAAAATTCGAAAGAGCCAAATAGCATCTTAGGTGATGTTTGGTACTCAATTGTGTGTGGCTAATTAAATATATATGTTGAGCTTTTATTATATTGTGACTTGTAAATCATACCTTATGTGATCAGCAGAACGTCTCATTAAAGAAGTTAGTGTTAAGGGTTATTGTTCAGGAAATGAGAATATCCCAATATTTGGTGAAATAAGGATTAAAAACCAATACTTTTTATGTGAAATTCTAGAATTATATTTATTGGGCAACTCACAGAAAGTGCTGTAGTGACCACTAAAAATGAATTTGGTTTTATACGTGTACAGGCCAAGTTTTAAAATAACAGATCTATTTTCATTATGCATTTAGTCAATCATATGAAAAACATCAGGCTATTAACAATCTTGAATTCATAAACGACCATGCAAAGTGATATGGTTTTTATTAAATATACCACTTTGCCATGGAAAGGGTTTTGTCCAACTTATTCCCGCTATATGTGAAGTTAGGTCTCATGTACTTTACTGTGTGTCAAAGTTTACTGTACATTTTCATAAAGAAAAGGTCTTAAAAAACAAAGCAATCAACCAAAACCAGTAGTTTTATGTCTCTTCAAAAATAACTTGCAGTTCATATTCACCTTTTTAATTGCATATAGTCATTTAATGAATGTGATTCTGTGATTCTGCATGGATTGTATAGATTCACACTTTCACAAATGCATTTAGCATCTGCAACAAGATATTTCAAGATGTAGTTTATGGTTGTTTAACAGATACATTTTTTTATAATAGCATCTCTCCTGGACTGAAAAATTTGTTGCTTTGAGACACACTTAAGGGGTCACAACCATACAGATGGTGTTTATTTGAATCCTATCTGGCATATCTTTATTATCAATAGAAGTGGCCACAGCAACACAGAGACTGGACTGTTAAGAAACAGTTCCAAAGTCCCAAATACATGTCACCAAGTGCACTTACTGCTCCTCAACAAGAACTAATGCACCTGCACTGACATGGAAGCAAATTGGGGAAATGATAAACTGTGTGTAAAAAGTTCTACACTTTTGCAGGTAGATGAAGTATTGCTTTTACTGTCAAGGTATGATGAAATAAGAAATAGAATTGTCCCAGCCAATTAGAGCTCAGAGCTGTTATGTTCAACATGATGTGATTATTTGTCAGCTCTTCAAAATCCCATGTTCTCAGTAATGTATATTTCATAACTACATGGTTAATTCTAACTAGGAACATCTTCCATCAAACTCCAACAGCATTCAAGGTGAATGTCTGATCCATCACAACTCAAATAATGTTTTACAGTTTAGGAATTTCTCTTTTTTCCTCTTCTTTTGTGCTGCAACATCACGCTGCAAGGCTTGATTGTTTTGCCACCTAGTCTATTAGACTTAAGTTGCTGCTCTTGCAATGGCTGGTGTTGGAAAGGTGGGCAGAGACAGGAAGCTCTAATGACACAGAACTTATTCGAAGATTGAAAGGTATTTCCACTAACTTTTCTCATCCCTTGTATTAGCCAATGCCAAGGTAGTTGTCTTTATTTGATCCCGGACCTAAAACCACTGATGGCAATTCAGCATTCCCTACAGTATTCTTTGTACAATGCTAGTTAACACCTATCAGGGACAGAGATGTACTGAGGGGAGCGTGTAGTACCTTTAAGTCAACATTGGAATTCGTAGTGTGCCTTGCTCTCCCTTTTACATCAATCCTTTTAGACACGGCAAATGAGGAAGACAGTTTTATTTCACTTGGGTCTTAGTGATGCAGTGGACATTTGAGCACGAGGATTCCAGTTCTGTTTTGGCTTCCAGGTACAGACGGTTGGGGTAGACAAAGGAAACACATCAATCGAAAGGCCCAAGCTGACTTTGTACATCCTTCCTGTTTGCTTGTGTAATCAGGCTTCTGAGCCAGAGAAAAGAGGTTTGCTTGAGGCATGCTTGAAAATTAACCATCTAGTCATCGTGCAAGTCAGAGACCATCAATGCACTGCAAATTTGAAGTATAATTGTAGGCATGGCAATACGGAGAAAGGTTGGTACAGTTCTGTTTCTTTGCAGCAGTTAACATGTGGCTAGAAAACTTGAGTACTTGTTTTAGATACATTAGATACATTCTGCAAATGAGATTTGATGAGAAACCATACATTTGAATCTGTGTTAAAGCAATGTATTTGTAAGAGTTTCTGTTTAGCCTAAGTGTCCCCTTAAAAGCGTTGGCAGATGAACAACAATACCCGTTTCAAATTAATGAAGACAATCTAAATTTTAACAAATGACTACTTTGTATTATTGTTTGGTTCCAATGTTTATTGGTTGGCTTTGTCAAACCATACTGACATAAAAGATGCTGCCAAATTCATATTACATCATAACTTAACCATAGATTACAGAAAAGATATTTTAAAAATCAAGTTTCAATATAAATTTTTTTAAATCTTTGACAAGCTATGCAGTGACACAGACCAACACAGAGCACTTTAACAGAGTGAACTGACCGTGATCAATTGAAGGAAATACCAGGATACCAGGTTTTCAGTTTGTGTATTAATGACATTTCATGAAAAGGTAAGAAAAGATGAGTCTGAAAGAATGAATTGGAAGGAGGGGGGTTCATAGCTTCCCTAAGAAATGACCCAAGGCAACAAACTTGATAACTATCTAAAAATATTCAAAGGATATAAATCATAGTTAGACGAAATATTTAGGGTAGTGCAAAAGGATATAACTGGGACTAATGAGATAAAAATTACAAAAAGGATTATTGAAAGTCATTATCAGGAAAAGCTTTCTAATGGTGAATTCTAATAGATTGTAGAATAATCTCTCAGGGGAAGGAGTAGAAGCCCCAGGCTTATGAACACTAAAGTAGGCTGAAACACCCCCACTCCTGCCTCTAACACTAGAAAATATATTCTAGGGAACAATTCTGCACTGTTAGCATAATACTCTACCTGCATTAGTTTTTCCTTTCTGTCTACTGATCTTTATTTCTAGGATTTAATGAGTCCAGCAGCAACTTCTAAACACAATGAAATGTAGATGAAACATTTATTAGGAATCTTAGCCACAGTGTGTGTTATTCTGCAAAGCAATAACGCACTCTGGTATGTTTCTATCTCTGTTGTGATGACCCTTTGAACAGAACTGCCTGTTAACCACAATCAAGTATTTCCCCAAGATTCTGCTGCTGCAGTATTCACAACAGAATATAAAAAGGCATCTTTTGAGATGTACCTCACATTTTTCAGATCAGTTTGTAGAGGATCTGAGAATGGAGGTAACAGCTTCAGCTCTCAGAAACATCCAGAGATTATTGTTATCCTTGAAAATTTTTCTGTCTTGTGTATTTTCAAAAATGAAGATTTCTAACTATGTGGTCACTTAAGGAATTGGATCATTACAAAAAGTTTAAATAAGGGCCTTTGCAACATGGAGTACAGTCTTTCTTGGGTGTTCCCCATTCCTTCTCCAGTCTATGGAGCATGTTGGTTGTAGAAAATCTCATCAAAACAGTTGTGTGTGTGCAGAAGTTCTGTCTCTTACCTCAAATTAAAATGGGTGGTAGTTGTACAATGAAATTTAATTCACTACAGGCAAAAAGTTTATGTGCAAATCACCATCAGCCTGCCTTGGCCGTAAAATATTTCCACATAATACAGACACCGTATAGCAACTTTTGTCGTGGTCTCACTCCCTTCCCAGCTCTGCTGGAGGTAGTGAACTGTAACTAATGAAGCTGCTGCAAACAGCAGCAACCCTGGAACATAACTTAAGGTTCTAGTTCATTACTACAACCACCACCTCCATGCTGGAAATGATTAGGTGATTATTCTGTATACGTATATATGTATACATGCATATGTGTGCATGCATACAGACACGGCCATCTCGGGACTCTTCAACATCCTATATTCCTTTTTCCTTCTTGCCGATTGTTGATAGCTGTCAGTTCTGGACATGAAAATAGCGTGTTTCCGTTTTCCTGCTGTTTGACTCTCAAGCTTTTAATTTCTCTTCTTTCTAGAAGATGAAATTCCAGCTTTCTTTCACATCAGCTGAAAACCGTAACTCTCTCTGTTATTCATGCAATATTCTTTTCTACCTCCCTGTTCACTCTTCCCTAAATGACAATTCAATTTTCTAAAAGAACTGGCTGCAATTAATCAATTCCACGTTCCAAAGAGCATGCCCAGTTAAAACGACCATCCACCTTCTCAGGTGCACATTAAGCAGACTGTAGACAAGAATTTGTTGTCGGTTTCAGTATTGGCTCGAAATCTCATTGTAGTCACTGACCTGAAATAACTTTATATCTGGTTAGGAAGTTAGATGGCTCTGAAAACCCAAAACTGTATCCAGGTTTATACAAAAGGACAGCAGTAGGGCAGCAGAAAGGCCTTTTACTCCCATGGAATTTTCTGGTTTTGAAGTCCCCGTTTGGAAAGAGTTTCTCTTTGCGTTTGGCAGGCTTTATGCACCTCACCTAGCGAAAGCTGCATTCTTCTATCACACACTGCACTTAGCTGGGGAAAAACTCTTCTGCTTTGTTCTCTGCAGGGGAATAAATAGTGACAATACGTGACCCTGCAGCTTCAACAGCTGATGAATGCACTATTTCCACACAAGTTAGAGTTGAAAATAGGAATGAGGGCTTTTTCTAAACTGTTTTAAATGTGTGTAATGTTTCAAGCTATTGTGTTTCTTTATAGGCAGTAACTAATGAAACGAGCCCAAAGTTCTTGACTGTAACCATTGTGTCATTGATTTTGCAAGTGTATAGGGTGCTCCACAATGGAGGGCTGTAAGAAGAGCTGCAGCAGAATTATTGAATCATACCACCACCAAGCTCTTCGACAGTGCTTTTCGCTTACAGGGCTCACAGTACTTTGTGAGGGATGTCAGCATCATTATTCCTATTTACAAGCAGAGAAATGGAAACTCTATGTAGTGAACCACTGTCAGTACCGACTCAAAAGGCAGAAAAATGCCTCCTGGGAAGCAGGGGACCAGATTAGCAACTCTCTATTCATCATTAGGAATGAAGTTGTGATCATGCAAAACCTCCTGGATTCATTTTCTTGTGCCTAAGCTTCAATAATGTGGGTTAAAATTGTTTATTATTTTAAAACCCTTTGTTAGACAGGGCTTTATGAAATGAAAGCCCTTGCTCCCCTTTCACTTTTGCTATGTTTAAGCATTGTGGATTTCTATTTTATGTTCCTGTCATCTTTAGGAAAACAAACAAAAAAGGCAAAAACAACCAACCACCAACACAAAAAAACCCTTATACCGTGCTTGTACTTTGTTACTCATACAAAGGTAATGAAGTATAGTTACCTTCTGCGATATTGCTGGAACAATTTTCCTGATCGATTTAGCAGAAATACTTCTTGGGATTGGGTGTGTAAACAGAGTATGTGTTTTACTCTGCTGTAGCTCTAGCGGTCATCCTTCGAACCTGTCTTTATTCTCAATGCTAATAATAAAGAACCTGGAATCCAGGAGGGGCTAACAAAAAAAACCACCCCAAAATAACAAAAAAACCCCAGCAAACCAAAACCGAGAAACAAAACACCCTAGTGCTAAAGCAAATAGTCTGATCACTGGATACACCTTCTTTTGTCGGCTCATCTGAAACTGTCATTTCTTTCACTGGAAATCTGAAACATGCACACAAACCTGACACATTTCTTATGCCACCCTTTTTTTTTTCTTAAAAGGTAAAAACCAAACAACAAAACCATTTTACACAAATATACAAAGATTGTACAGATCACTGTTTGCTTCTGGGTAGTGTAGAAAGTGTTTATATTCTATTGCAAAGTGAGCATGGGAGTGCTGTTTTTTTGGCAACACCTAGGGCTTTGAGGGACAAGGGTGGCTGCCATTCCTCTGGCTGTTTGGAGTGGTGTTTGTATGCTATGAAGTGTGGGCAATGAGGATGTGGCATGAACAAAACTTGTCATCTTGCTCAGCTCAGCCTGAGGAAGCAGAAATCTAATGCTATTATGCGGTTGGCGATACTGGTTGAAACATGAAGATGATACATAGCATAGCATTATGTACCATTAACAGTAATATTTTTTGTCATTTCAAATTTGCTTTTACTTTTGCTGTCTTTGACAGACCTATGTTTTTAAATATATTTTTCTATTTCCCCCTTAGATTTGCGCAACTGGTGTATGAGAACTGCCTTATGGATACTGAGGAAAGGTCAGCAGCTACAGGAATCATCTAGAGGTGCGCTAATCCCAAGGCTTATGGTCAAAGTAAACGACACTTCAAGATGAGGCTGCTGCACATCCAGGCTCCTCCACCTATGTCCACTTTTTTGTTGTTGTTCAGTAATTTTATCATGGCAGAAGCAGAGCTCATGGGCCATTTGTTTGTGATTTCCAGCTAGCCAGCACGATGACTCGCATCTGACTGGGATGCTAAAAAGCCATAAATGGCCCCATTTTTAGGGCACAGATGCTATATACCTTGATGCCAGCATTTCCAGCTAAGTCTCAGAGCATATCCAGCTGTGCAGCCTAAATCCATGCAGCTTCATAGAAAATGCTGGATAAAACAAGAGGTGTATTTCCAACCCAGATAATCTATATTTTTATATATTTTTAAAAACACACATACAATATAACCTAAAATTTGTATGTATACAAAATTTTATATTATATATATATATGCAACGTAATTTATCAGTTTGTGTGTGTTTTTCAAAATTCTGCTCATATCACTGTTATTTGTCTACCAACTGTCAATATTTGTCCAAAATTTTAGTTCATGAAATTGTTCTTTTTCAACACCAAGTAAGTGTATTTTAAACATGTTTTTACAAGCTACGACACCTTTATTTTTCTGCCAAATGAACTGTTCTCTTGCTGTTAACCTATTGGTTGCTTTTTAAGTGTAGTGCTGAAAGAGTAGACAGCATACATCCACAAAACAGCGACGCTCCACAGAGGTGAAGCACATTTGCCCAGCAAAGTCATGATGTCAGACACCAAGGTTTTGTAGTATTTGGCTCCTTTGCCTATGGCTAAATTCCTCGTAATTGTTTAGATGGAAACTGCATTTTGCTATGAGGTTTTACTGTCATTTTCAATAAGCATACAAAAACTGATGGGGATACCCTACTATTAAGCTTTCTAATCTAGTCAATATGTATGAGTTTAGGGAAGAGGTGATTTTTTTTTTTAAGTCCTGGAGATGTCCTTACAGTTAAATTTCCTCTCCCTGCTTATCCATATGCTATTGCAAATATCCTTAATCTTGGTATTATCATATATATTCCAGGAGCAGCTGCATGAGTCCATCCCAACAGAGCTTTACCCGCTGTCACTTCACTGAAGACTCCTCTTTGCTAAGCGTGGACAGTGGTGGAGATGACTGGGGTGGTGCTGGCACTAAAACTTCCAGAAGAGGAAGTGTCGTGTCCCAACCTGCGGGGATCCCCACCAGGTAAAAGCACTGGAGCTGCCTCTCGTGTTACAGGTCAGGGAAAGAGACAGCTGAGAAACAAAGCAGGTGCACGGCTCATCAAAGTACCCTCTGACCAGCTTTAACCTGGGGCTACTACTGTCCCATGGCATTATTTCAGCTTAGGGTCAGGCAAGGACAGCTCCTGCAATGGAGACACTGGATTTCATCCCCACTAGAGGAAATATAAACCCTCTGACCCTTTCTGAGTCTTATTTTCTTCCTGAATGAAGGATGGTGAATGTACTGGCAGCAAGGCCAGCACCATGACACACCAGAAAGGGAAATAAACTGCACTCTCTCCCATTAGGCCTTGGCCAGGCAGATCATCACCAGTTAAGAAGCAGTTGAGCCACTACTGAACAAATAACAACTTTTTATTTTAATTAGTATTAAAGATGTCATGAACCCTAGATGTCTATTTCTAATTTAATCTAAATGGTGTCAGCCAATGCAATTGAAATAAATATTGAGCTTAATCTCAAAAAATATGCATTTTAAGTTTGATTTGCAAAGATAAAATAGCTGTGAAGAGGGTAGAAGTGAAAATGAAATGTGAGCCTATTGATCACAAAAAGCAACTTAGGCAGTTACAGTAATTCAGGTTTATCACCATCTTGAATTTGCACTTGTAGGTTTTGCAGCTTTTCCCAGCCTTAGATTAGAATTTCAAAAATGTAAAGGCATTCATTGATGTGATGTCACTTTAGAGCTCTGGCACCACAGGTTCCTGATGTCATGCATTACAAGTACCTCTTCAGAGATGGGGATTTTTTTTGGTTGCACTTGTTTATTGCTACTGTAAAGAACTGCCTTTATTTGTTTTTCTTCATAGCTCAAACTCACAACAGGGCTAAGGATAAACATTGCATCCTGAAGAGCCAGACACCGCAGTTGCCATTTCAAAATTTACAGCATAAACACTTTTTTTTCAGAGAGGAAAGGAGAGATATTTGGCTTTTGATTAGGGGCAAAAAGCAGTTGTGTGTGGGGGGGTATATGTGTGCACACAGAGATATATATATATATATATATATATATATGTACATGTTCTGGTTTGGTTTTGAGCAAGTATTTGACATCAAATAATGCTTAATGGAGGAGAGGAAATATTGTTAAAATTATTTATGAAAAAGTGATTTTTCTATGTTACTCTCCTAGTAGGCTTTTGCTCATGAAGCCGTTGCTGTCAACTTCCATATTGATATTCTAATTCTAAGCTTCATTTTGTAAAGTATCTCATTCCCACTAACATTTTGTGGAAAGGATTTTTCTGTTTATTTGAATGAAAAATGCTGCATAATGCTCTCCAAGGAGTAATCTAAAATAAGGACAGTGATACATTTGAGTTTGCTGAGTATCTTGTTGCAAACCAAATTTTAGTGATAACACACATGCCTGTATTACTTTGCTTAGGTTTAAAAATGTAGGTTTACCTACAGTAGAGAAAATACTTTGTTTGCTTCTTGTGCAATGTACCAGCGTGATCTGAAAAGATTTGCTTCTAGTAACAAAAAGCTAAAAAACTGTTAGATGGAGAAATACACCGACGAACACATGAACATATAAAAGCACTAAAGGCTTGTCAGGTTGTAAACTGCTGTTTTCAAATTGCCTTGGTGTTTGCTGTGATAACAATAATAATCAGGAAAGGCAGACTTTTTAAATGATTAAATTTTAAATAATTTAAGTCCAGTTTTAAATATGAAATTGAACTTTTAAATATCTATTATTTTTTTTTCTGAGAAGAATGCTTTGCTGATGTGTGCTGATAATAAGCATCACGAAGAGTCTGCTTCGTGTCACTACCATAATTACCACTAGGAAATTCTTTAGGGTACTAGGATGCTAGGAAATATAACATTTTCATAACATTTCTGTTCAAGATATTCTGAAATTTTAAAATTAGTATTTTATTAAACAAATTTTGGCCAATTTTAAAATATCTATTCCTATAGAGAAATAGTATTTATGTGGGCTTGATTCCGCAAATATTCTTGTAAGTTTAATACATGTGAGAGACCAGAATAAAAAAAACAAACACAGGACTGCTCACATAAGAAAAACTTTATATATTACCAGTCTTAACAATGATGTGCCAACACGATTGTTGGCACGTCAAAAAAGAACACAAAGATCTCTAATTTTAAAATTAATTTGGAGTTCTTTTCATTTCCTTTCTAGTTGAACTACAAGCTCTAGTTGCTGGCAATCTTCCCTGCAACTATCAGATGCAGAAACTGGAATTAAAAGAACTCCCAAACCCAGAATATATTCTCCATATTCCAAGATGTTCAGGAGTTGCTAATAATTGAGTATTGAAGGAGGTGGGTACCCTTTAATTTTGCTCAAGTTACTCTTTGCAATATCAACTCATGGGTGCTCAGGAAGGTCCTGTTGCTGCAAGACTGACTGCTCGTTTCTCTGGGAGGGAGGAGAAGAGGAAGCAGCTCGTTTTAAACAGCAAATTACAAAAACAAAAGTCAGTGATAAAACTGTAAAGAAAAGGAAGTACTTAGGAAAAAAACACACAAGCCAGTTGGCAGCATTTACTTCCATGCCATTTTGTTTTTTACGCATTAGAGCGGATATCCCAGCAAGTGCGGCATCATTTGGTACGCAAAGTTAGTAAGGGGACAAAAACCACACCACACAGACTTATCGACACATTGTACGTAGCTTTGCTTTTTTTTTTCTTTTTTCCTTTTTAATCAGTGTTTAAGAAAAATACGCTGTGTTACCATAACAAACTAAAGTATTCAGCCCCTTAAGAGTTTAGGTTTTGTTTTCACTTCTTTTGGTTCCAGGTAGGTTTTATTTCTTCTTGTTCTACTTTATAAAACTTCTTCTCAACATTAATGGCTTCAGGAAGAAAAAATAAGGGGGAATTAATGAGCACAAAACAGAGCTGACTGTTGTGTATGTTGTCACTTTTTCTCTTGTGCCATTCAGAGGTGGGTAAGTATACAGAAGAAATAGGGCATAATGTCTTAAAGAATACAGTCAGACAGGAATTCCGGCTGGTATTCACTAAAGCAAAAGGGAACATTTTAATCATGTAAAACCACTGTTTAAATCCCAACCATACACAGCTATGGAATAATGGGGTCACTTATTTTCCACTACTTCAGTAAGACACCGCAGCAAGCTAATGATTTTACAAGACAGACAGTTTAAAGCATCGATTTGCTGCAAATTGCTCAATCCATAACTAATGAACAGCTCTACAGGTTTTCAGCAAATCAATCCCATTAGAATTTACGGTTTGCATAAGATAATTTTACTCAGTCTGTGGAAACAGAACAATTTCTTTTTTTTAAGCTTCAGTAGCCCCTTGTTGTTGCTGTATTTTAAACTCCCTTAAGTTTCTGTGGGTATGTTGGATAAAAACCTTGTCTCAAGGGTTTTTCAGCATGCCTGAAAAATACACCGTCCACTTCTACACAGGCACACATGCATCCCGTGTCAAGTCCTAGATATTTCCTTGGAGAAAACAGTTAACATCCAAGAAGGCAGGACAAGACAACAAATGGAATTCAGTCTCTGTCACCTGTAGCACTAAAACTCTGCCCTGAACTGAAGGTGGATTATATTTACACCTATAAGAGTGTGAAGTCAAACAGCAACTGCTATTTGGACCCACACAAGTAATTCTTCATAACAAGCCGAAATCTCTCCTGTATGAAAAAAATAGCAAAAGTAAAAACCTCTGTGGACTGAGTGACAGGACTTTTGTCACACATCTGCAGTATAGAAACAGGAAATGGAGAACTACGCTTGCTAACAGATCAGGTTCTCGATTACGTTATTACTGGTGATGCCAGTATCTTTGTACAGTGTTTCCTCCAGGCTTTGTAAGAAAAGGGTCAGTTCTATCATTATTAGTTACTACAACAAGATCATTTTAGGCAAAACAGTAATAGGCAAGCAGAAGTTCAAATCCTGTCAATGAATTCATAGACTCTGAAAAAACATTGTATTGGTTGTTACAAAAGAATAATGTGGCTGGAGGGCTCTTAGTACCGGAGTGTTGAATCATCCCACTCCAGCTGCTCTTGCCTGGTGACATTCTGTTTGTCTCTCTTTTGGACGATCACTTCCTCCTCCTCCTCCTCCTCTTCCTCGTCACTTTCATCTGATTCAGCACTGGTTGTGTCTTCATCTTCATCTTCTATGTCTTCTTCCTCACTCTCCTCTTCTGTCTGGTGAGGCTTTTCATATTTCTACAGTACATTTAAAGAAGTGAAAGAGAGACAGTAGAAGAAAAGTGCCTCCTTGCTAGTCAGGGGCTATGAGGATGTCAGCAATTTTTCCACATCTAGAAATGCCAACATACTGTGAAAGTCTGCTTTCCATCCTTATGTGACTATGAGGCATCAAATGTGATATAATTCAGTAGCAAATATTCAAAAACTACTGTAACAAGAATGGAATGTCAATAAGCAATATCTTTCTTAGTCAAGATGCCCAAATTTAACCCTTCAATGCCAGCTTCTTTAAACTGCTGAGCATTTACCATCCCTTGAGTGTATTAGTGCTTATATTAAAAAGTTAAAAGTAACTATATGATCTAGGGTACGAGGATGCAGACATGGATAGAGAGGAAGTGGTATTGTACCAAAGACAACTTCATCGTCCTATTTAGTAATTATATATGACAACAGTTATATACTATCATGGTGTGCAGAGCTGATAACTGAGATGGGGTCCTGAGTGTGCATACATACCGCTGCTTTGCCCAGCCTAAATAAGTCTACCCTGAAAGGCTTTAAAGCTCACTGCTAAGCTAACAGCCCAGTCAGTAACTCCTGGTAGTATCATGATATAATACGTCTCAGTTATGTACCTCCATGGGGTTGACGGTAATAGTCAGAGCAGAATCATCCCAATCCATTTCATTTTCTTTACTTCCTTCGTTGTCCGCAGCGCTGTGCTGATGAGCTGTCCGAATTCGATAGACCCCCAAGGTTATGATGAAAATGAGTATGCTCACACAGATTATGATAACGAGAGTAGCCACACTTGGAACAACTGGAATATAAGGAGGAAACAAATTTGTGGAACAAATTGCATATAAAACACTAAATACATTGTCTGTTTTTTCCCCTCAGCATCTCTTCCTTGGGACTGTGAGTCAGCACAGCAATCTGCCACGTGCCTGGAACTACAGAACGTGCTGACAAGTGCCCATCTACTAAGGCAGAGCATACACAAATGGTGTTTACAGACATCTTATAATTAGTACTCTAAATCATAACTAAAAAGTGAGTATGCCTACCACTTGTTAAGTTCTTTATTACAAGGGACAGGTAGTCAATCAGTGCAGAATGAATTAGTTTCAGAACAAGTGTTTTTGCAATAAGGTTCAGCTATCTTACCTGCATGTTGTCCCCTTCTGACTACATCTGAGGTGTTAACCTCACTGTGGGAAAAGGTATATCTCAAAGCTTATATTTTCAAAGGTTTCAAACGCTGTTACTGTAATTTAAATCTCAGTCTCCAAGAAATAAAATAAACATGTTGCCACTCTATTTGCCTGCGCTACAACCTTCCCGGGAGACTCTTGAGCATTCAAGTCATTTTTTCCTCACTCTTCTGTTGCACTCTGAGAAGCATAGGAAGAAATTTCTCTGAACTACTCTTATATTATCAGCTTCACAATTAGGTGCTGCCACTTTCTATGCACCTTTGCTATAATGTACTGCAGTTCCAGAAGCTACAGAAGTTCTGTACTCCAGTTTATCACCTTGCCCTGCCTGTAAGAATGGAACTCTGAAATCAACACAATGTTCAAGTAAGGAAGAAAGAACTAGTTTGCAATAGTTCATTTTGTAAAAATTCAGTCACCTTTTAGTAAAATGTCTGTACAGTAAATTTCCAAGCATAACTGTATATAACTACATATCACCACCTACACTTTACATCAACTTTACTTCTTTACATATGTATCATTCAGATAAAAGGTTTTAAGAATCCAGTATTTAAGCAGATATATTTGCACTGGGTTTAACTTCATTTAAAAGGTTTCAGATTTGGGTATATATTTCAACTCGTATAGTCTAAAAATTCAATTTAACTATATATATCTATATCTATATATATATCTATATATATATGCTAATGCCCCCTGCATATGGCTAGGTGGACATATCTTTTCTCCAGAGAGCTGCAGGCTGAGCCCTGGGTAGCAGCTAGCAGAAGCACTGCAGCAATTATATATTTAAAAAACAATACAAACATTTCTTCCTTTTGCTTAGAAAGGGCTGGGCAGCAATTGATATATCACAGAAATACAGATGAACAATACAATGTGAGCATAAATATTATCCTTCATACCATTCAGTACTAGAAACAAGACATTTTCTTAACTACATGGGTCAGAGCACATAACATTTAAGGAAGACTATGTAATTAAAAACTGGTATCCATTTTTAAAGTACCTCCTTGTAAAGAACAAATTCCACGTTACCTTCTTTCATACCTGTGCAATGATCTCTGTGAGGTTTCACAAGCTGTAACTATGGACTTCAGGGCTTTATTTGTTGACCAGGCTGAATCACAAGGGAAATACCGATATCCCAGAATCATTTCTGTAGCAGTTTCTGTAAAGTTGTCACATACCTGAGTTGTGAACAGCATTTACGCTTTCCTCTGGGTGACGGACAGATTGGAGAAATTGTGGTTCTACTATCATATGATTTACATGGTCCATGAAGTTGGAGTTGGAGCTGTGTAGAATATTAACCTGGCACAAGAGAAAAATAAGAGATCAGATGCTAAAATGTGCTCTATCTTCCAAGCCTGCTGGCTCCACACATTACACTGAACTATGAAGTTCATCACCAGAAAGGAACATTATTATACAGATCTTAAAGGCCAAATTAACTTCTTCTTTATGCCAGTGAAAAGTACACAGGTTAATATATTTCTCATTTCTAGCATTCAAAATGTATTCTAACATTTCTAGCTGTAGACTATGAAGTGACACGAAAAATTATTATTATTTTTTTTTTAATTTAGCTTTCTGGATAAGTAGTGAATTTTTTTTCTATATATTAATCATCAGCTTCTAGGTGTTCCCTGAAAGTTAGTGGGCAATTTCTCTTTGTGAACACTGACAGATAATGTATCCAACTCATTAGGTTTAAAATCAAAACAATAAGAGAGAATTAAACTAGGTTTCAGTTTTCCTGCATCCCTACTTTCAGAGTGACTTTCTTTGAAGATACCATTTCCGTTCTTGTCCTACTGACACATATGCTATAAGAAAAAGCCCTGAAGTCCTTGTCAGGGCTGTAGAATGCCAAGGTGAAAAGAATTTTCAATACAGCATAAATACGTAAAAATTTTCAGAACCAGTAATTAAGTTTTAAGCTGATTGCTAAGAAGGTCCTTCTCCTTCCTGTAGTTACGTGGTACCTGGTTTCTTGGCTGGATCCGTTGGTTCTTCAGAAGAGGTCCACAATTTCTGCTGAGGTGCATCAGCAGTAGTTCTCAGTCCCTGAGCAACTGCTGCACTGGGCTTAGTTCTAGCACATATAAGCTCAAGAGTGGTATCTAAATATTCCTGGAGTGACTGACCATGTCTGCGTGGTGCATCCAAGAGAACATAACACATGAAGTCCACCCTATGCGACCATTAGCCGTATAGTGACTTTCCTCCTCAAGAAATTGGAAATAATGTAAATTACCGGAAATGATCTCCATCTGATGAAGAACACATTATAAAACTTATTGTAATGGAGTACTGCTTGGAAAAACTGAAAAGGTGAATGCTGCAGGAAATAAAAGTATGTCAGGTTAAGTTAAAAAATAACTAATCTAAGGAAAATAATGAGGCTGTAGTGATTTACTTTTGAGCAGGTGTATAAATCTTCAAAAAGTCCCGTAGGAGATTTTACATTATGGAAGAACAACGATGATGATCTTAGCCTCCATTCTGTCTGAACAGGAGTCATTCTCCGGGTTAGTGCAGTTCAAGAGGAGGGTCATCTCCTTATGCAGCAGAATAGAGAGACCCACGTTGAGGAATTCCCATAAAGAAAGTCAGTGTTCAATTGGAATGGAACTTAAAACTTTTCCTCTATTTCATTATTGATACCAGAATATGTCAATCATTTTACATAGTTTAAAGAAAACTCCATGTTGCTGAAGTTGCTGACTAGTGCTTAGCCTCAGTGCTGGAAAAGAAAAATTGACTAAACGATTGCTTACCTCCAAGTTAAATTCATTGCTGGTGTAACGTCCATTGAGCTCGGAGCACTTGACTCTGAACTTTCGGTCAAAGGTGGCAGAAGTGAACCAGTTACGATATCGAATCTGCCGAAGAACCTGTTCGTAGTTGTGCATGTTGTCCACACCTGAAATGATGGCAGAGAAGTAATAATCTCAAGGAGATACTATGTAGCCAATGCTCTGTGTACTACAGGAGAAATCAAATGGCCACAGAAAATAGAAAATTTGGCAGAATGATCTGAAAATGGCAGCGTATTAAACATTTCCTGATAAAGCCTCTGGCTGCTACTAAATTACGTGAGAATAGTTTTTGTAAATGAATGTAGCGCCATAATGGAGAAGAACAAATGCAACAGCAAAGGTTAAGAATAAATTATTTAGTAATTCAAAAAAAACCATCCAATGTGTTAGCAGAGCTGTGCAGGAGCACTGAGGAAACCTCTCTTTCCCATGTTCCACTGTGATGGTCCACAGAACCTCCACGCTTCTTAAAGAAAGCAATGTTGCTATTTTCCATATTTGGGGAGTAGCAGGGGGGATGCTGATATCAAGACAAAGATGTGCTGTACTCCAGAGGATAAACACAGCACACCTAGAGATCAAAAATGACTATGCTTTTTTTGAGACACAGTCTCTTCTGGAATATTTTGCAGCTACTACAGATTTCTGTCGAATTTCTTTCAAATTAGTTCTTTCATTCCAATAATGCAAGTGTTGATGGGAAGAAATAAGGGAAAGCAAAGTCCATGAACGTACCATAGACTGAATATCCTGCTGTGGAATTTGTGGCATCCAGATGTTTTCCTTGAAGCTCAACACGATCTAGTTCTAAACACTCTTGTTTAGGATCTAGTTCTGCACCAATGACCAAAATATCACAGAAATCCAAGTTGTGGAGCATTTCCTCTAATACCACCGGCTTATTGTCTGTGAACACAGGGCATATACCGTGAAAAAAAAGAAGAAAGAAACAAAGACAAACGATCACAGAACACCACAGTCATTTTATGTGCTTTGCATCAAGGCTTTCCATTTTTGCAAAGATGGGTGCATTGTTTTTTGCTGATATTAAATACAGAATACTTGAAGCAAATCAAAAGAGAAGTGTCTTGCCTGTTCAAGTGCTACGATGATGAAAGCCTACAAAAACACCTAGTGAGATAGATAGATACACAGAAAGAGAAAGAGAAGGGGAGAGAAAGAGGGGAAGAGAGAGAAAGGGGAAAGGGAAAGAAAGAGAGGAAAGAGAAAGAGAGAAAGACAGAGAGAAAAGAGAAAGAGAAGAGAAAAGAAAGAGAGAAAGAAAGGAAGGAAGGAAAGAAGAAAGAAAAGGAAGAAAGGAAGAGAGGAAAATATATTGCTCTGTAATAAAAGGCATTCAAGAATGGTACTGGAAGTAGAAAACTGACATGTGATCCTGGAAATAAATTCCTGTAACCGATTCTGGTTTTCAATACTGTATTGATACCAGGTTGGTATCACACATTCGTTCTTTTCTTAAGGAAAACCAAACTGGAAAAATACATGTCAAATAGATCTCTACTTGGATGAGTCTCTCAGTCACTCTATGGCCCATAAAGAATTTGCATAACAAGCAATATAGCCATCTATCCAAGAACATGGTAATATCATAAATGGCAAGATCCTGTGTTGTGTGACTTCCAGAAATTGAGTCGTAAACTGATAATCCTTCAGTACGAAAAATTAAGAAAAACATTTCTATCGCTTGTTTAAAAGAGCAGCATACCAATTTAATATTTTAATTTTCTGGTCAACTTGGTACAGCGTGCTTGGCAGGACTGCTTAACCAGCTCCCCGAGGGTACCACAGACACAGAGGCTGCAATCTTGGAAGTTAGCGCCTGCTTTGTGTACTTCATGTCAGAAGGTGGACAGGGAAGGAAGGCGCAGACAGAAGTCTTATGCCCTAGGTTCCCAAATCCTGGAACAGTGAAGCTGGGTACCTCCAACTCATCCAAAAATGCAACTCAACTCAAATTTGCAGAATAGGCAAATCTGAATATTGGTCCTGTGACTGGAGAATACACCGTGACTAAGTCAGCTTTCTCAGTCTTGCTATGTGCATCTCTGCTACAGTCATGATGATCACATTATGTAAAGTCTCAAAAAGTGGAAAAATAGCTATAGGGAGATATAGATCAAGATTTATGTCTGTGTTTGCCTTTGTCAGACACAATATCTAGGCTGAGAGAAACAATGATTGAAGCTTGTAATGCAGGAATTGAGATTAATAATTCAATAATATTTTGCAAAAGATAATTATTCCCAAAGACAACTGTTATCTATCCATTTTAACCCCTGTTAGTGGAAATAAACAAGAGAAGGTGCACTAGGAGGTTCCTGACTTTCAAGGAATTAAACAGTAGCTTAGGAAATGTTGCTATGTTCCTTTTCCAGGTGAGACTCAGGCTTTTTAGGTTACAAGGTGCTACAACAGGAATTAAATCAATAATTGTTATGGAGAAAAAATGGGATAGAATAAATTTATGAACTAAATTTGAAGGGCAATAGTTTCAAATTCACTGAACAGTTTTGAAGATATAACATTTAGGGACATGGAGTGTCACCTATGCACTGTGTCTTAGGTGATGGATAACGATCACTCTTTTCTGTGCAAGAATTAATTTTTTCACTTACTGCAATTGAAAGCTGTTGGTATTATATGATACTTTCCAGCCTTCAGAGGACAGATGCCGTTTCAGGCAAGTGATAAGCAGCATTATTTCAGATCATGGCTCCAGGGGATTCTTGCCCCTCCACTTGCATAACATCAGCGATTTTATCTTTTCAAGAGATGTACATCTAGTTGCTGCTTATTCTAGTCCATTGTTTAGAATGATTCCTCAGATTACTAGGCTTTTCACTTACTTGCATACAAACTACCAAAAGGAAGATTCCTTTACAGACAATCATTTTAATCCTTATTTATATTTTTGAACCTTCATGTAGTGTTGAATAATTATGCACACGTTGCTCAGCACTAGAATAAGCCATCAACACTGAAAAAAAAACCTTCACGAATTATTATATTTACATTACATAGGTAGGGAACTGAGGCACAACATTACTTTCTCAAGTATCAACCACAAGTCAGTATCAGAGCTGGAAATGGAAGAACAGATTAAAACTCCAACCACAGATTCAATAAAATTCTGTTACAAATAGAGAGATTCTAATGAAAATATGTTATTCAACAGAATATGTAAAGATGAAGGGAAAGGAATTAATCTGAAGAAAGACAGACATTAAATGGAAAAGCTGCTTTTTTTTGAAGCACATGCTGATCTATCACTATTTGACACATTTTTTTTTCCAATGCATTTCATTGAATGTCTTCAGTACAGCATTACTGCTGCCTAACACTGTCTAAATCAATCTGGGTGAAGCGAGTTCTTCTGTGTTACTTGTTCGCACTATCCTTTAAAAAAATGTGAGGACTAATTTTACAGAGTAAGAGTTAAGTAATAATATTTAAAAGAAATCCACAAACCTCTGTCATGTTCTTTTAAGTCCACTGGATGCTCCATTTTAGTGACTGTGCTGACAATCCTGATGTCAGGTAACAAAATAACACCTCTTTCAGTTTCAAATTGTGCAGCTGGTCTAGCAAAGTGGTCCATCCCACTTATCGTAATCTTGGGCTCATTGGCCTGAAACACCACTACATGCGCGTCTATATCTGGGATAGTAATGCAGACATCTTCACCAAAACATCTGAAAAATATATTATTCATTAACTGCATGTAAGACATTGCATATCAGACTTGCACTGCACAAAACCTGCCCGATGGCTCTCAACCTTTTGTATTGTCTCAGACCAGTCTATTCCAGACTTCGATACTGCCACACGTAAGGACGTGCATCTACACCAGCTCGTACACAGGCCAGCAGCGACAGCAACAGCTCTGTTCCTCTCATCCCCTCCCACATTCACAACTACTGAAATTATGTAGGGACAGCTTAGCAAACAGATTCATGACAAGCTCAGTCTTTAGTAATGTCACTATGAGAATAGTATTTTGATGTTTAACTGACATTTAAGGATGTAGTGAATGGCAAAAAAAAAATTTAAAAATTAATAAAGATGACATCTAACTTTAGTAAAGCTAACGTTAAATTCTCAAAGTGATATCTAATTAATATAATATGGTTTTCTTGTCATGTGTGAATAAAAGGGCCTAATTATCTATTTAAATTGGACACATCATGAGTTCATTCCAGCACCTCCCAGTATTTAATGGGGACCAAAGGGGTCTATTATTAGCATTTTCATCTGAATCAGCACCGTGCTTTGGAAGTGAATCTCCTGACAAACTCTTACCTTACTTCATCTTGGCACAAGGCTTGGGCCAGCCTTGGAGTGTGCAAACTGGGTTGCTTCCAGTGAAACTACAGCAGAAGGTGCTCTCCTGACACTTGGTGTGGTCAGCACACAGCACTGGACTAAACCTAGACCTTAGTAAGAACTGTATGTGCAGTAGATGAGAGTTTGTAGAACTGATTTTATTTTCCCTCTACAGATCTGCTTTCACTGCTCTACAACTTGTAACAGAGACACAGCCCAGGGGAGCCCAGCAGTGGCAGACGGCTCTTTGATTATGTAGAACTCTAAACATTATCGTGCTGGTTCTGTCACTATTGTTGCACGAAAGTGGAAGGACACAGGTTTCTGTGTAACACCCAACGCCAGCACTTCAGTGATGAAACCCATATAAGGACACAGACTGACAAAGACTATTCAAGCACAGCTACAGATACTGTTCTTGCAGATATGTCATCTTTTAGATGTAACAGGTCTGCTTTAAAAAGCCATGGGTCTAGCTAGAAGAAACTACAGTTCAGAAGAAACTATAACTTTTAAAAATGCACAGTAAAATAAAAATGCAATAAGTGCAAGTGCTGTTCAGTCCAGACTGTATGCTCCAAACTATAAATAGAATGGAAGTAAATTACATTAACAAGAAAAGTTTCTAAAAAGGACATTATCAAAAGAAAACCACAACATAAATCAACATAAGAGTAAATGAAATTCATCCTTTAGGCTCAATAACATAAAAGTATGATTTAGCCATGTAATTTAGCCAAAATTGTTCTTTTTACATACCCAAAGAAAAAAAGTAATTCATTAAAAATATTTCTAATCTAATCGGTTCAGCTGAAGTGTAACTTACTGGACTTTAGATGAGACTTTGAGTCGTCGTACGCCTGCAGTAGGAAACTGTCTAGAGTTGATGTATGAGACCTTTCGGAGAGCTTGATTTATATTCTCAATGTCATCTCCTTCCATGACAAGGACTGACTGGGAAGGGTTGAAGTGATACTAGGGGAAATGCATATAATTAGTATTTAAGGTAGGAAGTACAGAGTACATATAAGACATTTTTAAGGAATGTTGCACAGACTTAAGTTTAAAATCTAATTATTTAAGAAAAATTCTTAGTAGCTGTTGTTGGCTGAATCCACATATTGTTCCCTAAAACATGTACTCGTACCAGTCATATATTTCATATCTGAATTACTACCATTATAGTTCATTTTATAGTAAACTAATCCTGACTTGCTGAACTTTGCCCAGCCTTATCAATTTTGCTGATATGATTTCTGCAGCTGTAGAGTTCAAAACCTTAGCTTAATGTGATCATAATTATTACGATGTATTTTTTTTTAGGTTAAATACATCCCCCATATAAAAATAAAACAAAAATATGGGCTTAAACCAGAGCAGCATGCAGAAACATCTTTCCTGGGTTCTGTTACCCTGGGTTATCTTTCCGAGGCATATTTCAATGTGAACGAACAAAACAATTATAACATTTGCTTCCTACGTCTTCATTAACGTCAGACACAATAAAGGGGATTCTCCTTTCTGTGTCTCATGATCAATCAGGGTGTCGTGATTTAAGATGGAGCTGCTGCTTACACAAAGCCAGCTGCTCCTTTGAGCCAGCAAACCCTGCAAAGTCAATGGCTATTCTTACAGCCCTGATCCTTCTCTAGTCCATTGCACTGAACACAAAACAGTCTTGCGGACGAACACATGTTGCTACTATAGCAAAAGATTGATTTTGTCTTTATCATAATTCATCCTTATTCCATTTTTTTGGGTCTCTTATTTGGTTCAGCAAACCATCTGCATTGCAGAGAAAACCAGATTAACCCCCTTGATTTTGTACTCTACTGTCGTCAGCACAAAACACAAAGAAAAGCACCCTTCGCTCATGTACAGTCCCTTCCCAAAGCTGGACATTGATTAGAAGAACATGTTCTATTATTTAGAGACAATGGTTGTCTACACTTCCTTACAATGAGAAAGGCTAAAAAGCAAAAGAGCAAATAGGCTGTGAAGAAGAGAATGAAGCACAGGGCTCTCTCTGTTGAACAGAAAACAGAGGACTGTCTTTAAAGCTTGTGCAGGAAGGTCATAACACACTGGCAGGGTATTTTTTAAACAAAGAGGAGGAGGACTAACATGAGTCACAGCCTGCATAGGCTTCTTTTTCCTTTCTGTAAGCTAGCAATAATAAGAGAATAAAATTAGCAAAAGGAGACTCTAGCTAGCTAGTTAATAGCTCAGCTGCCAAAACAGCTGGAATGCTGCCAAAGGGACTGGAGAAAACCTCAGTCTGAGCCATTTTTGTCTTTCTCATTAAAAAAGGCTAAAAATAGCACCACTTTAGACAGTGTTTCTGAGGGTTGTTACGGGTATCTGAAAATTAGGTTGCAGACAAAAAAAAAGTCAAACATTACTGTGTCAGAAATTGTATTACAGCTGCATTGCTTGCTCTTAGGTGGCTAAAGCGTGAAGCTTCGTGAGTCCAAAGTGGAACATCAGCTTGCCAATGTGGCATCTGCTACGCGCCCGGTAAATAGCCACACAGAACCTGTCATCTGTGCAACTGTCACATATGCTTGTCTGAGGTCAGGTATGTCTATTTCTGACACCAGAAACCATTTCTCTTTATTAATCTGCTGTTCAAGGTCAGGTGCCAACTGTTCCACTTTCATCTGAGTTTCTTGTTGTCAGCCCCAATAAGAAAACCTACCACAATTTATCTCGACTGCTTCCTTTCATTTTTGCCTCCTGCTGTTGCGCTGACTGTGGAGCTTGCTAAGGAGGTGAAAATGAAAACAGTAACTTTAAGAAAACACTATAACAATACACTATGCCTCATCTGAAAATGAAAATGCTTCAAAGTTTGGTGAAAGAAAGAAAAGGCAGAAAACAATCCCTCATCTTTATTTTCCCCACTGCACTGCTAATACAGTAAGGAAGCCAATCACCCATGCTGGAGCAGCAGTGGGTGCTATAACAGAGATTTTTCCAAGCCCATGAAACATGACTACTCAAATGTTGCCAAGTTTCAGAAAGTTACAATATAGGAGAAATTAGTATGCTTTTAAGAACCACGGACCAACTGCTTTAATTCATGTGAAATACCAACTAAGAACTTACTGGTAGGCATACACACTTGCATTCCAGAAAATTCTGATTGCTCTTTGGAAGCACTGTCTTTTAAAAATAGTTTTTACTCCTAGGTGTGTAACTATGCTGGGAGATACAACAATGTAAAATTCTTAATTATGTCCTTGGTAGGATGAAGAAAAAGAATTCTTTGAGGTGTTCTGCTCATATGTAAAAGCTAGAGCTAGCAAAATCCCTCCTTACCATTACACTTTCAATTTTCATTTTAACCCGTTGTCACAAACATATCGTTTGTACTACATCACTGTAACATTACCTAGGCAGACATTAGAGTGTATTTCAAGCCAGTCTCCTATCTTGTACAATGAAAATATTTAGCTAATAAAATGTAGTACATGGCTTTTGAGCGCATGCTCTAGAGATTTTTCATCTCATAAATGTAACTACTCTTACATTTATACAGATTACAGTTGGCCCTCTGAAGGCAACTGCGAGGCTGATGTGCCTCCTGGTGAAAATGAGCTTGACACTCCTGCTCTAGATCACGTGTTATAACACCAACCTCTTCCCCACTGAAAACACACCAGTGCAGTTTCGCAGGATGCACAGTCTGCAGCCAAAGTACCTTCCTAGTTTGATTTTGAAGCCAGCTCCTTTGGAACATGGTATTGTGATTTGTGTTCCCGGAAATATAGCTTACCAGTGTGTTAACGCACCATGCAGGAGAACAGCTGTCACCCAATAACGGTATCAGTAAAGGTAAACTGACAATGCACCTCATATACGCATTATAGGATTTATGGTCAAGATCCTACCTATGTATCCAAAACAATGGAATTTGTCTTAATGAGTGCAAAGCAATCTGGCCGCTATGTCAACTGAAACAGGATTTCCCTCTGTTATTCTCCAATCTTCAAAAAAGTGCTACAATATCACTAAAGATAGTCATATGCATAATAAAGATGGATAATGATTTAAATGCAAATATCAAATTATAATTTCTCTACTTTAAGGTTTTGGTTTTTTGGTCCTCTTATCATGTCCCATAACATTTTCCTCTTGGAACACACTTTGAATGTTTCAATACTATTACATTGAGACTTTCAGAGTTGTCTCTAGATGAAAGATATTCCACTTATGTTTTCCATTGCTTTAAAGCTACTTGAGATCAAAATTCAATAATTCCTTGGAATCATGTCTATTTCTGTAAAGTTACCAAAATAAGCACGAGAACATGACCTGGCAATTCTTATGGACTCTGAAATAGCAGCAGCGCCTTACTTTCTGAGCATCTAGCTTTGCAGTAATGGAAACATTTTTCTTTGCAGTGTCACAGCTCTTCTACTGTTCTGCTTTTTCTTTGCATGACTTTATTGGAAATTACATTGCTTCTGGGAGTACATTTGTACTGTGTGTACTCTACCTTGGGCTCTCCACTTCATAAATCAGCTCTAAATTTTTATCAAAGATGATGTCAGTTCATTCCTCACCTTTATTCCTTGGCCAAGACTCTCAAGAGAATTAATATCCAGACCTTCCTTGCAGGCCTGCAAACAGGAAATCACTTTCTGACTCTCAATTTTGCCGGGTCGGATAGTAAGACTGGCCAGGCTACCATGGAAATACTGAGCAAATCTGGGCTTGGTGACTTCACCTCCTGCAAGAAAGAGAATACAATATGATTATTGATACCAATACACAAATCCCAAATCTAATAATTCATATTATTTTGTAACACATTTAAAGAATTGATATCTGTTTTAGCAAAGTATTTTTGAGATCGCATTGATTGTGGTAAGTGGAATTGCTTTGTGGGTTGTTGGGCGGTACCTAGTAGCACCCTGTCTGTATGATTGTCAGTGTTTCTCCAGCATTGTATTCAGGTGTTTATAAAGCTGTGATAACATACTCTGAGATGAAACATAGCTTCCCAAATCTGTGTCCAAGGAAGCACACAATTCTCAGTGTGTGACAATTTAGCCCAGGATGCCCAATCTCCAAGTCCTAGTCACTCTAAAATTCTTAGCTCCCAATATTAGATGAGTATAAATACATTTAACCCAACATGAAAATGGTTATTCTGTATATGTTAAAGCACAGTGCATAATTGTAGCTAATGTTGATAGTATCACTTTTACAGAATGTTATCCAAATTCTTCTAAATACTGACCTTTCCAAATAGAGACCCTCTGACCCTGAGCAAGACACATTTCATGCCTGTGCAGCTCCACACGCAGCTGACAGGCAGCTCAGAGCCTCAGACCTCACCGGGCAGGAGGAATGTGCAGTTCCCATGTCCAAACTTGACTCAGCACTAGAACTGCCACATGCTAAGAAACAACTGAGGGAAAGGCATAAGCTACACCCAACCGCTCTTACTGCTTTAAGACACTTTGAGTTCTAGCACCAAACCGAGCCTAAGCAACAGTATTTTTGAGATAACGAAGAAGGTCTAAATAGATTACACAAACCTTTGGAGCAGCAGTGCAGAGAATGAAGTGGAGCTCCAGTGATACTGATCTTCAGGTAATCCAAGTGTCCTAAAATTTTTTCTACTTCTAAATCTCATGGTGCAGTGAAAACAAAAGTGTTCTGCAGCACAGCACCTGCCAGTTTCTACCCAGAGGTCAGGCCATCCAGTGAACCCAGATTGTGTCAGCAACTTTTATAGGATTTTTTTGCTGTCAAGGTCTTTTTGCTCTTTCCTACAAGTGAGATAGATCTAAGATACAGCTCACCTCCACAATGGCATTACAACGTCAAGACCTCAGAGAACAGGAAAAAGTACTCCTCAACTGTGTTACACACGCTGTTTTGCTCAGCTCTGTTGATTACAACAGATTAATATGTTGTGGATGCTAATTCTTGGGGAATAGTTAAGGAGGTTAGACTTAGCTGAATGACGCAATCAACAAAGGAGAACAGAACCTTCCCTGCTGTCAGTCAGGGAGTTAGGCTGATGGCTGCAACACAAAAAAGACTGAAACAGCATCACTTATTCTTATTACAGACCCTTGCACGACGAATTTTAAGAGCTACTGGTGTTTTTTTTTTTTTCCTTCCTTTAATGTAAATGTTGCAGTCACAATTACGATTGTGAGGTGACCGAGGCCACAGTGTTATTCGGAGCTTGATGATAAAATTGTGTATTGCTTTTTCCATCTGACCCAGCACACACATCCCCTCCCAAAGCCTGGCAGATACAGGAGGATGGATGTTGGCCTTTTTGGCATTAATTCAGTCCTCATAATGGGAAGATGGTGTCAACAGACTGTGGGAGGCATGCAGAGGAACTGTTGACTTTTGTAATTATTCACTGTAATGCTGTTCACTGCAGTCATTGTTAAAGGAGTATGCATCACTTTTTTTTCACTTGCTGAGATAATAACTATTTTCTGGACTGAGATTCTTCTTCTTCTTCTATGCTGGTTCTGATCTCTTCTGCCTGGAACTTGGTTTTTTGTTGTTGTTGTTGTTTTGTTTTTTAATTTCTCATTGGGTTGATATAAAGAGTGGCAGAATTTGATTACTATTGAATTTTACATTTGTATTGTTTTCACTTCAGAGAGACAAAGTGCTGTTTGCATTCATTTACCAATCTCCAAAGAAAAATCATGCCTTTTTGTCAAAAGAAGTGACTTTATTGGCCTCACAGATCTTCCCTTAGGCCTTTTGCCCTATGCTAATAATGAGCAAGTAATTATCAGGACAGTCTAAGCACAATGAAGTTTTCAGTGGAAATGATGAATCAAGAGGATTTCCAACTGAGATGCAATTCTTTTAAGAGATTATAGACTCTGCTTATACTGACCCAGATAATTAAGGAATGATCGATTATTCAGGGTCCCAGCATAAAGATTAAAGTGAATCTGGAGGCAGCTGCGAGACATTCTGGCTCTGAAGTCCTCAGGTCCAAGTCCCCAAATGTATCCCATCTCTTTATTATGGCAGTTTAGGGAGCTGGGTTTAACTTCCTGACAAGCACACTGGCTGTTAAACAGGATGAAACCTAACACAGATTGCAGGAGTAGTCCCAACTAGAGACTCGAGTTTTTATACTCCCAGAGCTTCTCAGCATAAAAAAGTTTTAGTGGGTTTTTTATATCATTCAGACAAAAATTACTCAGAAAATTACTCATCAAACATGGCACTATTCAAGTTTGTCCCTGCTGTTGGTAGATATCATACCCTGAGGACCTCAGACAGACAGCTTTAGGCTTTAAGGTATTATCTGGAATAAAACAAGTGCAGAGAACACTAAGGGCTACCTGGTCTTAAGTATGCATATGGTAATCTATCTCTGGTAATCTATCTCCATGGATCAAAAGTATGGTATAACTTGCACTGTTTAGGATATTTTTTTTCTCAAGAAAAACTCTCTATACTCTCTCCCAATTAAGTCAATCAATTTTTGTTATTCCCAGGGGAACTGTGGGAAATGATGACAATCACAATAACATGTTGCAATCTTTTATAAGTTAGTGGAGATCACAGTCTAAGTGATATTAATGCTGCCCAAATAACTATACTCCTATTCTCCAAATAACATTCCTATGCTGGTGCATAGTTCCCAGTGCAGAAATTCAATTAAATAAGGGACATTATCTATGCTGAATTAGTGACAGATAGGAATTCAAATTCAGCTCTCAAGAAAACTTCTTCCTAAACTAACCTTCCACATATGCCTGCATTTCTGCTACAGCTAAACTCCAGCAAAGATCTGTGAAGTGCATTGAAATCTGCTCGATCTTGTTTTTGATGAGAAGAAGGGCAATATTCAGAAAACACTGCTGTACTGACAGAAGCATCCACACTGCTCAGAGAGGTTGTGGAGTCTTCTCTGGAGACATCCAAGACCCACCTGGGCACATTCCTGTGCAATCTGCTCTGGGTGAACCTGCTTTAGCAGGTGGGTTGGACTGGACGATCTCCAGAGGTCCCTTCCAACCCCAGCCATTCTGTGCTTCTGTTGAGTCATACTGGCTGCTGCTACATTGTCCACAGTGTATTTGGCTCTCAGGGATCTGACCCCTCTCCAGCTTTTAACTCTGAGCACTTTTCTTGCCTTGAATAGGAAGTCAGTTCTCTGCCTGCAACTGATACGTCAGCAGATTGTTTACATATAAGGTTAATAAGGTTATTCCACAGAGGACTCCATAAAAAAAGTGATCTTCAGCCTAGGCTAAGCGAAGAGGACAATGACAGGAGAATATAAAAGAAAGACAGAACTGAAAACATAAATAACTTAGAAAACAGGAATTACAGTAGCCTTCTGCTATCCTCATGATACCAAAGTTTCCCTGTTGACAGGCTTCTCCTAAAGACTTTCCCCTGTGCGATGTGCTCAGCTTAATTACGCTGTGAAGCTCCAGCACTCTAGAGTGGGTGGTGTTATTAGAAATAACAACTTACAGTCATGGTAAGCTACAACATAACCTTGTGACAAGTCATTAACTTGTGTCACTATTTTCCTGCCAGGACTTCGGGAATAATACATAGAGTAACAAGCCATTTTAGGAGGGGAAGAGTATGAACTCAAGACCTTGTATTTTCACAGAAACCTGGAGGAAGTCTGTTTGCAGGCTGTGGTACAACAGATGATTAGACTACCAAATCATGTAACTTACTCCCTTCTTCCGGGTGCCTTTGCTACAGAATATATCCCATAAAGGGATCACAGTAGGAACCTATAAACCTTGGTTTAAGGGAAGAAATTTCTCACTCTGTGAAAGGGTTCATTTGCTATGTCCCCAGATAAACTGAATCAAAAATCATGAACTCAGAGGAGACCTTACTAGGGTAAACTCCCAGAAAGTGCAGCTCTAGGATGAGCCAACCTTAATTTGTTTGTACTGCTTAGGAGAATGAAACAGGATTGCAAAAGCTAGAAGGGAGAATAAGAACAATTTTGTGGTTGATCAGGAAGTCTGATTCTATTCTTGCTCTGATGCAGATTTTTTTAAGTGACCTGAGGAAAAATCACCTGCCCTCTTGATGCTGCACTTTATCCTCACAGAATAAGAGTAATTCTACTTCCCTGCTACCTCTTTACTACCTTGTTACCTCTTTATTGTTTGGAAAGCTCTCAAGGATCTTTATCTGGAAGGGCAAAGCTGAAGTATTTTTCTTGCTAGAGAAGAAGACAGAAGAATTGAGAGCTGAAGTTGAGCCTTGGGGAGGTCACTACCATCCTGATGGACCATGTCTACTTCTAACATCCATTCAGGGAGGCAGGGGTTCAGAGACAGTGCCAGGGTCACACTCCCCACTCGTTGGTGTCTCTTTTGTTCTTGGAAGCACATGTACAAGGATGTCAATTTTGTCCTTGAGAAAGAGTAATTTTGCCTCAAAATCTCTTTTACTGTTAAGAGACAGAACAGCACTTCAGACCTAAATAACACCACATCAAAATCACACCCTCGACAATCACCTGTGAGACCACTGGTGTGAACAAAAAAGGCCCTTTAAATAAATTAAAATTAAGTTATATCCTTAATTCTAAGTATGTGCAGAGAAAGCTGTCAAACTTTACGAGGGTACATAAAGGTCTAATTTCAAGAATATCTGTACTAGGACTCCAAACCGTTCATTTTTGCCCTCAGTTACTTCATTAAGAGACCAGTTTGCTTAGCTCTGTAGGCAGCATTACTACCTTTTTCCAGGTCTAGTGCCACTGAAATCACAGCTAAGAAGTCAGTTGGGATTTGCCATCATGAAGACTGGCACTCTGCTAGAGATAGGCTGCAACAGGTTAAGAACTTTATGTCTCCAGCTGCTATTGCTCTTGGGTCACATGTAACTGAATAAACACAAACAGTTTAGCCTAAAAATAATGCTTTAATTCCCACCCCCAAATAAACTCCCCCTCTCTAAAGTACAGCAGTATTAAACATAAACAACACAAAAGACAAAAACAACTCTATGCTAACCATTGCGGTAGGGCCCTAAATCAATGAGATAGCTCTGCCTAGATTTTCTGTTCAGTGAGCTCCCTGAAGAAAGAACAAAGGTTTTTAAAGTAAAAAAGGAAGACTATACTAGAGCGAAATCCAGAATTCCTAATATTAAGTAGAGAAAAAATCATATTGATTATGGCAGGACAAATGCAAAAAATATATTTTTATACAACTTTCCTCATGCCCAATGTGTCATTAAAGCTGAAAACTATCCTCTAGGCTTGGTTTTAGGTAACTGAGTAGTTTCCTGGGTTCAGTAAACTTTACCCAGTGCCTGACAGGCCCCAGGGAAGTTAAGTTCTGTTCTGTTCTGTTCTGTTCTGTTCTGTTCTGTTCTCTTCTCTTCTCTTCTCTTCTCTTCTCTTCTCTCAACTCTAAAGCCTGGCTCTCTGCTCTTTCAGCCATCTTCAGTCTCCACTTGTCTCCAGGCTGCCATGCACGCCCTGGGACCTTAATGTCTGCCTCCAATACCTTCTTGCCCCCTAGAAAAGACTCTGCTCTTCAGGAAAAGGCTAAATTTCCTCCCTTTAGGAGAGTCCTAGCATTCAACTCACATTATTTGAAGAAATATTGCATAAAATCAGGAACAAAATCAGGCATGCTTTTTACACTGCCAAGCCAAGGATAAGAATGGAAGAGAGACTTGCCCATTACAACTGGAATGCTCGTGTCAAAACACAACAACAGCAACAAAGTGAAAAAATAAAGGCAAATGGTTTGATGCAAATGGGATAGAGAGCACACCATAAGGTAAAGTTTACATTTATCATGTAAGCCTGAGAAACTGCACATTTGGTTTGTTTTCATGTTAGATTCACGAGAACAGCACCAAACTTCAACTGCTCTTATATTTCACTTGAACAGGGGAAGGTAGAAGTAAAAACTAACCTAACTTTTCATAATAGATCCTATAAACAGGGCTATAAAAGTCATAAAATAGTTACTCTGGAATTGAAATATTAATAGGAAATCTTGATCTTAAGGCAAATAATTATTTTGCTGTGCTCAAGACTCCTGCATGACATAGCTCTGAGAAAGATAAGAAGGAGGTGCAAGGATGGTACTTGCTGTGTAACCTCTGGAGGAGTACCAGTGTAAGTGATGACAAGACCAGGGCTGAAAGAGTCACTTTTCTCATAACCTGGAAGATACTTGGATTCCTAGAGAAATAGCAGAAAAATTCCCAGTTTTCAGCTCAGAAATGAAAATTGTCTGGAGTAGCAGATTTTCCTATCAGTGCTAACAGAGTAAATCACAATTATTTTTGGTTTTGATTTTTTGCTTTGCCCTCTAAATACAATCTTCCTGCTCCCCAGCAGTTCTTCAGCTGCCCTGCAGTCATGATGACTTACTTTTTGCTGTGAGCAAATCAGAATTGGTACAGTAAGAAAAAGGAAAGTTATTTCTCCTGGTTCATTTAGTTGTCTGAGTTAAGATTGTTTTTCAAATAATTTGACTTTGATACATGGATACTGTGTACTCAGAACTACAAAATGGTTTAGTAAAGACAGAAAAAAAGTCTTGTCCTTTCTGAAGGAAGAGGTTAGAGCTTGTGTTCCCATTCTGCCAGTGCTTTGATGAAAATGGGAGGAAATAGGCTGAGCAACCCAAAGACAGACTGAAATAGAGTCCCGAATCTTATTAACAAAATGACCTTCCATGCGATTAATTTAAAATAGTCTGAGGTGATCAAAACAATCTTATAAAAAGATACACTTTGCCAAAAGTGATATCTTGAAATCTTGTTTCATATAGCATTGAAAATTCTTGGTTTTGCCTGACACATGACAGTTTAGCAGAATCTTTAGCACACTATCTTAGCTAAATCTGAACATTTTAATGAGATGGAAAATTTGTTTCTGCTTTTGATGAGCTCTAAGTTTCACACAAAACAGCAACAACAAAATTTTGCAGTAAATATTGACAACAGCAATAGGTAAAATTTCAGTACTTTAAATCAGTTGTTTAATCAAAAAGGAAGAAGAATCTTATCCTGAATGGTTATTCATTAAGCCATCAAATTATTCAAGAAAAGCTAAAAATGTCTGAAAAAAATTGCAACTTTCTATTTGTTTAACAGCTTCAATACTAAATATAGTCTGTGTCTTAAATTTATTTTAACCCTTATAAGATTTTTTACGATAATTCTTTCTCTTAACAATTTGAGATGAAGAGAGAAAAATGGAAAGGAAATGAGATAATTCATATTGTATTTGGCTGCCTTGGAGGTAGAAGAAACCCACAGATGCAGCAGTGTGGCAAAACTGGCAAAGCTTTTGCTCACACAGTGCATGTTCCATGGAACTGCTGCACAGTTCTCAAAACTTTGCACCTGCATGATGATTAACCCGAGACTCAGGAAGGGGCTGAAGGGAGTGGATTCCCACCAATACTGAAAGTTTTAGGAAAAAAGAGAGTGATAAAACCACCAGGTATGAATGAAAGAAGTTAAGGGGCAGAAGCACTACAAATAATGCACAAAAATACTTATATAGACCTACGCAGAAGAACATGAAGTAAGGGATTAAAATAAAATTTCTGTAGCACAGCTACCGAGAAATGCTGATTTTTCAGAAAGCTATACTCCATGATTATTCACAGTCCCTGTGTCATTTGCTCATGTCTGGAAAGAACTGAATTTATTCCATTCAGGAATTACATCTGCATTTTTTAGCTCTGGAACTTTGATTTTAAAATACTGCGCCAGACCTACACAAGAAAACAAACAAACAAAAATAAAATTAAGAGAAAATTCATGTAAATCAAATTGGTATCTGTCAACTATTTGTCCCAGGAAGCTACTGGCTAAACCACAGTTCTGGTTTCTGAAGAGTCTGATAGGTATTTCACCATTTATTTTTAGCTAAATAAGGAACAACTTGCCCTTAGAGCACCAACACCTTAGAATAAAATGAAATGTATTCTGTTATGTATTTAACATCAATGAGAAATTCTAATACACCTAAAGTTCATCCTACAGAGATGGAAGCCCACACATGCAAATACCAGTCAGACGAGAATCAGTGTATACTTGTACAAATATACGGGATTAGTGTCATGCTCATTAGCTATCCTTCTTATCTTGGTGATCAATATTCAAAATTTATCAAATCTTGTTTTTAGGATTAGTATGGCGTTATTCTGCATGTTATCATCAAAGTAAAGATTGGATCTTTAGTGTTCACAATCCAACAGCTGGATTTGCTTCAAATATTATTTACACTGAGCAGCTCTGCCATGCATAAGATGTCCAAAATTTGCAGATAACACGTTGAAAATGAGCAGAGATCAAACTGGCAAACAAAGTAATAACAGAAAAAGTAAGCCAACATCAAAGAGCGGGGAAGAAACACAATCTGTGTGAAAGCATTTTTTCTTAATTATGCAGTTTGCTTCACTTCATATTCTGTCTTAAGTGAAAACAAGACATAATAAATAGAAAATCAACATGGAAGGTTACTGGAGACAACTTTGCGGGAGCAGATGAGCTAAAAAAGAGGACTGCTTCAGTTGTAAGGCAGGAACCAGAAAAAGAAACAGTGGCATGAGTACCAGACAAATGAATGAGAAGAGCAGGATTATAAAGGGTACAAAATGGAACAAACCCTAATATTTAAGGAAAGACCCATACAAGTATGGCTCGGGGGTTGTAACTCTTGTTTTTATCTTACTCTCACATCTGGTCTATAACAGGGTGAACTGATTGAATTAGCGGAATTACTGGTGATATACATCCAATTGGAGGAGTGCAGGATCAGGCCATGAGTTGTGGAAGAAATTTGAGGCACAGACTGAAAAATGATAGCTGGAGCTCTTCAGAGTAATGTTTAGATAGTTTGCATTGTAGAACAACGGAAACAATTGAAAGAAGTGAAGAAGAAAAATAAAGACGACATTCATTCACATTGAATACACAAACTGTATTCCATACTTCTTTAGATGATGGAAATGCAAAGCCTGCTAATGTCCCACCCATTTTATCCTTGGACTTGATTCATTGTTAACTCTGGATTTACTTTTGATATTATATCATCAAACTTTAAGTAATTTATTTACTATACAATCAATGACACAAATAAGATTATTCTTGGTCTGAATTGAGACTTCTGCTTTCTACTATTAGCTGTCATATTACCTTGCCAACAAGCCCCAACTGTCAGCTGCATAGCTATGTGGGAGGGGTGGATAGGCCAGTCATTGGTCACAAGGTAAGGTTCATATGTTGTTCCATCCATGTATAGAGTAACAACAGGAAACTCAACATTGACAACGTAGTAATGCCATTCTTTATCACAAATCTGAAAGGCAGAATGCAAGAGAAAAATATTAATTAGCACTTATTGGAAGGTGTCTGCTTTTATATGCCATATATTTTTAAATGGTATTGCTTCCAAATTCCAGTCATAGAAGAAAATAACGTTATTGCAATGTATACATCTCTAAAACTGATTAAAGTGTAAAACAATGTTGATAAATATTAATGGTACACATGCAGAATATATTTGATAAATAGAGCCATCTTAAAACACACTCTTTGAAAACAAGACATGGATAAAATAGAAAAATCATACAATTTGGTATCTGGTCTACATTTTCACCATTGTTAATATATAGTATTAGTTCCTTAATGCCTATACTAAACTTTTGAGAATGCAAAATTGTTGCATACTTGAGATGTATAAGCATAGTTACTGGGGATCCCTGTTAGTTCCAAAATAAGAAAATACATAGCACTTAGTCACTAGATTGATGAGTTATTATTGATGAGTTGATTCAATTGTCATTATTAACTTATTACATATACATAAACTTTGAAAAGCAGCAGCCACAGTTACATTCTCCTTTCAGGATGACAATGTGAGTGTCAAATCTCATGAATTTCTGAGCTGGACAAGCAGGGATTACTGCAAGATGGACAAATTCAGTTTTAGTTCAGCAAGGCACAGCCAGCTGAATCAGCGCCTCTGAGGACAGAAGCCCGGTGTGTAAATACCAATGCCTGCCCCACTCTTTTTTCTTTCATTGTATCTTTCTCATTGAAAAGTTTAAAAAAATAAATCACAGCAAATTGGTGGATGGGCAGGCTGCTTTTAAAAATAAGGCAATTGTTACAATCACGCTACTTTCAATTCTGTAGAGATACTTGTTTTGATGTATTAAGAAACAGCAGTGCTTGAATGCAGATATCCTTGCTGTTTCGTAGAGGCAAGCAGAAAAGTGATGTTCAAACGTAACACTTTGTCCTTGGCCAGGTTAAGTGCTATCTGCTGCAATATCTGCCCTTTGAAAACAAAAGCTAATGTTTTGTTCCAGAAGACATTTCAACAAGGACTTAATCACTTCTATTTCAAACGGATACATTTATTACTGCAGACATCATAGCTCCACAGCAAGAGATAAATGCAGCAAGGGGCTGCTAGAGCTTTCCTTCTGTAAGCAGTAGACAGCACAAATGTTTTCTGAAGGTTAAATGAAGTGAAACCAAAATGGAAAGTAAATAAATTGGAAGACTGAAAACTTCATTGAACAAACAGCCATCACGAACAGTATTTTGCAGTCCTCCCTTTCAAGGAAAAACAGCTTGCCAAGTTTCCTGACCTGGTCATTAGAATGTGATGCATCACAGCTGCATGTGTCAGACATTTTATATAAAACAAAATGAATGATGTGTCCATATTTGGGAGACCTTGCATGACAAAAGCTACAGGCCTTAGTACCTGACACTTTTCAGAGAACTATCCCAGTGTGTTTGTGTTTTACAACCCTAACCTGCATCACTTGGGACGCCCCACGTGCTATTAAATGAGTGAGCAATCCTTCTTGTATTTAACCAAAGCACGAGCACTTAAATATAGCAAACCCAAACATTTTGGGATGTCATACACACAAGGACCATGATAATGTGTAGCTAGTCCGACTTCTCTGTTGACTGACCAATAGTGAAGTTATATTTTTCAAAGAAAATGCTTTCTGGAAACCTGGGATTACATAAATTCCACAATTCAAGACTCCAGCAACTGGGCTCCAGTGCTTCCAAAAAATGCAGATGTCCAATTGCAGATGTCCACACCAGACAAAGTACTTATGAATCTCTATTTTTTCTGATACATAAAGACATCAAGTTTTATTTTAAAGGAAATTTAGGCACTTAAAATCTCAGCTTGGTGTTTCCTTAGATTTAAAAAGCACCCAAGTAAGTCAAGCGCTTAATTGTCATATGATTTCAAATACAGCTTAGGTACACAGACACATATATGTTCCAGCAAAAGATCTTTAAGTATCTGTACTGGGTTCCAGTGTAAAAAAATATTCTACAAGGAAGCAATAAAATTATTTTAAAACTTTGGAATATATCCCAGTCATTCAGCAGCAGATACTATTTCATGCCTTGCCATTTCACAGGTAACAAGATAATGAATTAAAGAATTGTGGACTGTAGTTTGCTATGCCGTCATTTCAGACACCTTCTTTACCTCCTTAAAGAGGAAGCCAATTTCTTCCCTGCATGCATTCCACAGTGGCAACAGAATGTCATAAGGTTGAAGTGAAGCCATGAAAATAAAATTATAAAATATACTAGTTTGGCAAATAAAGGAATATTAATCATCTCAAATGGGAACTTTATTTAAAAACACCTAATTTATAAAACTATCCTAATGACATAAAATTACAGACGAATAAGCTTAGCTTTCAAAGAGTCCTGGATGGCTAAGTTGGTCTAATCACTCTATCGTGTCAGTCTGCCTCTAAAAAGTATTAATCAAATCACAGTGAATTCACCAACTTGAAGTCTTCGTGATGATTATAAGCCATTTCATTGGAATATGCTTTTATGAAACAGATGAAAACAGACTCAATATAAATACTATGAAGTAAGCTTCTCAAGTCATCTTCCCAAGCTCTAGGCATCTTCTGATGAAGAATGTCAGACATTTTTCTGGTTTATATTGGAATGCTTAGGAACGGATTGAAACCAAAGTATTTTGGTCTGAGAAGCACACGGTGCTTAGAAACAGACATTATTGGTCTGCAAAATATTTCCTTTTACAGCTTTGTACATAAGGGCTAGGCATGCACACATGAGAAAATGCATTTCACAGCTTACAGCTTTCTTTTAGCCTTGTTTAGGTCAGCTGAGGCATATTCATGCAAAATTGATCATTCACCTCTTTGGCCAGCTATACAAAAAGAATTTGTACTTGGAGAAGTGTCCCAGTGCCTCAGCTCAACACTGAAAAGCCATGTGCATTTGCAGCCCTCTGACTAGTTTCCTGAAAGCTCCTTAAGTGCTCTTCCAAATCAGCTTCACACTTTTGGAAAAGCTACACCCAGGCGGAGGCAGAACAAATCCTGGCTAAGCAAGGCCTCTTTGGAAACTTGCTCTCCCCTACCGCACAGACGTTGGCGCTTCCTTTGTTCCGCTCTGCTTACCTAGTGCCAGCTTCACAATTCTCCTGTTACTTGCTGACTACTAATGTGAGCTGGGAGGCTCGCAAGAACAGAACTGCTTTGCAAAATAGATTTTTTAAATTCCCTTTTAGAAATAAACCACTCAAAATCCTAAATTCTCAGTGGAAAAACCAAACCAAACCAAATTGATTTTCAGCAGTTACAATACTTCATTGTAAACATACTTCAGACATAAAAGAGAAAATAATAAATAAAAAAAAAAAGGTGATGGTACAAACTTGAACAATTTCATCTGAAAATGCTAAAATGCTTTCAACCTAACTGGAGTGCTCTTTTTCATCTTTTCTTGTGAATTGGCTAGCATCAGCAAGTGGTTAACACTTCAAGTTAAGCTAAATTTTATTTTCTGAAAGAATTTTCCAAGTATTTGCAAGCAGCACCAAAGGAATTTATCCTCTAGGTAACCCCCTCACTCTTATATCCCTCTGATACACAGCCCTCTCATCTGTGTTTCAGATACTGTTTTTCCAGTACCTCTCTTACTCTTACGTAAATTAAGCATAATTCCAGTCTTATTAACCGATACAAATTTAAATAGTTGCACATGAGAGTGTAGTAGTCATTGCGAATAGCTGGGCTGGTGAGGCCAAGCTGACCAATACTTTCTGTCACAAACAAGAGGAGTTTAAAATCTGCAAACACAGAACCTAACTTTTGGGAAGTGAATAAAGATAAACACAGAAATCACAAAGGTGTTCAAAACACTTCCTCTCTTTTGCTTTTTATGAAAAAGAATCTAAGTATGATTTCCATTAAACATTAACGTTAAATGAATTAAATCACTTCTACAATTGAATTCTTATCAACAGAGGTGACTCAAATTGAAAAAGAATGTGCACTGCTGTTTGTTCAACCTAACCTTACAGAATATAAATGATCCTGCCTGAACTGATGCACATCTGCTGAAATGTCACGCCAAGAGGTACTGGCCTTTACACAACTGGAACTTTCTCAGACCATGGAACACTTCAGTAGCAGTCTATTATTCATCGCAGTTTAATTCTGTGTCATCTCAATAAATCTACTTGCTGTTGTTTGGCAGTATTTCAATAAATAAAACATTAGGCCGCTCTGTAATCAAGACTATAGTGGAGAAGGCTATTATATTCATTAATAGCAAAATGGGACCATTAATGAAGGAAGAACCACATTCACATCAGGAATACCCAAGCAGCTAGAATACTAATGCTTACCTCTGCTTGCAAGGAAGTCAGGAACACACTTGGGATTATAAACTGCATATTTTCACAAAGTAGCGTAATAGAAAATTAGTCATGCTTAATATGTTTCTGTACAAAAATGTCCTCTCCAATGGTTGTACATGTCTAGAAAAATGCAAAGTCTAAAGAAGAGGAAGGCACCGTTTCCATTAATAAAGAGTTGCAGTGCACCTTCATTAAGAGGCTGAATTATTACCACACTTATTAATTGTTAATAGTAATAATTATTATGCATTTATTAACAGCAAATCTTTCTCTTTGGATGTACTTTTTCTATATTTATAAATCTGCAAGCCTCCCAGCAAACAAAATATTTACCTCAAATCCCTTGTATGCTCCTGTACAGTGCTTATACAAAAACCCTAACAATGGAATAGTTTCCTTATTTACAAGCATGTCTCCATAGAGCTGAGGGGGTCACCATCGTGAAAGCTTTGTAAACAAGCAGAGGCAATTCAGGCTCTGCATTTTTATCTCACCTCACCAAAGAAGACAACAAATGCAGGGAATCTTCCTTTGATCTTATGCTCAAAGGCACTGGCATGATGTACTCAGTCACAGCACCCACATCCAACCGCTGCACCTTCCAAAAGCAGCCACATGCTTTGCAAATCTGCCGCTAAGTGTGGGGGCTCCCTTTACCCTTGTTCAGAGTACAGAACACTGACGATATTTGGAGGGGGACACGGATATTATTTTTGGTTTTAAAAAGACTTTTGTTTCCATCTCCAAAATAATCCTTTTTGAAAGAGCTTTGTAAAAATATAGAGATTTTGGCATTTTTCTTTTCTATTGGTGATACTAAATGATTAAATGGTTCCAATATATTTTGATTTTTGATTTTTTATATATTTGGCATATCTAAATATTTTGTTACATATTTTTGACATGTTTTTATAGCACTAAGAGGAAGCACTATAATGCATACAAACAGGGAGCTCAAAAGCAACAGACTTACAGGTTCTCAAAAACGGTTTCACTACACCTTTGATAGGGACCCAAGGAATTCTGCCTCTGTAAGAAAGCAAGCTTGAAAAGGTAATTATTTGGAAAGACTTGGCAGTGGATTTCAGGTAAAAATGAAAAAGTTACAGGTATTTGCAATTTTAACAAGAAAAACATACATTTACATATGCAAAAATAAAAATATTTCTTAAGAGTTTCAGGCAGCGTAGTCCTTAGGCACAAGGTCGATGAATTCTGCAGGAAGATAATCCAAAGGTGAGCACAGAAAAGGCTTCTCCGGTCCTACCCTGGGCTTTGTGAAATGCTGTTCTGAGGAATGAGAACTTTAAAGACGTTGTTGAATGAGCTTTTATCTGTTACTTTAGAAACTCATTTAGTATTTTAATTGTTTTCCTACTGTCAGTTCTCATCCACAGACTTCTACAATTAAGCATGTTAGTTTAAAAAAATCAAAGAATATAACTTAGGTAATTCCTTTTGCTATAAGTCTAATGCTCTCTTTTGATTTTTTTCCAATAAATCATTGCATTAAATTTCAGTAGCTGAGATACCTGCAAAAGCTGATTGAGTGATATAGGGAAATAAGTTACACAGTCAACTTTTTCTCATCGTCTAGAAGCACCTTATGATTTCGTGTTTGTTTTGTTTGTTTGTTTTTAATTATCTCATCACCACCAAGAACAAAGGATACACTGCTAAAAATGTCCTAGAGTATGTAATTCAGTATTCAGAATGCGCCTGCTTCATTAGATAGTTGGGTCATCTAGTGCATTTTTGTTTTCTAATATAATGAACAAAAATATATTTCTGCTGTAAATATGCAGGCTTTATAGTAAAAATTGGCTTTTTGTGTGAATCAACAGATATGCACTTCAAGCTGGCTTTGTGCTATAGTATAATCTGCCAACATATTCATTTTGGGAAAGAGCTATTGAAAATAAACAAAAGCAAACTGCTAACACAGACTAATCAAATTAATCCGGTAATATAAATTATTATGCCTTGTAGCAGTATTTATTCTACCTCAATAATAGGCTCTGTGCATTAGGACAGATCTTTGCAACGTTGTTGGCTTCACTTAGTTTAAGCATTGCTGAAACAGAAAAGGATTAAAACATTTATGACAAAGGGCCAGTATATTCTTGACCACTAAGTGGAGCTGTGCGAATATGTCCCTAATACCACAACCTCTTCAGAAAACTTCAAATATTTAAGCTCTAAAATATTACTATTATGTACTGGATATTTAAAAAATATTTCTGAGTTTCTCTTTCTACATTCATCTTTTAGCAGTTCCCTCCCAGGATAATTTTTTCTCCCTGTTTGTAAAATCAATATCCCCTGCCACTGAAGTGGCAATAAATGCAGTACGTATGTAGTAATTGAGGCAGGCTGGAAGAAAAATATACTGTGCATGGGAAAATAAGGGCTCAATATACTCCCATCAGTTAAATTAACAGGTGATACATTGAAAAGTGTCATCACAATCTACAAGTTCAGTGTTTTTTACAGAAAAATACTGTTGCACACTTCCAGGGTCTGAACCTTAGCCTGCACAGCCCTGCTCGAATTTGATCACAAAGTCTCTCTGAACAAGTTGCTGAATCCTGACAGCTGATAGCAGGCAGTGAAGGAAAAACTAAACCAAGCCAAATCAAAATCCCAAACAAACAAAAAAACCCAACCCAACCAAATACTAACACCACCCAGATTGCTTTGCTCTGGACCAGCACTTTTACACTTGTGAGACTAGAGCGTTGCCGCTTTTCCATTTGTTAGCAGTAGTGGTTGTTACATGGAGTAGTTTGTACTCCTTTGTGAGAGCTTTTCCATAGCTTCTATCTGTATCAGAACTTTGATGTCTTTAGTAAATATGTTGATGTTACTTCAGCGTCATATAGGGGAAAATAATTTGGAATATTAAATAAACACTCTTCTATATCTCTGTGTTAAATTTACTCCTTCTTTCTGGCACCTCAGCTAAGTGTCAGAAGAACATTAACCAGAGAAGGAAGTTGTTCCCTGCTCCGTATGCAACTCCTAAGCTTCCTCACAGGACTTTCAGCAAGTAAACTAGAAACACAGCTTGTATTCTCTACCTCTGGTTGCATGCACAAAAGGAAGAGAAACCTCTTGGGATTCTATTAAGGTGGTTGAGAGCCACAGGAATCTCATTCTGAAGGCTCTACTGACAGGGGAGCAAGTCCAAGCTCCTAAATGAGGTACCAGTTACATGCCCACAGACAGACTGTGAAACCCTGACGACAGCGGCCCTACAGTTCTCTTCAGATATCAATATATTGACACCTTATTTAGGAAGCAAAGCAAAGCAGAAGACATTTTCCATGACAGCATATTTTGAAACAGAGGAACTGGAGGTGAAGGACTTGGAGGCACTTCTTTGCCCTTATAATGTCACTAATAGAAAAGATAATGTAATTTATTGCTGATTGTTTTAAAACCACATTTCGTATAGGTCACAGAAACAGTATCTCAATATAAATGACTCAACACAATGCACTGAGTATAAAACTAACAGATTTTTCTCATGTACCTTGCTCAAGTAAATGCTGTAGGCAAATAAGTACATATCTAATCACAGTCCTTCCAAACTGACATTTTCAACTGTTTACTCACTGTCTAGCCCATGTTTTTACTTCTGCTTCATGTTTATACAATTTAGATATTTACTTTCACTTAAAAAAACAAATCACAGACTGTTTAGGAAACAACACTAAGATTTGTTTGGTATTCTTAAGAAAATACAAACAGAATATGTTATTAGAACACTTTGAGTTCTGTTATTTATGATGCACTGTGGTTTATTTAACATGTCAAACAGTAAAGGGTGGATGGCCATTAAATAATTCAGAAAATTTGATGAGGGAAGTACCATCTTTTAAGAATTTTTTTCTCTTGAGAAATACCCCAATAATATTAATTGGTCCAAAAAGAATTCGTGGAAATACATGTATATAGCATGCTTGCCAAGTATACTTTATAGCTACTTATGTTCCCATAAGAAACGCCTTGTTGCATGTTATCAGAAATGCCTATTTATGGTGTAGAGACAAATAAAAGCAATCCTTTCTCTCTCTCCTCAGCCCTTTTCCCCTCCATGTACATTCGAGTCAATGCAGAAGGAAGAGCAAGCTCCTAAAGGAGGTGAGTCTGTATTTAGTACCAGACTTACAGATGTAAGACATGTTTTGATCTTTGATTTTCCTGAGATAAAAAAACCCTGAATCTTGCAGAGCTCTGTAGTGTATTTTATTTTGGGGCTGACTGACACAGCAAATGTCTTTCATCTTAAAGAAGGTGGTGAACAAAGGCACTGCAGTCACCCTGTGGCAACTGGGGCAAATGTTTTATTACTGTAATTTAGTTTTAATCTGATTTCTGTATCATCCTCAGCTTAAAGGAGCTAAATATATAGATGACTCTGAGTTTTCCAGGGTTTATTATGTTTTTGTCTAAACTACCTGCCCCATATGCTAGAGAGAGAATGTTAATTGTAGCATTGACCTCTTTGCTAGATAGATTCTCTTAGTCTCCCTTGTGCTGTTGGCATTCTGCCAGGCAGAGTAGATCACTGACTTCCATCGCAATGTTCTGTGCCCTCTTTTGTAATCACAACATCTAATCTATTACTCCATCATTTAATGAAGTCAACTTTATTCCAACCACATATGACGTATGAGTCATCTGCAAATCAACCTTCAGAGCATAAAAACTGAAAGGAATTAAAAAAATCTAATGGTAAATCTCTATTCATTAACTGTAGGAGAAGAAGGGAGAGGGGGAAAAAATAATCAAAGACTTCTCCTGGCTTCTCGTTTTGCAGTCCTCTGATAAGATCTTGCATGATATTACTGCTGGCCCATTTCCATCAGAAACCAGGCTACTCTGAAATATATCTGGGTATTCATCCTTCGTCTGCCTTACTCTTAGAAGAGACTAGGCTACTCCGTACTGTATATAAAGACTTTTACATTACTGTAGGATTGAGAGCAATATTACCTTCTAAATAGGCTGTCAGAAACTGATGCCCAATGAAGGAGGCAGCACCGATTTCAGCAGAAGTTAGAAAGCCAGGAGGTGAGTAGACTAGTTAAAGAAGCATTTAGCAACTTCCTCCACTGTTGTTTTAATAATAATTTCAAAAAGGTTTCCATTTTGGCTGGTCTTTGTTCTTATAATACTCATTGCCTTTAAGAGAAAGCTTTACTGAGCACTAAGTCATACTGCTAAGTGTTAATTTACTTTTTTTCCCCCCTATCAATTAGCATAACTTGATCATGAGCTAACAAAAGGCAGAAACATACTCTGATGTACGGTCAAACAGCACTTAGTAGTCCAAATGTTTGCCAGAAATTACTGATACAAAAGGAGTATTAGATAACTGTTTTCAGCCCTCTTAAGGAAGAAGAGTCTACTAGATATCAGAAAATGTTCATTGTACAAAAAAAACCCCACAGTCTTCAGGATTTCTTCTTAGTATTTTATAAAATATTCCTTTAGCAATGGCTAAAATCTTAAAAATCTTCATTAGGAGAAATACAGTTCTTTCATAAATTCAGTATTTTCCATGTGCATTCTACACAGAAGTTGTTTCCAAAACAAAATAAACCACAACATGGCAGAAAATTAAAACAAGAGAATCCACAGTAAGTACTCAGGATTAGCTCTGCACATCAGTAGCACAAGCAGCTGTGAGTGCAAAGTCAGTTTTGTGGGACAATTATGCATGCTGGCTTTTTCTTTTTTTTTAAACAAAGGTTAACATTTGATCAGTTCCTGTACATGTAGTATTTATGGATGAAAATAAATATAATATCCCAGTTCTATTAACATAAGAACTTAAATTATGCTCTTAGACAATTTTATGCAAAAGATCATCTGAGCCATTCATACCTTTTTAGCAGATGAACTAAAAGCAGCATTGGACACACTCACTGCTTCCCAAATGCTTCCCATTTTAAAGAGTAAAGAGACAGTTATGCTGATGATATTTGTAAGGTGCTCTGAGATCTATCAGATAATATGGTGGTTACTGCTATTTATTTGCAGACCATACAAACATTCCACAAATGAGTCACCTGCACGTATACAAGAAAAAGTAAAACTATTAAGGATAATACAAATAACTTTACTTTGGAAATGCATCACGGCCAATGTCAGCACAGATTTGCCATTTGAAATCTACTGCTGTGCAAAGCAGGGAAAGAAAGGGAAGAAAGAGGCATTATACCTCCCGCCATGAAATGCTGCAGCTTGTCAGGCTCAATAAAACATTTCCTTAGTCCTATCAGGGTGGGAAACTGTTTCTTTCTAAATGGAAAGAATGATCAATATTCTGAGATGAATGCACTTTCTACCTAATGATGAAACATGGTAACATTTTTTTAAATCCAGTTGAATCAACCCTTTTACCTAACTGAAGCTGAGGAATAAAAGAAACAACCAAAATCTTACCCAGAATAAACATTACAAGCTTAATTTTCTGCCTCCAACTTTAAAGCTTATATCATTTCTTTGTTTATTTACATGCTAGATATTGATCTACTCTCTGATTTGTCATTATAAATCTGTTAAACATCTCTTTAAATTACAGAAACTTCTATAAATGTTACATATGCAAATATCTGTATATATGATCAGATATTAAAAAATGCAAAGACTTAGGGAGATAATGTCTTTGAGAATTGTTCACAAACCGAACACATTATTATCACTTAACACATAAGAACAACACCCTTGCCTAACTGAAACAGCCCAAATACCTCATTTGTTTCATAGTTTGAGACATGAAATCTGTGACACTATTTTATTGAAGTTTTCAATGAAATTTTTGAATTTTGACTATTGATGCTTTTACAAAACACAAAACCGTTATTTCCAAAAGGTACAGATTATGATCATGAATACATCAATGAGAAGAGACTAGACAGATTAGGAATAATGTTTTCATGTACCTTGAGGCCCACATTGTGTTAGTCTTACATTCTTGCATTATTAATATCCTTTCTAAAATTGACATGCAATCAAAATTGAAAAGAAGTGCGTGCTTTTGAGCACACTATCTTTGAAGGCAGTAGAAATGAGCTTTCGGTCTGTGAGTTTATTCCCACCTCAACACAGCTTACGCAGAACTCCCACTTTATTTCACTTACGAGGCCTCATCATTCATTTTTGGATCTTATGTGGAAATTATACCACCTCCTCTGATCTCTGGGATCTGGCTTCTGCTCAGATGATACGTGCAGGGATTCTGCCCGTTAGATATTTCTATTAAGAGATTTGCAATGAACTTGTTTTTTTCAACTCTTCGGAGGGTTCAGTAATGTGTATAGTCTGCCAATGGAGTTCTGGTCATAAACTGAATGAAAAACACATTTAATGAGCCTCCTGAAACATGTATTATTTGCTAAAAGACCAAAAAATACTTTTCAGTATGCTAATAATACTCAATTAAGAAAAAAAAAGATTGAGTGTTAATACAAAACAAGCCCTCCTGCCTTCGCAATTACCTTTCAAATATGAATCTACTGGGTTTTATTAAGTTTGCTTTCTAAAACACTGGCTGAAATACTAATACTCAAATGTTAAAGGTTACATTTAAGTCAGGCATCTTGACTGCCTGCTGTTCCAAGGACTGAGATTTCTGGCCATACTCCTGAAAGGTATTCAATATCTGAGTATTTTTTTTTCTCTCTGGGCATAAGGAGGTTGCACTAAGAAAAAGGAGGTTGTCACTGTTCAAAATAGGATGATATATCCTTCCCTTGCTGTTGGTGTCTGAACAAACACAATGCTTGTTTCAGTCAGTTATTTAGACATGTTATGAAGGTGCAGAGAGTGTGATTAATGCAAACTAGACTCCAGAGACAAAGCAAACGGGCTAGTTATGGTGTGTTGGATTTTGACAGGAAGCACTTGGGCTCAGCTCTGAAAACCAGATTCTGAAGACATCTCCTCTCTTCTCCCTCTCACACATTCCCACCTACAGGCATCACTCACTTTGTTAAACCAAAGCACTCAATTCCCCTTTACCTATCCAAATCCCCCAGGAAGTGCTATGTGCTCTTTCTCATTTATGAAATAAATATCCAGTCTTGATACCTCAGTTCTTGCCTACCACCAGGAAAATAATACAATTCCTGGGCATTCTGCACACAGAAGGAAGCCCACCAGAGTAACCCCTGGGCTAATGACCTCTCTGCCGCTGAAAATGGTACCGCTGGCTCTTTGAAGCAAATCCCTCTTCAAAGGCTTGCTATCTCTGAAGGAAGTGTTGACACTGCTTGCAAGGCTTGCTTTAAACTTACTCAGCAAAGGAAGAGAGAGCTGACACAAGCATTAAACACCCTTTGACAATTTCCGCATTTTGGGAAGGTGATTTACTTGAAAGATATTTGCCGTGTTGAAGGTGCGCAGTGCAAATCAGAGATAAAAGAATTCCTGCTCTTACACAACTCTCACATATCTCCAGAGAATCACTTAGTGTTATTCAGATGGGAGCCCACTACTATAGTAATTTTGAATATCGCTGTAGTCTGAGATGGAGGTAGCTATAATTGCAGAAAGGCACACAAGAAATAGATGCTTCTTCCCCATACACATTAATGTTGTATTTACTTCAGTTCCAGCAGGTAATTAGCACATAATGCAGAGAAACACAAATGCTGTTTTGTCTTTATTGCAGATAAAAGGTGGCAATGAATCATATTTGGCTACCTCAATTTCTGTAAAGTGAAGAATAGTTGTATATCCATACTTCTGTATTTATATTCACAGATAAGTCAGGAAATTATACAGCCCAAATATTATGCACAGTCTCTTTACTGAAATGGTAACTGCTGGGCCTTTAATTACATAGCTGACACTTTGCAGATGGGCTGATTATATGTTATATACCATACAGAGGTAATTAGGTATCAGCTGTATTTGTGACACTGCCAGAGAATGTTATTTAGTCAGCATGTAGCTTTCTTCAGTACTAATCACAGTCATGTTCTTGGTGCTTTTATGGGAGGAAACAAGTCAGGACTGAGGGCCTGCATCCCAGAATAGTTCCGGGTGGATGTTAGACACATGAAATAAATAGACTGTGGGAAGAAAATTTCAATATCAGTGTTACACAAACCCTAAAATTTTGATGGATATCGTTAAACTAATTATCTAAAAGTTCAAACATGTATTCACAGTTGAGCTGGCTGAAATTTTCCCTGTGAAACACTGTTTTACTGCTTGGAAAATGGCTGCTGGCTTACAGACATCTTCCTAAAATTAAATTACTATTGCTAGAAATGGGACAATTGGTTCTTCAGAAAACAAACAAGCAAAAAACCCCCAGAACTGAAAAAGTAATATTATTATATTTGTCAAAGGGAGGCAAAATGGTTCAGGTGTTTTCAAAATTGTGTATCACTTTTTTTTAAAGAAAAAAAGAGGAAAACAAAATCTTAATATTGAGGACAGAAGTCCAATATGCTCCCCTAAAGTATTTTATAATAAACCCAAACCAATTCATACGGAATGCTTACAAAAGCTGAAATTTCCTCTTAACATTCCTAGAACCTTTGGCAGAGTCAGAAGGTAATTTGGGATGAAAACTCTGCCCCTCACAGCAGAATTCTGAAAATAAAACGTCCCTCAGAATGAAACTACCCATCTGACACTTCTTTTTTATTGCTTCAATACCAAAAAAGAACTAAGAGCCTATTTATCTGCAGTTCTGCTCCTCATTTTACTGTGATGCTACCAATAGCAACTTCACAATTTAAAGAAGGAATGGCAGATACTAACTTATTCCATTTTCCTCAGGTACCTCAGAAGTACAGTTTGCTTTCCCCAAAATTATATAATGTGATTCATCAGGAAAAATTCATTCTTTGGAAACAAAGCACAGGCTTTTGTATGGCAGCAACAACCTCTCTCCTCTCCACTTTCTGCAGTAAATTTCTCCTTCCTATCTCTGGTCATCCTTTTCCTCCCTTGTCTCCTCACTACATCCCTCTGCATCTTCCAGTAGTTTTTAAATTTTCTTGTTTTCATGGCAAGAACTAAATCTCTATCTGTATTTCTCTCTTGTATGATTCAGAGATCCTCATATTCAAGACATCCTGCTGCTTCTCTGCTACTTTTCTCCCTTCCAATACTCTCAGTCAGAACCAGGAGCCAGCGTTATGCTTTGTGAAAGGTACTACTTCTCATGGAAAGGATTAGACTGAATTTGCATTGCTTCTTTTGTAAAGTATTCACCAGTTCCTGATGGACAACACCATTTTAGTGATTGCTGCTATCTTCCATTCAAATGGCTGGACTCATTTGTGCCCTATTCAAATATAGAGTACTGAACCCAAAAAATAATTTACAAAACAAATTAACCATGCACAGAGATAAAGAAAAAACAGGGCTATGAAGTGGTCATGCGCCAATAATATTACATATTAAAATGTAATTGACCGTACAGAGGTAAGCCAAATCAATAGTAAAAGTAACTCTGGCCAGTAATTTTCCTGTATACTGTAAAGGGATCATCCATCTTATATACCAAAATACCCCAAAGATTTCTGATTTAGCCTATCCATTGCTATCAAGACTGTAAACCCCATAAACCATGATAAATGTAGATAACTTCAGAAAACAAGGTCCACAAGGTCCAATTCCAGTCTTAGATACAGAACTTCCATCACTCCTTATACACTACAGCTATGAAAACTGGGAATTTTGCATGCATGAGACACATTTTCAGTTGTATGATCTTTTATCTTCCTTCTAAACAAAGAAACTGAGACCAGAATTAGGTTTATGTATGAACAGCGTGACATATAGGTAGACTGCAGTCAGTAACTGAAGAATATTGGAAATACTAATGAATGAGATCCATGTATCTCACAACTTACATGTTTCTCGGAATTTATTTTACTTGCCTAAGGCTACTGAATGCTCTGCACACTTTGTATTAATATCCACTGTTGCACCACCAAGCCTGAGCTACTTTATACCATTGCACAGGAAATACGTGGACTCATGTTCGTTCACATAAAAATGCCTCCCTCTCCCTTTTACTCAGATAAGTAGCAGACTTACAGATATTAATGGGTGGCAAATGTAACCATTACTAGAAAATAAGTCTTGCTTTAAAAAAAACAAACAATCCGGTTTGCCCTTTATGAAAAAATAATTTTAAACCCCAATAAATATATATAAATACATATTTTGATATGTAGCCCTGTATTTCTTGTCTATCTGTACCCCGGAAGTGTGTAGAGGAGATCCGTATCTCCTTTTGAGATTACTTTTTTTCTCTCTAATATTTAATCTTACTCTTAAAGTATGACAAAGCATCTTCTGAATCGTAACCTTTAAGTACTATTTTTTCACTTAACACTTTTTATTCTCTCACATTTTATCTCTACAAGAAAAGATTCTGAAGCTCCTGAAAGGGCTTGTGTATCAAGTGTTTCCTCATGGTGACTAAACATGTCGGAGGGGTGTGAAGTCAGGATGCACTTACCGTGAGAAACCACATGTACACTATAGCTGTCATACCCAAATGAACTTCTTATTGGAGAAAAGGCAACGCTTTGGGGCAGCCAACTATCAAAGTGGATCTGTGAGAGCATCCTGCAGCGTGGGGCTCTGCCCACCCACGCGTCCCTTGGGGAACAGGAATGGTTCATTTTTGGGTAGCATTCCCATTGCTGTTTAGGTCAAGAGGACAGCATATCTGACTGTACAAACTAATAATGCACTTCAAATTCAGAGTACAGCATATTGAAAAAAATTACAGAAAAGCAACATTTGCATTTCTTTTGTCTACTAAAAATGACTTGTGTTCCGATTTTGATGTTATGGCTATAAGTTTAAGATGCCATTAATGCATGAAGTTATGCAGGTTTCATCCTCTGTTACTCTAGACAATCTTCCTTCCCAATGCATGGAAATACATATGATACATCAATAGATTGTGCGGATAATTCAATGTAGTAAAGCTTTCATTTAGTTGTCTGAGCTGATAATTAAATAACTGAAATTTGGAAATTATAACAATAAAATCAAACTTTAAAAAAATTGCTATGATCTCTTTTATTTCAAAATATAGCTGTGAAAAAAACTTGTATGCCTTCAGGTCAGATACAGATACTCTGCAACTGACTACTCAGGACTCATCTGTCCTATTAAACTACTATTTCAGCTTACAATAAATAATTATTGTAAGATGCCCTTAAACTATAAGTACCCAAATATTTCCACTGCTAGCAGAGGTATGAGGAAATTGGAAACTAATAGACAGGATTTTTGAAGACATGAAATTCAAGGGTGATGTTTTTCACAGAGTCGTATCAATTGCAGTCGGACAGATACACTCTTTTTCATACCAAAGCTTAAAAGCAGCACTTCTGCAACTTGGAACTCAGATGTTTCTAGCAGAACCCAATATACTTAGTGTGCAAATTTCACAAAATATTGCATTGTTGATATTTTCTTTCAAATTTTCAAGTGAATGTTACTTCATTTAAAGCAAACAAAATTTAGGAATTAAAGCAGGAATAAGGTACTGGAGCCTACATAATTTTAAAGGATAAAGGGTTTTTTGCTGGATAACTCTAACATACCTTAGTCCATGTATATATCAGGAACTGATTCAGTGGCTTGAAGGACAGCAAAAGGTTTTCAAATGTGGAAAAGACGGCTAGTCCCCCAACTGTTGAGGTCATGAGGAAAGAGGCACCTACTTAAAAGTTTTTTGACATTTATGATGAAAAAGTTTAAAAGCATGTAAGAAATCAGAGGGTTACTTAACTTCCTGAGCCTTCATGAAATGTTGTGTGGTGAACAACTACACAGGCTTTACTCTTTTCCTGAAAGCCTCCAAGGCAAGCAATTCAAGACTTTGCAGAAAACCCTCGCTTGTAAGACTCTACTGGTCTAAATACGATGCCATAATTCCAAGCCATTGCTATGTGTAACACAAAACTGAAAGGTGGGGAGAGGGGCCTGGTTGTGTTTTAATTAACTGGTGTTTAATGTAGGTGCAGATTTTTTTCTGGGCTGACTCTTGATGCCTAAATTCCTAAACAAAACAAACTGCTTAATGTGTATGAAAATTGCAATCAAGACTTCAAATCAGAACAGCTTTTATATGTAAGCATGTGGACAGTTTAATTAAAACCACTGTAACTGCTTAAATACTTAAAGAGAAGTCCCTAGGTAAACACTGTGCCAGCTCATGGGTGTGTATTTCTGAAATCAAACCACAATTAGTTCACTTCATCTAGAACGTGACAGTCAAGGAACAGAAGAACAGTACTGCAAGGAATCCAAGTATGTCATTCAGAAAGGTCTCCTATAGCAGTTATCTGAAGGAAAGTGGAAGTTTCCTGTTACCTCTGCATACAAAGCAGTATGGTCTTCTATCACATACACACTAGAGTTAGATTAATAAAATCACTTTCTGTTTGAATTGTAATACACTTAACTGTGATCCCTGTTCTTCTTCTATTTACTTTAGCTGAGCTCTAGGTGATAAGTTACTGCAAGAATCTTCATTACATCAGCCATATTCAGTTAAATATGCAGAACGTGCAAAATGAAGACTGAATTTGAAATCAGGGTCTCTGTGGTGGCCACAAAGCACTACAGCAAACCCTGACTTGAGAGAGTGTCCAGATCCAATGACGTTAGCAGAAACTCTTCAGTGAGACAGAGCCTGGGGCCACTTATGCGAAGACTGAAAAAATGCCACGCAGGCTGCCTATCCCATTACAGCAGCCACAGTAAATTGCTCTGAACAAATCTTAGTCCACAAGTTAACTGGCGTAAACAAATTGAAAGAGAAAAGGCTGGATTTGTAATAAAACAACAATTGTAAGCTTGGAAAATAACTTAGTGAGACCCTGAATTCTGACTAACTGCTTGAAAAAATGCAGTGAAATTCTCTAGCCACTTGAATACCATTAATCGTCCATTTGGAAGAACACTAGCTCAGGGCTTAGAAGATTTGTGTGCTATTAGCCTGCAGCTTTTAGTCTAGTTTTGAGCAGGCATGAGTAAATTAGGAACTTAACTGGCTGCTGTGAGGACACTTTAAAACTTGGAAAGTATGCTATGATATGATAGTAGAACTTTGTGCAACAGATATATCATAGCGATGTTTCGTTTCGTAAATTTAATGCTGATGTAGGATTTTTATGACTTTAATATGCAAATGCTAAAAATCCCCTAATACAAATATTATAGCTACCAATAATAATACTAAAGCATGACAGTAATTTTTCTGAAATTCTGATTCAATACAGTTGCAATTTTTATCTTAAGGTTGCACTTAGAAAGTTATAGTTTCATTGGAAAACAATTTCTGCTAATGGAAAATTCAAGTGAGGATCCTGCTTTTGGCTGCTTAGGCAGCTTCTGCAGGGTTCATTTCCTGCTTACAAAGGATTTGTGACTTTAAAGTAAAAAAAGCTTTTAAGACATGAAATTATTCCTAAGGATTTCCATTTTCTAGCCAGCACTATTAACACTACTAAACTACAAATGGGTTCACAGTTATTTGTAACATAATCAGGGCTGAGATACTGGTTAATGTCAAATTTTGAAGTAATTCTGGCTCTGTCACGCCCTGGCAAAGCTTTCAGATCCAAGCATATTTTGAGGACTTCATTTCTAATTGGTGGCATTGAATTTAAAAACATCACAGTTATCCTGACCTTATTTAAAAGCTGCTGACATTCCCTTTATTATTACTGAGTATCTATTTGTTGGGTGAGAAAGCAAAGGTTTAGATTCTCAGACAGTGCAGTACCAGTTGCATTGAGAAGAAGAAGGCAGGTTCACACTAGCGGAGGCACAGGCTTACAAACTTTGCTGATGCTTAATGCAGCCCTCAGGACTTTTTTCCTTTCTGCAGCAAATAAGCCCACTAAGATCATAACAGATCAATATAGCCACTAGATACCAATTCTCCTGAAAGTCTGGTGAATACAGAAAGTGTTTTTTAAATCTATGTCTTAAGACAGTCAATAGCTTAAAAAAAGTAAAGCTCTTTGTGAAAAGTGAAATTGATCTTTTTTCAAAATCATGTAAATCATAAACATTTGGTTTACCCACCACAGCCATTCCTAATACATCCCAAGAGCTCTGTAAATAAGAAAATTGGTTTTGATGATCTAGGGAGGTGGTATAATGAGAACTGACAAATCCACACTAAAGTTAAATGTCCCCTAGAGTCTTAAGTGTGGAGTTGTTAATATGGTCGCTTCAACATGGCAAATTACTGATAAAAGTTTCATTAAGCTATCAGCAACCCTAATAATATATTTTTAAAATATTAGGCATTAATTAGAGAGAGAGTCACACATAAGAAGGCTGAAAGGAATTTTAAGAGGACATATAAAGTCCATCTCACTCTGCCAAGGTTGCACCAAGTACATCCCCTACAATCTGAATAATAAATACAGGAAAATAAAATTTAATGGGTAAAATATAAAAAGTGAAGATTAGTAGATCAAGTTCTAGTTCCATTCTAATGCACATTTCAGTAGCAAAGAATGTGATTTCTGTAAGCTTCAGTTTCCTAGCCTAATAACAAATTTGATTTATGGACAACAATACAATAGGAAGATTTCTATTCAGTTTGCTAAGCATGAGAGACTGAGTTCACTGGAATCTGACCATATTGTGATTTATCATTCTATTTCATTTCCCAGAATTTCACATCATTATTACTGTGGTCTTCTGTAACCAGAAGCTGTTCTTGAACAGTGCAAATTACTCCCTCTTGCCATTAATTCTGCTTTGGGTATTGGACAGAAAAGTTCTCCCTGTAAGACCATGCTATTTCCTACCATCTACCAACCTCAATTCCATAAGAAAAGACTCCATTAACCTCAGGGAAACACACTCCTGGATGTGTCTTTCGCACAGTCACCAACCTGCACTGTAACCACCCGCACACCTTGTGGCCTAATGGGCTTCAATAATCAAGGATGAGCTTAATGAAAAAATTATGTGTCACATATAGCATTCCCATAGCACAGTTAAAAAAAACCCAGAACAATTATTTTTTTTCTTGTCTTATTTGGTGCAAGATAGAAAATGCTTCCAAATAATAATCTTGCTATATAATATACATTCACTCTTGTATTGTGACAATGCTGCAGCGAAGCCTAAGAGTTTGCAAACTAGTTTTCACACAGGCTATGAGTTGCTTTTGTAGCCTTGAAACTCATTATATGTAATACTTTTTTTCACAGTAGGTCTCAAAAATATGGATGGCTTAATTACAGCTTTAAATAACAAAATTGCTTAATCATACTGACAGATAAAGCACCTGAAAGCCCTGATTATGTACTGTAGCTGCAGCATGTCTTTGTGCTGTCATGCTGTAAATTCAACGTGTCTTAGTAAATTAGATCTATAGTTTGTTCATGATGAAATAATTCTATTATAATGCACCTTTATTTTGCTAAATTGCATCATGGAAGCATGTCAGTTCAGTAACACTTGATGACTATAGTTAGGCAGCACTCGGTGTTTATTTTTTAACTGTGTAACTAGAAAGCTGCTCAGTTCTGCATTTTTACGTAATTGTTCATCATGTCCTTACACATATGCATTTCTAGACTTTGCTATTACCAAGAGTTTATCCAGATGCGGAAAGTAAGTAAATGGAAAAACATCACCAAGCTTTCTTCCTGAACTGCAGACATCCAGAAACCATGGCTCCAAGGCTGGAATAAACAGCTCACACACACAGATGAATGAACCCATATTTATTCATAACACACACTATTTATCTCCTAACCTGCATTTGGAAGGATAAAGATGTCAGTCCTGCCTTTCTAAGCCATATTTTTAAGTCAATACTGAGCTATTCTCTATGTAAGAAATTAAATTGATTTGGGGGGCTTTTCCACAGTAAGCCTCAAGAATATCATACTTCCAATTAATTCATGGTGCTAGAGCTAGTTTGAAATACCTTTTCATTTCTTACAGAATTTCTTTCCCAGAGTTTTGTTTGTTGGTGTTGTTTTGGGGTTTTTATGGTGTCACAGGGTCTTGCTGCTTGTGACAGTCCTAACCGGTAACGAACATAACTACATATGTGAATAACAGTTTCTCGTGTAAGTAAGAGGTGAAAGAGCGCACATAATAGGTGCTGTTTTCAGAGGAGCCAACCTAGCTCACCTTCAGTCTTTGGGAACAGTAGGCCAGCATGAACTAGTCTGAAAACCCTATATCATATAATAAAACTGTCACAGCCAGAAAAATAAGAAAACTGCAAAATGAAGAATACAAATACACAGAAATATATCCAAATAATTCCAAGTAAAAATGCAAATAGATGAATTCTAAAATATTTTCTGCAAGCAGCTCAGTTGCTCTTTTAGGTTCATAGAAGTTTAACAGAAGCACAGAGCAGTCACTGCTTGTCACACTGGGCTGGACTGCAGAAACCAGAAATGCACAAAACCAGGCCAATTTATAGGGAATACTACTTCAGACCTAGCCCAAAGGAATTTTTATACATCATAAAGCAAGATCTTGACAGCCACTGTGATTTCTTTGTCAAGATTTTGTTATTAGCAGTGATTCTGCAGTGGCATTAAAAAGATATATGAAACAAGCTTCTTTCGACTGGAGTCTCAGAGAGTATTATTGACATTTATCAGCACTGCTGACTCATCCTTGTGCTAGCAAAAGCTGTTTTGAAGCAAGATGCTGAATAAAAATTCATAAAAATAGCATTTAAAGATGGAAACTGGTAAATAAATTGTGCCAGAACAGGCAAGACTATAAGACACTTGGGGTACTGTGGATGCTGCAAAGACTTTTTAAGTCCTGAAATTATTTCGTCTCCATTGCAACATGATTCATTTATCATTTCTCTCTTACTGGCTCTGTAGGAAAATGCCTAACTTACATCTTTTTGTAATTTTATTAAATATGTATGCATAAAGCAGTGCAGGTTTGCATATCAATTTGTAAAATAAGTGATTAAGAGCATAAGAAACTCTTATGTTGGAAAGTATAGGACTAAGAAGCCTGAGGTCTTTTATCTAGAGGTGAAACACAATGCACAGAGAAGATGAAAGCTTGTGCCATCCTATCCCCTCCGTGTATCCTTAACCCTCCAGGACTGACAATGCTGTGTGCTTTTCCATAAATATTCACTCATTTTCTTTCTTTCTGAGCCTCTCAAGAAGGAGGCCACTAGGGCTTTCCCAATGTGAATGACTGTCTTCTCAAAACTAACACACACTAATTTCTAAAACTCCAGCATGTAAGAACTTTCACTCATAAATGCTGTAATTTAATGGAAATAGCTAATTTAACTAAGAAAAGGTGCATATACCAAATCCCTTGCATTTCGTTCTCTTATCACATAACATACATTTCTTCAAAAGTCAGTTCCTGCTGTATCATGTCCCTGCACATTAGCTTATTTTAAAAAGTAAACGGAAATGAAGAGCTTGACCGGACAAGACTGAGTCCAAGGGTTGGACTCGATGATCTCTGAGGTCTTTTCCAACCCAGTCGATTCTGTGATTCTGTTTTCTAGAGGTGGAAGACCCTATTGTGTGTGGTCAGTGAAGTAGTTAAATGCTAATAGAGGCCTTGCCTCTATCCTTCATCATCTATGTACATGCACAAAGATAAAATGCATCATGCTCAGATTTATCTAAACCTCTCTCTCTGTTTCCTATTATGAAAATAATTGTCAGGGCTTTTCCACAATGAAAAGCACTGCAGGCTTATCTTGGGTTATTCAAAGCAATTTGTCTCATCTTAGAAAAGAAACAATAACTTTCTGCATATTTATCTATTTTTTGCTGACTTAGAATGGCTCCAGATCATGCAGTGTATTCCCCCCTTTTTAAGAGGATCAATACCAATTTTGCCTGTGGGCTAGAAGACTATTTTCAGGATGATAACATTGGTATAAAACAGAAAATAATTTCCTATTGTGAATAAAAACAAGTACATGAAAAAAAAAACTCCATCCTTGGCTAAGATCCCTTCTCCAACTCAATAAAATGTTCCTATTCTGTTGATTTAGGGAAAGGAAAAACACCTCTTGACTTGACTATCCTCAATATTAGTATGAGAAATGTAATATCTTCGATGAATGGAGCATGAAATATGCTGTGCATGGTCCTATTTAATGTTATGTTTTCCACTGTCACCAAAGGCTTTAATGCCTTGGTTCATTATTCAAATTACTATTTTGATTTGGTTCTGTGTGGACTATAGTAAACAGCAGTTAAAGTGCATAGAAATGGAGGGAGAGAGTTCTCGCTATATTAACCAGAAATGGGGAACACAGAAGAATTAATTGTCACTACTTCTAGCAGAAATTTGAGGATCAAAAGAAGATTTTCCTGTGGATGACAATGAGAGCAAGACAACTTACTTTGAACCTTTACTACAGAGCTGCTAATAGAGCTCCTGTAAGTGCTTTTGGAAATGTCTTTGCATTGAAAGAAAAAGAAGTGAGCAGACTAGACTACCGAACTTCATGTAATAGGTACTCAGGCTTAAAGAGTGTCTTACAGTTAAGTGTGAGAAAATATATTATTAAAAAGTTGACAAACACATCATGATACTCAACTGAAACCATTGTGTGGGAAACTCAGAAAAAAAGGTTATGGTTCTGAAACAAAGAAAACACCTGCACTTCCAAGGAAATGGGAATAAATAAAAGGAAGGAACCACCTCTGATCGGGCAGCTATTGCAGATGTTTGGGAAAACCACACAAGTTTTATTACCCAGCAGGCATAAGAGACTTGACACTGATTCTCTTTAACATGGTTCTTTCAAAACCTTTTCTTCCAGATTACTACTAATAGATTCTCTCACTACTAATACAGTTATTTTCCAAAAGGGTGAAAGTGGGAGAAAAAAACAAACTACACCAATTTTTTTTTTCTTGTGTTTCTTACAAGTAACAAGGATACCTTCAGTTCAAAGTTTGTTACCTCTGATTATTAGCACTTTTTGCAGACATACTCATGTGTTAACAGTTCGATACTAAAGGCACATATGCCCAGAGTTACAGCATTCTCAGGTCATGCATCCTCAGCACAACAGGAAAAAATTAGCTTAGCAAAGTCCATTAATTTTATTGTAACAAATAGGGCTAAATACACTGAAAGCCATACTGAAAATAAATCCTAAGGCCGATGGACTCACTTAAAGACACAACGTTCCCAGAGCTAATTTGGGAGCCACTGTATGGAGGTTTCAAGACGCTTGCTATGCATGGCAGTTACGATGGCTGTGCTCCATGGCAAGGCTTCAGATGCACTGCTCAGGCGTGGCTCTAGAATATGTTACAGGACTCCTTTTATTCCACCAAGAATAGAGCCTGCAACTAAGATGCATGCCACCCGCCACAGAAACAAGATCTAGAGAATTAATTAAATTTGGAATGACAATAAGCTCACTTTCTTGGTCAGTGCCTTGAAAGAATGAGTAGTCTTGTGGACTACGTAGAGACCAAAGCAGCTGGTATAATAAATTTTACTACTCTGAAATAAGAATGATAAATGATTTCACTAGTTTATTCTTCACCTTATTCCAAGGTCACTGGATTCCTTTCAGCAAAAACAAGCTATGGATTGTTATCACAATCATAAAGCAAGCTCAGTAATAAAGTACTCTGCCACATTTTACTCCACTATGGCTGTGCTTGGTACTGATCTTTGAATTGTCTTCCAGAGTCATGTATGCAATGCTGTCTACAGTATCCCGGGCAGACAGTGAGAACTGTACAACACTTAGATACAGTCTAAAAGCCCAGGGAATCTGAGGATCTGCTACTATAGAACAAAGAGTTCTGAAGGTGAGATTTCCAGAGCTATTTCAGTATCTACACACGCAATGGTCTAAGGTAGTACTACAATTTTGGAGCATATTTTAGATTACACAAATCAGTACTGGCAGACAATAAAATATACACTTTAGAACAAAACAGTAGAAATTAAAAGAGTTAATGTGTCAAGCACCACTTTGGACTGCCTTTAGTATATGTTCTTGCTGAGGTGGCCTCAACAAACTAACTTCTCTCCAGAAGCATAACTCTGGGTACAACTGATTGAATCTCAAAATATCTCCAAGGAGATATTAAATTTCAGCTGAAGATGTGAGAAGTTGTCTGCTTATGATATTTCCCTAGGATTATTCATTTCAGACAAAATCTGTAGATGTGTGATTCTGTATATATCTGTATATATTCTGTAAATATCACTTAACTAGTTACATACACACTGAGCACCCTCAAATTCACACAGATTTCCCAAATCAACAGACCATCCAGAGGTGGATTTCTGAGATGAACAGCACTTTTTGCAAGGAAATAATACTGTCAAAATAGAAATATAAAGAGTATATGTTGCTCATCAATAACACAGATACTAATCAAATTCCAGTGCAAGGCTAATCACACACAAAAATTTGCTTGATATGAAAAAACAATAGTACAGGATAGACTGTCTTTTTTGTGATATAAGAAAAAAAAATGGAAAGATGTTAGCATACCTGTACTTACCAGTTTATGCCATTTTTCCTGTCTATTTTTTAAAAAGTATGGAAATCATGTGGAGAAAGTAGAATAAGAATAAAGTAATTGTAGATGGTAATAGAGATAAAGAAGTTTTTTCACACAATCAAATACATCCCCTGTCAATGGAAAATTATCTTTGACAGTACATTTTTTGAGTATTTTGTCATAGTTAAGTTAAAAGAGTTACACACAGATTTCATTTTTTGAGAGGAAATTGGCCCTTTCTCATTGTAAGGATATAAAAGAGAAGCTGATTGCATTCAAAGTCAAAATACTTTACATAAACTTTGTATTATCGTTAATTTAGATGCTTAGTATATATCTTAGAAATACAAATTCATCTTCAGCACTCAGAACAGCATTATCTGAGGTGACATCAGTTACTTACGACTTGTCATGTTCAATATGATTAAATGTAAATTTATCCCTTTCTAGACACTCTAAGATTTCACATCAAGTACAGCAGAAACTGATTCCAAACTGGTTAATGGAAATGAAACCAAGTGCTATGGTCATCATATAGTTTCTTACCACATTCATCTGATAATCATCACAAATGTCATCTTTTTATATGCATCTCAAAGGTGAATTAGGAAAGTAACCATTCCAGTATCTACATCTTCAATACCATCGTTTGGACTCAAAGACATGAAGAAACTTGCTTTGAGAAAATACTACTTTTCTGGAGTCTGGCTTCTTTCATCCAAATGATCCTTATCCTGCTTAGAATTAATAAGTCTATGAAAGGCAACTTTTATCTCTTTAATAATAATTTCCTGGTGATATACTCTTCATAATAAAGAGAAATTACATACAGCACAGCAGATGAAAGTAAAAGTCTGCAGATTAGATTTACCATCTATTACTAATGCCTTTCTGTGTGTCAGCACGCTCTTTATTGAAAAGGTTTCCATCACTTCCATTGTGCTGATAAAGTAGATTTTTTTTTTAATGATAAATGGAAAACTTTTAGGGAACTATATGCAATATCATGTCTCTATCCACTGCCGAAGAATATAAACCTCTACTTACTGCTTAAAATGACCCAATTAAAAAACCTACTCTATAAAATGACTCAACCAAGTTAACTCATTTATCTCTTTTGATGTGGATCCCAATTAGAGGATGTGAGAAGTTGTTGTTGCAGCAGTTACAAGTTGCAACATAATTGCAATAGACTTCCGATTTCCCAAAGCAATTATGCTAGGATTTAGGTTGTTCTCTAGGATTTCTAGAGGGGATGGAGACGAGGAGGGGTTGCAGATAAGAGAAAACCACAGGTACCTGATCCAGCTTCCAGTGGAACTCCGCAGGACGAAAGGTGTCAGCCTGATCAAAGTCTTTGCGCAACAGAAACACTAATCGGCAATTGTGCACGTACAGGGCGTAGTGGTGTCGGTTCATCTCTGAAAGAAGGGACAAATAAGTAAGTGATCTGAACTGTCCTCAACGCTTTCGTTTATGTGAGTGTGTTTGAAAGCAATATACATGTAAAAGACAAAAAACAACCAAGTAAAAAAAACTCCAGAAGAATTGACTTTTCTCAATATCATGGATCATTGTGTTTCTCAGGGAAGCCACATATGGCAGGCATCTTCCTGAATTAGACTGTAGCAGTTTTGTTTATGGAAGCATGATGTCAAAACTAACAAACAAAATCCAAATCAATATTTAATCTAACTAGTTTCAATGAAGAATTAGAACTCATTTTCCCAATCTAAGTCATATATATATATATATATATATATATATAAATATATAAACCAACTCCTATTAATTCCTACAGATGTGTTCACAGAGATTATCCAAGAGGAGAACCAGTACTTGAAATTCAGGTAGACAACAGTCCCCTCAATAAGTTATCAAGTCGACAATGCTTAGAGTGGCATCATCCCAGATTAGCAACTCTTTCTTCAGACCAAATTAAATAGGAGAGAAGGTAACACCCTGCTAACTTTGTTATGCCCTTTGTCAAACCTTTTTTCAATACACAGACTCACCTGTCTTGTCAGAGTTGCAGAGAATAGTCTCCTTCTCAGCTCTTAATCCCGGACTAGGACCATGTTTCATCCACAGAGTGATGGTGAATTGATCAGTTAAATTCTTTGGGACTATTCCATCTGGGATTTTGGCTCCTTGCTTTCCATCAAATTTAAAAATCATGTCATTGTTATCCATAAGAAGCCCAGCTGTCCAGTTAGTTTTTGCACTGGGAGATGGTAACAGGTCAATGGCACCTGAGGAAGCTCCTGCAAATGATATATAATGAATAACATGATAAGAGACGAATGAAAAAGCTGTGACGATTAATTTAATATAGGCCAGGAGTTTGAGTCACACTTGTTAGATTATTTTTACTACCCAAATAGTCCTACTAGCTTCACTATCAAATCACATACACATTATATAATACTGACCATAGTAAGCCAGTAAGAATTATTAAACGTATTGCACAGACTACAGAAAATAATTTAATGTTATCCTTCTTGAAACTTCTAATTGTTTTCTAAAATTCATTAAGGACATTTCTTCAGTTATTTTAATAAATGCTAAGACTAGAACCAAATTCTCTACATCCAGCTGGGAATCTTTACATCTTCCCTCCCTGGCAGCATGGAGATATATGGTATGTGGGGAAGACGTTGCAAAATAGAGTACAGTGGGGATGAATGTAGGACAAGTTTCCTCATGTCCAGTAGATAGCCATGGTTTTTGACAATAACGTTGGTATGAATGTAAATATGTATTCACCCTAAACCAGATAATATCACTTTAATGCTGGCTGCTAGAGATACATAATAGTTGTAACTCCATGTGTTCTCGTCTAATGATAGATCTTAGACTTTTAAGTGGTACTCACAATTCACATTAGCCACCCCACGCAACCTAAAGCTAAATAATTAGCAAAGTGGTCCCCTGCTACACAGTATTTGTTAGAATTAATTGGAAAAAAGAACAACCCAGAAATGGAAAACACTGTGGTGCCAAGATCTGATAAAATAGCACCATTGCTTACAGTTCTGTGTTCTCTTGCAGCTTAACAATTGTCAGACAGCTTTAAAAACATGTAATGAGCTACTCAGAGCCTTTACTCAGCTGGTGAAAGAGAGCATTTAGTGGAAAGCGTGCTTGCCAGAGTAAAAAGGACAAACAATCTTTGTATTCTTATTGATACTTTGTCAAGTAAGAATATCGTGAACAAACCACAACTGAATAAAAAATCCCAAACTAGTAAGATATCCCACCCTCCTCCAGCACTCAAGGAGAGAAAAAAAGATGCCAACTTCCTGCAGGAGTGTAGAATTTAGGACAAGAATGTGTGGAGTTGTATCATATGGATTTTTTAAAGAGTATCATAGTAATGATCTGAAAATACCCAGTGACTGAGTTCTCCAAAACTTATTACTGTAAAATGAGGTTATTTTGAAGTGATAGTAATATCAAGCCTAACACCTACACATTTAAAATTCGAGCACAAATTGTATTTAAATTATAAACTCTAATTCTGGATATTACGCCACCCTGCATTGCTTAATACACAGACGTCATCAACAGGAATACATCAAACTCAATTCGTCCAGATGGCACAATTCGTGATAAACTTTTTTTTTTTTTTAATTAAAGCCACTAAAAAATAAAATTACTCTCACAGAACACAAGTAAAATCATAATTTTATCAATCAATTTCCTTTTGTGTTAATTTTTATGGTAATTTTATGGTAATTTTTTAACTTACAGAAGGAACAGAAATTGTTTGCACCATGGTGTAGGTCACATTCCTTTTGAACGCTTTACATATGCTTTTAAATGGGCACATGCTTATATTGGGTACATTATGGGCTCAAAGAAAAAGCTTCATCCCTCACTATCCACTCTGGCCATAAAAATTTGGAAAGATTTATTTTTCCACTAGAATGAATTTATGGGAAAACTCCAAAATGGAAGTCTGTCATATAGCTTAGATATGTTGGAAGGGACCCATCAAGTCCAACTCCTGTCCCTGCATAGGACAACCTGAAAATTGACACCACGTGTCTGAGGGTGTTGTGCAATTGCTTCTTGAATACTGTTTAACTGCTTGTTAAACTCTGATTCAGCAAGGTGCTTAAGTAAACTACCTTATTTTCCCTACTTGATGTCAGGCCTGTGTAATAGCACTTGGGTACCAAGCTCAACAAGTTTTTTACCCATCTTTTAATGGAGATTTATGGGTTACTCTGGGCCTCATCCTGTTAGTATGTATTAATCCTGCCATGAGAACAACTATTGGATTATGTGCTTGGGAGATTTAGTTGTAGGAAATCATATTGTTTCAATCTTAATAAATCCAACCAGCATCTCAAGCTGCTCAAGCTGCTCCAGCTACACAGACCTGGAGTAACACCAAGAGGATGTATCTGGAGGTCATCCCAGAAGAGCCTTATCATGCTATTGGATCAGTGCCCTTCCAAAATCTAGGGGCTTATGCCCTTTTCTTCTAAAATGCTTCCAGAATAATGCAGGAGCAGAGTTTTGGATCGAGACCCCTGAGGTAGTCCTTGCATATTCAAGTGCTCCTTTTCACAAGCAACTTAGAGAGCTGTCCCCACCTTCTCTCTCACCCTTCATGTTCCTGCTGCAAATCTGTGCCAGGTTAAGCACATACTGCTGCTGCTTGCTGAACTGGATCAGGCCGTTAGCTTAGCTCTGGAAGCAAACCACCCACATAAAATCGAGCCCAAATTGAGCCTCGGGCAAAGCTACACAACCCAGGATATAGGAGAGAGGGCAGGATCTACCATCCTAGCTAGAGCATGGCCTTAAATCTGATACTCAGGGTTTCCTTATTGCAGTTTCTCATCTGCCACATGTGAGAATTAGCAAGGCCATTATTTTCTACGTTATCTAAATTTAGAGGGAAAGAGCAAAGCACCATAGTCATCTTTCCACCATATTCTAGGCCACTATTTTTTTTGGTGACATTTATTCTGGACATGTTTTTGCAGTCAATTGTGTCTTTTATACATTCTTTATATTTGTTATTGTTGGATGACAAGGTGAAAAAATGCTTACTAAAATGCTTTGAGGCACAACACTAATAGTTCCTTGACTTTAAAATGACTGAAGTGTAATTTAATCATCTAAACTGCCCACTTGACTGCCAAAGTGAGTACAAATCATTGGGTTACTGAAAGGCAGGCCTAAGCCATCAGTCATATTAAAAAAAATAAAATTAATGCACTGTCCTTAGCATCTGAATTCTCCAGATTTCGAAACAGATAAGTAAAGGAATGAGCACAGGATTTATAAACCGGGCCCTTGATTATAAAGAATCTAGCATTTTATATGGCACAGATGAGTATCTGTGATTGCTCAGCTCTGCACTCTCTGCAATTGCACAATGCTTTTCCAGTAGAAAAAAAACAGGGTTTTCTTCCTTTTCAAATAATTTAGTCAACCATTAGATAGAATAAGGTAATTTCTGGGAGAAAACCGACTTCCAGAAATAATTTAACCTGCATTCATAAGAGTTCGCTCTATATTAAGAATGGTAACAAATACTAAATACCAAAGCATAAGCTAGTCCAAATGCAATTCTGATGTAAAGTTCATTTTCATTCACAACCTTTTTATCGAAGTCCTATTATAAGTTTCTACCTTATCTGTTCTTCTCTATGAAAATATGGAAACCTTGGACAAAAAAAAAAAAGTTCTTTCAGCAGTGACAATTTTTACCCCCATTTACATATACTTTTTACATTCTATCTGTTTTCTCAACTGCTTCCTATTCTGTTCCTTGACAGACGTGCCGAGTAAAAACTGGAAGTTCAGCAGTTCCGTTAGACAGTACACCTGTCCACCTGTTCAAAGGCTGTGTGCAACTACTACAATGGCACTGGCAGACTTGCTGAAATGTTTTTGATCATTCTGCTTTTCACCAGTTTAGGCCTACACATGGTGCAGATGACAGGTTAAGATCGGACTAGTATTGAGGAACATCTATTTTATTCAGGAGAAAAAGAAAGACCTGACATTTTCTTTTCTACTGCCTAAGTGTCAACAGGTAAGGTATTCGAGCCACACTTTGCACAACCTTCCCAACTAAAGAATTTTAAACCAGCAGAAGTTATCTACTTTTGGTGCTACACTTGAACTGATAATATTGTTGGCTATAGTTGCTATTAGTGTTTTATGTCAAGGTAATCATTTGGTGGTTTAGATCTTGTACATAGTGATCTCCTCTGAATGATTGTATCATTTGCAGTTCAGGTCTGTAACAGGCATAAAGCAATGTTCTTTTTGCTGCCAATACAGGTTCTTAGAGGAGGCAAAAGTACTTGACTTTAGCTATAACATATTCATTTTTATTACAATGCCAGTATTTTATGAAATCAAGACTCCAATAGGTCACAAACCCTTGGTTAACCTCTCATTTGTAATGTCATTAACGCGATGAAAATACATACTGTTGGCGGATGGGTTTTCTCCTGCTTTTCTAAGACCCCAGTCAGTCAGATAAAGACACAGGATTAAAATTATGATTGCTTCTGTAATCTCGACTAAGCAATTTTCAGGTTGAAAGTGTTCAGATTTTATGAGAATGCTACTACTCCCACTCACCTTTACGTCACTTTCTCAATTTGCACACGTGATTGGTAATCGTAACTGCAAACTACTTTTCCCTGGGAACTGGCTCTCCCGTTTTAATCATGCCGTAACACTGGCTGAATATTTTCATTTAACAAATTATTTCTTAAAGGTTAGTGTATTGATCTTAACATATCTGCAACCCTGTTGTGTGGTTATCAAAGCAAATGTAAGCTATACAGCAGAGCACCAAAACCAAAGATCCATGCATTTAAATGGAAAAAATACTATAGCTCAGGCAGGAGCCAGGTAAAGAGATGTTTTGGAGATGAGAATCAATGTTCCACACCATCAGGGCTTCAGATGAGAACTCTTAAGATGACACAGTTTCAGAGGAGGAAGAGAAAGAGCAGATATCAAAAGGCAAAAGACATGTGGCTTTTGCTCTGCCACACACAGAATCTTAAAGTTATGAAAGTACAGCAGTGTCCTCAAGTATTTAATTTACCTTTCAAAATGAATTTGTATCTTTTAGACCAAGTTATCAAAAGGCAGGAAAAGTGGAAAAAAAAAAAATTAGGAAAACTTTCTCTACTAGGATACCTATTTTCTGAAATTTATGTTTCTTAAACATTTTTCTCAATTAGCCCAAATGTTCCTTTACATTTTGTTTGTTTTTACTCTGGCACAGTTCTTAGGAGAGGAACAGAGAGTTGAGTCAGGAAGACTGAAACACAAGATAGAGACTCAATTCTTCTCAAGTCCTACGATCTTCCTATGATGGCAAATCTATACCTGAAATCTCACTATACTGTCACACCAGATTAGTAGCAGAGGGAAGAAAAAGTGAGAAAGAGGTGAAATAAGGGAAGAGAGAACATAGAAGAGAGAATATAGAGAAGGGAAGGTGAAGAGGAGAGAAAAAAGTTAAAGTAGGAAGAAGTTACGAAAATAGTGAAAACAAATGGCAAAGAAGAATGAAGCACCAGTCAACTATAACCACTCCTTTCATTTTCATTGCTATGATTCAAAATGAACCAGCTGAGTAAATCCACACAGTGCGTGCTTACAGGTGACAAGGAACTGGTGCTTTATCTGGAAAAATTGTATTATATTAACTGAAAGTGATATCCATACCGCATAATTTCTGCAGAGATTTTTCTGAGTACGTTTCACGATCACAACCCTTTCCAATGTAATTGGTCTGTAATTCAATGGTTGCATGTATTGAGGAAACTGGTCCATCACACGTTTCTAGATGAATGCTGGGAAACAAAGGTATGCTGCCAGAACCAGGCTTGTATTGAATCCGTTTGTTCCAGTCTGGAAAACAAAACAAAACAACAAAAAGATCAAAGAGTGATTACAAAAGGGAAGGGATTTATAAAATTTTAAATGACATATTGTTCTGAAAGGTCACTAAGACAAAAATAAAAGTTTGAACTTTGCATCAAAAAATTATTGTCTTCAAAAACTGGGGTTTGCCCCTCTTTGTAACAGTGTCAGGCTAAATTAACTAATATGACTGCTGCTAGAGTCACACAAGCACATCGTATATGCATATCCTGACAAGAAGTGCTAACTGGTGTGAGTCTGGATCTCCAGTCTCGGTGTCCCTGTGACAGACTACAAGCTTGCTCTACAGGGCCGAGGCTGTCAGCTGCACTGAATTGGGTCAAATTTCACCATTTTGTGATACAGAACAAATATCTCCAAAGATCAGGCTTTATACATCAGTCTCACTGGACTGTGACCAAAGGCTAATATAACACGTCTGTAGTGCCACTTCTTGTCTTCAGTTGTCTTACTAATTTTGTGAAGTATTAATGACAGAACGTTATAGCTGAAAGGACTACTTATACTTTCAGCCAGATCTCACTCATCTGTGGTTTTGCTTATGCAGATGTCTCACAGCCCACAACATTTAAACTATCACCTGCCTTAGGCAGCCAGCTGGACATGCCATACATACCACTATGCTTCTCAACTAAAGCATTTAATTTTTAAATCAAATTACTTATGATGTTTGCAACCCGCTTCAGAGAAAACTCTAGCAAGCAGCATTAATGAAAAACGCATATTTTGGCTATCTTCATAGTTCATATTTTCATAGAACGTTTTGGTTTGGAAGGGACCTTCAAAAATCACTTAGTCCAACCCCCCTGCCATCAGCAGGAACATCTTTCACTAGAAGGGGTTGCTCAAAGCCCCATCCAATCTGACCTTGAGGACTTCCAGGGATGAGACAACCACACCTTTTCTGGACAAGTGTTCCACAATCTTACTGTCCTTGTAGTAAAGAATTCATTCTTTAAGTCTAATTTAAACGTACCCTCTTCCACTTTAAAGCTGTTACTTCTCATTCTGTCACTACGGGCCTCAGTAAGGTTTCCCCAGAGCCTTCTCTCCTCCAGGCTGAACACCCCCAGCTCTCCCCACCTGTCCTCGGAGGAGAGGTGCTCCAGCCCTTTGGCTATTTTTGTGGTCTCCTCTGGACCTGCTCTAACAGGTTCATATCTTTCTCTCACATTTTAACCGACTCCAGCCAAATTACCACACAACATAAATAAGAATTCCACATTAATATAGAGATGCAAACGGTTAATTATTGTGAAATCACAAAAACATTCAACTCTGCTACCTAATGTCTACATCTGTGTGTCTGTAACATTTGTCAAAAGAAATATGCTTACATACACAGCTGCAGTGTCGCTGCCTTTTTTTAGACCCAGGTAAAAGAGTACTCCAGAAATGGAAAAATTCTAGGTCACTCAATAATCTTTTAAAGCAAAAGGACAGAAACATTTTTTCTAAATAGCAGTGGAAGGAGAAGTAATAAATATATACATATAAATCTAGCAGGTGAAGGAGTTTGGTTTTTCAACAGACCTCATTTTCAGAAAGCTTGCACTCTCCCACAATCTTAAAGTGGATTAAAAATTCACAAGAAAATCTGAAGCAAACAGTTTGAAACGCAGAGCAATCATCAGTCCAGATTCCAGACAAAGGAGACAGGATGCTGGCAGCCACTAGTCTGCATTTCAAAATTCTAATATTTTCTTCATAACTTTTAATCCCAATGGTACTCATGTAGCATTTTGTTCTCAAGAGGAAGCTGAGACTAAAAGAATGTTTAGCATCTATTTTTAATAAAATATTTCAGACTTGCACATCACCGCCTAAAGGACAACTACAACTACTTTATTGCCTGTGCACACGTCAGCTGAGTTGCTATTTTAGTAGTAGTTTTCAGTTAATAATATTCAGCTACTTCATTCCATATTTAGTTAGATTTGATCTGCAGGATTGCATTAATTTGTCTGCAACTGTCGACTTAAACAGCTCCCTTAGTATTTCAAGTACCATATAAGGTGCATCATTATAATAACAGATTTCTGTTCCCTATACATTCCAGAAACTTAAGGGTAACATTTTTCCAATCAAACAAGAGCAGCAAATTCTTTCAGGTACTTCAGGTAAAAATAAAATAATTTGCTGTTTTGTATACATGCTAGTAACGTATGAATTATTGATCTTTATATTCTCCTATTCACCAGTTAAAACATTATATTCCTCTACCTGGAAGGAAAAATAAAGAGGTTCTCATCAGTACCTGAAATACTTCTGACTATCTCAGCAGCTTTCAAGTTTCAGCCACATTTTCATTTCTCAGCTATATCAAATTAACTGGCACTCATGCAAAATACTCATTAGTGTATGTGAGATGTGACTGAATTATTAACTGTAAAATATCTGCAACTGCACGGTCACCTCCAGTTACATGAAGAATGTCTTATAAAAACCACGCTATATAAAATGCCAAGGAAGAAAAATGTGAGACCTCTGTTTCTGCCACGTGAACATCCCTTGGATGGGAAGAGGTGTTTCACTTCACAGTATTACCCTTCAACTTGGCAAAAATGGTAATCATAAACCCTGATCATTCTAAATCACCTGCATTTATCTCAGCTTTAAATTGTAAAACATCAACTAGACTTGTACTAGTGTATTTGTACCTCAGTCCCCTGCAGATATTTATAAACTGTATCTTTTAAAATATATGTATCTGTAACTAACTCATGTCTAGGGCTCTGCAAGCAGTCAAAAGACAGACAATCCCACCTGCACTGGTAGGTTGCACTGGATTAGATAAACTCCACCCACATGGTTCCTTCTTTGCCACAAACTGGCATGTGATACCAGCACATTACAGTGCAGACTGAGAAAAGTAAACTCTGCCTCCCCAGTAGCAGGGGAAGACTAATCCCACAGGAAAAGCTTGAACAGAACTAGCCCTGCTTAGCACTGCAGAAGACAGCTTTTGTTTGGATTTTGCATGCCACTTGTGGTATAAAGCTCTTCCAAACAATACAAGACAGCTCCAGCTGGATTTGACTTACAACATAACAACATCAGAGTGTAAATATCACGATGTCAAGTTTGTGGTTCAGGTGTCATCAATTATAAAACAACTATGTCAACTTGATTCTCAGTCTCTGAGGTGTTCAAACTATTGCAAGATCAAAATGGATCAAACTTCAGTGCAGTTTGAACCTTTAAAAGTAAATCTCAATGTACTAAACACATTTTTCTTTTAACAGGAGGATAATGTAATGACTTTCCTTGATTTCTACACTAACAGTTTTGTGCATGACTCTTTTTCCTTGTGATCGATATATAATCGATGTATTTTCACTAATTTCTAATGCTCGATGACACCAAGAATGCTTTAATCTGATTTTCCCTTGAAGGAGTATGGCACATGTGCAGAGGAGGTATGACCTGATTCATGTCTCCTCCTACATGTGTGTGGCTTTGAACTTTAATTCTACCTCATGACATTAAAAATCATGACAAGGTAATTAAAACTGAAGACATTTTAACGCAACTCGTACTATGCCAGTGAAATGAAAACCACCTTTCACGCTGGAGTGAAGATGTGCATCCTGGCAGCTAAATGTAAGATCAGATTTATGTAGTGCTTTTAGTGGGTCCCTGCAGCATCTCTGCATAATAACTGGAACATAAAGTTCCCAGAGCAATGTAATTGGTAGATCTGTTTCCTCTACAGCATCTTCGCATCTGTCCCATCTATAGAGGCTGGATATTGGCTAAAGGCTATTCTGCTGCTTTTATTTTTTTAATACCTATATACTTCATAGCTTTGCCAAGATATTTTTATTAAACATTTTCCTCTTTATTAATTTGAAAAAAATGAAACAATCTAAAATAAATAAAAATATCCGTATACACAAAGCATTGCAAACAAGATCAGAAATATCTCTGTAGTTTCACCAAAAATACATGTATTTTCATGATTTATGAAACTCCCTGTATCTTAAAAGCAGCAGTCAGACAGCACTAGATTCTGACCAATGCTATTTGGAAGAGCAGCGCACTGTCCTCACAAAACAACAATTTTCTTTCAACACTAGGTATTTATTGAAAAGTGCACATTTCCAGAATATCATACATTGCAGCCACCTCAATAAATAACCTGCTGTACAGTTCAGCATTCTCCACAGGCAAAAGATCAATGGCCATAAGACATTTCCAAAATGTACAAGCTTTGGTACTTGCATTTCTACTTTGAATTAAAGATACAGGGCATTTTTAGCAAAACAGACACAGGGTAACAGTTCCTGCATATATTCTCTTGGGCAGCATTCTCTCTATGGGCTTTTAAATTGTACCAATCTAAGAAAAAAACAAAAAAAAGAAAATCAAAGGGCTTTAGTTTCCCACTTTCCCATTTGGAAAAAAACCAAAACCAAACCAAACCACAAGACACACAATCAATCCATCTGCTGTGCTCCCCATTTCCTGATTAGCCCTCCTCAAACCTTCTGAAAAGAAAATTTTTACTTGCATAAAGGAAAACTCAGCCTTGCAAGAGATCTTTCAAAAATTTTGAATGCTGTTTCTTGACACAGATTACAGTCCGTGTTATGAGTCCATGTTATTATTCTCATTTTAAAGTATATCATTAATGTTAAAATGGATAATCTGCTATGTCTTGTCATCTCAGGAGGAAAGTAGAAAAAAGACTGGTAGTCATCTCTGTCCAGCCCTTTCTTAAATACCTTTGTTTCTGTGAAGAACCTGAACTACTTAACCAGAGGTCTGTTCAGCTTGTGTAAGCACATTCCCATTTGTTAAGTAGACAATTTTACAAAGGAGGATGCCCCTGCTTAACTGGACACAAAGCAGGTAATAAGCACCAGCAGAACGCTACTTCCAGGATCCATCAATGTCACTGTGTGCTGCACAGACCCTCATTTTCTAAAAACAATTTGCTAAGTTTTAAAGGGTCAAGCAGTCACCACCGACAGGAAAAAAAAAGCTTTTTCTCCTGGGAACCAAATGTGAAGCTTTGCGATGGTTGCCACAACTCCTACCAGATGTGTTGTGCTAGGGAAGTTTGGTAGAAGTTATGCCAAAAACAAAACAAGATTTAACTGTCAGCTACAATCATGCTTCTTTTGTGTGTTTAATGACACACACAAATACCACAAGTAACAAATACCGTTTAGGATACTTCTTATTAAATATTTCCCTCTATTTTTAAATTTATATATATATATACACTATCCATACAGATGTATGCACGTATACATAAAATATGAATGTTTTTAACCAACGTGGCAAAATAATATTTAAAGTTCTGTTCATTTATTTTTGAGAAAAGGTTGTTTCACATCCAGCACCACTAATTATGCAACAAAAACAAACATACAAACAATGCCAGAGCGCTGGAACAGGCTCCGGAGGTTGTGGAGTCTCCTTCTCTGGAGACATTCAAACTGCCTGGGCACATTCCTGTGCAACCTGCTCTGGTGAACCTGCTTTAGCAGGTGGGTTGGACTGGATGATCTCCAGAGGTCCCTTCCAACCCCAACCATTCTGCAATTCTGTGAAAACTAATAGATTTTTTTTTAGGTTTGACAGCTAATCTACAAGCTAGTAAGATACAAGTGACATGACTCCTAAATCTCATGCCACATATAAATTTAAGGATGTTAAATATGATGAGTGATTTGTTAAAGAAATGATAATCAGAAAGTTTGACCCAGTTAAAGCCTCTCCATGGCACAGAGAAGACTCAAACTAACTTCCAAAGCCCACCTAAGGCACCACAGTTTGCTAAGAAATTTGAATGCAGATCTCATAAGCCTAAAGAAACAGCCATATACACATCTTCTTTCTATGGTATGCTGACAGTTTAAAAAACAAAAAAAACAGCAACAGAAATTTGGACAACTGCAGGATAGTGGTAAAGTCTGCTGTTGCAGGAGTTAGTGCACCATAATGGAACAGCAGCTGTGCCCAAACTAGTGACACTGAATAATCCAACGAGTGATAAATCCCCAAGCCATAATGGTGCCTAATTATGCAAAACAAAAATATCTAAAAAATAGGAAATTACAGCAGAGGTTTAACTATTATTTGTTGTAAGTTTGTATTTGAATAGTAATAGGTATTTCCTGCAACAAACTGGATGTCAGAGCCCCAAGTGCACTAATAAAGCCGTAATGAGCCTCCATAAGCCTCTCCTGGGGCCTCCATTCACATCCATGGGCCAGGAGCTCTATTTAAGCTCAGCCCCAGCACTTCAACCTAGCCTGACCTATGATGCTGCAGAGGTGGTGTTCTCTAGCTCAGCCACAGCTTTGGCCATAGGGTCCATTTATCCAGAAGTCAACCCACAGACTGACTTTCTGGCTTGACAGACTGGCCTCATCACTATGGACCTGCTCAGTGACATGATCCTAACTCTCATCTATGGATCAACTTCCTGGGACCTGCCTCCTCACCATGAACATGCCTGAGGATCTGGGCTCTTGGCTGAACCTGGTCCCCATCTCTGGGTCTGTTCTGCTCACATCAGTTGGGTAACAGGTTGGCTCTTGGTGATGAAGGCTCTGCCAGCCCTGTTATTAGACTTGACTCCTGGCTTGCCTTCCTTTTGGGAGTAGTCCTACTCTTGGTACTCCTTGACATCACATTTAGATGTGGTTAGAGACTTGTAATGTTTGCAGAAGAACAAACTACCGAAAAAATATATTGTTATGGGAAGAAGCAGCTTCCCAGTTGTCCTGGAGAACAAGGGCTGCGACTACTGTTTGAATCCTGGTGTTCCAAGGATTTCTCTACTAAGAAGCATGCAAAGAGCTTCTCAAATTCCATAAGAAAGACTCTGAAGCATTAGTTACTGAATTCAATTGAATTGAGGATGTCAAAACTTGTGTGGAAACTCTGGAATTTTTAAGCCCATGGTGCAAGAATATGTCGAAGATTTTTGTGTGGAGGAAAAAAAAATACAGAAAAGCTTCAAACCTAACTGGATATCCTGTAGTGCTTTAACTTCTGAGTGGATGAATTGTCAATGGAACCACCAACCATCAGCTGCATCTGAGAGGTAAGAAATTTCTCAGTGAAATGATAATTGTCCCAGTGAAGCTCATGGAGATCTTGCAATGAAAATTGAAAAAAAGGAAAGATGGTTTTGTAGTTGTAAATGCAGAAAAATGAACAAAGGAATGAACCTCCACAGAGGTATATGGAAATAAGAATCCAGTTAAATAGGTCTAAAATGAATGTTTTCTTGCATGAGTTAAGATGGAAAAGTCAGGCTTTAGTATTTCAATTGTTACATAATATAGAACTGCCTAAAGAGAGGGCAATAATGGGTTACTCTGAAAAGGTAAAGTTTGTGGTACACAGGGAAGAACTAGTAAAGATCCTTGTGAATCTGCCTTGGGATCGTTATTTGATATTTCCATTAATGGTCTTGGTGCAAAGCCAGGACTGCGTTAATCACTTCTGCTAGTGACAAAATTGGAAGGCAATTCTACATTGGAAGTCGATATAGAAAGAGGATATCCCATGTACAGAACAAGATGACCTTGAGAACTGGTGTTATAGAAATATTGCTTGGTAGTAACGACACGAAGTGCCAGCGCATGCTCAGGGACCCGGCAAGCTGGGGAGTCATCACTGAAAAATGACACCTGGAAAAAAAGCTGATTCCATTCAGTCAATAACAGCATGTCCATGAGCCACCAGTCTGATATAGCCAGGCAACAGAAAGGTAGTCTTGGAATATATAAAGAACCGTGTTACCAGTAAGAGGCTGTGGTAAAAAGAAATGCAGTAACACCTCATCTGGAGTGTTCAGGAAAGATGTATTTAGCTGTAATATATACACAGAATTTGCTGAGGAGAGAGCATATCTTAAAATTTAGATTGAATCAGGTATGACTGCATTCTCTAAATATGTCTGGTAGCCAAACAAAAGAATGTTGCTGATAGAAGAACATAAGTGAGTATGAATTTATGCAAACTTTGAGCTCAAAAATTAAAAGTACTCAGATGTTCAATTTATTTTCAAATGTCTGAAATGGGTATTTAAACAGTGGGTATTCTACCAAAATGGTGCCATTCGAGTTAATAGCTGAATGTAAGCATTTTGTTACAATTACCTTGTCTTAAGAATGTATGGCTAATACAGGCACAGCAGCTCCAAGACCAGACTGGCATAAAGGCTCCTTGCTTTGCAATAAATTTCATTCTAAAAAGATGGGTAAATACCTTATAGCTAAAACAATACAAGCACTGCATTTAAAACTGTTGGGTATGTGCACAAGAAGAATAGAAAATGATTTATATTTATTGCAGAACATATTTGGGCCTTCAGAATTGTTCCTGAAGAACAGGAATATTATTTTCATAAGCAAGGTTTCTGTACTTGACCACCCTCCTCCAAATACCCAATTGCTTTAGTAATCATATTGTTCCATGCTAAAAGCACTGACAGCTCAAAAGCGAATACAGTTTTGGTTTTCCACTGTAATTGGATTTTATTAGAAAGCTCCCATGAATACCAGTATAAAATCACTCAGCATCTACTGCAAATAGCACCTATGAAGTATGTTCACTCAGAAGTACTCTAAGATCACCCAGCTACTAAAAGAGAAGGTCCTGCCCTGCTCTGAACAAAGGGAAGATTACGTTTCAGCTGATATGCCCTGTACATGGCCTCTGAATGACATTAAAGAGGTGATAAGAATGTGCCTTTTTGTGGTAGCAAAGCTCTAGGTCACCTTAGTGAGCCCTACAAACCCTAAAGAAGTAGCATGCAGTATCTCTGATACATTAACTTATTAAATATTTTTATAGTCTATTAGGTAAATAAACAAAGAGAAGCTTTTATTTAAAAACTATGTTTAAGCAAACGCTAAGCAGAAAGTAATTGAATTTTTAAGGATTTTTATTTTAATGAATTTTTTAGGAACTTCTACTTTATATTACTCCCTCAGGTAATTAGGTTAAGTGAGTACATGGGTTCACAGGACTTGAAGATAAGGTTAGGAAATCTTTTCAAATTAGTAAAACACTTCAGGCTGGATGCTGTGAAATCCTGTCTTCTAATGAGAGTCTGAAGTTTCTCTTAAGCTGAAGATTAGTGATCATTGCTCAGGTAAGGGCCATATTAAATTTGGCAGAAAAAAAACAGGTCCTATTTGGTCAAGGAGACAATGTGATTTTTAATTTTTGGATTGTTGTCTTTGCTCCATACTTGCCTCCCCAAGAAACACATTCAATCTTCCCTGTTTGTTTCAGAAAAGGCAGAGTCCCCTGATACTTCACTGGGGTATTCAGCTGATTGGTTTAGAGGAGCTTTTGTGTTTTATGCATTAATAACCGCTTCCTGCCTGAAATAAATTGCATTTAAGGGAACAACCTAACTTTTGGTTTAGTTGCTCAAAAGATATTTTAAGTTTTTGAGGATGTGATTCTACCCTTCATTTTTTGAGGCTAAACTCCTATTTATTTTCTTCCCATGTAGCACCAGAGAGCTTAGTACAGGAGTAATTGTTTTCAATTTTCTGCTATCTTGCATCTTTCAGTACATTGTTTAATATTTCCATTTTTTATCCCACTAGGATAAAAACTAGTAACTTCTTCGTTTTTATGAAGACTGTTCCTACAAGTAGCAGAAATAAGAAAAAACCCAATATTATGGTACCATAAATGAGCTACAGAAAATATGGTGTAGATTAAAGGTTTGTGACTTTCTCATTTCACCTCATGTTTTTTAATAAAAATACTGTATGGACAATTAGTACTGTGTTGCCAGAAGTCTGTCTACCCTGCTTTGAATAAGGCAGAAGTAACTTAACAGAAGTCAATTAAACATTAAAATTACTGTAATGAAAAGAACCACACTGGACGTGAATCAAGAGGAAAGAGCATCATGTCTGCTCTCTGTCCACAGAACTGCAGCAAAGGCCAAGTCCTGGAGGAATGGACAGAACCCCAGGCAATGTGCTGAAGAATTAGTAGAAAACCACTAATTGTGTTTAAAGAGAAAAAAAAAAATAGAAATAACTTCAACTGCAAATCTACCCATTATGATGTCAAATACTATCATCTAGCTTTTCTTTATAGTGTTGTCTCTTTACTTACCTGGAAGTAACTGATCACTGAAAATCACAGAGATTAACACACAGCATGAAGAGAATTTGTAGAATAGCTGCAGAAGTCAGTTGACAAAACTTGCTAATGAGATATTCCAATTAAATTAACTGATTAGGAATTAATTCAGTTAATTGATTTACAATTTTAGCTTGCTTATGGTACAATAACATTCCAGAGTGGTCTTCTCAGAATGGTTTGATGTCAGTTTGGGTCAAGTTTGTTTCTAAAGTATCTTCTTGATAAAGCAGAAGCTTATTTTTTTTTCTGAAAATGTCTGTGTGGGAATGCTTCCTGACTATATTAATGTCCATCTTCAGAGAGCAGGGAAGTAACTCCAAGATTTAATGAAGACTTAAATGCTAATAGCCCAAGGGAATACCGTTTAAATGATAGCACCTTGGCTTGTTGAGTCTTTTTTGCTCTGCTATACTTTGTCAGTCACGTGTGATTGGCCTCTAGAAACAGGAATAACTTTGTACACTGTTTTACATAAACCTATTTGTCCCTGTCCCACCCCTGCGCAATGGAGGTTATTTGAAGGGCATCTGCATTGAAATTTAATGCACTGAAATTTTTAACACTGAATGTGCATTAGACTACTACAATGTCTATTCTCAATAGTTACAGAAAGAACTGAACAATATTACAGATCACTAAAGCCAGTAACTTCAAAGAAATAACTGCCAATGCTATAAATAGAAATTCCAAGTGTTTATTTATTCAAGCTAACACTGAAGAACAAGAAAAAGAAAATCATGTTATATTTCAGTAACTTCTATGTTATAACCAAAGGCTTAGAATATTCATAATTTCTGTCAAGCAAAACATCATTGTATCTCTCTTATTCATCCAATCTTTTCAAATATAACATTATTTCCAAGAAGACTGAGCATAACTGTTGGCTGCCTCTTCATGGGGAGGTCACAGAGCGACAGACACTGGGAAGAAAAACACTATAAATACCCTAAATTCCAAGTCTCCTGATCTTCTCTTTAAGTAGGTTTTGCTTATTTGATTTTTTTTTTTTTTCCCAGCAACAATTAATTTTTATAGATATTGTCTCAAAGCGGAAAATAACACCTATATGATTATCTTCACCTTTAAAAACAAGTAAGCACAAAAAACCCACAAAACTAAGAGAAATGTAGGCATTTCTGGAAGTATTATGATGCAGCTCATTTTCAAATTATAAATAATGACTTAGTATTTAAGAACTAAAATCATGTCTACCCAATTCTTTAGCTAAATACCTTATGCCCTGAGTAGGCAAACAAACACCACCCACTTGCACTTTGTGCTCTGTGACCTGGAGACACAGCAAGAAGGTGAAGCAGCCACCTGTCTGACAGAGGGAACGGCACCATTCCACAATGATGGCAGGGAAATGTGCTAGAGCAGAACATAATGAGCTATTTCATATTTTTACCTTGCAAGCTGCTTTAAACTTTCCTATGTATTACATTCTTTTTCTAAAAACTGTTGCTTTATATCTGCTGTTTTCTCTCTTTTCGCACCATCACACTAAAAATAACAAGCTGGCAGTCCCTCATATTAAATAGCTAGTGTTAACCAAACCATCAGCCACATACAGCTCTGACTTGTAGAACAGAAGAAAATACATTTTGTATGCATGAAATAAAGCTGAATTCCAGCTTTTCATTAAAAACTTAAATAGCTTGTAAACACTTTATGTGATCTAAAATGAACAAAGCATCAAAAAATCCCAAACCTCATAAAAAACCCCAAACCCAAACACCTTATTTGAGGCTGTTTCTGTTAATTTTATTGGCTGCCTAGTGTCTGTATTCAACTCATGGGACCAGCAATGACCATCTGTCCTATAATTAATGCTTGAACTATGAAATAAATATGACAACATTGGACAACATAAACACACCATAAGTAAGATATCTTTGCAAAAAATATTCAATCAATAAAATTTCTAAATGGAAATAATATGGAGATTTAAAAAATCAACAATTGCACCTATTTTAATACAAATTACAAGCTAATTTGTATTTAATTTGAGATTACTCCATAAAATGGAACAGAAAAATATCTACAGTGTAAAAAGACCATTGGTTTTATAGAATAAATCTTGTGATTTTGAGCAATAGGATCAGAAAATGTGGAAATAGTTCATAAGTATTCTACAACTTTAATAAAAATGCTCTTCAAAGTAGTTGTGTGTGTGGGAAACTGGTACATCCCTGAAAAATTAAGATGTGTCCTCTAAGTGAGGACTGTGAAATGGAATCACGACACTGCACACATTTCCTTACAAGGTCCTCGAGACCAGGGCTTCTCATTTTACAAATAAAACCTTTTTTCCTTCTCAATGTCTGTCTGCAAATTTACCTTCAACTACAACAGCTAAACTGTTTTTTTCCTTCTCAGTCTTTTCAAAAAATTACAATTATGAAAGTCATGTTAGTCCTGAATGACATCTGCATAGTATGGCTACATTCAGTTGGTTTGTCTGTAATACAGCCCTCATTTTCATCTTAATTCCTTATAATTTGTGGCATATCTACATTCCTAGTACATTGCCAGCTGGGTTTTTCTCCATTCTTAGACAAAGTAGACTGTAGATCCTTACAATATTTTTAGAAAACCAATTCCTACTGAAATGTCTTGAGACAAATACAGTAATCAGGATAAAAAAATGCCTTTCACTCCCACTACCATGCTTTGACTCACACCTGCATGCATGTGAAAGCCAATCCTGTCCCTGGAACAAGATAATCTGAGCAGCTCTGGCACACATGGGAAAACTACCTTGCCACAGTGGCTTCAAACGTTCTATTTAAAAGAGTAGTAGGAGAAAGGCAAATAATTTTTTTTTTTCAGTACCTTCAGACTGAATTATAAAATAGCTTACAATAACAGAAATTTGTCTTTTTTTCTAATCCATTCTTTGTTCCAATCAGAGAAGAAACACAGCAAAGGTAAACAAGTATGGAATTATTATTCACTTTTTTAACAGGCTTGAAATGCAGTACGCCTAAGTTTTCTATACCACTGCAATAGGCACCCTAGTTTCCTTACTGTGCCGCGAGGTGGAGAGAAAACACAGATTAAAAGAGATTTCAACAACAAAAAGATATGTATATATAAACTATTAAACCTTACCTTGCCAGCCTGGTTTGCACACTGGTTTGACGTTAACTCGTACTAAGACATCTTCGGTTGCATGTTTTTGCCCACAGTCGAAGGCTGTGACCATTATCTCATACTGGTGCTGGTTATCATAGTTTAGTTTCTCTGTGTTTCTGATGTTACCTATAGATTCAATAGAAGATAACATTCAGAAATTACTTCTTGGCTAAGCATATACAGACTATAACATTTAGGTCCTGGTTGTGACCAGAAAGCTCTTTGAAACACATGGGACATGCACATGTAGGACAGTTACAAGGAATGAGAAGTATTTTCTATCAATACAGCAGAGAAACAGAGAAATTCTTAGGCAAATATAAGATGGTAGCGATATGATATGGGCATCTTGAAATGTATAGTATGAGTAGGTGCAAACTCATTTTCTACATCTTCTCATACAATCTCATACAATACAATCCTTTAACAAAGCAGCCACATTCCTGAGACCTACTGCATCTCTCCAGTACAAGTATCTTCCTTTTTCCCCTAAAGCTATTACACTTTTGGTGAGAGAGATTTTTAGCCCTTTAACACCTCTGTTTCAAAAATAGGAAAAGCCCCAGATTCACCTTCTACATTAGAGCAGTTAGTGGTATTTGATATGACAGCACAGCTATCACATAGAAAATAAAATCTGGCAACAACAGAGATTATCTGCTGAATCGGACACACATATAAAGGTGACAAATTGTTTTGGGAACAGAGGCATTACAACTTCCACAGGGAAAGGGTAATATCTTTCTGAGAGAACCTCCTGCAGGACTGGAAGATCACCACGCAGAATGTATGTTTTCTTAATTACTGTGTTGAGCATTTAATTTCTGTCCATTTCCACTGAAATACACTTCTTGCTCAAATTGAAACTTGAGACTGTTTGATACGTTTCACACTTCTGTTCAGGGTTGTTTATTATACCATCTCATTATACATCTGAGGATGTTTGTTCTAGAATTGAAGAAACAAGCTTACTCTGGATTAATGCTGTGCAAAACAACTGCCTTCAAACACGGTTCTGAAAATCAAATTGTTGGGCTAAATTTGGAATGGGGAGCACCCAAATCCTGGAGTGCAGTCAAAAACAGTGATCTGATTCCAATAGCTGCTGGTTAACCCATCTGTTGATAGGCATGCTGGCATTGTTTGGGGGTTTGGGTGCTGTGGGTTTTTATAATCTCATTTATTTATTTATTATTCAAATGAATGAGAGTCAGGTGAAAGCAGACAAATGGAACTTAAGTCTTTCACTAAACCTCCATTAGTTTAATTAGTAAAGACTTTCAGCAGGCCTCTCTCTCTGATGCACCCTCCTTAATTGGTCAGAACCAAAAGCTTTCCTGACTACTACTACATCAAAGCTAACTTTAGTAGTTTAGTTGAAACTAATGCAAAGTCAGGTCTGAAGGAAGGCTGCTTTTGCAATTATCACTCCCTTTTGGTTCAAAATTTGTAGCTTAAAAAGACACATCTGCATTTATAAATCAGGTGCCATACTCCACTTTCTGTTAACTTTGAGTCTTTACCCCTCCCTTGCTGAGCAGGGCACAGAGGGTGACAAACCTTCTCACTAATTTTGTCTCAAATGGAGAAGCAGAAGGACCTGCTGAAGACTAATACAGAAACATTGCTGTGTTCTACAGCTGCCTTGGTTCTCTCTCAGGCACCTCACTTTGTCAGGCAGCTATCTGTTCTTGCCATCACAAAAGCAACTGCAATAACAATATCAACTATAATACTACTTGGTTTTTCAGTTAGTAATTAGTAAAACAGTTTAATCTACTCATTTTACTATCTTGAGTTGCTTGATTAGTACCTGCCTAAGCAGACTTAATGAAAAACTACCACTATATACTTAATGATTTATTTAATATCTGCTTAGTTGTTCTTTCCTTTCTGCATTATACTTTTTCTTAGGTGAATCTTCGTATTTCACAATTTGGTTCTCCTTGGTATTATTTTAGTCCATGATCAGGCAAGATAATTCTCAAGAAACAATAGTGATATAGCTCACTTGATGATGTGGGTTCTGTGCTAAGAAGACAACTAAACTAAGTTACATGCAAGTCTCTTAAAACATATTGTGTCTTATACCTTTAGTTCAAATCCTTTGCACAGCAAAGCATAAATTTGTCTTTGACTTTACACAGTTGTATTTTATGACCAAGAGTTCATTACCTTCCAAGTCAGGCTCATCGTATACAAGAGTCAATGTTATTAGTGCTACAGTTTTATAACACAATGTATTTTTTTTCACAAAAAAATTATATATCAAGGGTCAAAGTTGCCAAATGTACATGGGAAGCCCTATATTCCCTACCTTTAGGCACCTAACTACAAAGATCTACAAGAACTACACCAGAGCCGAATGCTGCTTCCTGTGCCAGTGCTGGGTGCCTTATACAGTTTGGTGATGGGAAGCAGACTGTGCACTGCTACAGTATGGAGAGTTCTCTCTCTGTTTCTCCACATGTTCCCCAATGTGTAATATAGTTTTTCGGGGTAACAAAATGCTCACTCGTTTGATCTAGATACAAGAATCAAGTTTTGCCAAAAAGACAATGATCTGCCAAAAGAAAAAAAGCTGATGGAATAGCATGTTCATCTTTCTAAAGGCCTGTGTTTATGATTTGTTTCATAGGCTGGTAGTGAAAACAAAAAATAAACACCACCTGGGACTGATATGAAATTCCACACTTACATTACTAAAAAGCAAAAACAAACAAAATCCAAAACACCTAACTTGGAAACAACACAAGAACCTAGATTTGCTTTTCACAATGGGTAAAAAAACCCCCTATAAACAAAATCCTAATTAGCACAGTATTAACAGACAGTTCCAGGCATCTCATATACCTGTTCTAAACATCCTACAGGTAACAGAACTGGGCACAATGCCAAAGCATTTGTACCAGAGTAAGTTTATATCAGTTGGCACAGAGAGACATTCTCAGCAATGAAATACGTTGGAACTAAACAACATATTTCTGTCACAAAATGAAAGTGCAACCATCTATTTTAACTCTGTCTCTAATCCCAGTGGGTTTAAGCAATTACCATTATCTAAAAAAAATGCAAATTAGACCCCAATTACTGTTGATTGTGACAGCACTGTGCTTTTAGTGAACAAATAGATCAAAAAATATTAATTGAATTCATGACCAAGAAACTGCAAGTATTACAACCTTCTACCAATTATTCAGTGCAGGCTTTAAAGTCACATTTAAATCAATGATTTTCTCATTGCCTTTGCTGAAAAGCAGGTCCCAGGCACATGAGGACAGAGAGATAACCAAAGATTCCTGACGCTTCATATCCTTTTGATCATGCCTGTGTAAGAAACCCATGATCACTCACGAGCCAGCTGTGCTGTGTGATAGGAGCCGAAAAGGCATAAGCAAAAGGGATGTCTGCTCTCTATCATACTAATCTCCGTGTTTTATTTATCTGCGGTATCTGTCATAAACTTGGTATGAAATAATGAAACCACCTGTGACTGATGTAAGTATCCAGCGCCATACTGGCAAGTCATGAAAAGCTCTGGGAAAACTGTGGTTTCAAACAGAAATATGGAAAACTTCCTTTTATGACAACAGAGGAAATCTCACAATTAGGAAAAAAAAAAACAAACAACAAACAAAACAGAGAAGAAAATCTTCTAGGGAATGCACACAAACATCTTCTTCCAAATGCCCCCTTCCTATAAAAAAATCCTTTATGCAATTGCTCTGGCAAAAGATTACTGTGCCAGCTGACCTCATTTATTTAAACACAAATGTACTCATCATGATTATACCTCCTATGTAGTATGCTTTCCTCCCAATGTATTATTAACAAGACAGCTTTTTTCCCCAATGTCATTTACAATTTATTAATGCTAACACGTTATTAGCTTTTGGTGCTCAGCTGTGCATTGTACAAGAACTGCACAAATAAAGATGAATAATTATTGAATAGGGGAAAGGATTTTATAAAACATCCCAACATGAAAATGACTGCTTAGAGAAAACAGTAGCTCCATGCATGTATTCAATTTCCAATTTGGCCAAAAATCAGATTTGACTTTCAAAGAGTATCCTCGTTCTACACAAAACATGGATTAAACGCTTCTGTTAGGAAAGATAAAGCAGAGCATTGCTGGGCATGAACACAGGGTGCTTGTTCTGGGGAAGCAAGTTCTGTGAGAAGAGAAATTTTCATCTTGAATTTCTGCACAACTCCGCACACGTGAATATCAATAACAAAGACTCTTATCTACAAAGCGATGCCAATATGGGACTGCTGAAGTACTTGAAAAACAACGCTACTCCTGTGTATTGTCTGAAGCAAGCAGAGAATAGGAGGGAGGATCTTCACCACATTCTTAATGCAGCCCAGTCACCTCTCCCAAACTCAGCGTCAAGTTCTGTGCTTTTCCCTGGTGAGAACTTGACTGGGAAAAGCAGGAAGCTGACAGGGCTACTGGAGTCCAAAACTGCTGCATATGGAAAACGTAATATGGTTCATTATTTTTCCTATAATTGTATATACACTAGAACACCAACTAAAATCTGCTCCAGGAGCACCACAAATGGGTAGATCTGTGGACCCATGCCCTGAAAGTTTTAACAATCAATAAACATATCTGGACTATTGTGAATTCTACACTTAGACTCTGCTTCAGAAAGTTTAGAAGAATGGGACTAGCTACAAACCAGTGAATAAACCCTAGTATGTAGGGCTACATGCTGCATTAGGAAATGCCATCAGTTGGATGGGAGACTACATTTGAGACAATTAAGAGAATGGACTGAGTGACATAAATATATTGCTCATCTGAAACTGAGGCTTTACTTTCCACAATAAATTATGGTGGCACTTTCTGACCAAATCTTACATAAAAGAGATGGAATTTCCCAGTGAAATGGATCTTTTGTTCTCAGAGGTGAGAACAGGATTACTCTCTTGAGTTAAAACTCAAGCCCAGTTATCAGCTAGTATCAATAAGGAATTTATCTACAGAAATTACTACTACCTGTCCCAGAACTTACAATTGCTCGTTCTCCACACTCACCGTTTCTGTCAATGGCAAAAGGAACATCAGTTGTGACAATTTCATAATTGCAGATCTGGCTATACTGTGGGGAACAGTCCTCGTCTATGGCTTCTACCTGCAGTATGCTGTCATAGATCTTCCCTTCTGTCACGGTGGCTTTATACATGCTCTCCTTGAATACTGGTGAAAACTCATTGACATCCTTTACTTGGATATGGACCACTGCCCTAAAATAGGTAAAGACAGACATCAAAGAGAAAAATTAATTTATCATGACACAGCACTAATAGTTTGTTTTCAAAACACTTGAAAACACTAACAAAGCATATCTAGAAAACTATGTACACACCATGCTAAAATATTATTGAATTTTTATGTTTATTTTGCCCTGCTTAATATCTTAATGTGGCACTAGGTAAAAACCTGCTGTCACAACTTGTAGGTAGAGGGCTTCACGGTGCTCCTTATTAAAATTTGTCTGCCTCTTAAAACGCACCCCAACAGAAAGTCAATGTTATTATTCCACTTTAAAATGGGTTAATTAAAAAAAAAAAGAAAGAAAAAGAAGAAGAGAATTACAGTAACCTTACATATTCGCTACCTAAAAATGGTCAATTTATGAATATTCCTTGATATTAAATAAGCCTCTCACCATCTGCTGATTACAATTATTTAATGCTTTAATTAGTTACAACATTGTATGTGTAAACCTTTGAGGGTCAAAAATAACAGGCCTTTTTAGTATTTAATAAGCAAACTCTAAACATTGTCCTTCAAAAGAATCTGCTATCTGGTTTGATAGACAAAGTAACAGAGGGACAGAGAAATGAAGAGACTTTCTAGATCAATAGCAGAGCCAGTAGTAAAGGTTGGGACCCAGGCAGCGCAGCTTAGTACGTGGTTTACTATACAAACTGCTACGAGAAATTGTAACAAAGTCTGATCCTGATGGGCCCGATTTCATTTGGTCAGGATTAGACCAAAACTTTCCTAAGTGGAACGTTCTAGCTTGTTGCTGACATGTGAGGGAAAACCATAACAAAGTTTAATAATACGAAGCAAAACTTGTTTCTGTGACTTGATGGTTATTTGACACATAGGCTTCCCTCTAAATACCCTGAAAAAGTTCAGCATGAATTATAGAGCTAATTAAATTTTTAATTGTAATGTGTCCTGGATAGGCAAAAGGAAGAATAATTACTATTAATCATTTATTTAAATAGCTCTCAGCAAAACGAACAATTTGTACAACAGTTATACATCTACACAAGAATTCAATTCGTCTTCAATAACAAATGGTCTGAAGCTTTGTTTCGTGAATTGAAGTGGGAAAAAGGCACTGTGCCAGTTAGGCTTATGCAGGAAATTGGCTCCACACTAAAAAGTATCACCTACTAACCTTCAATACCCCCTTTTCAGAGGATTTGAATTCCTCTGAGACTCGTTGTCCAAAAGCCGAGGTCAGAAACACACTGTGGAAAGGCAACACTGCTGCAGCTTATAAACACGTACATGGTAAAAAAACAAAAGGTGATTTTTCTTTTCTTTTACCACTTTAAGTCAGGTTAACAGAGAGAAAATCTATTTAGAATTTGTAAGCATCAATTAAATGCTGACTTATGTGTCCTGGATGATCTGCTTAGTCACTGTATTTAACATGAAAACAAGAATGGGAAAATAAACTGAGATGCTGAGAATAATGAAAAGATACTGAGATGCATTTCTCCACTTAAACAGGGACCCTATTAAAAGCTTCACTGCAACCACTGCAGAATGGGTCAAATTGCAAGAGGCAGGAAAGAAAAAACATTTCCCTAAAGGAAAAAGGAATAAAAAGTGGATGGACTGTTGCAACAATCTTATTTGACTTCTACATTACTACGATATAAAAAGCAGCCCTTCAATCTGATATATACTGTAGAGTAAATGGATACCAAAGGAAAAAAGAATTCATCTTCATTTTCACCCACTTGTGAGATTTCTTCCAGTTTGTTCCACCTGGTCCAGATCCACAGTCATAGGCCTGGATGATGAATGTATATTCCTTCTGCAGTTCACAGTCAATAGGACTTTTTGCTCTAAGACGACCTTCTCCAGATGTCTTGTTTAGCACAACAGCTTCGAAGGGCATTTCTTGTCCATGGATTTTAAAAGCACAGATTTCACCTGTGAGGAATAGTATAAAACAATCATAACCAGGGAGGTCTGTGTCTTATGCGCTACAGTGACACTGATGAAGTAGCATTCATTTGTTTTACACACGTTGTTATAGATAAGGGAAGCACACACTCAGGTAGCAGTTTAGAATACATTCGACAGGGCCACTGACCACATGCTTGTACGTGTGATGTGGCGAGTGCAGCTCTGGTCACGTACTTCTCTCCTTCCCTATCACTACTAAATGGTTTGTTAAAGCCCTAAAGTCTATTCCCTAGATATGGCACTAACATCAACGTTGACCTAAACTATTTTTGAGCTAAATTAAGAAGACTGTATTTAGTTAAAGAAAATAGCAGAGGGAAAAATAGAGAATTTCTTAGACGTGGTCTTTTCTGACTGCTCGCTCTCCTTCCTTGAGCCACTTGAGCTGCCAGCTGGTAGCAGATGTTCAGATTCTTGCAGTTTAGTTTCCCAACGGTAAACAAAACTAATGATGCAGAACATGGGCGCATTCAAAATATATCTTGCTTTATTTACAGACATATGTCATCTTTGGAGCAGAAGCAGTTGAAGGAACACAGACAAGTGTCCGTTTTGGACATCTCAGTCACCCAGCAACATTCACACTCTCTTACATGAATGCCTTCTTGGCAGCAACTCACTCTGACTCCAAAGTGCCTCCTAATATAATAGATCTATAGTTTCTCTCAGAGGAATACTATATAACAAAACAGATGATATACCAAGGACTAAAAAAATTGATTTGGACACAAAACATAACATAAAAAAAAAAAATCTTATGAGAATAGGAGTCTGGAAGGGGGGAAAAAAACCCCCTAGTTTCTGGTGATTCATTTTTTTATCCTTCCTACTGATGGCAAAGATATGCATGCTGAAATCATTTTTTGCCACTTCAGAATCCAACTTTAAAAATGAAATATTTATATAAAGACCAATGTGGCTTAAATATTTTTATGACACATTAAACACATGCTCTTTTCTGAGCAAGTCAGTCTTGGGCCATGCATTATAGATTCAAAGCTGTCTCCCACTCACATAATCCTTTTCCATTTATTTCCAATTTACAGTTGTAGCCTTTTGGAAATCTCCCTGCCAATCATATCTGAGTCAACTGCCATATACTAAACTAAATGTAAATCTACGACCTCTAATTCAAGCCTGGCCCCTCACTCTCTTTTTTCTATAATATAGTGTTTATTTTTAGAGAAAAAGGGTATACACTGACTCTCTAAAAGCGTTAGAGTTCATAATTCCTATTATGTGTGAGAAAGAAAAAATGTGAAGGAGGTGTGTGTGGGGAGGGTGGGGATTAGGTAAACTCAGTATTAACACCAGTTCTTTAGGATATTCTCTCAACTACCACCCCATAAGCTTTCCTTGATTACAACGGGAGCTGAAGGTGAGCTCAGCTATATACACTGACAGCTTTGATTATGGACACTGATCACTGAGTTTGTATCTTAAGTTGTCACACACACCTTTGAAAAAAAATTATAATTTCCTTGCAACTTCAAAATGAAACATTAAGCTAACATGTTATTGTGGATTTCAGTTTTATTTTAACTAAATATGTAAATATGGGCAGTCTAATGGAAAAAATACTATTTGCTGTGTTCTATAACAGTGGCCTCCATAGTTTCTTAATAAGAAAGTTTTCCTCAGATGCACAATTCATCAACAAAAATAATAACTTCAGTGGTTTGTGTTTATTATTTTATTGATCCACTGTTTGACTGTAAACATTATGGAATTTGCAGACATTCAGGCCTCCTGTTCTTAAAAAACCAGAAATAGCTCAGGGAAGAAAAAAGTTCTCTCAGTCTTAGTCTAAACATTGATCACTTTTTCCTCTCCAAATGCAGAGGCCTGATGCAAAGCAATCACAGAAGCAGCACTTGTTCTAATTAGATCTCAGCAAATATTTTAGAAGTCTCTATATCCTGCTCCTATACTCCAGCTTTATACAGAACTCAATTTTGTCTTTTACATCTCCATTTGCCAACGATAAAATAATGACAGCTGCATGGATATGGGGAAATATTTGTAAACACACTGCAAAAAAACCACATGGACTCCCAGACTCTGGCTACAGAAAGCTAATTATATGAAAACAACTGTGTATGTTTTTAAAAACTAGGTAAGATTTTTTCAGAAGAAGGATTCTACTACTGTTTGCAAATAAATCATTTAACACTGTTGAAAAATGAAAATATAGAGGAATCATAATGATTCTAAACAGGTACCTTCCTTAATGACTATATTGGAAACTATAACAGTCGTAAGAGCCATAACAAAGCAGAAAATTAAATAAGGGTCAACATTACATTGCGAGACACACATATGTACAGATACATAAAACTACCAATAATAGGCATTACAAATACTGGCTTTATTTAAACCCAGCTAAGCTAACCCCAGACCCACCTACCTGGTGCCAACAGGAATTGTGCCAAGCTTATATTATTTGCTGGGTTCTTAGATATATATTGTCATGAAATTTATTTGAGGAACGGGAGATGGGGTCTCTCTCTTATTCAGCCTCACATTTTAAGTTGCAGAACTACCACATTCAGGACGTTGGCATCACCCACTTCCCTTCTCCATTGTAAGGGTGAAATAAATAAAGGGCAAACTGGGATATTGTTTTCCTCTCAACAGACAACACAGCAAAATATCAAACTTTGTTTTTAATTTCATTTGAACATATCTGAACAGATGCATAAAGGATGATTGAGGGATCATAAAAATGGTGGTGGCAGTGAGCCAATAAAATAGGGATAATTTATGTGATGTGATACCACATCAAGATAGAAGCACACCAATGAAACCCTATAGCAATTGCACCCAGGGTAGAAGGAAGATATCTCTTCTCCCAGGGCAGGATGTACATCCTGAGGGTTTTCAGTTGCTTCCTGTAAAATCTTCTGATTGCAGGGTTTAACTTCACTAAGAGTTCCTTCATTTTAATACATATTTTAATTAAATTCTGGACATTATGTTTTTTCTTCAAATCATTCAGGCTAGCATTAGCCATTAGCACGTATTAATTTTGAAGTGTGCATTATTTTAAGTTGCGAGCTCTGGTAGAGATCCATAGGTTACTACTGCAGGCATAATAATAATATAATTTCCTTTGTAAAAATTATAATAACCTGAAAAAAGCTATTGACAGTTTATAATTTCTGAAATATAACCAACCAAACTTTCCACTGTTTAAAAATTCCTAAAGACAATGTTTCATATTCAGTAACATTTACATGCAAGATTTAGTGATTATAAGCCTTAATCAACCAAATTTTATTGCAAATTACTGCTTTTTATATAAAAATAAAACTCGTGCTTCTTTCAGTAGAAATAAAAATCCCCAATGTTACTTCTTTAACAACTACACAGAATTATTCATTTGAAGTCAATTTCAGAAGTTATTAAAAAAATTTGCATGCTTATTTTGCCTTTCACAGCTACCTCTGCTTTTTCTTCAGCTTTCATTAGACCAAGAATACAGAAGACTTCAAATGAAAAGCTGGGATCTCTGACATTTACTTATTTTCATCAATAGTTAATAAAAGCCAGCGGTTGTATGTGAATCAGCAATCACTAAGTGGTTTCATTAGGTTGTAGGAAATTTAAGGAGGCTCAGTGCTGGGTCCTGCCCTTGAGTCTCAACAACCCCATGCAACACTCCAGGTTCGGGAATAGAAAGCTGCCTGGGGGAAAATGGGTGTTGATTGACAGCAGCTGAATATGAGCCAGCAGTGTGCTCAGGTGGCCAAAAAGGCCAACAGCATCCTGGCTTGTATCAGAAACAGTCTGGCTAGCAGGACCATGGCAGTGACCATCTCCCTGTACTTGTCACTGGTGAGGCTTCACCTCGAATCCTGGGTTCAGTTCTGGGCCCCTCACAACAATAAAGACATTTTAGTGCTGGAATGAGTTCAGAGAACTGGTTCCATGAACCAGTTCTGGTTCCATGAACCATGAATGAAGCTGGTGAGGGGTCTGGAGCACTAGTCTGATGGGGAGCGGCTGAGGGACCTGGGGCTGTTTAACCTGGAGAAAAGGAGGCTGATGGGAGACCTTATCGCTGTCTACAACTACCTGAGAGGAGGCTGTAGAAGAGTGGTAGTCAGTCTCCCAAGTAACAAGCAGAAATGGCCTGGAGTTATTAAGGGAGGCTTAGGTTTTCCTGGAAAGGGTTGTCAGGCGTTGGAAAAGCCTGCCCAGGGAAGTGGTTGAGTCACTTCACTTAGGAATTTGAAAGATGTGTATCTGTCCCACTTAGGGACATGGTTTAGTGGTAGACTTGCAGTGCCAGGTTACTGGTTAGACTCAAGATCTCAAAGGTCTGGAATCCTGCAGTGCAGGGCTGCTGACATTTGGAGTTTCTCAGTACCACTGGGGAGGTTTAATTCTTTGACAAGTTTTCTGTCATAAGCTGTACCTACCATTTAAATAATTGCAAAACATAGAAGATTATGTTTTGAGGGAGGAAAGGGTAGTTGTTTGGGAAAATAATAATAATAGTAAAAAAGAGAGATGTAAAATATCTTAAAGGATAGAAAAAAAAATTTAGGGCAGTAACTACTGTATATGCTTTTCCAGCTCATTGAAGTCAATGCTATTAAACTCATATTAAAACCCAGGAAGTGGTACTGACATCATAAACAGAGGGAGGTGTTCATATCTTAATAAAACACAAAAACTGTTATTTCCTCATATCTAATTTTATAGGCAACAAGCTCTGCAAAACAAGAGCATAAATCCACTGCTACCCTTCCTATTCTGTTCCTATGGATTTGAAATTGGAAAGTGAAGGAAACTGCACTTGCACTTCACGTGATTAATTGTTGCCATAAGCTCACACCAAACCAACCAGGCTTCATTCTTCTGCTGAAGCAGGGACCAATTGCTCGGGATAGAAAGGTAGCTCTGTGGGTAGCACATAAGCAGCAGTCATATCTGGGTTTCTTCCTGGCACCATGGTAAGCTTCCCAGGGAAATCACTTAGGTCATTAATGTACTCAGCAACAAACCACCTGAAAAACCTACTCTACAATTTCGTTTCAATAAGGTTGCTTAAAAAAATGTAATTTTTATGGACATGCTCCAATTATAGTGAGATATATATGACCGCGTTGCACTTTTGGAAAACAGACCACCACTGCTTAGATGCTTAACATGTCACACTGTGCATTAGGATCTGCACAAGAGACCCTTGCACTCCAGCTCAAATGATGGAGAATTGATACATGCTTATTTGAAGGCTGCGGTAAACTTTGAGACGGATCACAAAAATATGTAACAAGGCTAAAAAGGTTTGCGCACATGAAGATGTGGTTAATTAGCTAATGATTATACAGTTCTCTGTATTACATCCTCTATTCTAAAAGCATAGAAATATAAAATATTGTCATTCATTCCTCCAAAACACATACCCATGTTATATTGTAAATAACCTCAAACATTTATTAATCTTTTAATCTTTCTGAAATCTGCAAGATTCAAGAGAGAAAGAAAGCAACAAGGTTTGATTTTAAGAACAGTTACAAAACCATATACTATCATAATCAATACATAGAGGTCCATGTGTAACTACAACAGTGGAAGGCTTTTGTTAACCTCATTTTTTATGTTTGCAAGCATCCTGTGGATTCCGCAGTGCATCTGAGTTACACACACACATACCCTCAACACAGAGAAACAGCTGTCCAATCTAGTTAGAACGCTATAAGGCGTAGCACAGCCTCCTTAACCGTTACATGATCATTACTGAGAAATATTTGCCTTGCCATTTTTTAGACTACCACATTATTATGAACTATTTGAAAAATAATCCTGCAGCTATACAGTTAAACCTGCAAAACCCCACATGAATAAAAGGAACTTTATCCCCCAAGAGCTCAGTGAAGCACAATCAGTCAGTTCTCAGCTGGGTCATTTTCTGATCTATGTTTTCACCACCTTCACACACACTACCTGCATTATTTGATTAGTGTTTCACTTGAGGTTGCAACATTTGCAGTCAGTGACAGCAGGTTTCCTGCTACTGCAGCAGATGAAGCATCACTTCGCTTCAGCCAGCCAGCCATCTTCAAGTGAACACAGAGGCCCAGATGCTACCACTGCCCTAATTACACAACTGTGTCTGAAAGATGGATCATGAAGCTATTTCACCCCTAGGTTAGTGAGGTCTAGACTGAGAGAAACAGGAGATAACTTGCCTGGTGAGGCACTGACCCATTTTACTGTGTATATATTTTGAAAAAAGTGAACCTATTTTATAAGAGAGACCTAGAGGTCTCTGCATGTAAGATTACAACTGTTATTGTAATGCTTGCAATGATTCCTAGCCACTAAGTACTGCTGAGCTGTTAAAGGACAAATGCCAATAAAATACATAAAAGTAGCTAATGATGTATAATGTGACTAGAATTTAAAATTAAATAAAGACCTAGGATTAGGAATGCTGGCTAGCAAATATGTACAGCTTATGGAATTCCAACAGGCTGGTAGGCACACCTAACACAAATGTTTTCTGCAGCAGGACAGATGCACCAACTTGACCTACTAGGTCTGTCTCTCTTTTGCTATATAGAGAGTACCATGTCACAATCAGTTTAGAAAATCAGTAGCTGTTTAGTCTATTGAGGAGTCAGCTGACTGACAGAAAAACTTACTTTTAATTAAAACACTTTCCCTAGGGCCCTATATCAAGGCAGACAATTTCTGAGATAAAGAAGCTTGGAAAATGTTGCATTTATTAAAATTATTCCCCTGAATAATTTAAAATGTATTGTTTTGGGGTATAGTTGGATAATTCAAAGCACACAGTGGATGATCAATTCATTTTTCTGTTTCTTTTTACTCAAGGGCATCAGGCAGCTTTAACTTGAGGTTTTGTATCAGCAACTTCGGCAAGGACATACTATAGGTAGTGGACTTAACCATATAAAGCAAAGGAGAGGTAAGTACTAGGAGCTAGGGCTGTTTTGCAAAAACAACCACCATAAATAATCCCCAGTATGTAGACCAAGCCAAAAATGACTATTGGGCTCTACAGAAAAGTGATTGCCTACAGGTTGTTAACAGTAGTCCTGTGTCCTTCTTCCAGCATGCCAATATTTTATGATAGCCATTCACCCTCTTTTTTCTCAGGTTTGGAATTTGAAAGATGAGGTTGATTAACAGAACGCCATTAAAAAGCATTACAGAATCACTTGAGAGCAACGGGTGGTCACTTGAGGCTATGCGGGGGTCTGCAGCCAGTTGGATGCCAGCAGCTCTAAGCAAGAAACCCAGCACTCACATTAGCACAGGGCTGGACCTGAATGAACAGGTGCCAACTCCTGGATGTGTCATGGCTGGAAAGTCTGGAGTGAGAGCACCCTGGATGTGCACAGAAGACATGAGAAAGGACAGCAAGATCCGCCTGTAATTTTTATTTATTTATTGATTTATTTAATGAAGTGAGGACAAAGAACGCCATTTTTTAATGAGAATTTTCTCCAAAGCATGTACGCAGACAGGTCGGGTTTGCAAAAATAAGCATTAGAGAGGAGCAATATGAAATACTTTTGGATAAGCATGGAACATTGGCAGCCTATGAAGTGAGATAAAAGGGAAATTATGCAGTTTTCATCTTTTCACAGGCTCCTAAACTCTTGTCAGAGACACATTACGCATCTCAGGACTGTTTCACCCACAAAACCACACGTGGCAGAGAACACAGTGAGGTTAAAGGTTAGGAAAGGGGTAAAGTGCTTGCACATCCCCAGGTTTTCATTCAAATATTTACTCTGCTACGGCCTCTTCTTATGGAGCAGATTAAGTAAAAACCTTAGGAACATTAATTCAATCTTGGCATGGAGCCTGGGCACAAGGGTTTAATCTGTGCATCTTGCAGACGTGCAGTAAAGTAGAGCACTGAGTTTAATTGTTACAAGAATACCATATGGTTCCTCCTCATCACAGCTTTTTTTTTTTCCCCATTTGTTTTGACTTCCACTTGTCTGTCTTTGATCTGAAATATTCAGCTCCAAGTATAAAGACATCCTCTGGATTGGATCCGTAGACATGATTAGTTTCTTTGGGCACAAATGCTTCTACTACAAAGCATCGATCACAAATGAAAAATAACAGTCAAAATTATAACATCTAGCCTTTTATCAGAATGGAAATCACATAGCAAAGATAAATTAATCAAAGAAAAGGTAAATATAGACCTCTCACTACAAGACCATTTGCATTCTAATTTGTGTGGACACTTCAAATTGCTATCATTATTTTTAAAAAAATACATTCAGCTTTTCTTACTCCTCTAAGCCTTACAACCTCCTCCTTTTTTTTTTTCCTTTTTTTCATTTCTTTTCTTTTTCTTTTTTGTACAGTTTATTTCCTATCGTGCCTTTATAAAGACAAGTATCAGTACCAGTTTATTCTGTGCTGTTCCTAAGCATATGTTTGCTCCCCCCACCATTACCAATAAGCCATCAAAAAACTCCAGCCACTTACCACAGTTCAAGCAGTAAACAATTGCAGTGATTTGTCACTCACAGGCAGTTCATGAGGAAACCTGTTTTTTTAGGCACACAAATCTGAGAGAGACTCCCCACCACAGCTGTGTGTAGGATTGCCTTAGCTTAATATTTTACACATTAGAGGTGTGAGAACCTTAGCTGTGTGAGCTGACTACACCTCACTATTTCTGGATCTGTCCGTGAGCAACTGTGACTGGATATTTTGTTCCTTATTTCCAGCTTTTGACTGTGCTAATAACAACACAGACAAACACTTAAGCAGTACAAAAATCTCAGATTTTTCTGAGACATTAGCTTATACCTACTCAGAATTTAGTAAGATCCTTGCTTTTTAACACAGGAGTGTCAGCCAAAACGAGTCCTGATATATTCAGGGATTCAGATGGGACTCCAGCCACCGAACCAATTTCAGAAGCACAGACCCTTGACATAGTATTTATAATGGTAGGCAGTGCTGTGCACCAGTAAATCTCAGGCTGATTGCAAACATTACTCTTTCACGTAATGATATGATTAGTAGTAGTATAAAGCAACTTTTCTGACTTAGAAAATGAGATTATTTTTTTTTTATAGTCTCACCAATATGAAAATAACTATACTGGATATAAAAACCACATCTGCATTGAACCTAAAGATACAGAGCAACCATTAAGAACTCTTTAGTAAAAACAGGAGCTCTGTACCTTTTAAGACTTTACAACGGGATATTTCCTGTGTATTATTTATTCAGTTATGCAAGGAGGTTTGTTTTTTAAACAGTAAATTCAAAGGCACAATAACCTCAACACACTGGGTTTTGTGCTTCTTTATCATCTAACACACTGAAAAACCCTACTTATTGGCTGTATTTCTTCGATGTTATCCTGGTTGCTGCCCTCATCTTTTTGCTTGAGCAAGAGCTATACAGAGGACATAAATCATATTGTTCAGCAGCTTTGAAGATGATGTTAGCTTTTTTCCCAATGTGGAATTAAAAACTATTTGAAACTTTTCATGAAACTGAGCTGCATCAAAATAGCTGTTTTCAGAGAAAGGTCAGGTTTTCAATTCAGTTCTCGCAAAAACCCCATCAGCACTGCACAAATGACAGAACTATCAAAACACCCACAAAATACTTCTAGTTCAGTAAAACTGTATTTTTGATAAACCATACTTTTACCAGCTCCATTATAAATATTTAATGACTCTGCTGTCTTTGATTTCTGCTCCCTCTCTGCTGCCCATTTCTGGCGTTGTCAGTCTGAGAGCTGTTCGTGACATCACACCCAGCTGCATTTTGTGCCTTTTTTTTTTTAACCTATTAGAAATCAATACTTTAAGAGAGTGGGACTGATAACCCTTCTGAAAACCTGTAGCACCTGTCCTAGATTATAACAGATTTGGGATTTCATCCTTGGATTTAATTACTACTTTCTAGGAATTTGGACTTTCTAGGAATTTGCAATCAGCAGATTTCTTGCCTTCAAAACACACACGATCTTGTAAACATTTCAGTATCTGGGGGTGTAACAGGGGTCATTCCTTCATCTTCTGCCTCATATCAGCATCTGAACAAGTCACTTGCTGTTCATGGAAACCTGAGGCCCATGCCCACTGGAATGATTGAAACTGGATTGAACTCAATGGAAAGATTCTAATTGATTTAAACAGGGAGCAAACCACACTGTGTACACGTATTTTCATTTCTTCTTTACATTAAAATATTCCTGGATTTAGTATATATTCCTTTAAATTACTTAAAATCTTTGTTTCTTTATTTATATCTTGGATCTCTAGGAGTTAAGACTTCTGTGGGAGGTTTTTTTTTGGGTCTTTACAGACCCAACCGTTTAAACGTTTTATAATGCGAACTACGAGGATGTTTCTGTATCTGTATCTAGCCTTCGAGCAAATGAGAGACTGCCTGAAAATAGAGTTGAAGTAAAAAATACAACCTGGGTCTTAATGACTAGGTACGAACTTTACATTGATTGCAATGGCAAAAGGCAGTCCCTTGCTGAGTCCTGGCAAAATCCATAATTGCTAAAGGCTAAATTATCCTTGGTTAACTGAAGCACAATAAAATTAAACCTTGTAGTACAGAAATGAACACAGATCTCTCAGTTACCAGATGCTGTTATGCTGTTAAGCATAATATCACAGATCTTGGTGAGAGAACAGTTTATTTTTCTACTTATTCTGTATTCCATTCCCACTTTCATTCTACAAAGTGAAGACCAAAGCTTATTTTTTATGCCTTAGGAGCTATGACTGAACTTTCATTGCAATTTAATGTTTAATTTGAAATTAATGGAATGAAGGATGCAACTATTAAAACCCAACATGTGCAACATAAAGCAATAAAAATGTAACACCATGAAAATTGCACTGTAATAAATCATTTCAGCAATTTAGAAAGTACAAATAAATATCTATATAGTTTCTATTTAACTGCTACTCAACAATGTAAAAAACAAATTATATTTGCAGTTTCTGAAGTAAATTATAATATTAATTTGAAAATATCTGCTAGGAAACACAAAGTATTTTATCAAGATGTAAAGTCAGTTTAAGCCCATTCTGTGGTTAACACAGGACACTATTCAGTTGCATTTGCATTTACACCATCACAGGTGGGCAATCAGAGCCCCCTGGCTGTGGCGGTCCTGCTTGGAGAATGCTTGGCTCCAGCCCTGGGAAGCAAACCCTGTGTCAGCACAGCTTTTAGAACAGATATTTACAGACTTGAGTTTCTGGGTGACAAGTGGTTTTCTGGAAGGAGGAATCGACTACCTGTTTGCCAGGGCATTTGCTGAAGACGGCTCCTCTGTTAGCACTGTCATGAAAATGCCTGTATGTTTTGGGACATTCTGATTTCATTTAAAAACTGGTATTTCCTCACCATGAATATAGTGCAAAGTTGCCTTCCATAAATGATCAATAATGATGGTGTTATCTGTACTGGTTTGTTTTCTTTACTTGAAAGTCATACCTGCTTGGTCTCAAGACACAACTATCTGTTTACAGTTTCTTCTCCTATTAGCCCTGCAGCACACAACTAAAACTGAGTGAACTGGATCATGCTGCTCCTTGCACATAATTAACAGACTTGTTTACTAAAAGCCTCATTTCCTGATACATTGAGTAAATGCTGATCCTCTAGACTTCACTGGAAACTGCAGGTGGTTACAAAGCCTAAAGAACAGCCCCTCTGTCTTAATCGTATTTGAGAAAAACAACATGATTGTACCAGTATTGTTAAGGGCACAGTTTGAAGACAGAGCGATCAAACAGTTGTCAGTGAGAGCCTAAGGAATCTTTAGATACAACATTTTGTTTCTGTAAGTCTGGGCTCAGTTTATAGATGTAACACTTAGAAAAAGCATATGATTTGTTTGCAAATGGAATATGTAGGAAAATAATCAAACACAAAGAGATAAAAACAACGCATTTTAAGAATTCAGTTACTCTTTCCTTAGCACAGAGTTCTGTTTGCAAATTCTACATTTTTTGCTAAATATGCACTTAAATCAGTTTCTCACAGGTTAAACTACTCTTCCTGTGGGAAAACTGTCCCTGTTCTCATCCACCCAGTGACCTCTGTCCCTCAGGAGCCTTTACAGGGTCCTTTTCTACCCCCATGAACAGACAGGGGATGAGGCTAAAAAACCCATTACAACAGCATCTGATACCCCAGAGCAAAGGAAAACGATACGCAGAAATTAAATAATACAGGAAAGCAGCTATGCTTCTGCCAAGGCTTTTGTCTGTAGAACAGAGTTGCACACAACTAGGTGGTGGGGGCCACCTCCATGAAGACTGGCAAACACTTGGGAACTACTTGGATTTGGGACTGAGAATTGCCCACTCACATACCCTCTTGCTCTGGGCACAGCACTGGAAGGAAGGCAGAGAAACGTGGTGCTCTCAAGGAGGTAAATCTCACCTGAGTGGAGTTTTTTCAAATAGTCCAAAATGCATTAACATCAGTTTTGTTGTTAAATGAAAAACAGGCAGCCTCAACTGGCAAAAAACCCCAGCGACAACCCTTGTCATCCTCTCAGAGTTGTTACAGAATTAGCATATTATGACTGTCAAAATTACTTATCCAGATACTATGATAGCTCACTTATCAGATTATAACTACTTAAACAGCCATAATTGTACAGAGATACGCAGTCACATAACCCTTGAAGAATTTTGAATATTATATGCCTGATAAATGAGATGATAATGAAAGTAATTAAAACACTTATTTTTGATAAGTTGTGATTTTCAAATTATCAAGTATGTCAACTTTTACATCTATAAAACCATGATCTGTAAATGGAGTAAAAACGCTTCCCAGCTGTGGCACCGGTACAAGTTTGGGTAATGATATCTGAAAGCAATCCATTTGGCACATTTCAGGTGGTGTAGCAGCTCCCTCTCCTTCAGAATTCTGGGAATTCTCGGAGGAGCACATCTGTGTACGTGTGCATACTACAGGGAGCAGGTGGAAAAATACTAGCTACTAAAAACCAAACATATAAAAAAATCCTAGCTCGAAAGCAGATGAACCCTTGGTATCTGCTCATCAACATGAGGTAAGTCAGTGCCACTGAGAAATAATTAAAAATTTTATTAAATTTATGCCAGGCTTAGTTGGTCTTTTGAAATGGTTTCTTACGGTTCACTTTCCAGCATGGAACAAATGTGCAAACACGCAAGCATTCACACACCAGCTGCTTACATGATTTCCACGGCTGCCCTCTGCCCTAGCCCATCATTTCAGGGATTCCCTCCCTGCCTTTATTTTTCCTTTTCTTGTTGCAGGGGGTGGGTGTGGTGGGGCAGCGGATGGGGAGGTGGTGAGAATAATAACATATTTTATTAAAACCACGACATGTTGTTGTTTCTGATTCTCAGCTTTACATTCTGGGTACAGGACAATCTGGTAACAGAATGGATAATGACTTTTTCTGCTTTTAATTATGAACTATATCTCTCACTCATATCAGTTTATTCACAGCATTGCTCCACTGACCTCAGAAAGCTATTCTCTATTTTTACAGCTGTAAGGGAGTGAAATACGCACAATAATCCTAACAAACAATAAGGCAAATGAGGCATTTGAGTGGAAATTTCAGAGTATTAATGCCTTTTTTTTTTTTAAATGTGAGTAACATACAAACATTTATTGTTTTAATAGTGCATATACACTCTATATGTAAAAAACTGTGCAAGAATCTTGCTGTGTAAATTCATTGGAGAACTCAAAAGGATAATTTAAGAGTTGTCACTAGTACTTTGGCATTTAAGTAAAAAATACATTAATACAACACCACTCAAAAAGTGATTCTGTTGGCCATAACACAGGAATATACAGGTATTTTTTACACAGTATCCACAGTGTCTTCCCCCAAACTTTATCCTCTTAATCTGAAAATAGAAGTAAAATACGGTCATGGAAAAGATTATATTAAAACACAACCACAGCACTACTTTCATAGGTGCTTTGGAAAGATCTTTGACAGACAGTGGCGCCAAGGCATGAGAGATCGCTTTGTCTTGGTTCATAAAGCACAAACAACAACAAAAACATAATCAGGAATTCTTTAGTGGATTTAAAACAGTGAAAGAACCAATTCAAAATTGCAAGAACAAAGTTCAGCTTCCACAAAACTGATGACATAAGATAGATTACGCAGGTCAAGTGAGGAAAAACATTATTCATTATTACATGAATTATTTTTTTCCTCCAGAAGGGGAATTCCATGAATTCCGTGGCAGTGAGGCAACCTATGTTTTGTTACAATGTTGAAACCCTTCAATCACAAGCACCTTTGCACATTTGGTTTATGCTACTGAGTGGCACTCTTGGTAGCATAAGAAACAAGGCTTTAAAGTAGACACATTGGTGCTGGCAAGAATTCTTCTGAGATAGCCTGTGTATTTTCAACTCTTTTTATTATGGGTTAAAAAAAAAAATTTATATATATATATATATATATATATATATATATATATATATATATATATATATATATATCTCCAACAATTCAGAGTGGCTTTCCAGATTCTATATTAAAAATTCTGCTAACACAGGAGAAAAAAAGACTTATTTTAAATGAATTATATGAGTTCCTCACTCTACCTCTTTTGAAAGGATTTGATCTACATTGAATCACATCAGAAAGAATAGTGCTGCATGAGTCAAAACAAGAAACAAAATAATGATGAAAGCAAGCCTTCCAAAGAAATACTTGAGGAGTCTTTGAATGAACAGTTAATAGGTTATCAATGAGATTCCCGCTTCCAACCAGGGTTAGTGAAACTATAACTCCCAGGCTGAGATCTGAAACCAAGATGACAGTGAACTGTTGAAAATCCCTGCCCTGAGAACAGAGAAGTCAGTTGTCAGCAGGTGGCTGATGGAAAAAAGGGCAGGAAGCAGCAGAGAATGCAGCATGGTGTCTTCTTGCTATAGGTTACAGACAGACCTGGTAAACCCCGTGACTGGAAAGATTATTTTTCTAATCTAAGTTCTTGTAACCTAAGAAAAATTAATCTGTGGAATTCCACACCAAGACAGGTTCAATGGAGCCAGGCATAGTCAAGTTCAACTCAGGCAAGAGGCTGTAAGGAACCGATAGTGAAGAAAGGACAGTGACTAATCCAGATCTGTCAAACCCTCATGGAAATAAAGAAACCTGTGGTTTATGGACCCAGACCTGCCACAGGGTAAATAGCAGAATGTAGTGATGTTACACTTATCCCCAAGACATAATGCCATTTTTAAGAAAAAAATACAAACAGCTAGATTTTTCAAGTTGGAGACAGCAAAATGTTTTTAACAATCTATCACGAATATACCAAGGCAGTAATTGTACAGTTTATTCTATGCCTGTCACGTTTTCCTGAATTTGGACACATATTTTTGGAACTAAATTTCCTATATAAATATATATTTAAACTTCCATAACTTTCATAACATCAACCCTCAGGGTATGTGGAGAAGATTTAGGATAGTGTTCATTCCAAATACAATGTGGCCATTTGTGACCACTGCCATCAAGGGACAACCCGAGGTACAGATTGCAAGACCTGGTCCTGAATGAGATGCAGGTACACTGTAGGGCCTGTTCAGGCTAAGGAATCCACGCTACTTAGAATCCCATGGATCTGCACTCTCTTCCCACTTTGGTGTCACCAAGAACCTCTTGCCATGAGATGCTCACAACATTCCACAAAAAATATTAAAGGCAAAAGTATTGTGCAAGTATGACTGACACCAGCATCTTGTCTGCAAGATCTTTAAGGACAGTAACCCAGTTCACAAGTTAGAGATTCAAATTTTAAACATTTTACTTCAGAAAAACTTTTTTTTTTCTTTTTTGTTTTTTACATGCTAACTTAAACATATATAAAGTAGAAATTGTTGAGGCACAATAAACGCTGGAGCTACATCTCCAGTTTTACAATGTCATTATTCATGTGTTGACTTTAAGACACTTTTCAAGAAGTACCTAGGTTGATAATAAAAAAACCCTATGTATTATAGCCATTTCTTAAACAGTAATTCTGTTTAAACTTGCAGTGACACCAGGATGATAAAAGATTAATTGGATTATGTTGCTCATGGTTTAAGTCTGACAGAAGTTCCTATTATTTAATGTTCCTCTTTATAAAGAGGGTTCCTAGAGCCTCTTTTGTTTTGTTCATAACTTTACTACCTGATCTCAGTTTCCCTCTGTCATGACTTCTAATGTGCTCCCTTCTTCAAAAACATCATCACAGTTGGTTCGAAGTCACAGATATACACAAGCTCTATTAACAGCAGCTCCGTGCCCCTAATCCCCCCTTTTTTCAGTGTTCTGTTTACTTTCAATAGAGATTTTAAAATGGGATGGTGGACTATGCTATGCAAATCTGACCAAGTTTTCTGATGAAATCAGTATTTGGACATGTTCATCAAACTTGGCAGACACAAGCAGTCCCAGGTGTGGGTAGCACGTATTAGCTAAGCAGGACTTTCTATCAAATTTCTTATCCCAATTTAAAGGATTATTCAGGGTCATACTAGACCTGAGAACTGGAATACAGGTTCTTAGTGTGTCACTGCATGTCATTTTCTAATTCTGAGATGTTTACAATTCTTCTAATAACTACCCATGAAGGAGAGTATTGTGAAAATATATTAGCTAATGCCTTCTGGCAGACAAGTTCACTCTCACATTTCTTGCAGGACACAGTCCTTCACGTCATTTTTTTTGTGCAATGGTTGTGGTCAGAGCATTCGCTAAGATCCACAAGTAAGAAGCCAGAACTAATCCCTTGATCTTTACACAGTGCTACCTTTTTTAGTGCTCTCATAAAAGGATATGTTGTTATACGGGAAGTGTGGGAGCACATAAAAGGTCTTTCTTACAGTCTTGCAGTGGAGAAGAAGGATACTAATGATATAGCCCTATTACTCTCTCCTCTGGGTGAGAGGACAGTCACAGACCTGGCAACCTCACTCCCTGTTAGCAAGTGAAGTTTTAATAAGGAACTTCTTTTCTTTCTTAAAAACAAACCAAAATAAAACAAAATCTCTAAAAATGAGAAAGAAAAAAAAAAAGGATCAGAGAAATGGTTTAAAACTACAGGGAGAAGAGAAAATTAACCATTCCCACTAGTCACATTCAGTCTCAGATTCTTGGTGTGATAGATTGGAGGCGTGTGACTCCTTATTTTGTTGTTTTTTGGTAGTTCTTTTGATATGGTGTTTGATTTGTCAGCTCATTCCTCTCTGCTCCAGCTACCCAGTTTTCTGTATCTGCCACTCCTTTGTCTCATGTCAGACAAAGGATCAAAAGACTGACAACAAGGAAAAGAACTGTAGTGGCTGATCACACGCAGTGCATTGCATCCAATTATTTCATGGAGCTTGTTTAAATTATTCAAGTCCCTCTTCTTTTGTTTATAACCTTGTGAAGCTTTTCTCCTTCAAGTTTTTTTGGTAGCTGATTTAAAACCGGGAAATACAAATAATGGGGTGATGTAGTTTAATTGAAGATTTAGTTGACTCTTCAAAGAGCGTGACTGCTGACAGTATTCCATATTCAAACTACAGACTTCTGCCTGAATTGAATAGAAACAGTATCTCTCACACCAAGAGTCCTGAATCAGATTGCAGAGGAATTTACTTGCCTACTCCAAAATGATTTTGTTCTCTGTCAGAATTAACTTAGCAGCTGGACCTCACCATTAGTTTTCAATCTGCTCTAGCTGACAAAAGCAAAAGGTGCTAATAAAGAAGCAAAAATGGGTGACAAAACACATAGGGTATAAAGCAGTCACAGCTGAAAGACTCGGATTACTCATTTTCTCCTTCAACGAGTATATCCTGCTCAGAATAAGAACTCAAACTCTGCAAATGAAAAACATACGTGTTTTTAATATTAAAAAAAAAAAAAAAACCTAAACCACAAAACAAAAAACCCCATCCCAAAAAAACAAATAACAAAACCAGAAACCCACCAAAGAGGAAGAATAACCCCTACAAAAACATACACAAAAAACAAACCCAACAAAAACAACCCCACCAAACAGGAAAGGAAATGTGAATGTAGAAGGAAAAAAAATTAAAGCATGCCTAACATTCATTCTATTATATGAGGATAAGAATTCACCAATCATCATAAATTATATGACACTTTCCTTTAGAAAATATTTTTGGTGCTCTTCCTCCCCTTTCTTTAAAAAACACTTGCTATGAAAAGACTAAAAATGGTTCATGTCCGACAGCCCACTGCTGAGTCCACAGGATAGAAGGGTGTGAATAGATCTGTTTTGAACCAACTTCCAGTCTCTGGGCATTACAGATTGCAGACCAGAGAAATACTTCATCTTAGATTTTCAAATTATTGTTGGTAGGATGCATCTTAAGGACTCAAGCAAATGGCTTTAGAGGAATCTCTGTCAGCCTAACTTTCTTTCTCAAAACAGCCGCCAAATAGCTCTTACAGTAGGAACATCATTAAAAAGCTAGTTTTCCATGTAATACACATAGACAGCTGAGTCTTGACTATGTATAGGTATAAACTGTCCAAGAAGAAGACAAAAAAAAATAAAAATAATCACTTTCATAGGAAAGAACATCTCTCTTAACATTTCTTTTTATCCAACTTTCAGCTTTCTAGTGTGGATTTAATGTCCTCTTCAATATTACCCAAGGAGGAATGAAATTCATAGAGAGTTCTTCTTCAAGTAGAACAGAATAATCTTCTTCAAAGAATGATTCAATACTTTGCTCTAAATATAGTTAAACTAGCAGTAAATACATCTTATCATTCCAGCTACTATGGATTTATTTTTCAGAACAGATTTCTGCTTATAGTAGTACTTATTTTCTGGTTCTCTATAAGCTTTCCTAGTGAACAGTCTGCAGTTTTGAACCCATTTATCCATACCAATTCCTCATAAAAGACTGTAAGCAATATTTTACAGAATAGGAAGTAAAATACAGCATCAGTAACTTAAAATGAAATGAAACCACTAGTGAAACAGTGAATTATACCCACATCATTGCTATCACAATTGTATTTTAAACCTTGGTTATTTGCTCTTTCAGAAGAGATTTTATAAAAATTTTTTTAAAAATTCTTGGTCTGAGCTATGCAAATCTCTGAAGTCACAGAAAGCTTCCTCGGAAGATAGCTTTCCTAATCACCAGGCTTCCTTCGACCCTCTATAGGATGTTGATTGGAAAGACAGGAACAATATGTTTATGACAAACAGATGTTTGAGCCAAAATGTCTGCAGTCCATTAATATGGATTATGCACTTCTGAGACTTTCTTTAATAGACAGCTGAGCAAGGAAGGTTAAAGAAAAAAACAAAAAACACAGACTGTGATCACAAAAAACCCCACATGGAAAGTATGCTGAACACTTCTATAACTCACTGAAATTTTCACAGTATCACAGTATGTTTGGGATTGGAAGGGACCTCAAAAGATCATCCAGTCCAATCCCCCTGCTGGAGCAGGAACGCCCAGGTGAGGTCGCACAGGAACATGTCCAGGTGGGTTTTGAATGTCTGCAGAGAAGGAGACTCCACAACCCCCCTGGGCAGCCTGTTCCAGTGTCTGTCACCCTCACTGAGAAGAAGTTTCTTCTCAAATTTAAGCGGAACCTCTTGTGTTCCAGCTTGATCCCATTACCCCTTGTCCTATCATTGTTTGCCACTGAGAAGAGCCTGGCTCCATCCTCATGGCACTCACCCTTTATATATTTATAAACATTGATAAGGTCCCCCCTTAGTCTCCTCTTCTCCAAACTAAAGAGCCCCAGCTCCCTCAGCCTTTCTTCATAAGGGAGGTGCTCCACTCCCTTAATCATCTTCGTTGCCCTACGCTGGACCATTTTGCATGGTTATGGCCACACAGCACATGCCATTTCTGCCTGTGTATGCCAGGTGATAATCACGTGGATGAAATCAATGCCATGGTTACCTCTTCCAATTTAATGTCACAGAAATGGCTGTACAGGTAGCAATGAGACCTAAAGGTCACTTGCATGGTCTCCATGCTGAAAACATACGCGTGAGGACAGGAAGCAACTGAAGATTGCTGAAAATTAAGGAAATGAAGAAACTATAGCCTAATTGTAGGAATTGTGAGGTTCTGAGTGTGGCTGAGCACCTAGAGAAATTTGATCTGCCAGAATGAGGTCTTGGACTGCATCTACATGCCCAAAATAAGCACACAGCAACATATTTTTCACACTCAGACTAAAACAAAGCTTAAACTGGAACAGGATCATATGTCACTGACCAATTTGCACTTCAGAGTATGGCATCTCCTTGATTTGATCAAGTAATCTTGATTGCAATTTGTTCAATTTAAGGATATATTTGAATGCATGTTAGTAAACGTTAATATATCCAGTTGAATAGAGCACTTCTGTTGCTCTGCCAGTGGTAACTGAATTTCCCTGGACATATACTTGCACGGTGGTTTAACTTTCAAACATTTCTATTTGTTTAAGACATATTTACATAAAATGGGAAACAGAGATGAAAAAGAATTCATTGTCAAGCAAAATACTCCAAAAATATATCTTTTTTTTCCAGATTAGGAATAGTTTTCACTTATTGAAACTTAAAATGCATTCTAACACTCTTTTCTCTATTGTCCAGTTCATTAACTTGGGGAAAAATATATTTTACAGGATTAATGCATACAATACAATTTCTGTAATATGTTAGTGGTGCATTTTTATACATATGGACTTTATACTACACACTAAAGGGTTCTGTTTGAAAGACTTAATAGAGGAAGTAAAATTTCCAACAATGAACTTACAAAAAGTATGAAGAGAAAAAGGGAAGAGAGAAAGTAGGAAATTAAATATATTTCAAAATAACCATGGATTTTCATTTAGCATTTAATTAGCTAATCCACAGTACAATTCAGTCTGCACAGTAATACATATTTTAATATGCCCCACTATCAAGCTTCAAAGGAGTGTCCTTAATGGCAGGGTTTCAGTTTTTTTGGGAAAGACAGATGAGAACTAGATGGAATGAAAGCATAATGGAAATTCTTCTATGCCAAAATACATATAATTCAATTAGCACACATGGCTGAAACCTCAAATGAAGTTAATGAATTGCATTGTGCAATATGCCTTTGAAACAAGATTTAAACTAAGTCATTATTAATTGAATAATTAATGCTCTTAGTAATTGACAGGCCCTGCTTTAGTTGCCTTTAATTTATTCATTCATATGACAGGCTGTTCCTTAGTATATGGAGACTGATTTTGAGATGTGTTTTCCATTAGGCAGGAAAAGGATAAGTAGCAGATGTATACAGATATTTAAAACCAAATTATGTTGCAGAAAGTCAGTCAATATTTGCCAACTACGGGTTTTGTTAGTAACTCTACTCCACAGTTCTATCACAATTGTGTCTTGGTGGACTGAACCTGGGAATAATCCACTATATTTTGAAGATGGCAGAATGGAATCTTCTTGATCTTTTTAAAAAATTGATTCATGGAGTTAAATATATTTTAAAAGAAATAATTAAATTATTATTTATTTGGAAGAAGACTGGATGGGAAACGTATATTTAAATGATGTTAAATCATAGTTAAAAATTGCTTTCTGTGCACCTTCTGTCGTACTAACATATGTCAAAATCTTCTCAATACAGCTTTTGTATAAAATACTACATAAGACTTTTTACTGCCCAGTAGCCCACAGAATTTAAAATGCATTGTCACTCTGTGGGCAGAGTGTAAAGGCGAGCACAATTTAAATACTTGCTCTCTTCTTGCATTTAGCCACTAGAGGGCTCTGAATGCAATGTCCTCTTCACAAGGTTCACTCCAGAAAACCGGGAGAACTTCTCAGGGGTTCACGCAGTATTCAAAATACAATTGTCTTCAGTTGAAAAGGATTCCTTGCAATGTTTTCTCACTTTGCAGTAAGTCTCTGTCTAAAGTTGAAACCAAGTTTCTATATGTAAATGCCAGATTCATTGCTGTGGCCAACTCCTACCCAAGAAATAGGAAATGCCATAAAAAATTCAGAGATTCCATTCCATTAAATTTAGGGCAAGCGTTTCTTTCTCTAGCCCACCAACAAGAAATCTGGAATGACAGCTCTGTAAACTGGGACTTGTACAAAAACGCAGAGTTCACAAAGAACCTGAGGTCATACACAAAATATTGCAGTCCAGCCTGGGCCTTGGAGACCTGGCCAGGGAAGAGGATGACAGTCAGTCATGATTTCCTGCAGCAAAGTCATTTGCTAGAGAGTCCAGCTCAACACAGGTAAAATGACACGGCAGAATGGAAAACTCAGCCTGAAGAGACTTCCCCAACTGCTATGTCAATGTTTTTGTTTCCATGGAGGAAGTAAAATATGGCCGCTTATAATTAGATGAACCCATATATTTAAAATGATGGCTTCTTTTCAGTGTGAGAAAATGAACTTCAAATGCTAGAAACAAAGATATTTCATTTGTGAATTAAGCATTCATAAAGGGAATATTCACTTATGAATACAGTCCATTTCTAGTAGTTGTACTACTGTAAAAGTAGTTTGAAAGTAGAGAAATCATCCATGAATTTTTATTACACCATATCAGAGTTTCACTCTTTATCTTTCATAAACGTGGACTAAATCACTGCTGTCTCCAAAAATGCATTGGAATTCCCTTTCTAAGACTATCAAAGACCAGGAAGAAAAAAAAAAAAGCCAACCAGTCTAGTGGCTCAATTCACAGATTGTTCTACTGCAGCGATTTAATGTACTTATGCACAAGTTAAGAATTTCAGCATGATCTTTGACTGGGTCCTTAGCAGGAAGCTTATTTGATTCATGCTGCACTTGGCTTTAGGGGGCAGCTCACTGCAACACAAAAGCAGCTCTCAAGAACAATCAAACTGAGGTGGTAGCAAGACCTTATCCACACAGAAATTTAGCTGACATCATTAATTAATTCTGTAATTGTGTTAAGAAATGGACCTATATTTAAGTGGGGTGTGATCTCGAGGAATTTATGCTTTAGGATGAAAGTAAACATTTATTCATTTAGCCAATTTACTTATAATTACTTAGCACCTCTATTTCTCCTTTTATAAACAATTGAACCAAAAGATTACGGGGAAAGGGGAGGACAACAGAAACATGCAGGAATAGTAAGCACCAAACTACATTCTCTACAAGATTAGGTGGCCTCTGCTGGTGGAAGGCTTTTGTCTGAGATACAGAATGAATGAGGAATTGCTGGAGAGGGAAGGTAGGTCCGGCACATTTCCCTTCTCCTTCCTGAGAGTAAATTGAGAAAGGCCTCCAGAGGCTCACTCCAGAGTTTAAACCAACTTGCTCTGGCATTGAGTTGTGACTCTGGAAATAAATAAATAAGCCTGGAAGAAGGGCAAGATGAGAGTTTATTCTCTGTTCCTGGCAGAGGGAAATGTAAACCAGCTTCTGTACAACTGACATTCTGTAGTTCACTAGTGTGATTCTAGGTGAAAATAATGAATTACTAAGATCCATTCCACGAAAATCCTGAGATACAGAAATATGTAGGACACAAGCCACCATCTTTTTTCAACTGCCATTAAAAACAACTTAGTCACTGATGACAGTGGAAGTTGAGCTTACAATTCAATCCTATATTTTTATCCCAATAAAAGAGTACATGCACATGTTAACGTTATTGGGAGAACAGCTAGCTCCCTACATAATGACAGAAAACATCTACTTGCTAGTAATGGAAAACCTGTTTTCTTACCAGTAGGTCTACATAATGAATCATATTGAAATACAATTTGGTTTAAAACTATGACAAATCTGATATATTATTTTCAGGTTGAAACACATCATTAAGAGGTTATTTGTCCTGAATAAAATTGTGTGGGAAATAGGGATTATTTTAATAGTGCTGGGATCTCTTAAAAAAAAAAATAAAAAATCAATAAACAGAGTATACAATGGCCAGAAATAAAAGGTGTATGATTGTTGGAAAGGAAATGTCAAGATACAACCCCACATAATAGGGTAATATTTTTCATCTGGAATTCATTAGTTCCTGACACACACTACTAGTGTAATAATTTATGTCTCTCTCCAGTTACTTAAAGTAAAATCTGCAGAAATAAACCATAAATACTTTCATTGGCTTTTGTGTTGCCAGCTGAAACTGAACACGAAAAGTAAATGGGAAAATTAATTTAATGCCAGTAAGTTGATCATTTCGGCCCAGCAGTTCTTGCCTGCAAATGCCTTTTAAAAAGCAAAAATAGAACCTAAAATAATTTGAAATTTGTGATTTATGGATTTCACAAAAACCTGCTGAAGTATTCATTTGTTTACTACTCAAAAACATACAGTACATGAGCAGTTTGCAAATTACTAACACAGCAATACTAGGATTTTTTTAGATATCAGAAAATCAAAAATTATTCGAGATGGAGTTTACACTTTAGTTCGTATTTTCTGATTGACAAAAAGGGACAGATAAGACCTTTCTCACAAAAAGGAATAATCATTCTTTTCTTTCATTGTATAGAGTTATTTATATCTGTAAGCAAAAACCTGCATTAATAACGATATTGCCTTGCCCCTAGACATTTTCCATTATTTTATTACAGCAGAGAACCAAAACACACTTTCTTTTACTTAATTAAAAGAGGAGATAAATCTTTTGAACCTATATAAAACACCTGTAAAACAATCTCATAAGACAGCAATTTACTATGTGAAAACAAACAAAAACCAACTAAGCAAACAAAAAAGACAAATGTAAAGTTATCAATAAAATTATTTGCCTATAAAACGTGTCCTCTGTATACAGGATTAGTAACTGAATTACCTGTATTTGCCTGTACAGATTTCCTTCCCTCCTCCTCCTGCATTCAAATCAATATGCAAATATATTAGCATTTCTCTAATGTGATTGTATTTGTTGCTCCAGTATGTGGGGCCACATTAGATAAAGCGGTGAGGCTGGTGAAGCCAATCCTCATATTTCACCATCTTATTTGCTGCAAGAAAAACTTTTAAGACCCAGAATTTATTTCCCAAGTGAGGTAGAAAGGCCCTTCTTAGACAACACCTACTTACTGAGCTTGCCAAGTGACACCAGCTCACAGTCGTGTCCCTTTTCTCACCTCATGCTTCAACATGCCTCTTCCTCAGTTGTTCACAGAAAAATGCTCATGGGAATGAGTTGTGAAACAGATTGCAAACTGAGCCAGGTTAAAAATAACTCCTAAAAAAACCAACCCCAAGTCTTCACATTTTGACATAACCCTCAGGGGCTTAGAAAAGCCTTTTCAATGTTTTTTTCCACATCCATAACTAACCCACCCATGCAAAAGCAAATACTAGTTGGACTTTCCCTTTAATTCTTGTGCTCATCTGTGCTTCAGTTTCACAGACTAACTGTAATTTAGGTTTGTAATCTCACTGAAGACTCTAAGATTACATATCAGCATATGTAAATACAGAAAACTCATTAATGACATGTCTCAGGAACTAATCTAGATGGAGCTCCAGTTCTGAGGCTGACAAGGAAAAGTTTAGGTTTGGTTTTTTTTTCTTCTTACTGGTTTTTTATTTGGAAGGCATATTCTCCTTTTTTTTTTTTTTTTTGTATGGATTGTGGAGATTTGCTGAACGTGGCTCATTGTTCATAAAAAAAAAAATCAGGCTTCAGTGCTGTTTCCAAAACCAGAAATACTGTCAGCTTCAGCTGAAGGCTTCCATCATTTTACGAGCCAGAAATGAGGTAATGACATTTTTTCCCCTACTTTTTCTACAACTGTGGTCAAAAGGCAAAGGGAGAATATAATACAGACATGAAACTCTTCTTCCTTAGGGAATGGAGTCAGGTGAGGAGAAAAGCAAGAAGTTGTACAGGCAATAACAGTGGGAAAGTCTATGTTGAAATATAATCCATGAAGAAGGAAAAGCACTAGTTCCAGCAGGTAGCTGGTATAGCTCCAGATGACTTAGATACACCCACATGAAATTAGATTGGTAGATGAAACATAACTCAGAAAATCTAGCTATTCTCAAACCTCACTCATTTTTCTTGGGTGTATTTTAATGAACAAACGGAAGTTGAAATTGCTTAGAAAGCTTTCAGTGTGACATGGTGCAACGAAACACTATCTATGAAGGAAAATTAATTCTAATGGCATTGAATAAAATAACGATTGTGGAAACAAAACACAAACAACTCAATTAAACCTTCTAAAAGCTTTTAGGCGGATTGCTTTACACATAATCAAAACAGAAAGTCAAATATTCAGGTGTTACACAAAAAAAAGGGCAAGTACATAAGAAGATGGTGCAGATATACTAAGAATACAAACAATGTAGCCACAGGCTTATGAGTCTTTGTTTTCAAGTGCAAAATAAAACATTAATAAAATGCTCACAAAATTGAAAAAGCACTTAGGAATGGATCCCTCATTCCTGCACCTTCCATAGAAGCCAGAATTCGTTCTGTTGCTCATGTGCAGGACATTGAAAACATTCCAAGAAATACAGAATCAGTAAGAATGAAAGAAAACAAGAAATCCTAACAGCCCAGAGAAAGTTTTAGCATTTTGAGTTGTTTGTTGCTGTTTTCTAACTGGCTTTAGGTTTAAACCATCCCCAAATTCTAATTCAAAAACTATCTCATTAAGAGCAACAACCATTGGGGATGGGTGAACAGGTCCTCTGTAATTTAGTGCTAGGTACCTGTGTCAACCGTGCAGTGCTCCAGTATTTCCCTCTAGCTCTGCAAGCTCTAAGTAAACCCCAAATACTGTTTCCATTATTTTCCTTTTTCAGTCTCTTTGTGCGTGTGTGTGTTCATGCAGACACAGTATTTAAATGAACAATGGACTCCACCAAGCAGCTATGGAAAGCAGATACAAAAAGTATATATGTGTGCATGTCCATCTGTCTCTCACAGATAAAAGCAACATTTAATGACAGTGATTCTGCAATCAAAAGTAGGGCTTGTCTAAGGGTCAGAGATTTATTTGATTTACAAAGAAAACAAGGATAATTTCTTAGAAGTAAAGCATTAAAAAAGCTTAATTGGGTTGTGATGATGGCATAAAAAGTCCTTTCATCCACTTTTATAACAGCAGCTCCTAGCAACCAGAGTTATTCCTACCTGCCAAGGCCTAGATGTGGGACACAATCTGTGATAAAACTTGTAATATCCAAGCAGGAAATTGCAAAATTATGGGCAATTCACTTCCTCTGTGTAAAAAGCCCTATTTCCAGCATCTGTAATTTTGAACGACTGAATGACAGGATGCCAAGTTTGTGTCAATCACAGGTAATTTGGGGATTAAATAAGTAACAAGGGCTCTAAAGGCAAACGTAGTCTAAAAGATTAATACAGTTTTGACTTTAAATGTTAAGTCATTCAACATTCTATTAGTGAAAAATTTCAGCAGTAACCTGAAGTACAGACATTATACTTTTACAAAAATATTATTTTCCCTAATGTGCCTTCCTAATGAAAGGCATGTTAGGATTATTTTGATTTGTATTCTCTTTCTAATCTTAAATTTTTACAATTTAGTATTCACATATTTGTCGTCTACTATGCGATAGAAGGAATCAATGGTAAATCTTTTCAATTCAACAAGCAAAATGGACATGTATTGCTCTATTTCAAAAAGTGTATTGTGCTGTTCTCATTTTTCTCACCACTTTAATGCTGTGTCAACTGCCCAAGTTCCTGTTAATCACCTTCGACACCCCCACAATACCTAACACCATCTTCTGTTCCATCTCACACATTATCAGAAGAATCTCACAAGTGTTTTATACTGTTATTCTTCTGTCCTCGTCCTCTGCCATCACAGATCACAAAGCAGAGACATACTTATCTGCTCCTTTTATCAGCCTCAGTAGCACATCCCCTTACTTCCCTTGATGCAAATTTCTTTCCCAGCCTGATAAGTCTCCTTCTTTCCTCTTACAGTTACTTCTTGCCTCGTACAAAAATCAACCAAACAAAAGCAATCCGCATCCTTTCCACCACTTGCCTGTCCAATACCTTTCCCTAGCTACTTGGTGGCCCTGACAATTCAATGTGCTCTTTCTTCAAGCTGAAAGTCTTTTACAAATTCCACCCCACCCACTCCCAACATTTACTGAGACTAAAAGGACACTGATGTCTTCAAATGTGTGTAAGGGTTTGGCCTGCAAGTCCTCATGAAATGAACCTTGGAGATTCTTCAACCTTGCGACAATAAGGACCTCCCTGGAATTTATGGTACAACAAGCGTTCGGGTTTCATAAGCTTGTGAGATTTCCTGTCTTTGAGATATTACTCTCCCACAAGCCCTGTTTATAACCAGCCAAGAAACTACTGTTAGGCTGACAGACAGAGAAAAAGACTAGTTATGAAATACTTTCTTCCCCAGGAACACCAACCAAACATACGTAATCTGCCAAAACGCAAGTTACAAGTATATTTATGAATAAAAACATGTTTAGCTAAAATGTTAAATCAGAAGTATAATAATGATCAGACAGAATTGACTGGTATATTTTACTTTTAAATGTAAGCGTATCATGGCTTCTTCATAACTACTGATGTTGTCTACAAGTTAAAGAAAACCACGCTCATTCTGATGTACATTTTCTACCATCTCGGTAGTGTTTAAACATACAGGATTTAATTTTGAGGAGTTTTTGCTTTTTCACTTATAAGAATGCACTGAAAATAAAAAGCTGAGAGACACATAGAACAACATTTTGGTCTGTGCACACAAATATCCAAATTAAACCTGGAAGTAAACTTCAGACAAGTATCTGACTTTGCATTAAACAATATAAAATTGTCTAAAATGTTGTTTAGAGTTTTTCTTTTAATAATGCATTAAGCAATATTAAAACAGTCATCTATAACTCTGACTGTATTTTAACAATGTGAAGAGTACGGAACACATTAATATTATATTTGTACACCTAAAAGCTAAATACAAACTGGTATCAGCACAGTCAAAGGTATATATTTCATATCATCATGCTGATTGTTCAATGAGACTAAGAGTAAAACATCAGAAACCAAATTTTCAACTGAGGGAGACTATTAGGTTTGGTGCAGCAGGGCATGAGATAAGATTAAGACACACAACATTTGCAAAAAATTCTTTTCAGATTTGGTTACTTTCTTAGGAAAACTATTTTCCCTAATGTTGTAAAAGCAAGTCTGTGGCATTATTTTCATTTTTATGTCACGTCTGAAGGGTGCAAAACCTTTCTGGTTCAGCTGAAAATGACACTCTACTTTTCTGTAGCAAGAAGGGACTTAACAGTCACACAACTAACATGGTTGTTTATTAAAAGGGCTTGTCACATATACTGCATGGTTAAAGACATCCTTCCAGCCCCACAGTACAAACTGACTTCCAGTGCTTTCTGCAAACTCTCCCTGTCTGCACACAGTGTTTCTTCCCTTTGATTACTGGCACTGCACTTAAAAATTTAAGTAGCATTTTGTGGGGAAGGTAAGACAATTCAATGCTTAGCCTGCTTTGGAGCCAGCCTGTAAACAGGTAAGACTTCATAAGTCTATAAATTCACCACTTGCTCTTGTGTAAAGATGCAGCATTGTGTTAATCACACACCTGCTGCTGCCATCGCTCCTGCTGCTTTCGTGACTGCTGCCTCTGGTACTGCCAGGGGCACAGCGGGATCCACAGGAAAGCTGCTGGTGGGGAGCAGTTCAGTGTTTAAAACACAGCCTTAGTTTTAGGCATCCTTCTCCAAGAGACAAATGTGCAGTTTGTACAACAGAAAACACAGTAATAGTAGCCCCAGCAAGACGCAACTTGTATGGGTAGGATATATCGTAACTATGGAGCAGAAAACTTGTTCCTACTTATCACGTAGTATGCAAGTGTTCAGGGTTAAATGAAACAGAAAAATACTGCTACAATCACACTGTACTCATGTGCAACTGAACAAAAAATACAGATGCAGAAAAAAAGAAAAAGCTAAGAGAAATGCAGATAGAAGTATGGTACCTAGGTGTGCTTTTACAGTGCAGAAAGCAATCGTTCGACTTTCATCTGGCCTTTCATCTTTTTAATACATAGAATTTCTACTTAAATTGTTATTGCATGCAGTTCGCAGCTCCTTTTTCAATTTTTCATAAAAATTCCTCAAGTATACACATAGATACAGTGGTTACGCTGTAAAAACATTTAAGGCTGGCTTAAGCCAGACATTTAAGTGTCAGTTTTTGGTTTTAAACATCAACATTGCATAGGGAAAATAAACCAACTTCAATAAACAAACATACCACCACTAATCATTAGCCCCATTAAATTCATTCATGGGAGAAAGGAATGATTGGTGAATAATTCCAATTTGCTACTCAAGATCCAAGGTAGTTATTCGCTAGGTCACAGAAGGTACTTGAGATTTCTCTGCAATGTAATATTTATCATACAGCCTACTTCCTAAGTATAGACAAGAGGAGAGGAGTAGACATCTGTGATACACCAGAGGGTTGTGCTGACATTCAGAGGCACCCTGACAGACTGGAGAAACAGGCTACCAAGAACCTCATGAAGTTCAGCAAAGTCTTGCCCCCAGGAGGAATAACCCAAGGTACCAGTAAACACTGATGGCCAGAAATGTTCCCTTGTGACATAAAGACTGATGGCATTCTGGACTCCATCAGGACTGGCAAAAGTTAAGAGAAATTATCCTTCCCCTCTACTGATCCATGGTGAAATACATCTGGAGTTTTCTGCTCATCCTTGCCTCCACAGTTCAAGAGAAACACGAAGCAAACCCAGAAAAGGGCCACAAAGATGATTACAAGATTGGAGCACTTGACATAAAAGGAAAAGTCGAGAAAAATTGGATTTTTCAGCCTGGAAAAGGCTCAGGGGAGAAGAAAGAGCCAGGCTCTTCTTAGGCATATCCAGTGAAAGGATGAGAGAAATACAGGCACAAATTGAAACATAGGGTATTGCATTTAAACACACACAAAAAAACCCCTTTTCACCGTTGTGGTGGTCAAACTCTGGAACAGCTTGCCCAGAAAGGTTGTGGAGCCTCCACTTTTGCAGATATTCAAAACTAAACTGGATGTTCCCTTGGCAACCTGCTCGAGCTGACCCTGCTCTGAGAAGGTATTCAGACTAGATGACTTCCAAGGGTCCCTTCCAACCTCAACCAGTCTGTGATTCCATGAAACCTTCAAAGCAGAGTCAGAAGAGCAGGATAGCAGGAATAAAGCAAGAGTTGACCTTTGTCAGTTTCAACTGTAAAGGTTGCTCTATTCTGACAAAAATTTTAAAACTAAGTTGAAAGGACTTGTACATGAAACTCACTTTTCTCTCAATTTCACAACAGTCTTCCTCTTTATTTAGGAGCTTTTCACTGTCCTCCTGCATTGCAAACAAACCTTGCCCCACTCCTTCAGTAAAGCTTCTCTTCTTATTCTCTTTGACTTTTGCATCTCCTTCCTGTTCTTATCAAAGCTCTATCTCAAAGACTCCATTTTTGGTGGAGAGCATGTCCTACCTTGCTCTCTAAACCTCCTCCAGATACAGATATTCAGTTAATCCCCAGAAGGATCTACTTGACCTGCTGCACAGTAAACAAAAATGGCAAATAAGCAGCCTTACCCTCTGCTCCCTACCAAACCCCTTTTTTCAAAGGTAACTTACGCTAACATACAGTAGGGATGGATAAACATCTCTCAGACTTAACCTGTAAGAAGCAGATTGACTGTTAGAGCAGCTTCTGTGACTTACCAGCAGCTCATGGTCCCTCTGCAGAAGCTGGAAATGAAGGGAATGGATCTGGCAATGCAAAAGAACTGGATCCGTCTATCTCAGTAGGAGATCTGACTCAAAATAATTAGTAAATTAACTAAGTATCTGTAGCAAATGTTGTCTCTTCAAAAGTCTCTACTGCTAAAAAAGTTTACACCCTCCTTGTTCTTTTCCATTGTAAAGCCCTGTAAGTAAGTTCAAAAACACTCATCTGTGGTAGACATTGAAACCATATGAATTTATAATATTTCAGTTAAAATCTCTGATGTCACACGTTATTTGACATTACATTTGCTAATATACTGAATTTGAAAGGAAATGGAGATATCTTAATATCTGGCAGTATTAAACAGTTGACAGAGAATGATATTCCTAAAATCCAGTGAGACTATAATGTTAAAAGTCATCATTGCAGGATAGGTGCTTGTTAAGACTTACGGATAATGTACGGTTTTGTTTTAGAGAAACGGATTAAAGACCGCCAAAGTTTCCAAAGTCCACTGCCCTCCTTCCACAATGAAAGTCTATTCATAACCTTAGATTTAATATTCGAACTCGGAGTTTGTTCAGCTTTATAAAGAAATTAGATAGCTCAATTGAGCAGTCCATTCCCTCAGATCTAATTCCATCTCCTCTCTGTTTCTGTTCAAAATTGGGTTTAGCATGTGATAAATAAAACACCTGAAGTGGTCACTTCGGACCTGGATTCATCCCACGTGCACATTTGGCTAACATTTTACATCACTGAGAGGAAACACCCAAGTTTGGAAGAGAAATATTAAGACATATTGCAGAAAGTGAGAAGCAGCACAAGAGAAACGACTTTTCAAGTATGTTGACAAGACTTGCCTCACTATCAGGATAGAAAGAAAATAACTAACCGAAAACCGGGAGAGAATAACACATTGCTGAGCAAAGGAGTCAGAGAAAATAAATATTGCAGAGCTCATCAGCAATGTGTGATGTAGTGATGTGTGCATGTTCATTATTTAACAGCATGATTTCATGGAAAGGCATGTAAGTAGGAAATAAGCCACGTGCCTTCTTGGACTTGAAATATGACCAGACTGTATTACGGTTTAGTATCCTATATAAGAGAAACTAGATGTCCTGAATCACTACATGGTCACATGCTCAGTTTCAACATACGTTAAAACATCACAACATGTCCCTAAAGAGGCAAAAAATATTTACAATTTTAAAGGATATGTGGGAAGACAAAGGAATTCCATGTTATTAAGAAATGTTATGGGTTTTTTAAATATTTAAATTGGTATGTTACCAACAGAATAGTCCCTTTCCAGTAGAATTATACCACCATCTGTTCATTTCAAACCAAGATAAAGAATTTGACTTCTCTATTTTTGATGTAAAAAATAAGAAGGCAATTTTGTCAAATCTTATAGAAAAGTGGATCTGAGGGAAGGCAAAATTGCATGAAAAAACTTCAAAGAAACATTTTGAGCAGTTTCACACAGCTCTGATGAATACCATAATGAAAGAAAATTAAGCTAGGCACTATAGAATTGAGTTATCAAAAATCTGGATGAAAGCACGTATTGTCTTTTTGTTACTGCTCTCTGAGGAAGTAGAACATTCATTTACTAGAAGGAGGGGTATTAGAGATCCTGCTTTTGGGAGTTAGAAGTCATTCAGAATGACACTGAAAAAGCATGTGTAGAACAAGTAAGATATCAGACTGGGAAACAACAGAAGCACCGGTATAATGATGTATTTCAAAGCGCTTGGTTCAGTAGTAGTTAACAACTGTGTATGTGGAACATGATATTGTCTATATCAATTTTGCAGTTGTCTCTCCTGCATCTTTGCAAAAAGGCTAAAATATGAGTTATGTGTTTTTTCAAACATGCTTTGAGAAAAACACGGGGCCTGCTTTTACTTTTTTCTATCAAAAATATGCTGAGAACACATTTTGCAATAATATACTTTGAAAGGATTGCTGGATAACTTTTGAAAAGCACAGTCTATATTGGTAAAGTCATGGCATTGTTAAAAAATGCTTACTGTTGGATTTGAAATCCACTGAAATGTAATGCTACTTCAGCTATACCACCGCCTCCCTGTATGTAAAGTGTATCTTTTAACATAATACTTTAATATACTTTTTATTTTTTGAAAACGTCTGTGTATGTTTCTCCTTTCTTTGGCATATCTTTATTCAAGTATTTATGTTAGACACATTTCAGGGAACTCATTCTGCTAAATAATAACCTGTACCATACAAACTACTGTAAAAAAATATACATGGGGTTTTACTCTAATGTTATGTACATTAAAAAAAAAAATCTTCACCTTGTTTGTTAATTAAATTACTTCATATATTATTTTACAGTATTCAAATATTGTAGGGTACAGGAAAATCAACTGGCTGCTGGAAGTTTTCAGTTTTATTCTCCACGTCCTTTTGCTGTGTTCTATTATATTTACAGCAAAACAACGATGCTAATGCATTTTCATTCTTCTACACTACAAGGCACAGAGCCAGCAATGAACTGCACCTTTCGCTTTATATGCTATGAACCTACATCCTTAGGCTTTTCTTCTACTTACTAAGCTTGGACATGGAGTACTGGTCTCTATGTTTTCAGTAACCAAAGAGGTGAGTCTGTATAACTGATTTTCTCTTCGCTTGTCTTTGGTGATTATAAACGTTCCATAACTATCCCACCCATAAGTTTACCCCTGTTTTCAATACACCATATGAAAAACTCAAACCAAAAGAATAGTGTGGTTATGGACCTTAGAAACTGTCAGAATTGAGATAAAGTTACTTTCTCACTTAAAAGCCTCTTATTATACAGAGCTTCATGTCTGAATTGCAGAGCAATACTAATATTTGTTTACGCACATATTTAACAACAGCTTCTTTTTTCTCTCTACTCTTAGACATTAATACATTTCTTAGGCTGTAAGTTTGAATGCTTTGCTATTGTTTCCTAATGAACAATCAGTATATACAGTGTATTAAACATTTCTGCAAATGCAATCCAATGGTTTACTGTATGTGAAGTGATCAATGTATCTCAGAGATGCAGCTTCTCTCTGCACTGAAATCTCAGTAAATTTCTCAGCCTGATTTTCTATCTCCTATAACTGAAGCCTTTCATTACAATAACATAATTTCCTATCTTTAGGAGGAACCAACAAGCTTCCTCCTGATGAGAAGTGCAGATGGATAGACAAATAGTTACACAGATAAATCACTGAGATCAAGGGCTGTAAGGAGAAACTGTGTGAAGCACTGCTTGGGTATGCACTGATCAACAGACCAGGCTCTGTGCTCACCTTCTAGAAATTGCCAACTATCCTTTCTTTATGACAGTGCTAGCATTTACTTAGCTACCCATTTCAGGAACTCACCCTCAAAACCTTAACATCTTTTTTCTGCTTACACTTCTTTGCTGATAATGAACAATGCAATCAGTGTCTGAGGGCAGAGCACAGTTCATCAAACTTTATTTGCTGTAGCTGAGGACCACTGTTGGCACAGACCTTTATGGGCTGGATTTAGACTGAAAAGTCTTGATGAATGAAGGTACCAAGGTGCAACTGTCTCAATGATTATGTTTTAAGATGCTGAAGAAATGTCTCTCAATTTAAAAGCCTAATTTAGTTTTGCTGGTCGCAACCATACTGTGAAGACAGTTTGCTTATCGCTAAGACCAGTGTAATAAAAAATAACGGTGAAAAGTCCTTCTTTCCCTTGAACTGCTTGTATGTAAAATTATTTCTATCAGTACACACTGTATTTTTGTGATATATGTCAACATCTTCACCAAGCAGGATATAGCTTAATGAAACATATCTATATAAGCACATATTGCCTTGGTCTGTATTATACATAGAGATCTCATGGGAAGCATAGTGCTAAAGATGAACCTTCGCTGTGTGTAATAACTGGCCAGAGCCATCAGCTTGTCTCTTCACTACTGCAGTTGCCAGCTGCCCATTTCGTCTTTTCTAGTGAAGGACTTGTTTTTGATGGCTGCAGCCCAGCTCCGCCTACGATAGTCTGCAAATTGAAACTTGCATGAGATTAAACCTCCACACATGGGGAGAGCCCCTCCAGGTTGTGCTTCTCTTTAATCTATATGAGCCATAGAGCTGCAAAGCCCTAAACCACTTCCAAAAAAATGACACTTTGGCAAGTGCTGAGGCAGCAGCAAAAAGGCAGCTTTCCACTATGCTCATGAATAGCTTGTTAAATATTCATCAGTCTCTTCCAGAATTTTTTTCTCTCCAGACTGCTGCTTTTGAGAAGGGAGACTCTACTAGAGAAAGAAACTAAATCATTCTATTGAGTGCTGGTCTGCTTGCCGGATTTGAAGCCCTGCAGCGTGGTGGGCCAAACTGTGCTCTACATACTCTTATCTCCTTTTCAGTGCAGCATGAATACACGGCATATCTGACTTTTTCGCACACAAAAAAGTCTCCAGCTTGCTTTAAGTGGTGCTTCAAACATCAGTCAGCTGACCTGTCAGGAACATGGATCAAGTGCTATTCAGACTAAACTTAGTAATGTCAGGAAGAATTGTCTTCTAACACCTGCTGCCAGCCAAACATCTTGTGTTATCTATCATACCATCCTGTTATTCAAGTATAATTTTATTAGATGGGACAGTTTCCAACCAAGCAAGGCTGATTCAACAAGTGTTAGCTTGAGCAAATACTGCAGAGAAGGCAGCCTTGTAGTAAATAATCATACAGAAGAAAAATGTTCTCCAGTGAACAGGATTAATCTTACAAATAACTGTTCATTACAGGCTGTAACTCTGGTTATCTCCCCCTCTTCTCTGTTCCAACACATTCTTACATGATAACATGACACTTTGGATTTTGCTTTAAGAATATAGCTCACAGTACATCTCTTCTCACTATCACCTGCAGTCAATCCACTGTATTCTGCATGTTCACCCATGATTTAATTTTGATTACATTTTTAATGGCCTCTCTATGCAGAAAGAGAAAATTACACTGTATCGAAAGAAAAACAAAGGCTACTTAAACATAATTGTTTAATGAAGAAAGAAAAAAGCATAACTGTAACAAAAGCAGCTCTAGACAGTCTTGCTTGGTAGATGCAAGAGAAAACAAACTAGATTTTGTGAAGACTTATTATGCTTTCACTTCATTTAGCACAAGAGGACCATCCACAATAAATGACAGCAATAAAAAACTAAGAAAGGAGTAAGCCAGTTTACTGCTGAGTAAATAAAGAACTCCCTGATTTAATTTACTGAAAAAACCAGGGAACTGTAAATTCTCTACGAAACACTGAGGTGTGGAAGGATGTAATCTCTTGCTCCCGGGATTCCTATCAGCAGTGCAGAGTTTCAAGTTAAGTCCCTTCTCCATAATGTTTAATGCAGTCACATTCCAGTTCCTCATTCAACTTATGATGGTGTCGAGGAAAAATGTTGTTAGCTTTACAAACCCTACGCAGTATCAAAGAAGGAGTAATAAATTTTTCCCATCAATGTCCAAGAGTTACAATTTGCCATTTCCAGGACTAGGAACTGATCTGTTCTTTTAGTCAGATACCACCTTCAAAGGCTAGGATCCCTTTTACTACTACAAATGCCCAAAAATAAACCCTTTTGTTTCCCTTTACTAACTATGGTAAAGTCTGTCAGTTATTTGAGTTAACAGATTTACAAATTTTTTTATCTTAAATAAAAATTAGAAGTATATCCAAAAAGCGATGAGTCTTTTTGAATGGATCATCGAATGAAGAGACAATGGAATGCAGCAATTGATTCAGAAACTCTTGAACAGACCCTACTGAAAACCAGAGTGGGAAGATAATACTGTGTCACGCAGCAGGACAGAATGATCTTAAGAGGACAGACAAGTGAATGAAAGGGCAGAAAAAGGCACGTACTGATATCTGAGCTCAGATGGCATAATCTCAATAGGAGACTGAGTAAAAACTATGTTAGCAAAACAGTGGAGACCCTGAGGAATAAAACAAAATCAATCCAGCTGTGGTGCCATCAACATGCTGTGGTTATTTTCTGAACAAGCCAACTATCAATAAAGCACTTTTCAAGGTCTTAGAATAGAGGCAAAAAAAGACCTTTTTTTTTTTTTTTTTTGACAGCAGTGGCAGATAGGCTAAAAAAATGAATTGTTTGTAAATACAGCTTCTGCCATATCCAGTGTGGTGCTGGATAATATTTCACAATTTAGACATATTTCCCCTTTGTGAAATACTTTCCTCAGTGGTCATGGATCCTTGATCTCATTATTGGTTAGTCGTGGTACAGGTATAACCTGGACAAAGATTAAGTGCTGAGGTAATGATACACACATCAAGCTATGCTGGTTTTCCACACTCACTTTATTATGGGGTCTTTCACTGGCATCCTAAACTGGATGGTTCTGTTGGGACAGAGTCCTCCTGCCAGTGCAGTGAATGGGGGTGACTTTAGGCTAAGAAAGAGAGAAAAGAATGGAAGCAAGAGAGGAGCAATGACAAGCTCATTCTTTACCACTGCGTTTAACCACCATAACTTACACTCTTGTAGGTGAATGCAACGGACTGACAAACACACCTTTGCAATAAATTGCATGATCAGTTCAGTGGGGGAGGCAGCATTTGCTGCTCTTGGTTAAAAACAGAGTGGAAAGCTTTTAGATTAGTACTTTGAAAGCTAAAACTCAGAAGACAGACATCATACATAAAATACGGTCTGAACAAGACAAATTACACAGACAAAAAGCACCTCAAAAGCTATCAGACTAAAAACCTCCCAACATTCTTTTTGTATTCCAAGAGTTTTAGAAACATTTGAAGTAAAGTAAAAATCAAGCCTCCCATATACCACTGCAGCACAGCATTTCTTTCTAAATCTGGGGATGCAAGTTGCATTCAGTGCTACTCTGCAGGTGACAAATTAAGGTTAGAAAGACAATAAAAATAATTATTCGCATTGGAGTGGCCATACCAGCTATATTTAAGGCCAAGGAGACTGAAATGAATGTATTACCTGGAGAGTAGTTTAGTTGTGAATACTGATTGCTGGGAGACAAACTTACAAGGCTTAGTAACTATTATGTTGTAAAATTTATCCTGCCGAACTATAGATTCTTAACTATAAGCTACCTTTCTAAGCCCTGATCAAACAAAGTATTTTACACAAGTTTTAGGTCATATATGTAAGTAATTCCATAGTTGCCATTTATTTGCAAAGAGAATGCAAAAAGTACTATATATTCCTTCCTTGAAAATACCTTCTTTTAAACCTTTAAATGAAACAGAATCTCATCCTGTCTCTCTATGCAATGTAAGCCTGACAATTTCCAAGCATGAGATGATTTCCATCTATTTCTCATGTGGTATTTAAAGTGGTATTAAAGTATTAATCTCCTTGGTACAACAGATAATCCTATTAAAACAGTTAAGGTTTGAAATCTTAAACCTACACCTTGTATGATGCTAAAACTCAGTCTGAAAATAAGGCAAATTTCCAAACTAAAAAAAAAATATATATTGTATACATATATATATATATATATATATATATATATATACTTAAAGAGAAATGCATCAGATACACAAATTGATGATTCATTTCCCCTGAAATAAGCAGAAGACTTAAAAGAACAGGAAATTAGTACATTGATTAGGGAACTTTATTAGTGAATCAAGCTGTATTTTCTTATTTACATCCTCTAATTCATGCTAAAATATTAACCTACATTCTGTGAATTTCTAATGGTAAAATCAGTATGTAATAATCACTGAATCCATGAGCAAAATTGTAAAATGAAGATTCAAGAGTCATACATATACAGAATGAAAGTCCCTTTCTGTGGGAATTAACCTGCAATTACTTTTGAGTGTTCTTCCTCCTAAATGTCTAAGAAAAACACAGATTGAAGTACTCCTAAAAGATATATCCTTACTATATATTATATTCAAGAAGTTGAAAACCTGTTACATTTATTTTACACTTTAGTTCATCAGTGATCAGGTACTCAAATTCTTCCATTAGTGTCAAATGACCAAATAAACCAACTTCAGCCAGTTTAACCAACCTCTCATGCACCCCAGTAAAGAAAAGGAAATGTTCAAATGTCTGTGCCAGTAGTAGATGCCAATTTCTAGGTGCTTAACTTCACCAACCACGATGCCTTTGTACTATGGGATACACAGCTAATCCTTTCAGGAAGGTACCAATTACTCTGGATTAACTTTTGAAGATAAACTTATGGTAAATCTATATATACACAGTATGTGAGGAGGTGAACACAAACACACTCAGTGTGGAACACCAATCAATAGCATCCAGTTCCCTACCTGATGGCTGTTTGTTAGAACACAAAACCATTCTGCAAATGCACATTAGAGTACAGCACTACCAACACGTCTGAACTTAAAATTCTGGAAGTTCTGCTTTTAAGAGGGAGGTTTTATGCAAGAACCCTGCCGCTGCTATATATTGTCAGAGAACAGCAATTACAGCTACGCAATTATCTCTCTTTCAGACACACACAAATATGTACAAATGACAGATACTGTCTGCATACCTGTTTGAGATCTGGGATGATAAATGAATAAAGCAAAGATTACTAAGCATGATGCGCACAAATCAAGACAAACACAAAAAAATCATCAGCAAAACTAGGGACGCGTACAAGTTTACAAGTTTTATAATCCCACATATCAATACAGTAACTCTTTCATTGCATGTTGGTATATCATTTGATAGAACCACTCTAGAAAGACCTTTCTTTCTTACTAGAAGTTTATATGTGCAGAATGGGACAAAACTAGACTGTATTTTTTCATCTCCATTGCCTTCATATTGGTTTTACACATTGTCACTATAACAAATCTTACAAGACAATGGATTTTTACAGACCAATTCACAGACACCCTGGAACTCTTAAATTATTTACACTGTCAAAGAAGTGTCCGTAAATTGTATTCCCACAGCAAAGCACTTAGGTATTTTATAAAGTCTATATATGCATATCCACTAAAGTGACTCTGGTAACTAAAAAATAAATTTATAAAAAGAATAAGATAAAAGAGAGAAAAAAAAAAATAATTGTTTTAACAACATTACACTTCAGATTGAAATCCCCAGTGTGAGGAATTTCATGGAAAAGATTGACACTGTTGCTTCAGATTAAGTTGCTGAATAACCTCTCTGCCTTCGCTGCCCCTCGCCACCCCCCCCCCCCTTTTGGCACAGACAACATAAAACTCACATATTAGATTCTATTTTAGTTTTTGATGCTTCAGACCACAGTTGGAGTTATGCAACTTTTGAGGTATTAATGCACGGCAATTACAACCCACTGCCAAAAAGTTACCAAAGATGTGGAGTTCTTGGGTAGTGTGGATTTCATAAACGTGGCCTAAAAAGCAAATCTGAGCAAGCTCTCAGCTTTACGGTTCTAAGAAACCACTTACTGAAGCAGAACTTTTTCGCAAAATCGTATTAAAAAAGATCTCCATAATAGCATTCAACACAAAGTGCCATGCTGTTATAATGGTAAAGCACTTCCAGCTATAAACTTCTTGGATCCTTGGAACCGAACTCCCTTTCCATCTTTTATAAGTGGATATCAGAAAATGAGAAGGATTACTGACTACTTAGGATTGTGAATTAATTTTATGACTTTTTTCCCCTACAGCTATTTCTTTTTAAGTTTCTTCAATAAAGAGTAACCTCAGAGGCCCCTTACACACTGCAAAGGTTCTCAAGGAGCTTAATAGACAGGGATTAGGTGTGCAGAGAGTTGGGCAGACTCAAAGCTCCCATTTGAGGAAATCTGGTTTTGCCCTCCTGTGTATCTTTGAAAGCACCCTGTAAGTGAACCTCACAGCTTTGCTACAGGCAAATAATACAGACAGAACAATGTACAACATTTCATTGTGCACACTATCCCAGATCAAACCTTTCTAATGCAGCTCTTGCTTTCTGTGGAAAACTGAGTTTTGAAAGCCAAATATTTAGTCTTTCTGTAAGCAGTAATAACATGGTATATAATAGAAATGTACACAAACTGCTTTTTCATTGGCCTTTTATTTCCTACAGATTTGCATAAAATGGGATGTACAATGGCTACAGGTCTAATAAAAACCCAAGTTAGCCATTTTGTTGAAGTAGTCTGCCAAAAATTGAACCTAAAATGTCATATGATAGGAATTTCTAAGATTTATTTATTCTACCAACAATCCTGATGGTAATGCATAGAATTTATTTATTCTTCTTTCTAGTATGAACTGGCCAGGGCAAGACTGACCAGAAGAGCAATCATAGTTATTTGTTGGAATTAGTAACTAAAGGCAAGAAAACTAAGGCTAGAAGTTTGGTTCAAGCCAAAAGACAATACTTCCTTCTCTTGCCTAAAGGGAGAGACAAAATTGTCAAGGAAAGCCAAAAATAAAGAGACAACAACATGGCCTTTTGAAAAGCAGCCACAGTAAAGCAAGTTAGAGCCTCACAGGGAGCTGTGTACCAAAAAAGAATGGAAGATGTGTAGCTGCGTGCCTGGCTTTGCCCCCAGGTCAGTAAGAGAACATATCTCATCTGCTGTTTGCCTGCCTGAGACTGACGCTTCTCATAAGTTTCCAAATGAAGATGAATTAGAGCAGAGTCCTGAGTCTGTGAGTTTATGTTCCAACAACTTCTATTCTCCTGTTCTTTCATGTTTGTTCCAGTCAAAGCTTGCCACCAAATCCTGCGGCTTTCCTACACGTACCTGTGTGTGTTTACACACGCTGTCCATGCTGCACCAAAAGAAGCAATCTACCACTTCATTTCTACCTAGTCCCACTACATGACACAAGCTACCAAACCATCACACAAAGCTGTATTAATCAACTGTCCCAGGGAAGTGAATCTGAGGTGTTTATACAGATCAGTTAGACACTGGACAAGGCTTTTGCTCACTTGCTTGAAAATCTGGGTGAGAAAAGGAATAGTTATCACAACAAGTATCTTTCCCTATCTCTCAGCCTCAGGGACCTGTGTTTGCAGGTTTTCAGTCACAGGTCTGAAAAGGCACTGTTTAATAGACAGGATTGCAGGTGGCAGAGTGGAATAACTGACAGCTGGAGGTTGTTTGTTTTGCTTTGGGTTTTTATTCCTAAAGATGAAAATTATTACATTACTTTTAAATTGTTATGAAGATTAAAATCCATAGATCTTGTGTAATACAAACTATTTTAGCAATAACTTTCACCTTAATTTATAAGTGTGTAGTGACGTTTCTTTCAAAAGCTTCTAACTAAATTGTTTTGAACAGTACCACTATAATACAGTTTTATCTCTAGAAATCAAACTCGCAGAGACCGCAATTATTTAAAATATTATTTTGAAAGGTCATAAAACCTCTTAAATATATCAGTTGAAATCAGTTTGACTGTCAGGTACAGGAATCAATAATATATAATTTTATTTGACTTGTAACTACAGGCATATGAGCACACTGCTTGCTGCAGGCATTAATCAGTGACACAGGAACAGCATTTGCAATACAGACAAAGCTGTGAAAACTGCACATGTATTACCATTACATGCTAGTCAAAGAACTACATTCTTCATCCCTCTGAAGCAAATTCAGACATTCAGAATTTAACTGATAGAAAAGTACCTCTAGAAAAACTTTTGTTTGTTTGTTTCTTATTAGTTTTTACAAAGAATCTTTCAAGATTTACTTTTGGTTTGTCAGTGGCTCCTGCCGTAGGAATCTTACCATAACTGAAATGAATCCTTCCTGACGAAGGAGGACCATCAGAGACAACCTCTCAGAACACAATCAAATAAATTCCTTTATTTGACACAAAGTAAACAAAAAACTATTTTAACAAAAAAGACAATCTAGAAAAATAATATGATCAGATAGCCTGCAATAGAAAGGATGGAGCTGCATGATAACACTTCTTTTGATACGAGGCAGAGGATTACTTCTCCAGGCAGATGTGATTAAGGAAGAAAAAGAAGTGAAAGAAAGCGAGCATAGACAGCATGAGACTGGACTGAAAAGGCTTTAATGTGCAGTTTGGGAAGAGGTTAGAAGGAAGCTGAAACCAGTAAAGGAAAAACATCCAGGGTACAACTTTTAGCAAGACAATAAATGAATGAATGAATAAATAAATAAATAAATGTTAAAACATGTTATTATCAGCATCAAAAAAGTCCTCACAGCATCCACCTATAGTCCCTCAAAGGTAGAATTTCAGGTGTTACTAATCCCTGGTTAGCAAAGAAAAAAACCTCCAGTATTTTCTCTGTTATTAAGTTTTGGGATTTTTTTTTTTTTCTTTCAATTCAAATCACAGATGTATGCTTTGGAAGAATCCTGTCGAAATGCAACTCCCTAATTCATTATATACTGCAGAAAAAATTAACCCAAAACACCACCACCCTCAATATTTGAAGCTTCCATATTTTAAAATATTTCCAAAGCAAAAACATCAGCTGCACTGAATACAGAGAGACCTGAAGAGATTCAAAAGTGGGCGGATGTATCCTTCTGTATTAGAAGTTTTTCCTCTCCTCCCTTTCCCACCATCACTAAGCAGTTTACCACAGAGGAGAAGAAACATATATTGGGTAATACAAATTCAAAGCCAGAAGAAGAGACCCTGAGATACCAGTATGTATTTAACTGTCCTTAAGAAACAGTAGGTGCTTTCTGCTTCTGGTAACCTTTTGCTCCTACATTTTATGGACCTAAACTATTACTGGGTCAATTTTATTTGCTATTATGAATATTGAAGATACTGACATACCCACAAATGCTGTTTAACAATTTGCTGTCACTGACACTATAGCTTAAAAACTGAGAAATTCATTGGCATCTGAATGAATTAGTTAATTCCAGCTCCCCCCTGCCCCCCCAACAGCTGAGCTATCTGAAAAGGGAAGGAGAGTCTGGAGGGGAATTTTGCCCTTTTATCCAGTCAGATACAGCTGTAGTAGCAGCATTTAGCAGACAACATTTCCTATCATAACAAAAGGCAATTCACCTTGGAGCCCTCAGCACTTTACAGAAGTGTCCACTGTCAGGAAACAAAGGACACACCCCATCCTTAGGTATAAAGTCTGTCATTTATTTCCTACTAATCAGTGCCATTCATCTGAAGATACTACTGCAACCCAGGAACAGAAACAGCCCCTATTAACCTTGTATCCCTCTGCCATTTTGTGAAAATGCTAAGTTTAATGATTCATATTAGAAGTTAAAAGAATATAAGTACCATGACAATGATACTTCTAATTTTTCTTTCTGAAGATTGTGCACTACACATATGCCTATCGTATCTAGGCTTTCTGTGATGATGGAACACAAAGCAGAACTTGCTCTCAAGCCTCAGCCCAGAATAATAGAATGTGCCTCTATTTTTCTCATGCAACATATCCTGCTATTACTCACCACAGATTGCTCATCTCAGCCATATATATTACACCCAGACCAGAGAAGCAAGAACAGAAGCTATTCTTCATACATTTTGCACATGTAATTAGGAAAGGATAAAAGCCAAGAGATCTGGAAATGAGGCAACATGTTTGAAACAGAGTCCTTTGGGGAAATCCGACTCTCCCAAAGGTTTGTCTGTTGTTTTTGCATCCTGCCACTAAGCGTTACACAACTGGACGCTCCACATACTTTTTCAGTCATCCTAGCTCTCGTCATGCCCTTCTTACAGCCAAATGAAATGCTACGAAGTTCTGAAACACTTAAAGAAGGGACTCTGAATTTGGAATTTCTCTGTTTAAAGACAAGTTGAAACACCTTTCCTGAGTTGAACTGGAATTCACTAGTACTATGATATTAAACTCGATTAGGTAAAACATAAAGTTATAATAAGCAATGGGCCACAAACTTCTTAGTCCAGTCATTTGGGGTTTTCCCACAAGAATCAATTAGCCCATTGTCCTGCGATGTTGCAGGCTACATTAGTTACCTAAAATGAATTTATTCTGACACACTTTTGAGACTGGATAGACACAAACTATCACAATGCTGTTACAAAATACTATTTGGTTTTGGTGTTCAGGTTTTTTTGTTTTGTTTTGTTTTTTAATTTTCTGTTCTGAAAATGTATTCACTCACCAAGCAGTGTTTATTACAGAGACTCAAACAGAAACGGGACTAGCTGTATACAAAACCGCTTTGTAAAAATTTTGCTTTCACCTTTGCTTTCAACCAATCTGGTTTTCTGTTATCACATATGGGGCTTAGGCATACAGAAGTTAATTTGCTGAGTCTCAAGGTATTATTTTATTTCCTTGATAGACAACTTCTCACAGTTGAAGACAGCAGAATAACAAAGCTCTGTTAGAAAAAAAATATTGCCTATTCTTGCTCTTAAACTAACTTCTAGAGTCTTTCATTTACAGCAGGGTAAAAGTAAGGATTTTTCTGTTTTGTGTTTCTGAGGAATTGATACTGTACAATTCAGCATTAAACTCAAGAAAATCCAACTGATGGGTACCATTTCTTCTCAGCTTTGTGCCTCACACATTACTAGTGGTAGGTAGGCAAAAATATACAAAAATGCAGAAAGAAGGGACGATGCCAAAAAAGAGGTTTTGTTTGGCAAATCTTTACTACTAGAAAAAGAGAATACTCGTGTATGAAGGCTCTCCTCATTTCTGCAAGATGAAAAATGGTTGTTCGGCAGCTTCCTTGACATTTCTGTCTTCTTGCTCTGTATACACATGCTGCTTGCAGACAACTTTCATTTCATAGCAAGGCTTACACTAACTCCATAAATTTATAAAAGAAAACATTTGCCATCAGTAAACATTAGCTGTATTTTTTGTCAAGAACTTTAGTATACAGGCTGGATTCATGACACTTAACCAAACTGCCACGTAGCTCCTTCGCTGGTGCATACCTCAGCTTGGAAGGATAACATGTGCTTGGATTCTTCTCACATAATATCATCTTGCATTTATTTACTGCAGCTTACTTATCTCTGTAGCATGTAGCAGTAAGAAGCTTATGGGTTTGATCCATTAAAAATGTGTTTGATCTATTCTTCTGTATTATATAAACAAGGAGACACAGTTTTAAAATCTGGAGCTAGAAATGCAAGCTAAATCACACATTCCAGCCAAATTAAAAGGTGAACACCCTGTCTAGGTTATCTAGGCCCTGTAAATTCATACAGGTACAGTGCATGCTTGACATGTAATCCTCACTTGCTCTAATACCCTTCAAACACTAACAGCTCAGTAGTATGCATAGGGCCCACTTACTATTTGCCACATTTAATATTGCTCTAACAGAAGCAAACCAGCATTTTCCAGTTGTTGACTTTCAATCATCTGCCTTAAGCAAATCTATATATTTATATATCCTGGTGTTAAACTTCAGATGCCACACCTCACACACACTTCAAACTTGAGTAGCTGCCTGGGCACAAACAGTAGGTTGCATTGTAAATTAGTTATGTGGGAATTAAATTGTAACTGTAAAGAACCAAGGTCACTAATGAGCTGAAGACAGAAAACAGAACTGCTGGCTGCCTTTCAAGTTTAGAGGAATATTCAAATGGATGTTATACTTGAGACCAGAGAACCAGATTAGTCTAATAATGAATTCATTGTTTATTTGCAAGCTGTTAGAAATTTCAAGGATAATAATCCTGCATGCAGGAAATTAGAAGCTGTGTCCATTCTGTGATCCAGTATTTATCACAGCAAGAGACCCAGGAGCTGTCACTGAGGTTGCAGTTAGACACACAAATGCGAAGAGACAGCCCTCTCAACACAAAGAACCACCACACATTAAAATCGATTGCAAACACATCAGAAACACAATGTCATGTTAATCCATGTGTAAGAAAAAGACTTTGATGCCCAGACGCTGTCTTTGCCACCAAGGGGAATTACAAATGGTGTCATGATGACATCTGTTTCTTTAAAAAGAATAATCAGGGGATTGAGGTACGTGCTCCCTCCTGGGCGAAGTTCAGAAGGAAAAAAACCAAAACCAACACATACACAAAACCACAAACAAAACAATGACAAAATAAACAAAAGCACACACAAACCCACAAAAAACTAACAACAACAAAAAAACACAAACAAAAAAGCCCCACACCACAACACACAAAACAATGCCAAACCCAAAACACACCACCACCACCAACCACCAGCAATGAACTAAGCAGAAATGTTTTGACAGATAAGTACAATTTCTCTATATCCTGAAGCAGTAACCTTGAAACAAAACATCCGCACTATTTTTGCCAGATCTACAAGCTAACAGGAGGCTATGGAAACACGTACAAATGACCTTCAGCTTCAGATTTTAGCCTGGCAGGAGACTATGGGTAGACAGACACAATGCAGAGTAAGTAGCTGTTGCCCAGCCCAACCCTAACAAGTCAATAGAAAATAAATACATATTTGATCTTTGTTTTCTAGTATGAGCCTGCTCAAAAAAACAGATGAGTGATCAGAGACCTCTACTAAGATGAGAACTTTATATTCCTTTGTGAAATAGCTCACTAAGTCAGTGTATTGCAATATGCCTTCTCAAAGGGAGACATATGATACTGGCTTCCAGGAACTGGGAAAAGGATCTCACAGAAAGCAGAAGAAAGGAGATATTCTGTCCCAATGACCTTGCTCTGTGATGGACAAACAGGAATCAACTTTTAATTTACTCTGTGAATCAAAAGACTGAGCCATCTGGTTTGGTCAAGCATACAACAAAAACTTTATATTTAACATAGTACTCTTCTACACACAGTACAAATCTGCCTTAACATCTTTTGCACCATGGGATCTATTTGAAGCAAGGCTGTTATTCGTGAAGTTCACCAATATTTAACATGTTAAGCAGCAATGTGGCCATTGCTATCGCTAATATACTTTGACAGTACAGATACACTTTTCAAGTTCTATTAGCATTCACAGAACAGATAAATAAGCTGTTGCCATTTTTTTATATATGGTGTTATTTAATAAATACCTTGATAAACGGATAAACAACAGGTAAATCAGGGCTTACTGTACTAAAACAGAGGAATCTATTTCTTAAGGTTTCTATTCCTTAAACTTAACTTTAATATTCCTGCTTATTAATTTCTTTAAGGACTTGTATCTAACCACAAAGGCAAAAGTTGGGATTCAGAACACACTAACATTTGATCTGTACTCCAAATGAGTTCATCAGGAATTTAAACTACCAATGTTAAGGTGATCCTACAATTGTTACATTACTATTGAAGTAGCATTATGTAATTCATTAGCCTATCTGTTCCAAACATTGCTCACTTTCAAATAGGCTTAATGAGTCCATAATTTCATGTAAGTGCTACAGGCATCACTAAAACTCTAGTGCTATTTTATTTTTTATACTAAGGCTAATACTGTATGTCTGTTGATTTGGAGTCCAAATTTAAACATAAGCAGTTGAACTGAAAAACAATGCATTTTCTTAAAAACAAAATAAAACTTCACTGAAAACAAGTGATTTTTTTTTTTTTTTTTTTTTAAATCATAGGATAATTTTGGTTGGAAGAGACCCTAAAGATCAATGAGTCCAACCATAACCTATCTCTAGCACTAAACCATGTCCCTAAGAACCTCATCTATAAAACTTCTAAACACCTTCAGGGATGCTGACTCAACCAATTCCCTGGCCAGCCTGTTCCACAGCCCTTTCCATGAACAAATTTTTCCTAATATCCAACCTGATTCTTCCCTGGTGCAGCTTGAGGCCATCTTCTCTCATCCTGTCACTAAATAAGTGATCTGATTTATTGCTTTGTTATTTCAAAATAATTTTAGCCAAGCATTTTTTTCTGGTCAAGCAATTGCAAGTAAAAAATAATTCAATATTTAAAATCAACCTAAGTATTATCACTTCACCAAAACTTAAAACAGAATTGTATAAGAAGGAGAGTATTTTGAAACCCTTTAGTACTATGCCGGCAACACATTCAGATCTGCCCACATGCAGACACGTACAGCACAGACTGTTCACAGCATGAGGAGCATTACTCAGCACACAGCACTCATCGCAGTTTGCATGCTTTAATCACAGAGGTGATCTGTAGTTAGGCTCAGTCTAAAACTTTGACTGAAAAAGGTGTAGGCAGCACACTGCGGCTTGACTTCCATAGCAGAGGCATTTGGTGCTGCATATAAAAGCTTCAATTAAAAAAAGGATGATTGAAGTTGAGGAACTTGATCTCACACTAGTGAAAGTGCTGCTGACAATTAACACAGCCTAGGAGGGGATGGGGAGCACCAAGGCATGAAGACAAAATACAAAACAGATGCCTGGGGAAAATTCTTAATTTTATTAAAGTAAAAGCCGAAAAGCTTTGAATTTAAGTTTCTTCATCAAATTTGAAATTTATATATAAAGATATATCTGTCATCCCGGCCTAGAAATATCTGAGGTTAATGCCCTCATGCCTGTAGGTTCTCATAAAATTTGACATTTAAAAGTTGATACTAAAGTACATAAAATTATTTGCCCGTTAACTAAACTCAAGATTATATATTCCCATTTAGGCAAAGTTAACTTCTGACAAAGTTGTATAATGCATGTCAGTTTCAACATCTGATCCTGAGAATCAGTTTTTTCTTAAAGTATGAAGTGTGCTATTTCAGGTATTAGTTGTCTTACATCCCCTACTGTATCAAGGCTAGAGATAAGTAGATAGATCAAAGTAAGATAAAACCTACAAAAAATACATGCTTCCCTGGTTAGCCTTGTATTTTCCTAAATATGGTACGTTAAACATCCATATTCAAGCTTCAGGTTTTAAACTTGATATTACACTTAGTTTTAAATCCTTGAAAACGGGAGTTTACAAAAATAATAATAAAGACCTTGAGCAACAGTACCTCACAGTTCCTTCAAAATGCAACCTGACTGCTATTGTTTAAAGCTGCTACGTATTCTACTTTGTTCTTCCTCTCCATTTGAGTTTCTTGTATTATCCTCATTAATTAAACTGTTTTTGAGTCGGTGCAATAACAGCTGAGCAGTACCTTCTGAATACCCAACTACTGTGCCCCCTTGACTGGTTTGTTTCCATGACTGCTAATGATAAAGTTTTACACACGATCTGGATTGCTGCTCTCAGTGCGCCTACATAAGGACTTCAACTGCCATGGAGCAATACTCTAAGGTGCTCACAGAAATTTTATCCTCGATGGAGTTCAGCTTACAAAGGTACTCTTGTTATTTTGACATTTGAAAACATTTTAAATGTTCATAATGGGTTCTATTTACCAGCCTTATAATAAGAAGATTGTTTACAATTCCAAGGCACAGTCATAGAAGACAGATTACTGCCTGCTGTGTTCGCTGACAAGACAGATCATCTTCCCATAGCAGAGCACAGACCATGTACCAAGTACATGACTGGGGTTTATCTAAGTGCTGCTTCCTCTATTTGACAGATTCTATTTTGTCTGTCTTCATTGCAGAAAGATAGCTTCGACATTTCCCAACTTGTGCAGTTTGAAAACTTGGCCCTTACAATAAAAATTTAGAATTAAATGATGCTAACGCTGATGCTGGTGCTTGAACATGGCTTCAACAGCTGCTAACAAAGACTTATTTCCAAACCATTCTTCCTAGTAACATATCCACAAAGAGAATGCACATTTTAAGATCTGAGTGCAGAAGCGTAGTAGTTTTGTGTAAGCAACATCGCAGAGTACTGTATACCAAATTGTATATGTGGATTCAAGTAGATATTCAGACAGAGGACTCAAAGCCAACAGCTGCAGAGTCAATCAGCAGTTGTGTCACATACAGTAAGTGACAGTCAGCCATACCATATTCAAAATAAATCCATTACTTTCTTTGATACCAGAGAAAAGAAAGCATCACCATTCAGTAGAGCACTTGGACAAATGCTTATTTTCTTTCCTGATGAGAATATCAAGATTAATAAAATGTAGTTTTTAATCCATACCAGTAAAGAGAACAGAGGAACACCACTGTTGTACAGTTTTGTGGTATGTAACACTCAGTTCAGTACCTTTTAAGTAAAAACACTACTCCTATGCAGTATCTTTATGAAGATAGGACAGTATTGGGATTGCTTATTACTTCTTCCAACTCAAAAAGTGCTTCGACTGGAAACGTCGATTAGTGGTGTTTAACAGTCAGTTCAAATATTGTCTGACTTTTCAGGCTATGGGCATGTGGAATCAGACATCCGAACTGGGAAAGGTTCAACTGCAATATCTGAGTCCATTCTTCTTAAATATAAAGCACTTATTGAATGAGAAGTCTCAAGCCGTGCCATCGGCTTTTTGGGTATTTTCCAGAGAGCCAGCAAACCAAGCACTGCATTTAACCTTTCAGTTTTCTTAATGTACAGACCTATTTTCTCATTAAAAATGTGGAAGTTACTTGAAGTTTCTGTCATTATGAATCTCTCTCCAGTTCTTCCCAGTACTGCGTTAATCCAGAATTCTGCCCGAAATATCAGTGCTACTTCATGTGTGAGGGGTTTGTTTGTTTGTTTTGGGTTTGTTTTTAAACTCTGGACTCATTCTAGATTTCCAAAGAGCCAAGTGCATTATGTGATGAAAAATGTTTTCTTTTAGTAATCCATGCACGAGTTTACCTGATGCTAGATGAAAGCTTAAGGTGTACAGAGATATTTTTTTTTCCTAAAATCACTTGGGAAATGAAGTCAACTTAGGTTACAGCTCACTATCAGGGAACCAAACTTCTAAAACAGAATGTACAATACGATGTCCTGATGGAGATAAAGCTTTTGCTTAGTAATGGACTCAAAAGAACACACTTAGGTTTGAGTTCTCTTTCAGGATCACCTGTCACTGGTTCAAGTTCAAAACCAATTTTAAGTAAGAGGTCAGGTTCAGTCCCAATACAGGAGGAAAAGAAACAACTTTTTTTTAACCAGTCCTCAATTCAAGGTTGTACTCAAGAGAGTTCAAGTTGCAGGTCCAGGTTATAGTTCACATGAAGCACAATAATAGTAAGGAAACTAGTTTTTGTCTGGGTTCAGTTTGCCTTTTGTGACTTAGGTATTCCACAATTTGAAGCTCAAGAGGCACACGTTACCCATCCAACCAACATTTGCAGTACAGTTAGAGTAATTTAAGCAATTACATTTTGGGTTGTCAGGGAAGAGCTGAAAAATTCCCCATGAGTGGCATTCATTCTTCAAAGTGTTGGGTTTTTCCGTGGTTTTGTTGTTGGTTTTTTGGTTTTGGTGTTTTTGTTGTTGCTGTTGTTTTTGTTTGGTTTGGGTTTTAGTTTGTGTCTGGTAAAAAGCAAAGACAAGCAATGTAAACCATAGCTGTAGGAAGGCCTTTTGAAATTAGCTAGCATAATTACAGACCACTGTAGCTCACCTCCTGAAAGACAAAAATCAACAGCCAGAAAGGCTTACGATCTTTAATCTTGTGCTTTCCAATGGAGACCCCGACTGTAATGTCTGAGACTGATCAAGAGTTGTGGCTGGTTATATTTGCTTTTGCTCTGCTACTATACTATTTCATTCTTGGAACAAAGCGTACTTGCATACTTAAAATTTATGTCTTTCTCCCCAGTCTGGTGATTCTATATTCTCAGGCTTCTGAAAGATTTGGAACTTTAAATAGAAATGACCTTTCCCTTGACTTATTCCCCAGAAAGCTTTTGCAGAAAAATGCTGTACACTTGCAGTTAGACACATACTAACACTTTTTGAAGAAATTCAAATGTTTACTTTAACAGAGATCTTTCTACATGGAGGAGGATGACATTTAGCAAACCAGCTTTATGAAAGAAAGAACTGATAAACTGAAGATCCCCAAAATAGTAGCACTTTGTGATGCTTGGTACCAAGAAACACAAATGAGTGTGTAACCTGAGAATGCGGTTCAAATAATTATTTCTCTGTGGTTCGTTCTTCAGAGAAGTTACTTCAAGGTAGTCAACAGAAATACCTTTATCAACAAGAGGGACAGTAGAAACTAACAACCAGACAGAACAAAAAACCAAATAAATTATATACGGACACACACGATGTTTCAGACTAGCATTTGCAGTTCTTGTTTTGTGGCAACACCTATAACCACTCTAGATACCTATTTCAAAAACAAGACTGACTTTTCCCAGCCCTTCTCTCTCTTCCGTGTAAAGCATCAGACCTGGTATGTGACCAATATTACAATACTATAGCTTACACACACACACAAACTGTCTGCCAGCAAAATTTAACAGTATAGGAAAATATTTAGGCAAAAAGTCTATACTTCTGAGACAAAGATCATCATATCTTTATGCAAAATATTGAAAAAAGGAAGCTGAAATTCCCTGTAACTATTTTAGTAATTGATGGACTTCTAATTAGAGATCTTCAATAACAGGAGCTGCTTTCTCTGGGAAATCATTTGCTCACAACAAAGTTTTCCTCTTAACACCAAAATAAAGTACACGTTTTTAAAACAATGAATAGGAAAATGAAAAAAAAAAATATTGACAAGTCCATCTGAATCATACTCATAAGCCCTAATTCTACTGATAGGTCCTGACGGTCTTGTAGAGAATTGTCAAGTTTAAAATGTTTTCGTGACTACAGAAAGTTTCTATATCGTTAAGATACGTCACTGAGAACTTTCTTCTTCACTCATAAACCCAGTACCAGAGTACTGCATGCATAACAGCCACTGTGACATTTAATTATTCATTCAAAACCAGTTGAAATATCTCCTAACTCTTGCTGAAGCAGTACTGTGTCAACAGACGCTATCTACCACATCCTAGACCAGAGAATTTTACAGAAATTGTCAGAAATAAACTTTTCCCCCATGATTGCTTTATATCCCCATCAGGATACTTTGCATGTCAGATTGAAGAAACCTCGTAGATTACTTCTTTCCCAATTTAGTAAACATATCCTTTGATGAAATAAAGCTACTAAACTCCAATCGACGTACTTTACGTGTGTACAGGGTTGTTTAAAGATGCAAATGTCTGTTAAATGTCTAGAAGAAAAAATGAAGGGGAAAGAAAATGACATTTCAGAAATCTACACTTCTTAAATGTCTGAAGACGCATGTTTCTCTAAACATGCAAGAACTGTTCACATGGCTAGAGAAAATGACCCCTAGGAGTTCTGGTATTCTGCCCAATTAGTAGGATTAGACCATAAATTTTAATCCTGGAAATAATAGTAGAATAGTTTGAGTTGGAAGGGACCTTTAAAGGTCATTTAGTCCAACCCCCTGCAATAAGCAGGGACATCTTCACCCAGAGCCCCACCAGCCTGGCCCTGAATGTTTCCAGGTATGGGGCATCCACCACCTCTCTGGGCAAACTGTTCTAGTGCTTCACCACCCTCATAATACAAAAAATTCTTGGTAGCTGTAATAATACTAGCAAATACTTAGTATCTGTGGCAGTCATACTTTTAGGATCATTATAGTACAGGAATAGAGGGTACACCTAGCAAAACCTCAAGGATCTGGCAAAAGTTGGATTTACAAATATTCTGCTTCAACTAAAAAGTAGTTAATATAATCCTAATATCCACAACAGCACTGGACTTTCTGAGGCGTAGTCTTGAAACCACATATTTGCATATTGCTGTAAAGATATTATACTTTATTTTCTCAGAGGCTACGTTTATGTTTAAGGATAGGAATCTCCAAAGTGCCATTCAAAGGCAATATGCCCATAAACACATCTAAATATCTAAGTATTTATTTGCCATTTTAATTTCCAGTCATTCTTCTGTCCAAATTAATAAAAAATGCACAGATGCTGTATCTTTTTTTTTCCTTCCCTGCCCAGATGTCATCACAATCCAGCCTGCTTTTACAGGGAATTTCCCACTGCTATGTTATTCTAAGAATCAGCTTTTATTTGCAAAATGCCCATAATTACAGTGATCAAAACCACCCAGGGAAGAATAAAGGGGTGCATTACGAAAATTTCTGTGGAAACTTCCTCTCATACACAGTTTCTATTCATGAAGACACATGCCTCTGCCAAGCTGTCACAATTAAGCTCAAGATGGTCCATCTTTTCAAGGTTGTAAAGATCACAACCAATAATCTTTATTAGGGCTCTGAATTTAAATTTAAATGTGAACTTAAACACAAACTCAAGCATTTAAAATTTGACTAACGGTAAAATTCATATCCAACTATTGAGAAGTACACCAACTTAAAAATTAGAACAGTACAGACTGGAACATAAACTCTGGATATCCCTGATGTCTCCATGTGTATGAGCCACTTTATTCATATCTTTTATGTTTTGAAAAGAACATTAAAAAAAGGCAAAGACTATATTTGATATTAAACACATGTCATACTGCCATCCCAAGCTACATGGCACTATTTCAGAACTCTGTATCACACTATATCATATTTGTAGTGACATAAGTTCAGAGACTTACTGACACAACACTGGATTCTTCATATCTATGGAGAAGAGCCCTACTCCTAGGCCAGGAAGAAGAGGGGACAATCCAGTCTTTTGTCCATACCACTCTGCATTCCCGGATGGCATCAGAGCAGGGTGCTGGGAGCACAAAGTTCCCTTGTAGTCAGTGCTCTGCTTCTAATGCATCTGAGTTTGAGAGGTGACAAAGTACTACAAAAGTTTGCATCACTGGATGTTCATTCTGGTGCCACAAAGTCTTCAGATAGCTATTTGTCTCAGCTTCTGGGGAATATGGAATGTCACTACTTAAACAGTGTTCATAGTGAATGCCTTTACTTACAGCACATTACTTCATTCCCAGCAGTAAGTCTTATAAGTAATGAACTATACCAAACAGCATATGTACATCATGCTTGAATTTCACACCTAAAACCTATCTATTGTGTTGTAAAATCTTGCCAGGCAAGATTCAATGGAAACTGTACAACCTCACTGTAACTTCACTGCACCAGGCTTTATATATTTTTCTATATGGTACATTGCACACGTTATATTTAACAATGGGCCCCAGGAGAACGCCAGTATTTCTTAGCTTAAGGTCACAGTGTCACAAAAGCTTATAATACAATTTATACCCATCTTATTCTAGCATATACATTTCTGGAGTGCAAAAGGAAGCTGTGAAGGCTTTGTAAAAGTTACAAGGTGGAGTTTCAGAACCTTCATTTCTTGTTTTCACTGCAGCTGACCTTTAAAGACAATTCCCTGTCAAGTTTTGTCACATTTGAAAGATACATAATTTTGAGTCCTATTGGTTATTATGTAAAATGGCTATTTTATTAATATGAATTGATTTTGTTTCATTACTGCCATGAAACTCATGAAACTGTCTTCGCTGCAACAGTAATGTTGACAAACAATGGAGGGAACAAAAGGGGCAGCAAAAGAGTACTTAAGCAATAAACACTCCTCAGAGTCTTTGATCCAATAAAATACAACAGCTGCTAAAGGAAGTGACTTGCACTATATGTTATGATCTTTCTTCAATGTAATGAACACACTGGGTTTAGCATTTTTACCATATTTATTTCTCCTTCCATATAATTTTGCTGGTATCAAAATGGGATTTATTTTTTTTTTCTGCAAAGCCTTTGAGTGTAGTTAATTCATTTTGTTGGAAGCTGAAAAGAAATATATCAAACACTGTCTCTAGGAAAATAAAATCGCTTGGTTTTATTACATTTATTTCTCACAGAATACAAGAGGAAAAAAGGTGTTTGTCGTCTTGGGCTACTTATCTGTTTTCATCTCCAGTGAAATTAGTAGGAAAAGAGGTTAAATCTTAGGTTTTTGCAGGATTTAGGGTCAATTAGTCTATTCTGTCTGAGACAATTACTGGGTTCAAATGTACCCTAAGAGAGACAAAAATGCTAAAACCAAAATTCTTTAGTAAATGTCCTGTCACATTTTAGAAAGTAAAATACTTAAAATATTTTAAACATTAGAGGAATGATTAAAAAAACAAAAACAAAAAACAAAAACAAAACAAAAAAAACACAAAAAAAACCAAACAACAGGAAAAAAAAAAAAACAACTAAAGAAAAAAAAAAACACAAAAAACACCACAAAAAAAAAAAACACAAAAAAACCCCAAACAAAACAAAACAAAACTAAAAAAAACCCAAAACAACAACAAAAAAAAACTAAACCCAAACCCCACAACTATTTCAGTTTAATGTTCGCAGTTCAGCTCAGGAGCCTGCTTTAGAAAACAATTTCCCAATCTTACTATGCTTTGGTTCACATCACAGAATGGTTTCAAAATTAGTGTCAAAACCAAGTTTTGTTTCATACTTCCATTTACAGGTCCTCAAAATCACTTCTTCATTTCCTCTGTGTCTTGTCTCACATTGATTCTTCTATAGCTTGTTTACCAGCAGCAAAAGAATTGCAGCAGTCCAGACTCAGAACTGCCCTACAAATACTCACAGCAGGGGCTCCAGAACAACTTGTAATTCCAGAAAGCAACATAACAGTAATAGTGCAGGTGACCCATTTTTCACTAGCATAATCTCAAAGGATAAAAACCTATTATAAAATGTCATTTCAAGAAGAATTTTCTTCATTTTAAATACACTTCTTTTTTCATTACAATCTACTTTTTCTAATTTATTAATTTATTTTAGTGATGGAGGACCGTGGGGAATGAGAAAGAATAAAAATCATTGCAAATATTGGTCTACTACTAAAACATTGTGGTCTATAAACCCTTATTATTTCAAAAGAAAAGCTGGTTTTCATCTCTCTAACTCACTCTCTAATCCTAAAACATATAGTCTGACGAGGAAAGCTTAGCATCTTCTAGGCAGTTTTGTGCTGAAGATCTCATACTGTACAACACATCCTAGGGATGGTTGTGACGGCCCATAATATTCTGAACATACGTCAATTTGTATGACAAGAAATGATAACCTTCTCTGCCCATCTACAGCCACCTTAGCCCCTGATGGGCTGAGGGAAGTAAGAAAAGATTACTTAGAGCACATAGGAAGCAATACAATTTGCCCTACTTTGCTTTGTTTAGCCCCAAAAACTAATCAAAGATGGTGATGTGACCATAGTACTGAAAAAAAACTCAGGGCAGATGGCACGATTTAGAGTTACAGGAAGGCTTGAGGGGGATGGAGGAGAGATAATAGGAAATAATTTATGCTTCATCCTTCAGTAAAGCAAAATCTACAATTCAGGAAAGCATTTAATCATACATATCTTCAAGTGCATACAAGTTATGCTGAACCACAGATTCCATCTCTGCAGTGAGGTAGATATCACAGGGTAATGGTGAGGATACAAATGGAATTAATGTCAGGTAATCTCTTTCTATGTAAAAACTGCTAAAACTTGTAATGGTTTTACAAATCCTATGATTTCACAGCATTGCTATCTTTCATAGCTTACGAGATGCTCAACCTTTCACCAACCTGATGAAGGTTCTTCCTGTATTCCAAAAAATAGTACCATCAGAATCAATTCACTTCTACAACACAAGGAAGAGATTATCCTTATAGAACTTGCTGACAGATACCTGCTTCAGTCAATGTTTTCTGAACCACTCTAACAAGGTCATTTCAGCTTACTGCAGCTTTCCCCCTCCTATTCTGTTTAAGGCCACTGTATGATGTGCGGAGAGCATGGCAGAATGAAGGCAGTACCACTGTAGGAGAGGAAATGGTATCCAGCATGGACCTGTTTGGAGAGTAATGCTGATCAGAACACCAGAGGCACTAAAAGGGAATTCACGAATGTCAGCATCCTCGTGCACAGTGTCCCAGGGAAGAAAACAGCAATATGGCACAGCCCCAAGGACAGAACAGCTGGAAGCTCCAGAAGCAGAAAGGGGGAGCCTACTGAGAAGCTGCTTTGTTGAATGTGAAAAGCTGCTGGTGAAAAACTATTCCCCACCTCTGCTAAGAAAGGGTCTCCCCTCCTTTCTTAAGCACATAGATCCTGCCTGGCAGCTCAAATTCCCCAAATGCATTTGCACATGTGGTTGCTGCACCAACAGCTCGAAAATATAAACGTCTTCAAAACTGGATTCAAACTCATCAGATCTATAAATCAGTGTCATGACCTGCTATGGTACGTATGATATGTAAGGCTGCATGGCATAACTCCACTGTAGTGTGCCGGAGAGGACTCCCTAGGTAGGAAGGCAACACTAAGCTGCCCACAGCTCTCCAGCTCACCTACTGAGAAACACAGATTGTGATACAAGGTATTACTGCACAGCAAGTGGCCTGGATTAAATAATCAGAGAACAGATTGCCAACTAAACTGTATGTGTTGTTGCCTTAAATCACCCTCACGTTAAAAAGAACAAGTGGGAAGGAAAATCTGCACTGAAATCCATGAAAAGACTTCATGCCATTTGGTCTTTAATGCCGAAGGGAGAGTTGAGCTCCAGATCTGTATTTTAGATATTTTTGTTTTATAAAGCTGATCTTTAATTAGTGTAATAGACAGTGAGAGATGCTGGAATGACTAGTAAAGAGTCCCTCTCCAAAATACGTTCATATCAAAGAAACAACAGATGGTTTAATAAAAGAAACTATTACACAGCACAAGGACATTCCACAATATTATAATGATTCTCTTTACTATTGGAATTATTAATTTCCTGGGATATTAGTGAACAAATCCAGTTAAAAAGTTGGCTAGACTAAGCACTCATTTCCAACTAATTCAAAGCCTAGCAATATTTTTCTAGAAGACCCTTCCAATTTAATATCATAGCTTTGATACCACAGTAGAGAAAGTAAGGTGGCTTTACTCACTAGGAACAGATGGAGAACACAGCCTCTTTAAAGGAAACAGAGGATAGAGAAAACGGTTATTTCTAGAGGTTGTACATTCTAGTTTGACATAAGCCACATTCCTGAAAAAAAAACATAATATCTGGTTCACCAAAGACACCTCAGTCCAAATTCCTAACAGTTTCAGGTCTTTATTAATACTTTCACCAAAGTAGCAATCCCTAGTATTTAAAGATTCAAAATGAAATTTTGACCAGGCAACAACAACAAATTGAATCCAACTGGAAAATCTGAATAAAAATCCTTTGGGAGTTACATGTAGAAATATTGCCCTATATCAGTACATGCTTTCTCATGGCTAATATGTAGAAGAATAAGAAGTTCCACTACAGTAACTGAATGGTCTTTGAAATGTTGGTTGTGTTTTTTTTTTTTTTTTTTTTACTATTTTCTAACTTATTTTGCCCTAGGCACCCTGTAGGGGTATGGTGTCTTTTTACTGCAATTATTTCAGCTAATATGATGACAATGCAGCTGTGCCCACTGTTATTTAAGATCAACAGAAAGCATGGAATTAAATTCATTATAGTGGACCACAATAAATGCATTAATTCTACATTATGTCTGTGAATTGTATATCCAAATGTTGTCATTAGTAAAGCTACATTTGTCTAAATATAGATGTTCAAATCAGTTTGTAAAACTGCATTTATTTTGGTAATCAGAGTTTTTACAGTTCTTGAACTATATTTGATAAGTTCCTGTTTACTTGAAAATGGAACAAATCGCATGCAAAACTTGTGACCATTTTAAAGCACAAGTCCAACACTATCTGTCACAGTTGGTCTACCCTACCCAACTCTCATTTGGAGTCACTTTCAAATCATCAATCCTTTAAGTCTGAATTGGACTTTTGTTCTGCTTTTTAATTCTTGAAGTGCAATTATCAAGCATCTTAATGCCCAGACTGTTTCACTGGCATTTTCTTCCCAAACTACATGTTGTCGCATGTCTTTCTATTCATGTTCCCTCAATCTCCAAGCTTATGTACATCACGGAGTGGCAAATCCTACCAGGCATTAAATTCCAGTTCCTTTGAAGTCACTAAGAAAAGTCCATAAGGACTTCAGTGGAAGCATTAGTGCTCACCCATCAACACTCTGATGTGACCCTTCTCTGTCCCCACCAAGAAGAAAAATGTCACCTTAGAATTATGAAAAGTCTGGTAGTCTTGCCTATGTCTACACAAAATTTTTCTGGTAGACAAGCATGGTAAAAAAGGAGACAACTACATCAGTACAGTCCCTTGTAATACCATCTAGTTCCCAGCAGTCCTCTCTCATCAGAAGCACTCCATAGTTATTTCTCTGCTTTTACTGCATGTAGAAAACTAGGCAGCTCAGGCTCTTCCAAAAGCGTAACCCCTGTCACCAAGGCTCAGACACTCCAAGGGTAAGTGAAAATGAAACTCCCAGAATGTCACCAGTGCAGCAGCATGGCAGAAGTCTTGCTAAATGAAACCAAACACTCTTACAAATATAATCAATCAGAAATACATCAAGAATCAAACCAAAAGATGACACTCTAAGGCTCTTATTACTGAAAACACATTAATAGAAGATGGCAGCTAAAGAGGCATAGTACAGGGTACTTAAATAAAAAGAATCATCTTCAAAATTTTTCTTAGGCTTCAATGTTTACATGAAGACAGAATATGGATGATGTTCTTAACCTACCAGAAAACTGTTTTCAGTTAAAAATGGCTAATCAACCATAACAGATTTTATGAATTATAATCTCAGCAAACGAGAATCCAAAAGAGGTTATGTGTCCAGATTAATGCAACTTGAAAAAATAAAAATAAGAGACGTGTTAGTAGAGTAAAACAAGACCCTATTATGCACCATAATTAGATGTCAGTACACACTGTCAGTTCACATGCTAATTTTAATTTCTAGGGCAAACTGTTTTAAATGTTTGGACATTTAAATTGATGCTATGCAGTTTAACAGTACACTCTCTTGAGTATCAGATCTGAAAATTAACCTCTTTTGACAGGCTATTATTTAGGAGTTTGATTCTGCAACCACAAGTGAACCAGCTTTGGATACAGCTGCAGTTTGGATGGAAAGCGCACTGAGCAGCTTATCTGGCATATGAGCAGAAGCAGGAACAACTTAGGACAACTCATCAAACATCCCAGCAAATTTCCTGTCACTTCAGTGATCCCCTTGACTTACCTTCATGGACTTCTAATGAGTGAAGTTCAGCAAAGTCAAGTGACTGCAATCATTGGTGTGCCTGTAGGATCAAACTCCACAAGTGCAACATGTTCAAGTCAGGATAATTTGGGATTGCTGCTGCTAAAAGTGTACTACTAGAGAATGAAACATCCATTCCAATATCCCAAAGTACTACAGTCACCCCTATTAGTTAAAGTAAGCATACCAACTGACAAAGTTCTACTGACATCCACCTATTTTGTAAAAGTTCATGTCCCACTACACCAATATTTTTTATCTTGAAAGTTATGAGAGTTCATTCTTATTTCTAGAGAACATAAAGAGAGCTATCCCATAAGAGGGACTGTCCTTTTTTGCTTTGATGCCCTTTGAAGATGAGTGTATAAGAAAAAGGTGCAGGAAGTTGAACACTATTATTCAAGGCTTGCAATTACACTCTTTAAGCTCTATTTGAGAGGAGTAGTTACATTTATACAATCCTAAAATCACATTCAGCCCTTTGAAGGCAACTGCGAGGCTGATGTGGCCCCAGTGAAAATGAGATTGCCACCCCTGCTCTACAGCTTCCACAAACTTGGGAGGACTCTTGGGGCGACTGTCTCAACTCAGTATTTTCATGCTCTGTTTATATAAGCTGCAAAAATGCATCTTTGCTATTTATTGTAATAGCTCTGAAGAATCAGAACCAGCTGGATCCCATCTCCAAATAACCAGGAGATGCCAGCTAAGTTTCAGTTCCAAAAACATTTTATTGGCAATGGTGCATGAACCAGAATGAACACAGCTTGATTTATATCTCAAGCTGAGCTTGCGGCATTGACAAAACAACAAGAAATCCTGAAGTACTTTACTTGTAAATTAAACAAGTGTATCCTAGAAGCACTTGCCTGCAACAAACATCAAACGCTATAATGCTGCATGCTCAGTTTCACAATATTTTATCTTCCATCTTAAAAAATAAGACATTTCCCTTATGGAATACGTAGAACTCGAAGTCAGACAACTGGTCTACAGTGATGGCTCAGAAATTTACAGTGGGTGGTAAAAAATTACAATGGCACATGCCCTAGGATGTTTTTTTTTTGTTTGTTTCTGACCTAACTAGAAGAGGAGTAGAAAAACAAATCCAAAATTAAAATTTTAAGAATTTAAGAAAGACAGAAGAGATAACAAAGCAGATTAACTTTCCATTTCATAGAAAGCCCAGATCAGTTTCTGGCTTAGGATGGAACTTAAACTTGTTCAGGCTTGGATTTTAATGAACTGAGTTATGTATAGATATATTCCATATTGCTCCAAGCATCCTTTCCAGGTCACTATCACTGAAGTATACATTAGACCATACCCTTTAGCATGCAGCTACTTTTAAAGAAAAACAGTTGGAAAAGTAAAAAAATAAGACCACTGGTCTGTGTAGGAGTCTAAGAAAATTCCAAACTATTCCATGAATTCAGCTGTGGAAGTAACCTCAGATGGAAGAGCAATGAAGAGCATTTCAACAGCAATTACATTTTACAGCAATTGTCTGTTTAGCCTGATCAAGAAACAGGAATAATATTTCATCCCAATGCTGTGACTTCCAGGGATTTGACCTGATTTAAGAGGAGCAAGTGACTTTTCCCGTCTCCCTTCTTAGCAATCAGAATGAGAAGTTTTCCATTTGTCCCTGTGGAGAATGGCAATATTTCTTATATTTCACTAAGTTTTCCAAGGAACAGCTGCATTGCTTTGGTATTGCAATCATAGCTGTTCAGGAAGGCTCCAAGTTATGGACAGATTCCTATGGCTTTTGCATCTTACATCAGAACCATTTGCTGTCCAAGCAAATCCATCTGGTCTTAGAGCTGCTCTTTTTAAATTAACTGTGGTTCTATAGTATTGCTAGCAGAATATGTTTTTTTAAAAGCTATAACACAAATTGCCTCTGTATACGACAACATTAAGGGAAAACTGCTTTCAGCACTTTGGGACACTTTCTTCTGTATCATGATATGATTTATCTTATTATGTTAATGTTTTGCACTGAAGCTGTAATCCATCAAGGATCTCTAGAGTGATACTGAATGGAATAAACAATTAACTGCCAGCTAGAAACACTACAGTATATGGCAAAAATGAGAAGTTCTGGGAAAACATTCTCAACATAAAAAAAACCAAACAACAACAAAAAAATCCATTCATATTGATTGAAAAAGCAGAAATTAGAGGTTTTTTTCTTTTCTGGCATCCCATGGAACTGAACTTGCCCCATTTAGAAAAATATCATTGGAAGGAGAGGAAAAAATATCACTGACGATTAAATACTAGTGTTTCTGTTTTGTATTTTATAAAATATGTATTTCAACACTGATTAGACCAGTAAAGACAGTACAGCAGTAATATAAACCTCTGAATTAAACAGTAGCACTACAATAAAAAAAGAAATCACAAGCTGATTGTGATTTACTTTGCATTTTTCTCCACATTCCTTACAAGGACAAATATTTTTAAAGATTATTTCCTAGCAGCCTAACCTAGAACTGGAATTGAGTTCAGCGAGAAGTAGAAATAAACGTTCATGTTTTAGAGACTGTACCACAGCATTTCAGAAGCTTGTGTAGGAGAAAAACTCTGCAGAATCCCTACCAGTTTGTTGGTCTGTGTAGGCTTAAAACATGTACTAGAACACTTACAATGAGTAGGGTAATAGTTTGAAGCTACTGTATACAATGTATATAAATTTTGAGACCAACGGTTTTGAACTCCACTGAAATAGTGGGTACACAACTATGCGTTGTTCAATTGAATAAAGACTGGTTTATAGTAGCAAAAGAAATGGCAAATTATGTTCATTTAATTCACTTGAGATTCAGCTTGTTTTCTGCTTCCTTGATATTAATGAAAAGAAATCCAATTTGTTCTACATGGCAAGATATGTAATTTAGATGCTTATTAATGCACAGTTCTGGTAGCAGCTCTCTGAGAGATGTTGTCTTAAAAATGTTTGTTTTCTAAGTCAAGGAAGCTATAAGTTTAACAAAACAACGTTTTGCATCAAAATACAACAAAATTGGAAAAAAAAGCTTGTTTCTCACAGCAAGTGGGCAGACTTATAGGCTTCTTGTAACTTGGAAAGAGATCTTCGGTAACAAAATGATTTTTTCAATATACATGCCAATACAACATTTTTTTAACATTTATTGTAAACCATGCTTAAGCTTAAGAAATATGATTAAAAAGCCTTCTAATAATTTGTGACATTTCACAACATTACACACACTGGACACATAGTCACAACCTCCTTGGAAAAAATGTTCCTTCTTGATTTTTTGTTTGTTCTTATTTATTAACCAGCTATCTAGTCTGTTCTAACCAGGACAATCCTTTATGACACTGTCTGCATTCTTGCCACCCAAAGAATACTTCCCTCACTTTTAACTTTTCTGCTGCATGTATAGAAGTAGTGCTGCAAGCATTGTAAGCATTAGCTGCATCACAGGTTTAAATACAGGGGAAAAAAGTGTTATCAAATAATGACCTGATATAAAGCAAATGGTGAGCAACTCCAGTTTGTGGTCTATCCAGTATAAGAGGGAGAGAAGAACAGCAGGACATGGGAGTTCCTATGATGATACACAGGTTCTGGCCTGAAGGTGACCAAGTCTGAGGAATCAAAAGAAATTTCTCAGGCAATGGTTAGTTCACAACTTCATTTTTTATTATTAAGAGGAAATGGAAGATCCATTGTGGAATAAGGAAGATTTAAAACAACAAACAAACAAACCAACCCCAAACAAAACCAAAGAAAAGTAGCTCATTCCTTTATTTATACTCAAATACTATGCTATCTGACTTCATCAGATACACAGACATGAGAAAATCAGACTGATATAAAGTGATTAGTCTTATTTGCTAGGCACTAATAGGTATAACAAGAAACTTCATTTACACCATAATCACATCTGTACAAAATAAATGTAATACATGGCTGCTATTTAATACAGAATTCTGAGTGGGGATAGAGTTGCCCAAATGCAAATAAGAAGTGCAAGTCAGTGAAGAACCAAGTCATTTTACCATAACTTGCATTTCAGCTGAGCCTAACAAATTTATGTTGTTACCGTAAAAACTAAGAAAAACTTCACATACTATTTGATGTGGCTCCATGACCTCCCTAGCAGAACTATATCTCTGCTATTTAATTTTTCTGTTTGTGACAAAATTTCATATTATTCATACTACAGTAGAATTTTTTTAAAGCATTAGTTCCTTCTATACTATGCTGGCAGCTGGGATCTCCATTACAGCCTCAGAAGCCAACTGGCAGATGTTTTAAGAAATGTGATATCATCATCAAGAATATTAAAAAAAAAAACAGCATAGTTTTGAACTTGGTTTCCCTAGTCCTTCCATAAGACTAATGAACCATTTAGCTTCCACTATCTCTACACATTGCATATTGAAAGTATTAAAGAGCCACAAATCTACTTCCTCAGTCGAGAGTTCAACTCCCATATTTCTCCAGATTTTTGACCTTGATTGCAAATGTCACATTATTCAGCTTCAGAAGCATCAGACTGTATACCTTTCCCAAGCTTCTATAATTACAGAATGATTTTAGAGCCATCAGAGCTAAACCATACCACTGCTCACAAAAGAGGGCAGAAAAGATAAGTAATATCTTCTGAGTGCACGCACATATATCTAGGTATCAGTAATTGTTACTATTTATTTCTGTTGCTTTCCTGCAAAATTTGATCCATTACTGGATCAAAACCATTTGACTTCACAGAACGTTAGGGATTGGAAGGGACCTCAAAAGATAATCCAGTCCAATCCCCCTGTTGGAGCAGGAACCCCTAGATGAGGTTACACAGGAAGGCGTCCAGGCAGGTCTTGAATGTCTCCAGAGAAGGAGACTCCACAACCTCCCTGGGCAGCCTGTTCCAGTGTCTGTCACCCTCACTGAGAAGAAGTTTCTTCTCAAATTTAAGTGGAACCTTTCGTGTTCCAGTTTGTACCCATTACCCCCTGTCCTACCATTGGTTGTCACCGAGAAGAGCCTGGCTCCATCCTCGTGACACTCACCCTTTATATATCTGTAAACATTAATGAGGTCACCCCTCAGTCTCCTCTTCTCCAAGCTAAAGAGCCCCAGCTCCCTCAGCCTTTCCTCATGAGGGAGATGCTCCACTCCTTTAATCATCTTCGTTACCCTGTGCTGGACTCTCTCCAGCAGTTCCTTGTCCTTCTGGAACTGAGGGACCCAGAACTGGACACAATATTCCAGATTGTTCTTTCCTTAGAGACTGTTCAAGCACAAGAAATAAAACTGCCCTTAGTGGAAGGTGGTGATCAAGAAACTAAAAGGAAAAAACCTTCTGATTTGCAATATTTCTCATTTCCTGGATTTCAGCTAAAGCATATGAAAATGTAGGTAGGACTGGATGGTGCAGCATTTCATGGTGGGGGAAGGTGGGCACAGGAAGTGAGTTCTGTTATTGGAACTCTTATTTAAGGTAATATCTTAAAGCTCCAACATGTCAACACAGAGCAAGAAATCACTTTTCTCCCAATGCTTTTGTCGTCAGAGACTTCCTCCTTTTCATGAATTACAGTAGTAATCTATTTCCAACGGTATCTTAATCTTCCTCAAAGCTATTTCACCTCTTTTAGGAACACCACCAAAATATTCAGGTAATTGTGGCCACATCCTAGTCTTGTCAATGAGCCTCAGAAGACACCACTTTCTCATTCTGAAGAGAAGCCAATCTGGGCTAAGGACTGCAAACACACTTTTACACAAGATTAGTCTACACAGCAACGAAAGTTTGATTTCCCATGTTTCTTAAGATACAGAGACATGAAATTTGTGGAAGATAAGCAGACAAAAAAATTGGTTTAGGCTAACCTGAGAGCTTACATTTGTCTCCCTATACACTCTCCATCTGTCTTTGAAGAAATCAACAAGAAGTTCAGTACTTTTACATTCATTCTTCTAACAGAGCCACAAATTATTATAGCAACTCAATTTTGAGATAGATCTACAACATGTGATGGACTGTGCTTTTAAAATGAAAAATATGTGAAGTGGCTGAGGTGGAAGACATAAAGGGATTTTTATTTTGTGTTAACTAGTTTCTTCATTTTAAAGGTCTGGTTTGAGATTCCATCCAACTTCAAATATACTATGCAGTACAGAAATGTCCCTCAACAGATTTTCAGCACTTGGCCATGCACCTTGTTTATAATGCCTTTAAAATATAAATCATGCTATAAGCAACATCAGTTCAATCAGGGTATAGGTCTTTTTCTTTTTTCAAGACATTATCTCACACAACTCAGTAAGGTTTAATTTATCTCAGTCATCTTTTTAAGTTAAATTACGAATTTGTAAAATGTGCCTTCCGATCAGTGCCTTAGATTACTCATATTATTAGAGTTAGTGCCGGAAACAAGATTTCTGGCATTCAAGTTATGACTTGTTTAGGAAATTGATATTGGCATTTTCTGCATCATTTGCTTTTTCTCCAGTGAATTATTATCCTGTCTTTGATTCTGCTAAAGAAATTTCAGCCTTATGGGAGAGTGAAACTAATTAAAAAAACTGGCAAATTTAACTTCAGGGAGAGTCTCTGAGCTTCCTCTTAGGATTAATGTACCTATTGATCTGCTGAAATAATACACTGAAAGCTGCAGTTTATCACAGAAAATTGTAAGGTGTTTGAGGTCAAACACTAATTTATCCTTTAAGGGTGAGCATATTGTTTCTTCTACCTATAGGTTAACCTGGCAGTTTTCCAAGACAGACGAACGAGAACAAACAGGAATTAGGGCCTATGAAATACACAGGGTGAAAAAAAATCATATGAAAACTTGTGGGTTTTTTTATTTACACAGACAGAACTCCTGCAATATTACAGAGATGATGAAAAGTGTTCATGCTTTTCAGGGACAGATATTAAACTATTTAGCGACAGGTTTTGTTTTGTTTTGTTTTCTTATGTTTGTTAACAGAGTTAATTTTAAAGTAGTCTTAATACTGCAATGTGCCTGTGAATTTTTGTCCTCTTCCCCAGTCTTTCCTTACTGCAGGTGCTACTATTAGACAAGTTGGGAAGAAAAGGACTGCTTTAGATTTTCCATATCAAAACCAAAACAAAATAATTCTAATTTGTCAAGAGGTGAAACTGCTGATGCAGGTAGTCATTAAATAGTGTCTGCTCTTCGGTGGCACTGAGGTCCAGAATAAAGGATCTTGGAAAATGACAATCACTGAGATTGAGAAGATGAAGAGAAAGGAAGAGTTTGTGTTGGGGAGGAGACATCGTAAATATTAACAAAAGGCACATCGTCTTTGTTAATCATATTACTGAATATATCCACTGAATAGCCAAGTGCTACCTCAGTGATTGCCAATTCTCTAATAATAAAGGAATTTGTAACCAAAAACTCCAAAGTATAATTAATCTTTGCTGTCAGACGTCCTCAACTATCATCACTCTATACCTTAGCAAAATTTAAATTTAAAATAAAAAGATAAAATAAAACTGGTATTTTTGTTTCAACCATTTAAATCAACAGTTTCTCTGTGGTACCTTTTCCTGTGGAATCTTTATAATTACCACAGAAACTTATTTAAAATTATTAAGATTCACATAAGTTATTACATTATCTCAAAGTAAGGAAGGCACTGTGTAGACAAAACCACAAAACCAATTTTAAACAGAAGAACATGGAATCTGAAATTGGCATCTGTCATTTAGGTCCAACAGTGGATGGCAATCTACAAAGATGGCATATAATAATTTAAAAATTAACTATTTTTTGAATCCTTTGCCAAGCCTATGAGCATAGCTGTCACTCCCCGGTCTTCCTGGATTTTTCACAAGGTCTTTGAACTTTTGTTGTCCTGATCAAAACAGCTTGTGTGAATAGGTTACATATCCATTGCAATTTGAAGTCAGAAAGACCTAGAATTATCAGTTTGGTCTATCTTACCTTCTTTGTCCTTTTTCTTCCTCTACCTATTCTCTTTCCTTTTATTCTTTATTTGTCTTTTGTTTAGCAAGTATCAGGCTTACCCAGACAAGACCACATTTCACAACACTGCTCTGAGCCTGTGACCAATGAGGCAGTCAAAAGCACTGACCTAAACGGTTTGATGTTAATTCAAGTTTGTCAGGTCACAAAATGTCTGGTAAGGCTGTGAGCTGAGCCCATGTTTCTCCATCAGTAGCAGTACAGTAAAAGTCTGAATAAAAAAAAAAAAAAAGGATTTTTTTTTCTCTTTTATTGTTGTTTCTTCTCCCCTTGCCTGCATACATCTCGTTTCCTCATAAAAGGAGTAGGCTTGACTCCAGCAACAGCTCCAGTCCTCAAATAACTGTCTCTATTAACTCCCCCCTCACAGAATCATCCCTACAAGAAACAGTTGTTACCATCTCAAAATATATCAAGCCGGCTGTTGTTTTTTCCCTGTATGTTTAGAATTAATTAAAAATATCTGCAATCACGTTCTAACCTTGGGATTGAACTGACCAAAAGCCTGTATACTTGAACCTGCAAACTATGCTGGTTAGTGCCATAAGCAGGCTACCTGCAATCCTCTTCATCTGTAACTGAATTCAGTGTTTCCCCCTTCAAAACAATGCTGTTTCTTTAACACAGCACATTAGTTTATTTTCTTAATCTCAAAGTATTCCAAAGCCTTAAGCAGTAAATAGTTACTCTGTTTCCTCCTAATATCCACAGTGATCTTACACAAAAGCTTTAGCTGGCTCATTAGTCATCACACACACCTCACTTCCAAAAACATGCATGGAAATTGGTGTGTAAATGCCTTGAAAGTGAATGAACTGATTCTCAGATATGGAAGTACTAATAAAAGAGTATTACCCACACTGCAGTTGTTAACAGTGCTGTAATGAGGATTTCAACAATCAGATTTACTATCTAAATTTCAATAGTTGTCTTTTTACAGTTATGTTAATTAGGAGAACATTATAAAGTAAGCAATAGCATATGCTTTCAGTTAATAATTATATTTTGAAGTCTTGCCTTCAGTAGATGACACTGAATGTTGAAAAGTAGCCTTTCTAAATCAATTCATATATTATCAACCCTGAGTAATATTTTAAGCCTTTTAAAATACAAAGAATTTTCACATGCCCAGTATTTAATCAGAGTATATTTCTGAAAAGGCACCCTACAAGATTTCTTAGTTTTCCTTAATGAGTGATAAAGCACAGTGGTACTGCCATGTCTGGCCTCTCATCTCACAAAATTAACCAAAATATACAAGTTTGGTAGGCCACCTTCTACATACAACATCCCTCTTCTATAAAATATAAAATTAGATGTGCCTTTTTGGAAGTTATCCACGGTAGGAAACTATAGCCTGCCTAGATGCCTTTTGAGCGACAGCCTTGCCTTTGAGCATGATGACTGATTCCTCCAGTTTGTTGTCATATGCACACCCCGTATGAATGCACCCATTGACCTCCACCAGATTACTGCTCTGGCAGTGCAGAGGTCCCAGGTCAGACAGTGACACTGCTTTGTACCCAGACACAACAGGATCAGCTGGCCACAGCACCCTGAACCTGGCCAGACCCACCTATTTGTCCATCCATCCAGACTGTGGCATATCAACTTGGATACAAGTGTATTGTGAGAAACAGTGCTGAACACGTTGATAAAGTCAAGATAAATTACATCCACTACTCTCCCCTTGTCTACAAACTAAGCTATTTTACCACAGAAGTTAATCAGGTTGGTGAGGTATGACTTACTCTTGATAAACCCATACTGACTGTTCCAAATCACTTCTTCTCCTTCATGTGCCTGGAAATGTTATTCCAAGAGGACTCAACCTATGATTTTTCTTGGGACAGAAGTTACGCTGAGTTACCTTCTGCTGCCATCAGACATCAGTGACACAAACACTTAAACCACACCTTACTAGGAGATTTAATATTAAATAGCTGAATATGGCCGGTCCAGTTCTGAAATCAGATTCGTAACTCATACAAGCTGAAGTGTAACCCTGACTTTGTCATAATTTTTCAGCAGCAACAGCTCAAGGTATTTGTAAACTACTGAAAGCCACTGCTACATTAAGTGACAGGATGTCTCTATTACATTTATATTAAATATTTTTGTTCACCATTAAATGACAAAACTTCTAACTCAATTTCAAACAGTGTGAAAAATACATCCAATTTTAAACTTACCGTATTACGATAAAGTCATTTTGAATGGCTAAAAGCAAAATGCTGATCTGTCATCCAAGACAATTAGGAAAGAACATTTCTCTTATTCTAACTACATATGCATATTTTGCATAAAAGTCACAGGAAGATCAACTGTCATTCTACAACATCAATATCGATCAAATGACAGCATCTTACATCATCAACTGTTTGGTATAATGGAAACAGAGTCCCTGGAATACAATGCTTTAGCAGGATAAATGACTCCCACTTTGGAAATAAATGTCTCAGTTTCACCTCAACGTTTACTTCCTATGAATGCCAAGGGGATGCTAAGACATTCATCTGGCAGCGGCAGGACATCCCATTGCAACATCCTGTTCTGACATTCTCTCTTAAATCATCCAAAGCCTGTTATCAACATCCTTGATCTAATTTCCAGAATTCTTACACCCACAGCTTAAAGATATGCTTCCATGGATTTAACATCGTGACTACTAAACAGCACGCAGGAAGATTCTGAGGAGAAAAAAATAAAAGAAAAAGAAAAAAAAGAAAAAGAGATGCTGAAATACAAATTTTCATCATGCAAGATGGGCACGAAGTGCACTTGGATGAATTCTAGAAGATACAAGATGGAGCCTTTTAGACAACGTTACCTTCAAAAGGAATGCTTTGCTACTTCACAGCCTTCTGTCCCTATCCAGTATCGAGTGTGCTGAGAAAAAATGAGTCACCCTTTCAGTTTTTAAATGTTTGATTCAAATAGGGGCCAACATCAAATTTTTGATCAGTTTCATAGACTTGCTTTTGGAAGGCTGCTAACTGTATATAAACCAGTTATTTATTTTAGTGCTGCAGAGTTTTTTCAACTCAGAAAACCATTCTGTGACCTCAAAATGGTGCTCCCATCTGCAGAGATATGAGCAAGAAGACAAGTCTTTCGTAGCAGCAAGCATTTAGCTGAATGCTTTCCTCTCATATGAAATACAACTAAGCACAGAATGTTGAAAGTATGCTCAGTACGTACAATAACATCACCCATTTTGTCTGTGAAAAAGGCCACTGACCTTCCTTTTCATACTCCACCAGACACTGCAAGAAAGATACAAAATGTATCAATTCTGTTATAGGGCTTATTATCAAATAGTAGTTGAAATAGTTAAAAGTGAATGGTTTTTGTCACACAAAGGAGATGGCAACAGGTATCTAAGCAGAAAATAAACTAAGTGTGCACTGCCTTTTTTCATCACAGAAGACGTACGGATTGATGTATTCATGAAGAACTTAAAAACAGTGAACACAAATTGGGATTACGGCTAAGATACAAGTAAAGCAAAGACACAGCAGTCTATATCTATTCGGAAGTATAAAGATCAAATACTGACAGGATACAATGAATAATGTCTTTGTTTCCTAATGTCTCAAAGCATTTCTCCTGTTCTTTTGTGCATTACAAAATCCAATTTTCCATGCTTAGTATAATGGAAGTGTACAGTTGGTGTCTCCTCTCCTTAGGCTTAGCTGAACACAATCTCTCAAACCCTCTTTGAGCCTTTTTATCCGATTGGTCTTGCTTTATGGTTGAACCTTCCTCAGTTGAAAATCTGGTTGTTAAGGCATTCTATAATGGAACTACATCCCCAGTGATATTAAGGTTTAACTAACATTCAGATGTACTTTGCACCTAACGGGAGTTTCAGCTTCAAGATTCTTTCAAATAAATTCATTTAAAATAAATTCATTTCCTAAATTTGGAATATGGACAACCTGGAATTAATTTCCAATTAAAACCAAATTAATAATGTGAACTTCATATTCACATAAGATGGGAGTGACAGGAAATACAGAATAAAACCAGGAAACATGTTGTCATTGAAAACTATATTAACATTTCCATCTGACCTAAAAATATTTCAAACATACACATTCCATTTGTGTGTGTATGGAAATATCCTCAGTTCTACAAAGTCTGCATCAAACTTGGAACCGTTCCTCGGGATGCCAGTTATTCAGTGGAGGAGGACTCCTCAAAAACTACGGCTTGGCAAAAAAAAAGCATTCCAAGTTTTGATGTTGTCAAAAAGGACAAAAAAATCCTAAAAGCAACGAGATGTGCTGGTGCATAAAACGCCAACATCAAACTGATTTTCCAAGTGCTACAAGACAAGCAAGGTGGACAGAAAAGGCCGCATCTTTTGCTCCATGTATTTAAATATGCAGCACCTATGCCAGTAGAAAATCGTTTAAAAGATACCGATATTTTTAAAAATGCTCTTCTGCAAAACATCTTTTTATAAGCTTTTTACCATACAGTTATAAACTACTTATTTGTTTCCTAAGATTTCTATTTGGTTTATACATAAAATAAACACAGTACTAATATTTATTTCTATGTTATTCACCTACACTTGACACACAAATAGACTATACTTGAAGAAATCTAGAAAAGATACTATAAAGAATTTTAAAAATATCCTCACTGATCCATTATGTTTTTAAGTGTCTCTCCATTCATAGGGATAAACAAAATTCGGTGCTCTTGCACTGAAGAAATCAGACATGTCCTTAATATTTGCTTACTTTACCTCATATATTAAGAGCATATACTTTACTAGCTATTTTGTCAACATACAGCCACAACTACTGTAAATTCCTAGCATGAAGTACATGCAGTAATTCATATCTCAAGGAACAGATAATGCATTTTTAGAAAAAATTCAAGCTTATATACTTCTGGTTTGTTGGTTTTGTGTGTGGGTTTTTTGTTGTTGTTGTTGTTTGTTTGTTTTTGTTTTGTTGTTGTTTGTTTGCTTTTTTCCCTTCAGTTTCAATTCTGACCTGTAACTAAGTTTTAGAATTTAAAACAGTAAAACTAAGATATAGAAGGATAGAAAAAATAAATACTACTTGGGACAATAGGATGCTTTAACCTTAGGCATCTTTCACATCATCTTAAACAAGTTAGACTATGCAGAAAAGTATTTATGAGAGATCATTAAGGACTATGTCAACATTGTGCTACATTTCACCAAAATGCAGCCACCTCTGGGATAAACATCAACTTTTACTCAGCAGTACATACTCTCCAAAGTAGTTTCCAAAATTGCAGGGACATGGCAGGCAAGCCAAGCTTAACTGGCCTACTATCCACATCCTTGCAAAATTTTGCACTAAGTGCAGAAGTCTGAATTTTATTTGTATTCATATAACAAATCCACGTGACAGCAGAAATTAACAAAGTAAGGAGGTTCATTGTGATTTCATCATAAAACATGCAGACACAAACATTTTTGAAACTAGGAAGGACTGAAACCCACTTATTACATGCCACTGTCAGTATGTTCAGATTCAGTTATTCCTAATAAGGGCGTGATAATATTATCAGTGATTGTACAGTTTTCTTTGCGAAACTTGGCCCCAGGACTTCAAAACAGAGTGTATCTATAAATGTCTATGTCAGATACTTGAAGCATGTACAGATACACACTCATGTAGAGGTGTGTGCAGAAATACGAGGGCTGGAAATATGTATTTTATGATGCATTATATCATTTACCCCTTACCTTAAAACCCAGCAAAAACCCCAAAGGTGGCGTTTGTTACTTCATTCCCCCCCGCAACACTGGGAAGCAGCCGGCACCCGACTCATGGCACACCACCATTTTTAGTATTTATATAATATGTTATTAGTGACTTCATGAATACAAATTGTTCCAAAGATGACTTGTAAATATTTCCTCAAAATATTGAAATGCTGCATAGCAGTACTAAGAATTACACAGGTAATTTTGTCCTATAGTTCAAGGAGAATAAGACAAATATGTTTCTCTAATTCCATTCAGATCAACAAGGCTTCAACAATAACTAAACCTATAAAGACATAAAGAGCCTGCAGGGAATCTTTTTTTTTTTTTTACTATTAGTAACTACTTTCACACCTAATTCAGACATACAATAGACAAACCATTACATTCCTGGGATCCTTGTTAATTGCCCTGTTATACATTTTACATTTGTAACAGCTCTCACAAGTACAAAATTAAGTATTGTCTATCGGCTCTTTGGAAAGTAACCTGAAGTGTTTAACTAAGATATATAATTTGCCCATGCACATTTCTTACCTTCTAAATGACTTATTTTCTGAAGTACTAGAGGAGTTCCTTAATTTTCACACCCAACATTTACTGTTTGTGAGATTAATAGTAAAGTATTAAATAAGATTAAAAATTAATAGATAAATAATACCTCTTAGGCTGTCTCCTGATATTAGTACTATACTTTTAGCAGAGAAATATATTAAAAGGGGCAGGCTACAAATAAAATTATTAAAATTAATCATCTCAACTGTTCAGTTATGTATTCCCTTAGGTCTCTGTTAAACACACACACGCTGCAGAATTAAACCTAAAGCTCCATTCTGCATTAACCTTCCTATTTTTTAAGGTGAGCTTTTTCTTAATATAGTGCCAAGGTTTGTTCACAGAAAAGGATGCAGTGAAAGATACCCACCATGAAAAATATGAAAATATTTGCTGCTACACCTGTTGTGCTCAAATCCTCCACAACTCCAGAGATTACAATCATTATCACAGTTTACTGCACATTATAAAAATAAAATTGCACATACATATGTTTTAAAAACTTGGCAACTTCCTATATTTTGTTGCTTTTTTCTTCTTTCTCCTTCTTCGTGAAGATCCTACTTTTTATGTTTCCTCACCCCAAATTATGTATTTGCTTATACTAATCTAAATATCTGTTTTCCTTTCACTTATACTTATTGAGTTTAAGCTCATACTTCACTTGGTCATTTCTTAAGAATAGAAAATATGCTATATTTTTTGCTGCTTCTGAACAGTTCCTCCCATTCTTCTCTCAAGCAAATATTCTGTCCACCTTGGCACACAGCAAATGACAGAGGATCAAAGATCACCTGCTACCCAAAACAATGCACCTGTCCTTTCAACTATCATTCAACTTGATAAGCCAGATGCTGTGCTGCTTGCACATATTAAGGTTTCTTCGAGGAAGGAAGCCTTTGGGCTTCATTTTTAGTGTGCATCCATTTAAGTGCTGGTAAAGCTTGCTTAATCTCTCTAATTGGTAACTGACAAAATGCAAATATTTTCTTCCTATTTTCCTTTGCCAGCCCTATTGCTGCTGTGACTGGGGGAGAAGGAAGCTTGCAACTGTTTGGGTTCTTCTCCAAGTCCTCCTCGAGCACTTATCACAGGCTTCAAAACAGATAGAATTTTCCCAGGTAACAGTAGAATGAAGCCAAGGTGATTTCTGCCAGGTTCATTTTAATGCTGACAAAAGTTTCTAAAGCACACTTTGTTGATTTTAACCAGAAAAAAACCCAAACAACTCATGCCACAGGCAAATCAAAACATTATCTAGGGGAGCTTGCTTATGCCATGCCAGAGTTCAAGTATGTCAGGTTCCCAGCTGCAAAAGCAGTGAGTCTGCATAAGGGGATGGTGAGTGTTTGGGGATACGGTACCTCTCAGGCAAATCACTGACTACCCTTTCCTCTGCAGCAACACAAAATGCCCAACTCTACCAAGTTCCCATTCCTGACACTCAGCTGCTTCTGTTTTCTTGGAAGAAGGAATCTCTCTCCTCATCAGAAAGGCTGCAAAATTCAATCTTCTGAAATGTTTGAAGGACCCTGGGATGGCTCTAACTTCAGTCACACTACATCTTGAAAAAACAAGTTACTGTGGTGCTGCCCATCTGCAGGCTCTAAAGGGGAACATGGCACTGGATACACCCAGCTTATACCATGGAAAATTTTCTGTTCAACAACATGGACTACAAAATTCCCAGTGTTCAAAAAAATCCTATAAGCAGTTGTTAGACTATTCAGAGTACGTAGCAGAGCACGTCTTTCGTATTTATCCTGCATAAGCCTCAACACAAATAGAAGGGCCAGCACATTTTATCAAAAATATCTCAGAAAAAACAAGACTGAGAGAAAGAATCAAAAGGAATGCCAAAATGCAGAGTAGGAAGAGCTTGCTCTTCTGAAGTTATCCGTGTTCATTACTGAAATGCAGTGATGAAAAATACACAAGAGAAAATGCCAGATTTACTAATGTAAACCAAGAACCACAGGGTCTGGGAATGTAAAGCGGTCAGCTTCAAAAAAACCCAAACTTTGCAGTTAGCAATAGAGAAAAGTCTTAGACTGCAAACCTAAATATTAAATTTCTGGCTAGTTCCTTAATTTTAATAGACATTGAATGATGGTATTAACTCACCCTTACCACTGCAGGCAGTTATGGGTATAAAACAAAAACCAAACCAAACCAACAAACCAACCAAACAAACAAAAAAACCACACACAAAAACAACAACAACAAGCCACACAAAAAACCCAAAACCAAGCAACCAAACCCAAAACAAAAAACAAAAAAAACATTCAAGTACTCAGACTGCAAAATATATTTGCCTGAACTTTGGATAAGTATTGATCAAAGAATGCTAAAGCTTTTTGTTTTATACACATACAATATTGTAGATCACGTTCTTCACTAGGAAACAATTGCAGTGTCCCACGAAGTCAACATGTACATTCACTATAAGGACAAGAACTACCACAGAGCACCCCAGCGTACCTTCTCATTGAAATAATTACCTTACACTAAATATTAATATTGTTACATATTATTTGCATTGCACAAGCACCACAATTAAGGCCATGTGAATCTACAAAGAGAATTTCTCTAAGTAGGTGTAAAAGCCAAATATTCCAGCATTCAAAACAGGCTTCTGGTTCAACATCCCAGTGTGGAAACTCTAGTCATTTAGCACTCTCTGTGGCTGAATCTATGCTTCTGTTGCTGCCTAAATCAACCTACTACATGTGCTGAAAATTACATTAAAATTTTTATGAACATTTTGACAGTTCTCCCTCCCCCTCCAATTAAAGATGAAAGCATTTAAAATCTTTTCCTTAATGTATGTTCATCCATAACCTAGGGCTGGCAAGACAAAGAAAAACTTGTAGAGAGCGCAAAGTTGAAGGAGCTCAAATGTTCAGATACAGCGCTTCATTCATTTTAATAACAGCTTTAGGAAACAGCTTTGAAACTTTTAAAATTAAACTTTCTTGTAATCTACAAAACATTACTACAATAGAGCTCTCTGTTTTTTTCAGGAACCATTCCCTTCCCCTCTTTTCAACAACCTAAATAAATATGAAAATAAGAATTATTTAAAATAAACAACAAACAAACAAAAACAAACTAACAGAAAAAAAAACACCCAAAATCAAACCACATCAAACTGACACACATGCAATTACTGAAGGAGGAAAACAAAACACACCACATTCCCCTCACTTCCACCCTTAGATTCCCTTCATATTTAACATATTACTACAGACTACTTTCTCAAAAGAACAGCCTTCTCTTGTTCTTCAAATGACCATGTAATAATTCTGTTCAATTAAAGCTCCCTTAAACACAATGGTAATTTTTCTCACACATTCTTAACACTGCTAAGCTAATGTAGTAGGTTTCATTTGTTCCTGCATTATAATGGGGAAACAATCTAGTAAAAAAGCAGATTAAAAGACAAGTTCAGGGGAAATACTTGGGAGAAACATCCATCCTGAGCTCCACCTTCACACAAAGCTAACACAGTTCGGGGTCTTTCGCTGAAGCTCCCCACACAGAGGCATGGGCTGCACAGCAGCTGACCTGCTTCTTGCCCCCCAGCTCCACCTCTCCAGCCTGGCTGAACAGGAGCAACTGCCGGCACAAGCATTAAGCATCAAATCTCAGCTCCAGGTCAGTGCAAGGGTACACCAGAGTTGAAAAAGGATGCTTTACCTCCACCAGCAAATGAAGGCAGCAAGTGCTGTGGGGGAGCCAGTACTTGCCCCACGCTCAGAGTCCTGGGACTGCTCCTCCCAACTCTCCTCCTACACTGCACCACAACACAAAGAAAAGTCTAAAACATACACAAAAACTCACCTGGGCTCAATGTGGGGCACCAAACCCCAGGTTCGAAGAATGCTGAGGGCAGCTACACCATTTTGAAGATGAGGAGACTTCCCAAGTTGCCTGGTGTCCCAGCTAGCACACAGGACCTCGTTAGGGCCCAGGTGTCCCACAAATATGGAGGAGAAGCCCTTCTCTGTTGGAAGTAACCAGCTGCACCTAGTTCTGCTGAGCCTAAAATCTTTTCCTGAACAGTTTTTGTGGCACGTTTTTTTCCACCAAAAACATGTATGAACACCAGCACACTTAATAGCAGTCAGTCCCAGAAGACAAGTGAGATGAAATATTAAGAAAGCATTAGTTACAGGCAATTAATTAGCATAAATGCTCTGTTTGCTTCATTTGCTACACTAATACTTTACAGCAAAGACACTAGTGATGGTTCTTCAGATAACAGAAATAAATCTTGTTGTCATTTCCAAGTGAGCAGGGGGTTAAATACTCTTTTCCAAATTAACAGGAACTAAGAATTCAGCACACATATTTTGCAACATCCATTATGTTTGACAGCAAGAGAAGGGAGGCTAGAACTGTCCTACAAGAAGAGCAACTGCTCTAGGCTGTGCACAGAGTCAGCAATACAGTATGTGCCCCAGTTTCTTCACCTCTGCCAGCAGTATGCCGACAGCGAAGGCCAATTCCCACAACAAACCTGCTGTGGGCTCCCTGGGATGCACCAGCTTCTGAAAAGATCACAGATGCTGAGATGAGAATATAAAGATTCTCCCACTGACTTATATTTCTGCTCAGATGAACCAAAGGTCCCATTAGCTTGGAAAGTAAACCAGAACTGAGGACACACATCGAGACTTCTGCAAACAAACCTAGGAATTTCAACCTATCTTGCCACATGGAAGGCAATAGTTCGCGAATTTTGAGGTTCTCCAACTCTTAAGTCAGAAAGAGTTTATAGATTGCTACAAATACTTTAACAGCTACCTGGAAGGACTAAATTGATTTCTTACTCATCAAACATCCATGTTTACTCTGAAAAAAGCTAAGTGTACTTTACTGCTCCCAGATGGGACATACTCTGGAATATATACATGTGTGTGTGTGTGTATATATAAGAAGTACAATGAATAAACAATAGTTATTTTATTCATTTTTTTTTTACAAAAGAAGCCTGAATATTCTAAATATTCCTCATGTTTTTAATACTTTTAACTTCTTACCACTCAGTGAAATTTGTTGGGTGAAAAGGAAAAACAAGGTGATCACAGCTGGAATGCATTTTACATAATCACAGCAACACTTGGCTAAAAGCAACTGAAACAAGCAAGAGCTGGGCACTTTTAAGTGGTTTAGATGGCTGGCTGGCCAGACAAGGCAGTGTTATGGATATATAAATGATCATAAAGATATAGATTTTATTCTTCTTTCATTTATTCTTCCAGGATGCTCACCCTTTTGCACACAAACTAAGTGCTATTTTGTTACTGGGGCTTTTGGCACAGAGCGCATTCTGCATCGCTTCCACAACAATTCCTCACAGCATTCACCAGCTTGAATTTTTCAGTACAGTTATAACCGCCTCTGCAAGCAAACTGAAGGGATTCTCAAATCTGTATGCAAGCTCATCTGTAGGCTATGAAAGTGTTTGCGGGGAAGAATCCTTAGTGGTTAAAACAATACCTAAAGGTTTGTCCACACACACACACACATCCCCTCCTTATTTTTATGTTCTGAATGCAGACAAGAGAAAAATGAGAAAAGATAACACTCCCTTACTTTTTTTTCCTCATCCCTAAAAAAACCTCCATCTCAGTATACTGAAATCTGTAGTTTTATACAGTGAGCAACTTTATACAGTGTCTACCTCTCACCACAGCTCTAACTTTAATGCGGTTTTGAAGAAAGGTGGGTAAATTCTTACCTATGCATTCACTGTATAGAGTGGCTAAATGAATTTAGCTTGAATACAAAGTGAAGAAAAGACCTCTAAAATATACATGGTGTCCTTCAGATGACAGGTAAAGCAGTATAGAAAGGCAGCTGTTTTCAATTAATTGCCTGTAGAGCAGTCCATTCTGGCACATATGAAGGAACATACTTCTGTCTCTGATGGAGCTTAATTTGCTTTTGCCTACTGCTAAACTGATTTCACAGGAATGATTTATCCCACACTCAAAAGTATTCTACTGAGAAAAAACATACCTTTTGGATGTATGCTAAGACACCTGAAAACACCAGAATACCTCTTATTTACAGATATTCCTTCCTCATAATTCCTTATGCAAAGACTAGATAGCTCTACCCTTTTCCCTTTTGAAACTGCCTTAATTCAGATTTGAAATAGCTGGTAAAAATGAACAGCTGATAAGACTATGTCAGCAATCTCTATAAAATATTGTTTATTGTTTCAGTGATCAGACATGTTATGTGTTCAAAGTTCTAGGCTTCCTCCTAGAAATGTCTGCAAACTTAGCTGTTCATGTCCACACACAGAAAACCAAATCAACCAACCAAAACCACCCAACTCCAAAACCCCCAACCACCCGGGTCAAAAGTCAGTGAGACTGGCTCTCAAAAGAACACAAAAAACTGCAGGCACACCAGTAACTAACTCACTCCCTCGCAGACACTTCCAAACACAAGAGCACTCAAGCAGAACTTGAATGCTGGAGTTTAAACTTGCCATCTAACATTATAAGCTAGACAATTCTTTGTCAGCGATCGTTATTTCCATGTGTTCTAGAAGATACAGAATGCACCAATTTTTATTTGGAATAAATAGTTGCTTCTAGTCTTTCTGTATTTCTCTGGCCTCTTGGCAGCATTACAATAGCTTAGCATCATGAGACACTGTGCTCTCTTCACATAGGCGACCTTGAGCTTTGGTTTTCTGAAGCACATTTGCATTTGGAGGATAAGCCAGAGTGTGGCTGTGGCAGAGTTTATGATCGGACCAGAATCACCAGTCTAGGAAATAGTCCATATGATTTGACAGAAATTAATCAATCTTGAGCTGTTAACACAGTACTTTTGCAACTAGTTCTCTCTCAGTTCAACACTGAAAGAGATTTGTATTCCCACCTTGGTATAAAAAATATGAGCTTAAACATACTCCCAATGAAAAAGGACAAGATAACAGGAGAAAACATTGATTATATGTTAACCCTTGCTCTATCTCATTTAGCACGGACTAACGCTGTGCTGAACACATGCCCCGAACTTTGCCTTTTTTAAGTTCTACCTCTTTATACTAATGTACTGGGAAATGTGGCAGCTACATAGTATAGATCAGACCACACAAACACATTTTGTTCATTTAGAATTTTTCACAACCCTTTGCTTAATGGCTATCTCCCTTTTCCTAAGTTTTGTAGAGGAAAGAAAACACCATGAAGTACTATGTGAAACGGGATTCTGCTGTATCTAGCTGAAGTGTCATGTCTTTCCCTGCACTTACAACTCGAAATAAACAATGTCATTATTTTAATTTAGTTTAAGCAATCAAACTTATACCTTTTAACTGCAAAAGAGATGGAAAATAACCCCTGCTTCACATCTGTTTCCAAAAGAGATAGTAGAGCTGCGACAAGGTCACTTCAAAAGGTCCAGCTAAGCTTTCATAGCAATAGCTAAATTTGGATTAACTCTTATGACTTGATATAGCAACTTTTCAGTTTGATACCTTTCCCAGATGGTATTGGTAGAAGCATCTTTATAAAGACAAAGGCTGAAATTTTCAAAGCTATAGAGGAACCTGGACTGATTTTTTAAAAATATGCTGTCCCTCAGGATCAACATTCATCCTGAAGTCGACAAGAGTTGTAATGCATTTAAACTGAACTAGCTATCTTACTACTCATTCAAATTAAAATGCCTGACATTTCATTTAAACCCACAAGACCTTGTGATTTACTGCCTAAGATATGACTAAGATGGCTTTTATTTTTTTCTAGTATGAAGTTTCTGGATTTTGCTGTGGTCAGTTTACAAATCGTGCCAAGAAACACAACCTAAGATGGCACAGACACTAAAAACCTTCAGTACTCCCATTTATATAAAGTAGGTTATTTGACCTTTTTTATTATTCATTAAGTGTTATACATATTTCATATTATTATTTCTATTAAAAGTTTCAGGAAATGAGAGCTGGTATCTGTATTTTTTATGATGCTAATGCGCATTTCAGTTAAGCCTGCCAGTGCACAAGTATTTTGAACGAGTATTTTAAACACAAGTATTTTAAACAAGTCTACTAGAAGATGCAAATAATAATCAAAACAATAGCAAAGATAAAGTTGTACCTTAAATACAGGCAGATTAACCATAATTTGAATTACTATCTGGGCAGCAACGTGATCTTTTCCTAGGTCTTTACCCTGATAAAAGCAAACCTAAAACTTTTAGAGATTCCTCTGTAGAGAAAGTACAGAATGAGGTGTTAAAGATGCTTGGAAATGCATCTTTTTAGGAGTTGTAAGAAAAAGCTACAGGAAGCAGGAGATGCTGTTTGAACGCACTCTAGTCAAAAGATGAACTTTAGGTAGTCCTGGATATGTAAACTTTTGCTTTGTTATCTGTTGCTTCTGCTTGGTATGTGCCTTTGCATCAATTGTGTTTTATTTTGAAAAAGCCATCGTTAAGTCCTCCAAATCCACTATTCTTATAATACACAGCCATTTGTCAATGAGATGTAGGACCATGTGGACAGAGTTCTGTAATCCAAATATCTTTATTGTACTATGTTAGAAGACTATTTACACGTGAAAAGGGGGAGAGGGGAAAAGCTGTTCACTTTATCATTCCAACTTCGTGCTATTTTATTCAAGCACTTCGTGTGTGTGTATGTATGTACTTCAGTCTGTTATATAGCATGCTCAGTCATGTAGCATGTTTCAAGCATGCCTGCTGGGGTGTGGGACCTATTAGAAGACAGTGAATAGCTTATCCTAAAAATCTGTTCCATGCAAAAGATTAGGCTAGTACTAATGCCAGCTTAAAGCTGATTCACAAAAGCTCCAGTTTCTCCTCTGGTACCATTATTGAAAGTTGCAACTGCATAAAAACAAAAGAGAATTTAAATTCAATCCTAGTCCTAATTCATGGTCTACTTGAAGACATTTTAGCAGCCTAAAAATCTTGTTAGAGCATTAATTACCTCTTAAAAGATCTCACTGCTGAGCTTCTAGAACATTTTCTATTATTCTTTGCTTTCAACTATTGCCCTCTTGGAAATATAATATGTCATTCTAACAAAGCCCAGTATTGTAATACTCAATGAGATCTACCTCAGTAAAAACAGAAGGAAAAAAATCCTTCATTTTGTATCAAAGAAAAACTGGAACATAGTGGTTTTCACAACTCTAGTTAGAATGGTATAAATGTTTTATCTATTCCCTCTATAATTTTCACTTCACCATCATATTGCGTCTCTACATTTTCTGCTTGATTTTTCTGTTTTATCTTTCTGTTACATCTATAATTTACAATCTTTCATTCCAGAAGCACCATTTCTTTGCCTTTCTCTATTCTTTTCTGGCAGGTCTAGTATTAGAAATCTTAAGGAAATGGGAAGGAGTGTAATGACAACAGCAGGCAGATGATTTATCATGAAGATTATAGGCTGATAGGCCAAGTCAAAACCTGTGAGAAAATGTATCACATGATCTCTGTGTTAATGTTTTAGCGAGCTCCAAATGTTACAATAGAAAAATTATGACAGGTGATAATTGACAGTATTAGTATGGTGATAAAGCTAACTAGAAATAGGATGACAGTATCCTTAAAGGTTACAAAATGTAAAAACCCGTTCACTGTGATATTTGAGACCTCGTAGTCAACATGACAGAAATCACTGCAGCAAGCTTCACTAAAACAAAAGGATCTTACATCTGGCATTGTGGCAAATGGGCAAGTGAGGACCTACTGGCCCTGCAATGCATGCCTGAGGGAAAGGAAGGGGCAGACTGGGATGAGATAATGAGATCAGCTATTTCTCCCTTGAAACCTGAAAGTGTTTATCAGTGTAGATAGCCTCTATCATCCTTGAAGGATGCATGCTCTCCATACTTCCACCCCCAATTTCAACAAACAGTGACTTTTTTATATAGTCATTGCCTATCAACAAGCAGTTGATTCACAAAAACAACAGAAATCATTCCAAGGTGTTGAACTGCCAGTCAGTAACAGGTTATCACTCTTCAGCCAGAAAGATTATATAGCCTGAGTTTCCCAAAAATATGGCTGCTTCTTTTTGGTCTTTTAGGCTCAAGTTTTATATACTGTCATTAATTTAGTTAACTCCATCCCCTGCATTCAATGCAAAATAGGACAGGAAAAACATATAGGCTAGACTTAAGTGTAAAGCCTTTTTCTCTTACAAACCATACAGAGAACTGCTAGCAGCAGTCTTTCTGAAAGATTTTCTGAGAGGGAAAATCTCTTCTAATGCTCCAAATAAAGCTGAACCAGGCAATATCTCTAAGCCTCCTGCAATGGACTTTAAGTGGCAAATGGGAAACTTTTATTCCTGCATAGCATTTTGCAGGTGTTTGACCTTCATCCCTTGATTTTCTGGTAATTCCTAATAAAGGATTATCTGTTTTGTACACCTGGCTAAATGAAAGTGTAAATAGCTGGAAAGTTGTGGGTTTTGTTTTGTTTTTGTAGGTTTACTTCATAAAGATAATTCTATCTCCACAAAAAGAAGGAATAGGACATCCAGAGTTATTGCCATCTACATGAATCATGCCATATTCCGTTTCTTCATTTCTCTGAAGCACAAAGAAGTTAGATTGTGTAGGGGAACATCTTACAGGCTCATAGTACCAGGTTAATAAGTCTAGCTCACCTCTATAACACCTACCACCAGATTCAGAGCTTTATCCACTGTGAGATTTATCAGGGCCCTGGGAAAGGAACTGAGCAAGTGTTTATCTTCCTCCTTTCACAGCACAGAACAATATTTTGCTAAGGTCACACAGAAATCTCTCACCTAAAACAATAAGCTGCCAATGCAGAAGCCCTAAAAGCTGACAGCACTCCAATCTTTTCCTGACACACAAGTAGGATAGCTTCCAGAGGACTGCGATGTTTAATTTAATATCATCATCCTCAACATAGGCACATGAGTGTAACATAAACTATCTAACAAAACCTTTGACTTCAATTTTTTTCATGAAGCCATGAAAACCAGACTGCCCCTGGGCCATCAATCAGAAGGACCAGCCTGCAAAATCAGGCAACTGAACAGAGTAGAAGCCATTGACAGCTGCACTCCTGCTCAGCCTTCAGTTTGCAGAGCCAAATAGCCTGAGCCACACTATTGTCTTTAGGGGCAAAAATGAGTGTGACATAGTCCCTCCTTATATTCGTTGGAGAGTCTAGGCTCCGATTGCATCCCGAGATGTTAACAGCACGTTCAAGATGAGGGCTACATTTCAGCTTCAGTCTCTATGTGTTGTATAGACTCCTGAGCTCTTGAAAATGGTACACATATGAAACCTATGCAATATTTTTTTCAGAAAAAAAGGAAAGCACTTGTTGTTAATGGTGTTCTGAAAAGAGAACAGATAGGGACAGTTAGATGATAACTGATTTAATTTTCAGCTACCTTAAAAATAATTAACATAAATTTGAACGTCATATAACCCACAAACGTAAGTGATGCAACTTAATTCTGGCACTCAAAATCTCTCTGCTCGATAAAGAAGGGCTGATATGCCTCATTTCTCTAAAGCACAGTAGTTCACCTTTTCTGCTGCTTGAATTTCAAGTACTGTTATTTTGACATTCAGTGCTCACTATCCAGCTTTATGTAAAGTCATAAAGTCTAAGAATATGGTGGAACCCATCAATCTTCTCACTTTAATTTTTATTAATTTCTGAATTTAAAAATGAATTAAATACTTACATTAATTTAAAAATCTTGTAAAAGGGAAATGAATTGTGTTTTTTTCAAATTAATTAAACTCCACTGGACTCATCTGCTACCACATCAGCAAGGCTTCAAGAGTTCATAAAAAGCAGCTGACAGTCCTTGTAAACAATAGCCGTTCCTAATAAGACCCTATTAAACTCTCTATGCCACTGAATTAAGGAACATGAAATAATTTCAATGATAAAACTTAATATTTAAGCAAAAACTATAATACCAGCATTTTTTTCTACCAGTGGTGTCTCTCAGTTTGTTTCTCTTCTTACCCTCTGTTTAGCAAATTAAGGACGATCCTGACATTCAAGAGACACTATATTAAAACATGTGGCTTAGCAGAAATGAAGAAAGTAGTAAAAAATTCAGTTGCAAACCTAAAAAATAGATGACAAGGAATTAGCACTCAGTAGTTGTTATGATTTGGCATTGCAATGATAAAAAGAATTATAGATAAACAGGATATATAACAATCACAGTCTCTGTCATTCATTCTTTAAAAATATTTTTGAACTGTGCTTTCATTGACTAAACAGCTTTGATGAAAAAGGAACAGCTAAATCAAGCACTAGGCTTGGCTGCATAGCATTGAATATTTAATTGTGGTAACACTAAAATATGTCGATAGGGGAATGTTTGTATTAATGTACCCACTCTCTGCAGAAAGGTCATTAAAAGAAACCAAAATCTGAGAGAATATTTGCAACTGCTGTGATACTTCTGTGATATGTGGGCTGCTTGTGCATCTGTTGCAACACTTGCCAAGGCTAACCACCATTTTGCCATGATCCCCCTGCATTCATACAGAAATCCCGTTATTTGTTAATCCGTAATGAGAAGAGCAAAAATAAAGAGACAATCCTTATTCTCAGAAGTTTACAAACTAGAAGGCAAACTAAGCTTCATTTATTAGAAGAAAAAATCTATTAAAAACAATTACTACAATTTTTAAATATTAAGAGCTCTCTATATTCTTCACATGTTATGATCCTTACAGCACTTAATGGTTTTGAAGCACTATCATCAGGGTGCCAGCAGTCATCAGCATCTCATTACTCAACCGGTCAGCATCCTGATTGTTATAATTCAACAATTTACTAACTCAGACATCAACATTTAGTGAACTACTATCATATAAAAGTGGGAGCCCTCAGGGGAAGCTACTCTTGCTATTTACAGAAAATATGTTATTATTTATTTATTTCCTCCTCCTTTCTATATAAAATACACAAAGGTTTCTGAACCAAAGGTTTATAAAGCATTATAATTTATAAGCAATTGGGTTGGCTAGCAGCTGCCAGAAAGTTTAGACAGTTGCATAAGTAAAATCTAATCAACTTCTCATCTAGTAACAATTAATTTCAGGAATAGCTAAGAAAAATTGCAAAGGATAACCAAAAAAATACATCTAATGGGTAACACAGCATAAAATAATAATAAGTAAAATATAAAGAACAGTATTATTTAAGTCTATTCATAAGAAATTACTTTAGATAGTTAAAGTTAAGAGGTAATTTTATGCCTGAATAAAGCACACCTATAAAGTCATGCTAACAAAGCTTTAGACCATGAGATTCAGCTACAGCTGGAAAAAAGGTCAGAATATAGCCATAGTATCCTGAATGTATTCTGAATCTGGATCTGATTCTGGTGTCCATCTGAAAGTTTCTGCTGCAGGGAGTGGTTTACAGGGCTTTCGCATTGCACCAGGGGAGTGTTTCCTGATGTTCTTAATATGCACAGCTTACACTTAGCTCTGTTTTTAAAATGACTCAGTTTTCTACCATACTGCATTAGATCTTCAATTGCCCAGTAACTGTTTTCCTTCCAAAAATGGCTTAGTGCAACTTTCATCCAGCAGTCTCCTAGTCTAATTCTCCTTTTCTATCAGCCATCATCACTTACACATGCTTTGGGTCTTAGGACAACATATACTTAAAATAAATGCAGAGTATAGTCCAGAAAGTTATTCTAATCAAATGCAGTTATGCAAATGACATTCTCTGAAGTCAAAATAAATATAAGAATTTCAAGAATAGCCAGGTCCTAATTGCCATCCTAAAGACAACATCCTTGTCACAAAGCCTACAGTCTATGGTCTTATTCCTCTCCATCATAGAATAAGTAATCAAGTTACTTGCAAGTCTGGCAGAATCTCTTTCAACCTTTCTCTGTTACTCACCAAGTCTCAGGACACATGCAGAAGAAATTAGCCTCTTCTGCCTGCAGCAAAGAGGTTTCCAAAAACACATACAAATTTAGCTTATGCCTGGAACAAAATCACAGCCTTCAACAACCACCAGTTTTTGAAGAGGCTGATTGAAATGCAAACTGATACTGTGAGAAAGATCAAGATTATCGTGTCCTAGAAAAGTGGCTGGACATTTCTTGCATCTCCGTGTTGACTGTCTGTCTTACTTGCTGAAAAATTCAGCTTCTCGGATCAGAAGTTGCAAATGGGACCCATTTTGTCATCAAGTCATGGACACTTTGAGAACCATGGCAAGAGAAACCTATAATCCAGTCCCTGCTCAAATTAAGAGAAAAAAAGAAGAGTACATTTAAATTCAGGTAGACATATAGAAGTCCAAATGTCAGACTGAGTTCTTTCACACTGGTATCAGCATAAATTCTTGCATTTACATGGAATATCATTTTTAATTGCACAAACACAGAAAAACCAAACCAAACTGATGATTTCTGTGCCTTTTTGCAATCATGCTGCAGACTAAATCTCAATCACGAATTGCCTTGTTGACCTGAAGTGCTTACAGGCAATGCTATAACTCAGTGTCACCCTTGGTAACGAACCAGGGCATTCTACCCGCAAGAAAAAACATTCATGACCTAAACAGCACATGAAGACCCAGTGGACCAGCAGCTAATATACCACCTTTCAGATGGGATACCAAGCTGTTTCCACAACTGAAAGGCATAAAAATAAAGACATTTAAAGATTCTGACTTCTCAAAAAATCAGCCCAGTGAAGCTGATGTGCTCAGTTACACAGAGCACTAAGAGCATGCCACACCAGTGCTTTGTACTGCCAGAAGTCTCTCTCTGAATACTGATAAATTCAAGAGCTTTCTCACCGTTAAAGTACTCAACAGATTTAAATGACTGTACCTGAGAAAGACCCAAAGCTCCTAGGAAAAAACATGTCTCAGTCAACAGACAGAAACTTTGGGGTGTACCTGGGATTTCCCCTTGCAGAGACATTCAAACCGGCCTGGACACATTCCTGTGTAACCTCATCTGGGTGTTCCTGCTCCGGCAGGGGGATTGGTCTGGATGATCTTTCAAGGTCCCTTCCAATCTCTAACATTCTGTGATTCTGTGATTCCTGGGCCAAACATATTAACACTGGCAAGACTTTAGACAGGAGCAAGCTGGTATTTTCTTCTTGTTTATTGTTATTTTCCTAATAATTCTCCACATTTCATTGGCATTTTTAATCACTGATTTGGACTGTACTGACCCTACCATAGAACTCTCTCAAACAGATTTCACAGATGGCAACACAGTGACATTGCATCCAAACGTGTCTTCAGGCATCTTACTAGAAGCAGTACTCCAACTCATAGCTGCTCACTTATGAGAAATAAAGACATTTTAAAACGTCTGCTTTACTCTGAAGGAGAACAGCCAGAAATGTAAAAGGGGAAAAAAAAAAAACAAACAAACAAACAAAAAAACCAAAAAAACCACCAGTTTTGACACTGGCTCTTACATAACGCAATACACTGCATGAAGGAATAGTGGCTATAAGCACAGTAAGGCATTACAAAAACCTTTCTATTTTTCCACTTACACTGATATAAACTGTCAGATTTCTGCTGCTTTAAATGTGGGGAGGAGGGAGAAGGTAAGTGAAAGACACCTTTTTACAACACTTCAATACTTTCTGTAGAACAGAACTGTTTATTTGCATCACCCACAGACGATTTTCAAGATTCATCAGTCACCCCTAATACCAGGAGCATAACTGTTCTGCTCTACATGGCTGCTCCTAACCAAAGAAAGGAGGGATTTCAAAGGACATACTTTAAAAGCTTATCTTTACATGATAGGAACTATAGATATATAGATATTTGTTTAAATATGGAAGTTTTTAAACTTCCTAAGCATGACTGCTTCTAAGGTTTAGTTTAGTTTATCCAAACTAGCTATAGATCTATGACGATTTATTAATCAATGAGAATAACAGTCCACAGTGGTAGCAATTCTCTCACCTGTTTTTGACTTCATTACTTTCCCATCCTACAACTTCATGTCAGAAACAGATTTAAAGGAGGAATTTTATGCGTTACTGTTTGCCCATAACTCAAGCAGCCGAGCAATTCCTTATCTATTTGATTGTGGAAAGAACATTTATTCTGAAAAAAACTATATGACAATACAAAAAAATTGGATTTTATTTTCCAATAACTTACAGATTAGTGTAATTTATTATTTTCTCAATCTATCCATCCATTTGTGACCAGCTATGCAATCCTTTCCAATCAGCATATTTTTGATTGAACTACAACCCTAAAATTTATTTTCATTCAAATATTTTATATGTGTTACACAACAAAACAATTACAAAAATAAAACCTGTATTTAATATGGAAGTAAAAATTCTTTTGGTATGGGTCTAGAAAAGTTCCTTGCCTAAGACTGTATTTATTAGGTATGGTATAAATGCATCATTAGTAGGTCAAAACCTGCAGGTTCCAACTAAACACAGTAAGAAACAAATATGTTTGCGTTACGCAAACAGGTCTAGAGTACATTACAGCTACTATTTCTGAAAAGAATGCACAGTTAAACACCTTTATTTTGTACTGAGAGGCTCTTAAAACTCTGAGTACTGACAAAATGGATTTATAATTCTCATTACATTTTCACATAACTTATCCATATGCTTTCTGCACAAATACTCAATGATATTGATTACTTAATGAAAGCACTTATGAGAATGTTCAGAAATATCCTTAAGAACCTCAACTTCACTTCATAAGGATGAATGTGTTTATTTGTAAATCCATCTGCATCGCTTTGCATATTCAATAAGTAAAGCTAAAATTATGAACCAATAAAGCCAATAAAATTTGCTGTGTCAAATTTATAACAAGAATGAATAGACACATTTAAACACTAATAATTTCTGCAAACGTTTTAAGCAAATAGGTTTATTAAGAGCTTACGCTGAGAGCACTTACAGAATCAAGTTCAAATAAGTGGAACTCATTTACTTCTCTGTATGCCTGACAAAGTCAAGATAAGATGATATAAAGGTACAAAGTTTGTTGGCTGTGTGAATATGTTGCTTTTAAAAAACAAAAAAATTCCTAAACCACAGACATGCCTATAAACAGTACCACCTATGTTTAATGATTCTCTTTTTCAGTACATTTCAAGCAATAAATAACCTCATCTTGCCTAACCCCTGAAAGGTCTCTGAGTAGGGAATTACGAAGACCTAAGTATAAAAAGGAAGAAATAGGCATCTTAGGCTTTGATATTTTTTAACTCAAATAAACTGATTCCCATCTGTTCTGAACATTCTTTTATATGCATATATCAATATTTAAAAAAAAAAAAATCAGCCTACAATAAAATTAAGATACAAGATGTCTGTATTTTCAACTCAGATACTAAAAGGAAAAAATGTTAGAGCAAAACTCAGGATGTATAAAGCTCCTACTCTGCTTTAAGGTTTTAATTATTTTTACACATTATTAATTTATTTCTAGTAGCATTGAAAGTCTTAAGGATATTCACATCCTACTCCTTATTTAAACTAAGAACGCTTAATCATACTGAACTTTGATTAATGCTTTCCTGGCTTTACTCTGCTGATTGGTTTTTTGTTTTGTTTTATTTTGGCAGGTTGATAAATATTACTATGTATATTTAAGGAAAATAATTAACTAAACAAACTGATTTTTCTCCCCTCAGGAAGTGATTTTGTTTCTATGCTCGCTCCCCCCAAATCTTAGCCATAAACACAAACATCCCATTTAAAAAAACATTGGGCACTATAAATTGTAAAGTCACAGAATGTCAGGGATTGGAAGGGATCTCAAAAGCTCATCCAATCCAATCCCCTGCCGGAGCAGGAACACCCAGCTGAGGTTACACAGGAATGTGTCCAGGCAGAATAAAATATTTAAACATTTTAGTAGGATGGATTAGATGTTAAGTGTGTCATATAATGCCAGGATATATCTATTAAAAATACATTTCATAGTAGATATGCTCTCCTAATACTAAAATCTGGGAAACAAAAAATTGTTATAATATTGCCAAACTGAAAACCATGCATAATTCAGGACTCAAATTGAATTTTAATCTTTTAAATCTTTTTATAATGTTTGGGGAAATATATTATGTTTATGAAAACAAAGAGAGAGAAAGAACATTACAAACCACATAACTGCTTTTATGTTCATTCATAAATTATACAATAGTTAACAGAAATCAGTTCTTTGAATCAGTGGTAGGAATAGGAAGCTCCCTGAACATCACAGATTCATATCCAAGTTTACAGGATTGCTCAAGAACATTAAAAAAAAAAGAGGAGTTCAGGAAACTTTTCATCATAAAAAGGAAAAGAGAAGCCCTTTAAGACTTTAAACAGAGGAAGAGCTGAAAGAGGCAGCCACCCTTCAGTACATGTCACTGTGTTTTCCTACTACCCTCTTCTAGTGTACTACCTTATGACTACATCCCTTCCTTTAAACCAGTTGTAACTGCTTCTTACAGTGCCTCCCTTTTCACAAATCACTGGTCTCTGGTAAAATAGTATATTTCTTTCATACCCTGCTGGACCTCATCCTTACTAACAAGGAGAGTCTGGTTGAAGCGGTAAAGGTTGAGGGCTGCCTTGGTTTCAGCGACCATGAAATGGTGGAGTTCAGGATCTTGTGTGGCAGGAACAGGAGAGCAAGCAGAATTGCAACCCTGGACTTCAGCAGGGCAAACTTTGGCCTTTTCAAACAATTGCTATGGGAAATCCCATGGGCAAGGCTGCTTGAAGGTAAAGGGGCCCAAGATAGCTGGTTAGTGTTCAGGGACTATTTCTACCAGTAACTCCATACAATAAATTAATCCTTAGTTTGGCTCAACAGATCTACCAGAAGTCATTTGTAAAAGAGCAGTTGTTTAAGCATCTCATCCCCTGCAAAATACTGTGAAAACACCTGCATGGCAAAACAATGCTAGTACATTAAAAAAGCTTATCACAAGAAACACTTATGTTCTCTTTCTTCTCCCCTTCCTCCCCAATTTTCATAACATGGAATAAATATTCATTTTAGGTATTTTTGTACTGGATCCCTCAACTTATATGCAAAGCCATTCCTCAACATATAGGGTAAGTCTTAAGCAGCAGGGAAGGATTTCCACACTTTCTTCTTCAACTTTATGGCCTAGCTATTTTGTGAGGTCTCTGACATCCACACTAATTATTTCTATACACTACATCTTTGGGAAGATCTGTGTACTGGGTCACTGTGTCACCCAGACTCGCCTGCAGATGAGAGTGCGAAGGTAAACACTTAACTCTGCTGGTACGCAGCAAACAATGAACTTCAAAACCAGGATAACTACTTCAATTATTCACCTATTAAGTGTCCTAGATTTCCATGCCATGTAGTTGCCACTGATCCTGATGCAAATCCCAACTCAGACTTTCCTGCATGTTCTTGCTGGCTTCAGCAGATGGTTATACATTCAGAAGAATTAGTCATGGTGTTAAAAGAGAAGAAAATAACACAGAGTTGGCCAAGAAAGTATTTATTTCTCTTTTACTGCTACTTTTTGCTCATTCTCAGCCACACTGGAGATAATGTTCTCACATCAGTAATAAAGATTATCTGTTTTGCTGCAGCAGTTGATTAATTTTGTTTTAGAGGTAATGTTTGATATTCAATTTTTCAGTTCTTCAAGTGCTACAAATTAGGAAAAGAAAGTCCATCGGGAAAGTCAGATCCATATTTGCTGAGCAGAGGAAGAAGGTTAGGAATTAGAAATATACCATTTTTACAGAGGCGACTTGGAAAAAAGCCAAGGATCTGCCATCTGCATTTCACTAGAAGAAATGACAGCTAGATCCAGGCCTTGAATCATCCTTAAGAGAACAGTGGGTTCAAACAGCTCTTTAATTTGTATATATTATTCTAAAGCCACTACACTTTTTATATTTGCAGATCTAAGAGTAATTTATTTGCTGCAATAACACAGCCACAATCATAAAACGGAAGATGCATGCTATTCCAGCAAAACTGGGGAAGCAGGGAAGGTGGTTGGGATTTTTGCCTCAGATTAAATTTTTAGTTACTTTTATTTATCAATAGCACTTTGGATGGTCAGTTTTCCCCAAACACTATTCTGTGTCCATACTTTAGACAGACCAAAAGTGAAAACCAACATATTTTATTGTTATTTGGTTTTACTCATTAGTGTTCTAATACACTGACGATGCTTTATTTACCAGTGAAGCAATTACTTCACCTTGGAAAACAAGAGACACGTTATTTAAATTGGCCTCAAAACTGAGATTTTGCAGCTCTCTGCTCTCTCAAACAATCAGATACATCAACAAAATACCCCACACGCATTTCCTATCCTTCTCTCTGAAACAAGGATTCATCGAAGCCACAGTCTGTACCTTATTCTTGTCAATTAGATAGTATATATGACCATTAAATAAATTCATTTTCTGATAACTGGAGATTCCTGCAAAGGAACTTTCTGAAACAAAGCGATTTTCCTGATTAGAAAGGAGAATAAACTAGAAAAAATACTGGGGAAGACGCACATGCATCTTTTATTGGGTCAGACCCATACCGTCTTCACTTTTTTCAGCAGTGCAATGACACATCATGCCAGATGAAAATCTGACCTGTTGTAATTTCAAACATATCATGCCTATTTTCTTAATAAACTGGAGTTAATCTATTAAATGCACAAAGAGCCTCTAGACTATGCAAAAAAGAATGTCAAGAATGAACAGAGTTTGTTTCATTTTATCTGAGCAAGGGTAGGTGTCACCTGTCTTCATGAAGAGCATTCTATTTTTCTTTTCTGAAAATCATTCCTGAAGCAAGAAATAGAAACATTACAGTGTCAGTAACTGCCAATAGTTGCAACATTGATGCGTGTAATCCTCTTTAGATGTATGTCAGTGCAAGTCAAAGGGTCCTGGTTACACCAGCAAAGAGTTCTAACGCTAGTGATGAGGTCAGTCTTCGATTAGAAATCCTATGGCTATTACATTATTATGGGGCAAGAAAAAAAAAAGACACAAAACCAGACCATAAATATGCACACATCTATATATATATTTGTGGTGTAACAGAAAGAGCAACCCCTGTTTCATTTTAAAATCCTACCAAATTAATTTGAAAAATAAATTTCTGTCACCTTTGATGAAGATGACTATACCCAGAAACAAGCACAGAAGTGCACAAAAACCCATAAGAGCTGGGAATACTCTGCCTTTTGCATGAAGGGCTCAGCATCCAGCAAGATGTCATTCCATTGTAGCAAGAGGAATAATGTGCAGGCTCTCCAGATTTTTCCAGAGTGATGGTGTAACACATTTCCAGGCACAGGAAATAAGAACTGCATAAGATAATACATAGCAAGCACAAGATTCTGGATATTTTATAAAACTGCTCACCTCCAAAGTTTTCTAATCTAAGTGAAAAAGCTTATCTGTCAAGGAAACATAGCAAGTGAATTCAGGACCATATTTCTGAGCTAGTAGTCTTTTAATAGCATTTAAAGTAAATCATTTAATAACACTCAAGTCAGAATTACTGTATTGTCTAAACTTAAAAAACTTGTTCTGTAAGTACTGACCACATGCTATGGATAGTTTGTGAAGAAAACCAGTAATCAAAATATTGAAAGTAATTTCATTTCTCTGCTTTAATCACAAATTTTAACAGAGGAACCAGGTTGGGAAAAATAAAAATAAAATAAAAAAGAATTATGAAGCAGTATTAAGAGCTGAAGAAGGCAATGCTGCTTTCCCTCACCAACTCACAGACACTCACAAAGTCGCCATTCTGTAGGAGATGTTTTGTTGTTAGCCTCCTTAGTCCATCTGTACATACTCATTGCATGGAGTGCCGCAGCTTACGTTTTGCTGCTTTGCTTGGCTAACTTGTGCTGCTCAACACAACGCAGAAAAGAAATGGCTCATCTCACTGAGGAAAAGTGCTCATTGTCATATAAATGGACTGATTATATCTGGAATAATTTGATAGACAACAGAGCATGAGAATTGTGCCTTTAAGTCCTATTTCAAGCGCAGACTGAGATAAACAAAACGATAAGAAAGCTAAAATTAAATGCTTATAAAGTTGAGGCAATTGAAAAGTATGAAATAAGACATGAGAGGTAAACAGCTGCATTTCAGGATTATCCTACCACTTTTATGTTTTCATGGTTTTCATCTGCTAAGATTTTTTCTTTATGTTTAAATAGATAAATATGCACAGACACATATCCTTTGTATACATACTTATAGAAAGGCAAAGTATGTACCTGTACTTTCACCAGTTCAGAAGGGATCCCGAGACTGAAGGAATCCCAGCTTCTGAAAATGGTGGAAGCTGTCTTGCAAAACACAAGGAATATGCAAGACAGGGAAAAAAAAAATAAATCAAATGAATGCTGGAATACAAAAGAGGAAGGATTGCATATGTAATGGTCAACAGGATTTTGTGAAGAACATGAAAGGCAGCAATTACATTTATAACAGTCATCTATTCAATAGTCTCTTCAGTGTGTATTGATGGTCACCAAATAACGAAGGGTAATCAAACCGGGCATTTAAGTGACTGCCCAAAATCTGTCAGAAAATAATTAAATTTTGATTTCCCAAGTCCTCTGGGCTCTATTTCCTTTAAAGAAAAACTACACATACATAAACTGGCTCAAAAAGGAAATTACCAGCATTTATAACTCCTAGGTAAGAACCAGATAAAACGTGTGTATGAGAAATCTGGCTGACAGGTGACATGCAAGGTGGAGAAACAAGCTCACGGATCACAGACTTTCTCAGTCAGTTCAAGTTTTTGTTGACAACGAATGGAAGAGAGAGAAGGCTCCTCTCTTTCACTCCTTTTCTAAGATTTTTCCATTGTTGTCAGCAAAACAGTACGTAATGGTTTAAGTGCAGAATACTAAAATATTAATTCCTACGCCCTAGTTTTGTGCTCTGTGCACACTCCTAAAGTGTGATAAGTTACTTATTTTGGTTGCCTGATAAAAAATTGATCAATTCTGATCAGTGTGAACCTCTTAAAAAGCCTGTTTTTACTCAGGTGTAAACCTAAAAGCCACCACAACAAAGCAGCTTTTGTGCATTCCAAAGGCAAAAAAATCACAGTGCAGTATCACAAACGAAACAGTCTTCAATAAGTTATACTGAATGACAGCAGTTCATTCTTTTAATACAAAAGAGTATTAAGTCTGAAAATTTCACAGCAGACAAACTCTGAATAAATATTATGATTACAGCATTCTCAAAACTACCTGAAACATGCAACATCTATTTGGTTTTGTGTATTCATGATTCTGTTTCCTAGACTTTACCTATCGATTTATCAAATCTCAAAAATATAAATTCAGATTAGTACAGCTTATTTCAGCACTTAAAATTATTTCCCATCAGTTTCTGTAATGACAATGACTCAGTTTTCACTTTCTTACTCAAAGCTGAATCTTCGTTGTTAAATCTGCTTTCACCTCTCTTCTGAAATTTGGATTTTTGCAGTAGGAACTGAGTTCAAAACCTCTTATTTTCATAATAAAAGTATCCAACAATGATTTACTAAGAATACGATCCATTTATTTATTTATTTACAGTTCAGACTTTAATCAAAAGAAGAAGTCAGCATTTTTTACGATTAAGAGTCACTCCCGAGGCTGAGCATAAGAACTAACTTCACCTTCAGTAGCGCAATGTCAAAAAACGGCTTAGGAAATTGTATCACGTGTTATTTTAAACAAAGTAGATGGTACTTCAGTCTCTTATTCTGGATCACAGACTAATTCATATACAAATTGCATGAGGGTAAAGTATTAGTGATATTATGTTAAATTACAATTAAAACTTAATTACTACAACTTTAACTTCACCATGGCAGCCAGTGTTGGCTTTCTAGAGGGCAATTGTTAAAAAACCCAAAATGTACACAGCCTATGGTTCCAGGTGCTTCATCGGATTATCTAATGCCTTTAATTATCGTTCCTATGGTTCCAAGTGCTTCATCGGATTATCTAATGCCTTTAATTATCGTTATTTCAAACCTTCACATGGTTAGTCAGTTGAAAATACATCAAAAGAATTAAAACATCACCATATTTTAAGATAGTCTATGACTATATTTTAAGACAGTCCATGGCTTTCTCACAACATTTAAATACAATCTTCAGAGTTGTTGATTAGGTTTATTACTCTAAAAATCCTCTTGCTGTTTTGAGAAATCAAGCATTTTTTTCATTTATCAATTCTTAGGAAGTTAGGGCACCACCTCTACATCTACATAGTTACAGTGTTAGGATAGATACACACGGAAGTGTTCATCCCTGGGCAGTTTATAACCTCTCTTCTATGAAGATATCATGACACTGACATAAAAAACTAAGAATACATCAGCACAAGGGAGTTTGTTTCTATATCTAATTCTGCCCAACAAAGCCACAGTCATAGGCAAGAAAAGTTCTAACCAAGATTACTTTTCCCTGTATAAGAGCCCAGAGCAAGCAAACAGATTACACAGGGACTCTAAGTTATAATTGTTCTGCCATGTTTTCATACACACTATCAAAGCACACTTCCCAGTAAACAGCAGGTAGCATCTTCCTATTTAAATCTTGCACATTGAAGCATAAGACTGTTTTGTTTTCAGTACATCAGCTGAGTGTTGAATGCTCAGCCCCACATCCAACAGCCTTTGGCTTTTCCAGAGACACGGATTATCTGCCATGTGTGGCATATCGTAGAGCCACACACCCCTAGAGGGACTGGACCAAGATCAACAACGTATTTTGTAAACGGCATTGAAAAGCTGACAGATGGTAACAGCTGGGACAAATTCGATTAAAAGATACACTTTTAAATAAAAAAAAATTATACAATGGGACTTTTCATTGCATGTTATTTCTTTTTTCGTTGCATATGATTTCCATTGCTGTTCAAGATGCTGTTCTTTGTACGCAGTTCCCATACACCAGCCAGTTTCCACAATTAAAGAGAGCACTAGACTAGCATAAACGGGCAAACATCCATGGAAGTCAACAGAGCTGCATAATTTTCCCCTTTGGCGTACATACAACTTCTAGTGAAACACTGCAGGGGTGAAGCAGTGGGAGAAGCGGCTGTACAGAAACACAGCCCCACAGCTCCAGTGAAGCTGCCAGTTGGGATGTAGAAGCTTTGCTGTCCTAAAAAAGACTCCTAGTCCAAAATCATCTAGAAGCTGATGGTAAATTACTGACATCCTTTCAGTTCTAGCATGCCTATTAATTACAGTGTTATAGTTAATTTAATTTCTGCACTCTGAATTCCACTTCAAATACACCATTAGCTGTTCCTGTCTTCATTCATAGCTTTTTTCATTAGCACACCTGGAATGTCTCCAAGGCAAGCATCTCAGTAAGGAGATGAAGTCATGTCAGAAATATTCATTAAATCCATCGGATGTACTAACAAATCAATCAAGTACCAATGCGCCTTTCAAAAATTTTCTTTTTGGCAGCTGTTTAAAAAGGGATCCACCTGAATTTACAACAACAAAACACACTAGGCCTGCAATACTGTGCTTACGAGCTATATCCACTAGTGCAGAATAACAGTCACTTAAATTTCTTTGTAATGTAAGAGGAATGGGTTAATTTTAAATTCTTGAATTAAATTTGAATTTAATGAATTAGGTAATTTTAAATCAAATAATTACAATTTAATTAAAATATAGTTTTCTTATGGAGATGAATTTCTATAATAGTCTGGCAATCACTCTCATTCATTAATCCAAAATATTTTCCCTGCTGTTTTAAAACTAATACGAAATTGCAAGCAAGTTACAGTGCATTATGATTTTTAAAAATCAAAGAAAAATCAGGAAATTTAAAAATTAAATTCCCTCCCATTTACAAAGGTAATACAAATCTGGTTTGCAGCAGCTATATCATGATGCTACTTGTACACCAATCAGCCAAACTCACATTCAATCAAGTAACTAAAAACTAACCACTTTGCAAAACTAGTTCTTATTCTCTCAACCTTTGTATTATTTTCTAATCTTAACGTAAGAGACCTTGCTAAAACTGAGGGAAACTGACCTGTAATGAGAATTACTTAATGAGAATTGCTAAAACTGAGGGAAACTGACCTGTAATGAGAAATACTTAATGAGAATTGCTAAAACTGAGGGAAACTGACCTATAATGAGAATTACTTTATTACAGAAATAGCCTAATACGAGTGTTTGTGTGTATACAAAATGCATAAGCAGGTTAATTTTGTCCAAAAGATGCTATTATGCAACAGTAGTTTTGTAAATAATGCATATCATAAATGTATATAACATATCTACCTATACTTTATCTATTCATGCCTTCATGGGTTTCCAGTAAGAATAGAATGTCACAAGTTCAGTGTCACAGAAGGGCATGAAAAAAACAAATCAATTTACAATCCATTAGACTGAAACAAGACACTGGAGGGGATGGAGGAGAGAGCGCAAGAGCCAGAGAGAGAGCAACTACACAAAGGAAAAGATTAGGGCATCAAAAAGATGAGTGAAGCTTTGTAGATGATCTTAGTTGGAGATTTCACATCACTGAAACACACTATCATGTCCTCCTAAATTAAATTCAGCTGAGCCAATTAGCTGAGCAGCTCTAGTGTTTGACATCACAGCAGGAGCAGACGATAATGAGGGCTCTGCAGCACCAGGGAGGTGGCAGAGTGTGTAACATTGTGAAAGACTAACACAAGTGATATATTCATTTTTTTAAAAACATTCTGAAGTCTACTACATTTCTTTTTGGCCCTCCCCTCATGATGAAGGAGGCAAAAAACCCAAAATATCTAAAGCTGTCTCCACTGACAGCAAAATTAGGACAACACAGAGCACTTTACAAATCCTTCCTGACTTGTAGTCAGTAAGACATTTCCTCCCTGAAAGACGTCTGTGGCTTGAGTGCAGGGTATCGTTCCCTAGTCAACCACCTCCTTCCTTATTTTACCAGTTCATAATAAATTCTCCTGGTTTAACAAATCTTTAGATTATGTTATTGCTCATGTAGTAATATTGCAGAGGAAATATGGTACTGTATTTATTTAGAATGCACAGTTATCCCTCGTTCTTAATATAAAATGACTCTAATAAGAATTATGATGTACAGAAAACTTGCATGGATATTCCCTTCCAATTTCTATACTCTTCACACAAAACATTTTTGTCTCTATTTGTCTTGCAGAAGAGTCTTTCAGGTAAATCAACAGAATACTCTTAATGGGAATAGCTGACTAAAAGCAGGAAAAACATATATTTGTGCTTAACATTTGTGTCTGTCCTGCTTAATTAAGCACTTCCAAGGCATTTCTAAAACCCTGTTTGGCTTTTATAAATATTTATTAAAACCTAATTAAATGTCTCACGCATATTAACTATATAAAATATAGATAAAACTACAAATACAACAACAACAACACAAACAAGCAAAAAAAAATGCCACCAGACACCTTATAAGCGCTACACATAACCAGGTATTGTTTACTCAGAATAATCTGATCCATTACCAAGAGCAGTCTTTCTGATGGTATAAGCAGGCTCGCTCTAACCCTACTGTCTCCCACCTCTTTCCAATGGCACAGCGTTAATGTCATGTTTTACTCCCTCTAAATAGCAACAATGACAAATAATAGAGAAACATACAAGTCACTAACTGTGTAAGTAGCTTTATTCTGGATTTCTGTCCACTACAGCATCCATAGAGATATTTGCACATGACAATAACTCAACTATTGTCACAAAGTAAACTGCATAGAAAAATCTCCACCTAGTTTCCTTGAAGAACCACACAGAAGAGAGCTGAGGATTATGATCAGAAGGGAACTTATCTTAAATAGAACAGAATAAATTCTTTTTGCAATAATGTACTTAAAAGTCACAGTTTTAAGCAAGGAACAGAAGGTTGCAGGAACATTAGATGATTTGGTAGTATAGCAATAATCTACCAGCTACCAGCTACATCAATGTCAATCATGAAAAATGAACAATTTTTCTCCTTTAGCTTAAAGTACTCTGAGAGCAATATAATTTTAAATGCACTAGGTTTTTTATCTTACAAATAATTCAGATTATTTTAACCCCAATTTTCTTATTTCCCCAAGCAAATTATCTTAACAATTTCATGTACTTAGATAGCAGTAGCTATTTCATTAAAACATGTAATCTTCACTCAAATAAATTCTCCATAACGGAAGTGTACCTTTTCTCAACCTAGTCCACTTGATTCTGAACACAGCGTTGAGTATTCAAAATGTTCAATTTTAAGCTGTCAAAATACCACATTTACCACCAGGTCCACGGAGCTGCTTCCAAAGCCCCACTGCCCAAAACTAATCCATTGCCTTTCAGTCTAAGAAACAAGAGTCATCCTGACATCAGAGAACACTTAACATGAACTAAAGACTTCATGCATTTAATACAAAAGCATCAGGCTTCATTTATACATGGAGTGGTTGTTTTCAAACATTTGAACAAAATTCCTATGCACCATTCTTGTGTCACTGGCAAAAAAACCTCAAGCACTGAAGATACTAAGAGATTATTCAGATAACCGGAATAAGGTTAGGTATTTCTAATTGTGCCGTTCTTTCGGTTTGGGATTGTTTTTCAAATAGAAATATATTGCATTTGGTACTAAATTAATTTCTGAGCCAGCATACAGTTTTGTATCATTTTTGAACTTTGACTTTGGAAGGTATCTTAAGTGTAATTTCACGTGTATAATTTTAGATATAATTTCTAATTGCTAACCCAGACCAATGGGCACTTAGACGACATCTGAGATCACTGCAATACAAGTATGACACCTTTCAGAAGAAAGGCTTGTACTATTTAACATGAGACAAACAACAAAGGAGTATCTCATCTTTCTTCAGAGAAGTGCATCTTTATGCACATAAATATATGCACCTATTTTCATGCATTTTATATAATAATTGTATAGCAGTAATTAATGAGTTATTTCATTGCCTGTGTCTCCATTAGTTCAATATCATTATTATCAAAGTTCATTCATCCCTCTCCCTAATTTTTCAGATTAAACAGATAATAAAAATTAGTAACAGTGACAGTTTGGTATAAAAATATCACTATCAACAAGCCAACAAAATCTACCCAGATCTCTGCAACTTCTCTTTTGTAAACATCCATGTATTTGTAAACACAGTGATACAAAACATACCCCAAAAAACTTGGACTGGTCATATAATGGAAGAGCCTTATGGTAGGTCAAAGAAAAAACAAAGAAGTTTTCAACAACTTTTGAAGATATTTAACTTGAAATCCCTGACCATGAATAGTTGTGAAACGTGTAGAACACAGTAAATAATGGTGTTCAATGCAAAATGCAATTTTAGGTCAGCCAATGCTGTTCATGGATTTTTTTCAAACCTGGTAAGACATTTGGGACTAGAAGTTTCAACACTTCTGGTTTGTTTATGGCTTAAACTTTAAATGAAAGTTATAAAAGTCAATTAGTAAGAAAGGAATTTCAGCATAACACAGCTAATGTAATTAGATCAAAACATGAGTCACTTCCCTAAAGAAAAGACATGAGTCTGAAAAATTCTGAAGTGAGTCTGAACAACTCTGGACACTAGACTCTCATGACTTAAACGAAAAGCTTCATTTTGTTCTTCTGTTTTTAACCGCAAAAGGTAGAGAGTAACAAATCAAGTTTCAGTCCCAATAGTAAGATTGTCAAGGTTGTTTGAGGTTTTGTTTGTTGGTTGCGGGGGCGGGGAGGATGTTGGGAGTTTGAATGTTTGTGGGGTTTTTTGGTTTGTTGTCAATTTTGGGTTTTGTGTGGCTTTTTTTTTTTTTTTTTTGGGGGGCGGTGTTTGTGTGTGCAGTGTTGGGGTTTATTTCTTGTTTTTTTGTTTGGTTTGGGTTTTTTCAACATCTGCTCTTCTGTCACTTAATCTTCTATAATATCTGAAGATCAAAGGAATATAAAAAAGCGAAGAGAGACAGTGTGTGCAAGTCAAAAATCCATTAGAGCTGGTAATAAAAACTTTAAGTGGCTTTTTAAAAGAAAGTAAATTAATATATTGCAACTGGTCTGAAACAAAGACAGATGTCCAACAGCATGACAAGACTGAATCCCTACCAGCCTCTTTCACAACCTCTCCTCCAAAAATTTGTTCACAACAACAATTAAATAGAAAATTAAGTCTCACTGAGACAGAGTCTCCAAACAAATCGAGGGCAGACAATACAGCTTCTTCTTGAAGTGGTATTCAACTATTTATTTAAAGGCTGCATTTTATATATTGTAGCATGTCTAACTGTATTAATTGTATATAGCATAAGCTGTTATATTTAAAAATACTAAGAGATGGCTGATATTAGTGTCTACTCATTTTTTATACACTCTAAAAAAAACACTGAATGACAAATAAAATGTACCTACTTGATATATGGTGTCAAGATTCACAAGGGACATGTGGCCTTTCATGGCCATTACATGATTACAGTCAACACAGAACTGTTGTACAGGATAATACAATCTGGATCTGAACCACTGCCAGGGTGTTCACGCCACACAATCTGGTCATTTGGCCATAAGGGTGAGCTGGAAGAGTCAGTCTGCTGGCAACTAGCTTCAATGTACTTTCTTCTGAATTTTATATGAGCACAAGACAAATAAAGAGCATTCATAGCACAGCAGTCATATAAAGATAAACAATTGGTGTTAGGAATTTTTATTTATACCTGATATTTTGTAGGCCTCCATTTTTGTGTGTATTCTACATTGCCATAGTAGTTAAGAGTGAAAAGAATAGTTTATATAAAAAGCTAAGGCTCCTTTTCAAAAGTAAGTTATTTTGAAATAAAAATATCACACTAATACAAAAGCAAGGCTTACACTAAACGGTGAATCTCATTCTCCTCACTCAGCTGAGAATAAGTACTCAGGATAAAGAATACTGCTGGCTGACTTCAGCCAGGACACTGCTATGGAGACATGACCAGTTCTTACAAGAAATAAAACATTTCTGAGGTCAAAATCATAACATTCTTATGACTACCAGTATATTTTAAAAGAATAAAATAAGGAAGCACAGACTGTTATTTTTTTGAATTTCCTATCAAATTTGCCAGATATAATTAGGTCTGGTTAAGAAAGAAAGTTTATCATTCCTACATCATTGCATTTTGTTTTATTAAGTTTTTTTGTTTGATCTTGATTCAGTTTAAATGAAACAATTGTTCTCCAGAATTGTTAATGACTCTATATTGCATTTCTGTCTTTCACAACAATTAGGATGTTACAGGTGAAGCTCAAGATTTTCAGCAGACCAGCAGGGAAGGTCAAAGAAAACCATGTCTTTCGGTTTCCCCTGTCATGGATAGGGCTGCTAGATAACAACAGTTCCTACAATACAATTCGTTTGAATTTGGCATAAGTTGTATATACTGGTGGTTTTTACGTAGAAAGCTTCATTTTGCTGGATTATCTAGCTATCACCTAGTTCTCACTGACAATATTAATAAATTGTTAAAGACTGTATTTTTTTATTAAATGTAATGGTACTCACATGACAAGGCTTCAGTAGTTTCAAAGAAGTTGTGTGTGACACAAAATCTACATCCACACTCAGAGCAGAATAGCAGCTACCAATTTTGAGACCTATGGGCTTGGTAATTCCAGTACTTCCCGTTTAGGTTTATCTCTAGTGCTCTGAAGAAAGAGCCCAGAAGCTTTATGACTGACACTATTTTCCTGGCAACTTCACTTATAATCTGTTTTTATTAAACAGTATTTTAATTAAGTAGTCATTTAGTACAATACTTCGGTACAATAAAATGGCAGATTCTGTCCCTATCCTAATATACATGTTGCATATCCACAGTAATATCCTGCCCTAATTTTCCAAAGATCAAGTCTTACCTATAAAGAAAACTATTCAAAACAGTTTTAATTTATTTAACATCAATATTTTCCCTACGTAGTTTAAAGGTCCAGGTGAACATAGTAAAACCACAATTAGTTGGTTACTTGACTTGTTTCTTTCTGGCTTTGAGCAATTTAGCATATTTAGGTGCAATAAAGTTTTCCTCAAGGCTCTCATTCGTTACTGTTTTCGTCAGGCAGAAGCAACTTACATTCAGTGTCCATGCACTAAAGTCTAATTTTCTTCCTAGCCTTTTACTCCTGCAATAACAGACCACTCAGCAGCTACTAAAGCTCTATTAGAACAGACTGAATACTTGGACGTTTAGTCTTCTTTTGAGATATTAACGTTGCCTACATTTATTTCACTACTGTCAAAATGACTGAGAAAGACAATAAAAAATAATTCGCAAAAACTTCAAGAAAAACAACAACAACAAACCACACACACACACACAAAATAATTTTAAAAAGCACCACACAAATCCCTCATCTCTGAATTTCAGGAACTAACCAACAGAGGTCACTGTCAGAGTGATATTTTTTGGTGCATTCTTAATCTGAAGCTTGAGTATTTATCACCTGAACTGGAAGATGAGCAGTATCCCTTAGGTCAACATCAGCATCCCTGGAATCCATTGCACTATTGCGAATCTTTTATTCTACCTTAGGTTATCAGGACCATGAAGAAATTATATTCTTTTTCCTTTAAAGATTACAGTCTTAACTAATTAAGCTACATAAATAAATGTAAGCTTTAAAAATAGAAGTTTAAAAAAATCAGCAGGTGATTTGTTATAAACAACTGCAATACTTCATGGGTTCACTTACAGTTATTTTGATCATGCATAATTTTCACAGTGAAATATTTAACATGGGTGAATTCTGGGCACCATAAACTTACAGCATGTTTTAAGTCTGGCTGACAGTGAGTTAAAAAATAGAGTATTCAGAGTCACAATTTGAAAAAAAAAAAAAAAAAATCCATATTTTTCATGTTGTACCAAAAAGACTGTTTCTATTATTCATGCTACTACTTATCAATCAAAACAAACAAACAAGAAGGCTAGAAAACTTCACAGTTAGAAGCAGAGAAAAGGAATTTTGTGTTCAGCCCCTGGGTGTAAGTGGACTGACAACTACTGGATTTGCTGTGGTGCAGCTGAGAATACACGCTCCTCTGAACTGCTGAAATAACAAAGATTATTTGGGAGAGTTTGTGGATGCAGATACTAGTTGGCTGCTTTTTTTGTTCCCCTCCATATCCTTTACAGTGATTTCAGCACAGCCAAAATGTAGTCAGACACCAAGACTCCATCTGCAAAGGAAGTCTGATTTGCAGCTGTTTCTGAGATCCAGGGTACCTGTCTGTTTGAAGCCAGGAAGACACACATCTGACCTTTTTTAAAAAAAGGCTATTTTTAAACCTATGAAGAGCATAAATGCAGTTTAAGACTTAATGGGCCCAACTTATTGTGGTAAAATTATCCAAGCTTATCCTTGGTGAGACACATTGCACTCAAGTGCAAGTGTATCAGCCTAATAATGGTGACACAGGGGAGAGTTAGGCTCTTCAATTTCAAGGTGAGAAGGGCATTCATCATTTCAGTGTTCTAAAAGCGACTTCCTACTTCTCTACTTCAGGTGCCTGTATCAGTAACACAATGGATAGCCTAAGCCCCCCTCCCATCCTCATGATGTTTAAGATGCTCAGGAGCTTATAGGGAGTAACAGAAAAGGCTGTTGCTGGAGAAAAAAAAACACTTCTCTGCTCTGCTTGGCCATGGTAGGTAGGACAAAAACTGACGGGCTAAAAGCGTAGTACAGAAAGTTCAGGTTAAGCATCACGGAAAACAGCAAGTGTGCTGAAGCGTGGAAGAGATTGCCCAGGGAAGCTGTTACATCTCTGTCACTATAGATCTTTAAGACTAAGACAGAAAACTATTTATCAGGAATGATACAGATATAATGGGTGCTGCCTTGGGCAGGAAGATGGCCCGGAGACATCCTGAAGTTCCTTTCAGATCTATTTTTGCACAACATGGCTCATGAAACAAAGTTGCTTTTGTTAAAATGCAGATAGATATCCTTTCCAAATAGCCGTCCAAAATCCTACAGCACTTTGTGAGGGCTTCTTGCTATCACAGAAACACAACATTGCCAAATAAATTCAGATGATCTCACCTTGTTTCTAGCCAAACCTCTCCTTAGCCCGAAAGTCAAATCCTCTTCAGTGATTTTCCAGCCTCTTAACCAATGGATGATGGCTGACCGTTGTATGGCTCACCCTGCAGGTCAGTGCAAGTCTAATTCAAGTCACATTCCTTCTTCTGTGTAGATTTTATGATATGTTTTTAAAGAGAGATTCCTCCAATGGATTTCCCTAAATTGGATAATAAACTCATACTGCACCAACACAATACTGTTTTTGAAGGGAAGGATGGAAGGTACAAACTATTTCAACACTTGCAGTTTCTTTGTGGTTTTTTGGGCTTTTGGATTTGCTTGTGATTTTTGGTAGTTTGGAAAACTACTCATATTACTTCTCGTATTTAACCATTTGCTATGGTATTTTCAAGCTTTCCTTCATAAGTAGAGGTCTGAAAAATGTACTTGCATGAAAAAGAAAGTGACTATGTTCATATCATGATAATTTTAAGAACTGTGATTTTACATATACTCCAATTACTGCACAATTCACAATAAATTAATAAGATAAAAAGACAACACAGACCATTCACTGCAATCTTGTGAAAGTCTTCATGCTCCAGTTATGAAATCGGCTGATCACATCTGACAGCCGGCATTTTCACAGGCACATTTAGTCCCGTTAGTCTCGCTCATTAGACCTCCCTGGAAACACAGACCTGTCGAGAAGGTAAGTGCACAGAAGATTCCTTTTTCTCCTGTCATCACCCTTGATTTTAAAAATTAGGCAGAGGTGACAGAAAAAGTGCGGATTATAGTAATTTTCTCTTGTGACCACTCTATGAATAGGGGTTTGAGGTGCACCATAACGTGCGTACTACTAGAAGGGGTTGACAAGACAGTTAATAAAAGATTTGCCTTAGCAGCCATGAAGAGGGAAAAAAAAGCACAAGTATTAAGTTTCCAGAAGAGAAAACAAAAATACTGTCTAGAGTTTAGAGTAGGTCTATGACACAACTAACATTTAAACTAAAAAGAATGAGAACATGAGAATGGGCATAGAAAACAAACCAAAGCACCGAGCACAAGAATCATTGATGAATACCAAATGTGTCTTAATAGTTTAGTTCTGCTTTTATGCTTAGTAATAAAGCAGTTATTAGGTGAAAGATTATTTGTTCAGGTGAAAAATATGAAATTCATGAATTAGTGTTCACCAGGGTGATCGACAGGAGCAAGGTGTACACTGCTCAAAGCATCCCTGATAATACACAGCTCAGAGCTGGCAAACCCAGATCACTTCCAAGCTCCCCTTGCTGAACTTGGATGTTTCACCATGAATGGTACAAACGGCCCTTCCTGGTTCCTTTAAGCCAGGACTGTACAGCAGATCTGTGCTTTCCCGCATGGAAAGAACAGCGCAATCTCATTATCTGCTGGTATCTGCTATTAGTGCACGTCTTGTCATCATTATAACCCTAGAGACCACAGTCCTAGCCTATCTATAGATATGCCAGACATCAAGGCTAACTTTGTTTTATAAAGCATAATGCAGACAATTTGGAGACAAAAACTCCATGAGGTTTATAGTCTCCAACGCACAGGCCCAGCACGCTTGTTTTGACATGACATAATTTCTGGCTTGACAATACTGCACCTCCTTTCTGAAGCTCTCCTTGCCTTGGCCATAAATGTAAGGACTACCTACCCTTACGTCCACAAGATAAGCATGGTTGCAAAAGGACTAACTGCTTGCTAGCAAGATATAGAAATAAATATGGAATAAAAAGGTATAAATTAGTAAATAAATGCATGAAATAAATAGACATTCCTCCTGCTGTGACCTGTCACCCCTTTCAAGGCTAAACTCTGTAAATTTTCCTCAGCTTGTCACTGAAGGAGAATGAACAGTTAAAAGGGAAGAAATTAAGAAAAGTATGAAGATTACACTGTCCACATAACATCTAGCAACATAGGTATCTATACAGGCATTCCCTAGGGACATCAATCAGATAGTTAACTTGAGAGTTTTCTTTCTGTTGCTAGTTCAATTTTGTTTCTGTGGGAATTATGCCCATATGAAAACTGAAAGGATATATAGCAGCTGGGTTGGGGGTTTTTCTGTTTGGTTTGGGGTTTGGTTTTTGCTGTTTTTTTTTGGATAGATTCTTTTTTTGTTTGTTTTTTCTTGATTTCTTTAAAGTCAAAACCACACTGATATTACTGAAAAAAAAAAAGTTTCCTTCTGTAAGCTAAATACAAATACTGATGGAACAGCCAATAATCTGCCTGTGAACTATTGCAGTGGCTTTAGTTTCAGAGGAGACCTAAGTAGATATCTAAGCACAGGTCAGAAACTGCCCTGATATATTGAATCTGGGTCTAAAAATAAAAAGAAATCAAAATACTGTGTATATTTATTTATTTATTATTTATTTTTCTCTACAATAGTTGGACAAAACACTGAAAATATGAATAGGGTGATGGGAAGGGAATTGTCAGAGTTCTGATTTTCTGGTACAACTGAAGGCTGACATACTGTAGAATTAGTCTTCCACACATATATGGCCATAAAGTAAATGCCACATTCCAGTACTATTAAATCTACAGCTACTGAATATTGTTAATGGTTTAAAAGGCGAGTCTCTTAAAAAAAAAAGTCGCATAGAAGCTTTTCCAAACAGGCAGGGAACCCAGGTACTTCAGGGGAATTAAGGCCTCAATCAGTATTACAATATTGTATCTGGACTGCAGATCGTGAGGCTAAATGTATAACATTGCCTGGAAGTGAACTATTAATATCAGGGAATACACACCAAGTATTTTCCCTCCCAGAGTTCATAATACTTCTTAAAATACAAATCTATCTAAGGTAATCCTTATCACAAAAGCCAGTCTCTGTCTGTGCAAGTTCAGTATTTCAGAGGATGATTTTCTAAAAGAAGAGTAAATCACCAATTCATGAAAAACATGTTAATTGCCCTAATGTAAAAACAAACAAAACAAAACAACACAACCCAAAAAATCAGGCTAGTACATCCACCGTCAAAGAGTTTGTAAACTTATCAGTGGAAACAGCAAATATGAATAACATTCCTGTAAGGATCCCGAGGGAATGCAAGTAAAAGAAGCAAATATGGGATGGAACATTCATGGTAATGGAAAAATCCTCCAAAAAGAAAAAGGGCAACTTTTCACAAGGAATCAATCCTCATTCCAGAATAATTCTTCCTGAAGATTTCACAGATAGGTTTACTTCAGCAAGGATTTCCACCTAAGTTTACGTTACTGTTTTCCACAAACATTTGGAAGAATGAGTATCTGAAAGTTTCCATTATAAGAAAGAAGTGTGTTCAAATCATTATGGATAACCATTTATCATTCAAAGTCTCACTCCACACTTTTTGTTTGCTTCTTGATGAATACATGAAAAGTACTTTGGAAACACTTTTTCCTTTGCTTGAGAAACTACTAAGTGAGTTAAGGACACCTTCTCCTGAGCATCTTTGTACAAAGTACGCCTGCTCTGATTATAATTCATACATCCCAGTCAGAGGCTGTCTACTTACCTCTGAATGGACACTGATTATGCCTCCATTAGCAAACAACCTGGTGCCATAGGAACTGATCAGCAGACAAAAGTGTTTCGTGCTGAGGTTGCTGTATCCATATGCATATGCTATTGGAGGCTTTTACCTCTGACTAAGTTTAACAGAGTCCCCTCCACTGAACATCCACAATGCATGTTTTGGAAGAAAAGCATTTTGTGCAACCAAGAACCATGGGGTGCCATGAGTGACCAACCAATCTTGAGACTAAAATGAGGTTTGATATATAAAAAACATTTGAGAATCCCTGTTTTGCAGAGTATGAGTTTGTCTGTGATTTTCTGCAAAATGGCTAATAACAATTCTTACACGATGCTGTAAAATGCTGTTTGGGTCAAGTAATTACTGCTTACTGAACATGACTGTATTCCACAAGAACGAGGATACTCACCTTTGCTAGCTCCTTTATTTATGAAAGATGAACATTCTTAAGCAATATAATCTTTTTAACAACAACTACATCTTTTTAGGATCTTCAGAACAGCTGTCAAACCTTAATATTCGCCCTTTTCTTTAAAACATATGTTTAATGAAACAAGGAATTAAAGAGAAAACTTGCTTGACATGCAAAAGTAATATTTTCTGCTTAATGAACTCATAATATCACAGAATAAGTGTCATGAAAAATAGCATTGATACCAGTAAAAACTTCTATATGACATACACCTATCATACAGCAATCTGAGTAAAAATCTTCAAAACCTCCATTAAATTTCCTGTCCAAGTTCTGAACAACTTTAAATATTTGTCACACAGTTTTTCCATAGCCAGGGAGCAGAATAGGAAGAGAGAAAGCAGGGACTGTTATTACTAAACAAAATTAACTATGCATTACTACTTTAGGCAACTGTAATGATTCATTTCTATAAAAACAAATTCAAATTTAATTATATAATTCTTGTGTTTTCATTAAAAATACATTGATAGTGGAAGCTTTCTGTATTATGCTGTTTATAATCACTTCCACTTCACAACAAATGAGCAGACACGTTCATTATAAAAGGTCTATGGGCCAACAGTCAAGTCCCGAGTACTCAGATACTCAGCCACTAAACATTTCCTTCAGCTTACACTATCTCTGCACTTCAAATTCATTCCTTACAAATGCTAGTAACTTCATAATGCAATCCATAAGCTCAAATGCTGCTGTTAACTTAGGTTCCTACCTGCAAAGGGAACAGGTGCATCTTTATCCAAAGCAACAAGGGGAGGATCCAAAATTACAGTGTCATTATTTTCAGTTATGATTCCGTGGTATGATGTCTCAATCCAGGGCTTGTGTTTGTTCACTAGAAAAGAAATAGTATGTCTAATTAATTTGACTTGTGTTTTACACTCATTTAGCTCATTTTATCTTTAAAGAGAAATTATTCAGTGTACATCCAATATTAATGTTATTACTCGAAAGTCACTAACAAGATCACAAAGTGCTTTATAAACATTCAAATATTAAACCAGTATTATATGCGTATTGTACTGCAATTCATTGATGAGAAAAACAAGACTTACAGACATCCCAGTTAAGACACTAAAAAAGGTGCCAATTTTCAAAATATTTTTAATGTGTTCCCAACTGTAAGACATAATTAGTCAGACACTTTTGAAGGCATTGCTTTCAGTTGCAAAACTCTGATGCAAGAGGAAATATATCCAGAGAAACACAACTTTTATCAAGACACAGAGGCATGAAGGAGGGCAGGTGAGAACACTGGACTCTCTCATTTTATATTATTGGAAAAATATCTAAAATTACTTTTGTGTTCTGTACATTGTAGACAAAAAAAAAATAAACTTGTACATTTTAATCACTTGAAAGAAAAGTCACCGTTTCTCTTCTGTTAAACCAGCTTTAGTTATGCTTAAATGGGATCTGAAGTTTTTCTGTAAAATCTGTCCTTCAAATACAGATGTTGAACATTAAGATACCTGATTTTGAAGTGAAGAGGAAGATCACACAAAAAGACACTTTTAAATAGGGGATACACCACGCATCATCAGATTGTCTTACTCCTGAATCCTGTCAACATGCATCCCCCTCACCAGCCTTTTCCTATTTATTGGACAGTAGGAAGATGCATTTTCCCTTTCCTTTTCATTGTGTAGGAGGCTTAGCTTTGCTATGCTTATAAAAAGCATTTTGTTCCTGCAGCCACAATCTGAATGTTATGTTTTTGGAACTCCTACATGAGTAATACAATGGTGCTAGCCTAAACAATCTGCAATTTAAAGAATGTATTACCCCAGGCATGCAGGAACATTGCACTAAAGAATATTTACCACTTTTTTCACCAAGTCCAGATGCAAGGGAAATTTTATACATATTATTTAGTTCTGTGTACCAGATGCTGAGGAAAACATCTGCTAAGAACAGAAATCACCTCAAAGAGGGAGAGTTGACACAGTAAAAACAAATTGGAGCAGATAGGATTATTTAAAATAACCCCACTGTAAAAACACACAAACAAAATCCACATGCACACACACAACCATAAACTCTTTCCTGCCTTGCCTTATGTAAAGTTGCCAGACAAGAGTGAGTTTCAAGTTTCTCCTACATAGTTTCTTCTGTGTGAAGAAAGTGGCAATAAATGCCAAGACAAGAGAGGGCTCTGGCCACAGCAGAAGAGCTGGGCAATTAACAAATTATTTTGTTCACTGGCTATTTGGAAAAAGCAAGCAAATTTATGACAAACTGAAGTTCATTCTTTTTCTTTCTTGCTTGTTTAATCATTAGGAAATTGCAGACTCAGGAAGAATGATATGAGGTGCTTTTAAAGCTGAATTATTTTATATTCTAACCACTAACATGAGAACTTTGAGTACATTTATATGTTGCAATATATGTTCTTTCAGAAGAAAGCATACTTCACAGTGGTTTTATCCATTTTTGCAATAACTAAGCAACGGGAAAATTAAACTGGGGATGTGTCAGGGAAAGGTGAAATGGAAAAGAGGGAACTCAAATCTCTTCATCTTGTAATGACTTCACAGCCTGAGGAGAGATTGGCAAGTTTATGTAATAGGATGAAGGCCAAAAGTCTTGTCGATGTTGAAATATGAGAACTGATGGATGCAATTTCAGAGCTTTGTACGGCATTTGGGATTCCAGTTTGCAGGGCAGTTATTCCGTATCTGTTCTTTGAATACGTGAATTGCCTCAACATCAAGACACATAAATATGCTCCACTGGTACTCAGACTCAAAGGCTATGATTGACACATGCTGTACACAACAAAAAGCAATCTCTTGATTGAAGCCAGATACAATTTAAAATTAATGAAGTAGTAAAAAGGAATTTGCATGAAAAAGGAACTCCTTACGCAAATAAAAGTTCAAGTACCAAATCCAGCTTTTTCTTCCTCCTGGCTACGTTAATCGTCTGAACACTCACTAAAAACAAATTAAAAAAAAAAAAAAAAACAAAACCTCTACCAAAAACCAGCCAACCAAACAAAAAGCCCCTTTCCTCCTACTATGGATTCTACAGAATAGTTTTGGATGGCACTTTTGCTCAAGAAACCTTTTTTCCATTAGCGTCCCATGAGCCATAACAATAGCAAAATCAGTGACAGAAACGTAATTCCTTAAATTATGCTGGAGTGAGAAGAAAGTCCATTATAACAAGTTCCACAACTTAGCCCTAGATCTGAGATATAAAACACAGTAAAAGGTCAAATTATTTGCAAGCTCGTAGGAGGTGCATTTCCAAAGGAAAAATTATGGCTACACAAGCTTTGTATAACCTGTGGCACGGAAACTTTAAAATAATGGAAATCATCCACACTCTTTGGGAGTGCAAGACAATTGTTCAGATACAGGCTGTATTTATGTTTAGAGGAATAAACTGTGTTTTATCATAGACAACATATATAGAATATTAACAGACCTACTCAAATCTCATGAGCCGAGTAGATGTTATTTTTTAAAGTTTCAACTTTTTGACAGATCCCAATATCTGAAAAAATGACTTATTTTTTTACTATAATTGATTAGAACCTAAGTATCTTAATGTAAATATATACAGTTAAACTTCTCCTTTCCATCCACATTTAGTTTAAAATGCCCCCCAAACTATATTAATGTTGCATTCTTTTCTCATTTACATCCAAACCAGTCAAACTTCAGGTTGGGTTTCCAAAGACACAGTAATGCCACACTGCATTTATTGAAACAAAAGAAGGTGGGAACTTGTCATTTTATTTTCAAAATAGAAGAGTCATGAATGGTTAAAAAAAAAAAAAATCACAGAATCACAGAATGTTAGGGATTGGAAGGGACCTTCTGAAAGATCATCTAGTCCAATCCCCCTGCCGGAGCACGAATACCTAGATACTGTAATGTTTCTCAGCAGTGCTTACAATTAACAACACTCTATAAAAGAAAGTGATAAACAAACAACATTTTTGATCTGCTTTTGGTAAAGATGATGGAAGAACTCTATATAAAGATTTGTGTGTGAAGTTTCAGGAACTGTGACAGCAAAGTACTATACAATAAGCTAAACTCAAAAAAAAGGAGACAAGCTGGATACTCAGCAGGTAAGACCTATACAGGAACTCTTCTCCCTCTTAAGGCATATTAAGTAGTATCACTCTTACATTAACTCTAAAACTGTAAAAAAAAAAGAGAGAGAGAAAAGTATGTGTTAATCTTTTTTACAAAAGATCTTATTTGAAAGTATTAATCATTTACCTTTTCCTTGCATTTGTCTAGCTGGGTAAAAGTTGAAATCACTACAATGCCTTCATGAATTCAAACACACACCTATTTAAGATGTACAGATGAAATATAGCTATGCTGCGGGTGTTTGGTTTGGTTTGGTTTGTTTGTTTTTGTTTTGGGGGGGTTTGTTTGTTTTAAACTTGCCTCCTTTCCTATAATTTAGTAGCTATTCACATAAAATCATAATGTAAATAATTTCTAGCATCTAGGACAAGGCAATTAATCTTTTTCCTTTAGTACAGTTAGAGGTCAATTCATTAAAAATTGTATGCATCATTTACACTGCATTTTCATAGTCTGGCCCACCAAAGCTTGTGATTACAAGCCTTCAGATGTAATTAAACCATCTTGCTAGAAAACTGCCACTCCGTGTTCCATCTGCAAATGCACTTGGCATGTAAAACAATTAAGCAGAAAAAGGCATAAGAAAAACAAACTTATTCCGTAGAGTCTGCAGGAAACCTCATGTACCCTGGAACATTGTCTTGAAAGTCAGTTAAAGGACAGGCCTCAAAATTTAGCAAAATTAATACAGAGAAAGTCCAGAAACACAAAATATGTCAAACTCCTGCATTCTATTTTTATGCCTTTTCCCCATGCTCTGCACACACAGTGCCCTGGGTTTCACCCTTTCCAGATGGCAAGCTCAGAAACCCACCCTGCTACCTGTCACCTGATAAACAGTAACAAAACCAACCAACTCTTCATGCCAAAGTCCCCTACAAACTGTGACTGCATCTGAGCACTTTCCACCTGCACTGAATTGCCCATGGGAAGCTCTGAAGCAGAAACCGAGAACAAAATCACGGAGAAGACGTTGATACGTCAGCAGTAGGAAAAGAAAATATCAACCATCTCCCACCCCAAGCTCTTTGGCAATCTACCAAAAAGCCCTTTACTATGAGTCCAGGTACACAGATCACTGTGTCTGTAATGCCTACAACATTAAAAGTCAACTGCCTGCTTTATCAGACTGCAAGACACGCACAGGGCTTTCTGAAGGCAATCATACTCTCTGTAAATTAAATCTTCCAAATCTCAACACCTGTGAGCACAGATGCAATTTGTGAGTGTAGAAGTATTATTGTAACTGGACCACAACATAGAAAAAAATGTATGAGGACATCATCTTATGAGGATAAACAACATATTTTCTATAACCTAAGATAGACACTTGTTTCAGGCGGGGGAGTGGGTGGAAAGCAGCATGTGTAAAAGGAATACAGCACAATGGTATTACCAAAATTCAGATGGTTTCTGACTGAAAATCCTTATAAAATGTCACTGATCCAAAAATAACACTTTATAAAAGAACTATGAAAGAAAAAAAAAGTGAAGATTAGGAGGTTATAATTACTGACACTAGGGCAGAGTCAATATTGCCTATTTGATTTAACTGCTGATTTATAAACTTCAGGAAGTTAAAATTTGAGGCAGAAAAATATAAGGGTTAAGAACTGTTTTATGGATGCAAATGTTTTATTTATTTTTTCCAAAATAACACAATGAATCTATTTTCCCTTTAAAAGTACTGATAATATATTCTCTCATATCTGTATCTAGCTTAAAGTGGCTGTTGACTCCAAGAAAATTGGCAGAAAATTTCAGCTTCCTTACCACTTAGCTCAGCTCTCAATCCTTTCATCTGCTAACTTCAATGAGCTTCAGCTCAGCCTGTTGGAATCTTGTCTAAGTGTCAATGGCCTTCCTCTAAAAATCAGCCAAATTGAGGATGCTTAGGAAACCTTTTAGACATACGCATGAAATCCCTTTAACTTCTGTAGAATATGAGTCTGAACCTCATGCCTTATGCAGTCCGCACTACAAGCAGTGAGTATTTATCTCGTACAACAAAGAAAGAGAATGCTTCTAATGCCTTATTAGGAGCACAGTGCCTAACATAAAAAGTCCTAATGATGCAGTTGACATATCAACATCTACAATGCACAGTCATTACAGCTGAAAAAATCTCCTCCCCAGATCCGGATGCCATTGGTTTGGCAGTCTGCTCCTACACACTTTGTGGGGACGTCACTTTGCTCAGTAAATACCAGAGTCAGACTTGTGGGGTCACCAAGGGTTAGAGTTCATTGTTCCAAGTATTTCAGGAAAAAAAAGGCCACTGAAAAATAGAACTTGTCCGTTGTTAAAATCCCCTGGCTTTTTCTCTGGATAGTTTTAATAGGCCTGGCACTGAATCAAGGTAGCAACTTTAAAGGGGAAGAAGAGGTCAGAAGACTATTTTGATTCACGAATGTGGCTTGTGCCGTGTTCACTCTAACATGATCAAGCTAGAAGTTTTGAAAACTCGAACCCTTAACAGAAATTCGATGAGTCTCCAGTAACTCTATTTAAGTATATAACTGATACTGATATTCCTATATCTGGAATATTGCAAAGATTGTTGTTTCAAGCAAGTCCTGTTCACATAGCTCATACACATGACTGTTGTGCACAGGTAGCCTTTTAACACAGACCTCAGTTCCTCCAGGCTGCGACCAGAGATGCAAACCCGGATTTCCTGCATTGCCTGCTCCAGAATGGGCCTGGGTTAGAAAGCAAAGACAAGAATGAAATCTAAAATCTCATAGAGCAGCAGCTAAGAACAAAGAGTTTAAAGGATAGGCAGATTTGGGGGATAAGGTTGCTAAAGAAATGAGAATTAGGAGTTTGGCAAAGAATTCAAGTCTTTAGAAGGCAGAGAAAACAAGGACATGGATAAATGCATTTTGAGGGAAAAGAAACTAAGCAAGAAGTGGAAACTAAAAATGGCTAGCAAGTAGAAGTAAATAAATGTTTGCATTTTGCAGGATTAAATCTCTCTCAGCATTAATAAAAGAAACATTGAATGGCTATATCAGAATAAAACAGAATGCTGTACTTCCCCACATACAAAAGAAACTGAAAACTCTCCTATAAAACACATTTATATATTTTGTCAAAGACAAATGGTAAAGAAGAAATTTATTCTTCTGTCTCGCACTTAGCTCTCCATGTGATGTCATTGCCTCAATTACTGAACCATCAGTAGTTATGTTCTGGGTTTACTTTCAGATAGATAACTTTAAATCATAACACTTTATGTGCTTTTATATAAAACAACAATGTGAAATTCCTCCCCCGATTAAGGCTATGTGAGCTCTGACACTAGGTTCCGTTAAAGCAGAATTCATATAATTTATGATATGTGATTATGAGACATGAACTCTTTGGAGAACATTTCAGCTAAAGAATACATTATAAGCAATGCATCTCAGCAACATTAAATTACTCAGTGGAGATCTTACAGATACGTTGGCACTGGTTTTAACATACTGCACAACAAAAACCTATTTTGCATTAAATAGACTGCATGAGAAAGTCTTCTGACATAAGCACATTTTCTGGTTCCCAAGAGAAGGCCTTTCAATAATGACAATTCCCATTAGCAAAATCTGTTCTTACATTAAAAAAGGGGAAAAAATGAGGTGGATGGCTCCTTTGTTTATAGCTCATTCTTATTACAAGCTTATTTCACCAAAAGCATCAATTGCCTCGTCTAATGAATTTGATAATATTAGGCAGCAACCCATAGGCTCTTTCTGTATTTATTCTAATGATTATGTCTCTGTAAATATTCTTGATTCTCATATAAAACCTATATGTTCTGCATTTCGCTCTGAAAATGGTCACTTCTTTATCTTTTTCCCCCCTCAACATCCTAATATCTAGATTATTTGAAACATATCAATCTACTTACATAGCAATTAGGTTGCAAACAGCCTAGTTCAAAAGTACAATCCACACATTAGCAAACACTCCCTCCTCATATCCACATTTATGTATTTAAATAATAAATTATGAGTACAGTTGTTGTTCAGAGTGAAAATGTGGCAGAATTTGCCTGTATTAGGAATCACAATTATTGAGCACTGAGCCCTATTCCAGTCAGAGCTGGACATTGCACCAACAAATAACACATTCTTGTCCCCATATGACTCCAACCACAGTGCCCAGAGGCTTGTCAGATTTCAGCCTCTTTAGGAATGACAGCAATCTATCAGCTTCCACAATGATTTAAGACATCTTTCCAGCAGTAATCCAAGTAACCTCCCAGTACAACTGTCCCTCTCACTTCAGCCTGTTCATATAAACGAGTGAGGAAGGAGATATCCAAACACAGGAAAAAAACTTGGAGATCACATGAATGTATAGATTACCTTTATTCCTTCCCTCTGTTATTAAACGTAAGTGAAGCCACCATTCTGGGCTATGCATAGCCTTTCAGGTACCAACATGAATGCTAGTCAAAGGGTTCTCTTCTGAGGTTTTTCCTCTTTCAAAAATGATTAGTTCCTGTCTATATTTCTGCCCTACTCATACAAAGCAAAAAAAACCACCACACACTTTTAGAATTGTTGCACACTGTACCACACTGTAAATAAAAAATGATGGCAAGACTGACCAGTCTTCCTGACTATTTAAAACCAGATAGTAAAATCTCCTCCTTGTTATAACCCACAGAAGATCTGCAACAGGGTCACACATGGAAGATGACAGTTCCCAACAGATTCCTTTTCTCTGATGAGGGATGGAACATTTCACTCACTTGCACGGCAACCAAGTGACATCTGCTACAGTGATTCCTGCTTCTTCCCAACAACAGGCATTACAATTGGGCACCTCCTTTTCTAGTACAGCCCTGCACATGCACTCTGGGAACAGGTGTCTCATTAATTTAGTCACATGTGGCCCATGAGTTATGGGTCCAGCCACTAGGTCTGCTGACAGGACTACAGCAAATATAGGAAAATAAAATGATGATGGAAAATAAAGTGATGATGGAAAATAAAGTGATGATGGAAAACAAAGTGATGATGGAAAACTACTTTTTTGGATCTTGATGTAAAGCATCATATTGTGTTACAGGATATACGAGAGGACTGCCAAGCAGACAAACAAGTGAAATAATCTATGGTTAGACACAGAACATCCAGCCCTCAGGCACCACAATGCCTTTGCATGCATATTGTTTAGAAGCTGACAGCTCAGCTATATTTCTCCACCAAAACCAAAATACATGTCTCAGAGAAAACATCTAATTTTGAGAAACTCTGAAAGACTGGATGCAATCAATACTTTTGTTTTGTTTTTCCCTCCAAATAAGGTATTATATAGTACTACAATAATAATTTTGCTCAGAACATCTTGGCATGAGTACTTGCATAAGATATTACCTTTCTGTCTACAAATTGATTGATTTCTGTCCCTAATCTTAAAAACAGCTAAGCTTCAATTCATTACTTATTCCTAGATAATTACATAGATCATTTCTTAATTACTGCTAATTCTTGTAAAGAGAGTTTCCAGGGCTTTGGCCAGTATAGAAAAACTTGTTTCTCAAATGGAAGACAGAATTATGGAAGAAAAATGAAATTTCATCTTCTACACATTTTGGGGTTTTTTTAGTTAATTGATTATGTCTCTTATCTAAGTACCAAATACTATTTTTCCCAGTTTCATCACTTTGACCTTAATTAACAGCTACTTCTATGAATTGCTAATAAGTAAGACTGATTTTGATCCATGACATACCAACTTTTGTCCTACAACATTGCAGATGGGACACACTTTATTACAAATTTCATTTCATGCTTTTTATTGCAAAAGGTATGGAGCAATGAATGATAATTATATATTTTACAGTTCATTCACTTCAAATTGATCATTTCATATTCATTACTCTGGTGACAGACATGTCCTGTCAGTTTTATCCCTCATTATGCACATACTATCTGCATTTGAGCAAGCAACAGAATTTTGAAAGAATACTTCAACCAAGTTTCCATTTGGGGAAAACAAAAATCCACCAACCTGTTACATTAACTTTAGGCTGCTGTCAAAGGAAGAGTTGACTAAAGTCACATTTCTGGTATTTCTTACAACCTGATTGAAAAATTAGGTTTGGGCATAAAAATATACAACTATACAAACTGTTCCTATAAAATCTGAAGAAAAGGTTAAAACTCCTGGTCATACTTTCAAGAAATAAACTTCAATTTTTTTTCCCCAGTATTTCAGAACTTATACATTTCACCACTCAGATATCATTACTTTTGGTATTTCAAAATGTCACCCTAGTTATAGTCAATGGTTACTTGAAAATGCAGGTAACATAAAGCAGGACTTTTTTTCTGGGCTTCCTAAAGCAACAACTCCAGACAGTTTCTGTGTATCAGTTCCAAGCAAGAGCTCTCTAGATGTTCTTCTGAGGCTTGTTTCCTTAGAAATAATTGCTGATAATCAGTATCTTTCGTCCACTGATTACATACTCAATGTTTTATTCTCACAAAATCTGACTTGCTAATAAAAAAGTGGTCTGATCTTCTTGCTTTTAATTTTTACATCCCCCAAAACAGGCTCTGGCTCCAACATGTGAGGTTATAAGAAATATGACATGTTAAATACAAAATACATGGAACAAGTGAGTATAGTTCAAAGGCAAGTACACATAAAAAGCCACAACAGAAAATACACTTCAATACAAACCAATAGAGTATAAAAGCTTTGTGATAACCACAGCTGAACCGTATCAATGAATGAGAATATATGCTGGGTAACAATTAAAGGGAAATGACGAAGACAACATTCTGCAAATAAATAGAAATCCTAAAGATCTCATGGTACATGTGTGAAGGCAGAACGGTCTGAATGTCACATCCTCAGCTGAAGTGTACAACATTTACAATTTTTATTTTAACTAGAAACACACTTGTAACTGTCCAGAGTCTCCTGTGGATTAAAAAAACTAAACAAACAACAAACACATTTAACTCCAGGTTTTTGATTACTTTGAAACTTCATTCATTGAAGATCCATGCACAGTAACTTGACAGCGACACTTAAAAGCACTAAAATTGTTACATATAAAAGTAAAACAAGAAACAGCAAAGATAATTAAATGTTTGTATCAACCTTAGAGAGTGCCTGCAGCTACATAAATGCGGAAATGATACCACATCATCATGTCAACACGCATTTAACAAGGCTGATGCAGGGATTTGGCAATTGGCTGTGTTTATATCAGCACATCATCAACACTGCTCATCAGCCTTTACTGTTATAGCACAGATAAAAGAAAAAAAAAAAAAGGGAACAAAATTTAAGGTAGTCCACATTTCCTAACACAAATAGAGTAAAAATGCAATCTATATTTTTCCCCTAAGAAATCAAGATAAATGAGAAGTAAAACAAAGGAAAAAGAAAAATAAAATACTAACTTGGCTTTAGGAGGGGAAAAAAAAAAAAGATATTTTATTGAATTTGTATCAGTTATAAAATCTACAATCTCAATTAACTTCATGTTTAAAGCAACTGAAGGCACTTGCCTGACAAAGGTCAAAGCACTGCTATGGTTCAGAAAGAAGGGACAAAAGTGGACCACTTCTATTTGACTAGTCTCATATATCAGTAGTCCCCAAACACAAAGAAGAAAAAAATCTGCCGTCAAAAGGGACAAGTCATCAAGAGGAGGGCTTCACAACCTTTCAAAAGTACCTTCTTTTTCAAAGCAAAACATTGAGTGCCTTTACGTTAAGGATGTCAACTTGAATCTACCAACAGGAGCAGTAGCTCACTGTCCCTAGTCCCTTCTGGGGTTGATCCGATCTCAGAAAAACTGGGCTCCCAGATGACGGAGGGCAAACAGCAGAGCTCACATACGTGAGATCTTGAAGGAGCTCTGCAGGAGCAAGGCTTTGGGAGCCACTGCCTCTCACAGATACACATCAGACAAGATCATTCAAATGTATCAAATGTGTTCATACATTTTAACAAGATGCAGATGACAGAGGGAAATGATGACAAGCAAGCTGCCCTAACACATGCTGCACATATTTTCATCAATGTTACCACTGATACTACAGAGCATATTTGCATAACAAAGTGGTAAAAACACATGGGCCTTGCGCGTATATCATTGTGAGGAGGAATTAAAAAAAAGTCACTGAATTTTCTAGGTAGGGCCATTGTTAGTTCAACACTACCGTAAGTAAGAGCCATGTGAACAAAATAAACCATCAGCTCGCTCCTTTCGCTCTTTGCTAAAATTAAAACTGAACAAAAAAGCAAACTCTAAGATTATTGTGCCGATCACATTCTCACTGGAGTTAGAATAAGTAAAATCCCAAGAGTTTAAGCAACTGATTTAAAGGTGACAATGAACGTATAGACACTATAAACTCAAAGGTTTGCCGTGCTAGATTACAACTAATTGGTTGAAAGTTTTGGTGCCCTGCATTTTGCCCCATGTTTTCCACAGATAACTCTGCTCCCCCAAGGCAGGGACTTTATGTCCAGTTCTGAATCAGGTCCTGAACTACTTCAAACTTTCAGCTTGGTGCATCAAGTTAAGCAAAATCCCCTTACAAAGCAGAATCTCAGCTGCTTTCCACATTCCTCGCCTTGATCACAACTCATCGCTACTATTACAAAAAAGTAATAGTAACTATTACTATTACAAAAAGTATTTGTAAAAATTACTCATAGCATTTAAAAAAAAAAAAGGCAGTCATATTCTACAGAGAAATGTTTTGGTCAGGTTAATTACTAAACCTTTTTTACATAAGCAGGAAGAGTAACCTTGTACAAGTCACAACTTCATGGACACTTGAGAGCAGTGTAAATCAACACTACTGCCAAAAGTTTCACTGGCTACAGTGTTTCTGCAACTACTGTCTCACACCATTATCAAAGGTAAGAAGGTAAGGCAAGCAACAAACAAGAAATGGACATCTTCCCATATCCGCACGTTCCCCTCACAAGGATGTCCATTAGGAAGTTGCTTTCCTTTGGAGGATGTAAAAACTACCTGGAGGATTCTGCAGATTCATAAAGCCTCTGTGCAACAAACAGTGCCTCAAATTCCACATCTCAACTGTACCATAGCAATCTGAAATAGTATCACAGACTTCAATGAGATTACTCTAGTCTTAGGCTGATATACCAGCCACAGTCATGTTTTCACACACATAGGAGATAGGCTTGAAAAATCTTTGGTGAATTAATCCCAGTGAGACCCCAAGGCTATGTCTAAACTAATTCGAAAATTCAATTTGTGTCCTTCCAGTTTCTGGTACTGCTTCTGATTTTATCCTGTGGTCAACTTGCACTGTTTGCACCAGAAACATTAATGAGAAGCAGTCCACATGAACCTTCACCCCAAGCACCCAATTTCTGCTGTCTGCCTTCAAAACAGATTGTCATCTTGTTCCAAATGCATTCTGCAGACCAAACAGGAATATTGGTTCAGCTGCTTCCTCTTCAGAACACAGCAGAATCAGAAATCAGGTATCCTCATTTTATTTCTTGTCTTTGTACAAACCCTTCCTTTGGCAGCTAAACAAACAATGTACACATATTTGGTAAGAATGCACAAGGAAATGGCTTTACAATTCTTTCTCAGAACTTGTCACTAAATATATGGCAGTAATACTTTTAGTCTTTGGACACGAAATCGTTAGGTATGGGCTATTACTTGCCTTATTACTACATTACTAGATCATAATGAAAAATAAAAGTTCTCATCAGCATGCACATTTCTGAAGTGCAGTGGTTTGAAACTACCCCAGTTACAGCGTCTAAGCATTAGCACTAACCAAAATGAGTAACTGTTTTTTTCTTCTGAACTAAACAAGGTTAAAATAAAAATCCTTTTTACACAAGAGATGATGACTGATGGCACATGGCTGAGACAGTGTTCAGATTCAAAAAGCATCACAAGGATTCACAATGTCATTCACAGCAGAACATTCTGCTAGCAGAGACATCAGTATACAGAAAATATGACTACTGCAATGAGCCTCATAGGACTTGTATGGTGCATAGCCACGGTGAGCTGTTATTCATCAGCATTGCCATTAAGTTAAAAAACTAGTAAGATTCAGAAGTTGTGGGGGTTTTGTTTGCTTTTTGTTTCTTTTGCCTGTGTAACTTTTTGATGATAAAGACAATGAACTCTGTTCTGTCAGTGTTTGTATCCATTCATCTTTGACTGCTTCTGATATCGATCAAAGGATCTCTACCTTTTTCCTCTTTCTTACTTTTTAGATCAATATTTTCCTTTATTTCTTTTTAAATATCGGTTTTGGCATAACTTTATATAATGGCTATGATGTGTCAATACAAATTTCTCCTCCACAAGGAATGATGCACATTCAGGTGGATCATGCTGAAGTGTATTCAGGACTACATTGAAAAAAGAAAACGGATGGGCAATAGTTAAGAGTACTTCTTATGCTTTTAAAAATACTTCTATCAATCTTCATCTGGAACAGCAGTTACTACAAGAGGCCATCTGCAGACCAAACATACCTTTTTTATAAGGTCTTTCCCTCATAATTTCCTTCTAGATGTTTCTCAGAACACAGGCATATAAACATGGTTGTATAGTATCAAACTTTTACTGGAGATTTAACACAATAAGTGCTATCATGGCAGATGCCGAAGTGAACAACACGATCCTTATTTTTATGAATAAATATGGTTCTAAAAGATAATAATTAAGAGTATATCATAATATTCAGACTGCATTCAAAAGAAATCACTTCAGCTGTAACTGAATTTATAAATGCTACCAATCCATTCCAGTGCAAAGTTAAGGCTTTACCATCAGTTTGACTTTGTAATGAGATCACAAGTACTCATGGAAGCACTTATGCCTCAGCAGGGAAGCAATAACTGCTTCCTAAACTACCTCCCAACTTAGACATTCCCAGACCCGGCAGTTGACAGTACCAGTATGGACTCCAAACCTGCAGAACCAGGAGGTGTGCTCTGCACTCAGCAAAAACAAGCATGAAACTAACTAGACCTAATGTGGATCTGACAACACAATAAAATTTGGCCCTAGCTCTGCAACAGAAGTAGAATTCTTACTGTGGTTTCAACTGTGTTTTCAAATGAGCCAAATCAGGACCAAAAAGAAAAAGCTGCAAGAAAAGGAAAACTCAGGTGCTTCACAGATCTCAGCTGGGGCCACCCCAAGACAGCTCTCACAGCAGTCACCAACTGCCTGAGTTCAGATTTGTTTTTAAAGGTCTTTAATCACTTATAGGTGTTCTCAAAGCCCCTAACTACATCTACCCAAATTCCAAAGCAATACAAAAAATTAATGGTTTATACTTAAGTGGCTTGATACAAGTATTTTGGATGAAAAGCAATTGGAGCTTCCATGTTGGCAATGTTACGTAGAAAGCAAACTTGGCAGACCAGGCATGGTTCCTCCCGACCTCTTTGCTTGCCCCATGCACTCCACTTTGCATTCTCAAGCTGACATTTAATCTCTAAAGAAATACCTCCCAAAGCTGCACCTCACTGAATAAGAAAAAATAAATTAAACTACCACAATTCGCTACTACATAGTTTCTGTCATAACTGAATTGTGGCAAAAGCTTTCTTAGGAAGACATAGTAGGCATGCTGACAGGAATTGCGGGGCCACAGAACTTCAATGGGCATAAAAAACTGAGATGCCACGATGCGGTTACTTACTGGGAAATAACCCTCCTCATCTATTCCGACAGATTACTGAACAGTCGCCAGTCCTTTTCTCTCTTTCTCTTAATTTAGACTTCTGGTTTTGCAAACATAATTTGCAGGTGCATCCATTCTAATCCCTGAAGAAGCTGAATATTGCTTTTTTATTAACAATAAATGAAAAAATAACAGGTAACCGTACTGGGTGTGGGTTCCAGGTGTTGGCGGGGGCTGCAGGAGCAGCCTCTGTGAGGAGAGTCCAGGGCTGCCCCGGGCGGGAGAAACCGGATCCAGCCGGTTGCAGCCAGTTGTGCAGCCGCCCTGCACCAGCCCGGCCCGGCCCCTCAGAGCGGCCAGTGGCCCCTCTGGGAAAATGTATTGAAGAAAATTAAGTACATTGTAACCTTTTCTTTTTAAAAAACAAACCTAAACAAAAACAAACAAACAACCCCCCCCAAACAAACAAACAAACCTACCCCAACACCTGCTATTTTGGCAGTTTAAAATGAGTAAATTGTAGATATAAAACCATTTAAAAATATTCTCTCTCTGTATAGCCACCCTATTTGAATAGAAGCATATTGTCCTTGTTCTTTTGTTTGAAGACATTACAAATAGTTTTCTTGCTATTCTCAGTAATTTGCAGATCTCCTCAAATCCCTATAACTTACATATTGCTCTATGCACTTTCTATAAAAATGAAACCAGAACTCTGAGCAGCATTTCTCGGTGTGCACTCAGTATCCCTCAAATGCTCCTTTAACATTACTTTATTCAGACAGTAAATTTTTTGCAGATTTTCTTTGTAGCCATAATTCTGTTCCTTTAAGTTTTAAGTACTATCATTTCTTTGACTTCAATTCAGGTGTTAACAAATGAGGTTTTTAAAAATTAGGAATACATTCCAGTCCAGTTCATGAGACCTGTAAGCCCTAAGTCTATGTATATGAAAACATGTGGTGTTTATAAATAGATCTATTTATAATATTCTTTACTGACAATTTTTTGTTTGTTAAGCAGTAAGGAAAATTAATTCTATTACTATTTGCACTAACAGTAGCATGGGTTTTCTTTTTTTTTTTTGAGATGTATAAGATTAAAAAGTATAGAGAACAAACTTGCCCACTTGTATTATTTTTTACCAACATGAAAAGAAGTAGAGCTATGTCACTAATGAGGAAAATATCTATTAAGTGGTCAGTTAGGACATCATTTACCTTAATAACGTGTAGCAACTTCAAGATCAAAAAGTGAAGGACAATGTAAAGCCACATCACAGAAGTGAAAGATAAAATGGTAATTATCATGGCATAAAAGAACTTGGAGATGAAAATGCAAAGAGGGATAAAATCTCTTTTATATATATACATACACAGTATAGGTACTACAGATAAAATATATGCGTAACAGGCAAATCTAGAAAGAACAGGGATGATTTTGGAATCATTGCTTTGCCGCTAGATAAAGAACCTGCCCACTTATTTTTTGCCATGGACAACAACTTGCCTTTGGGTTTCACAAGCCACTTTCTACTAAAGATGGTGTTATTTTCATCTCCTCTGCAGCAAGGGAACACAGAGGAACTAGACAGATACTCCAGGTCCTCCACTTGCTCCTGGAGAAGCCCAGCTGCATTCCCCCACGGAAGAAGAAAATGTTTCTAGATAGTAACGCATATTGAAGACTTACGTATAATAATTTCTGGCTTGGCAGTATGAGTCCTTTCTTTGCCTAGATCTGCCTTCAGGGTGGAGGGACTAAAAGTAAACTTTTTTTCACATATAAAGTGACAGTCATATGAATGTATTCACAGTAAGAGCCTCTGTCTTCAAAACTAACTTGAAGACTATGCAACAGACAAGTATACAAATACTATTATCTCTATTAACCTTACTACAACAACATTTTTGACATGTGTGAATGACAGAAATGAAACAAATAACTTGCCTTTGCAGGAACTTTTTAATGGAAGTTAAGAGGCAAGAATAATGGTCTGTCAATTTTGGGCTTCAACAGCCTCTAAGCTGCATCTTTGTTAAGAAAATATAATTGAAGTGGAATGAAATGTTGAACTGACAAAGAGATCTGACATCCCTTTTTTAAGAGATGAAACAATTCAGCTGTAGAAAAAGATGACCGTAGCATTTACTTTCTACTGAAAATAATGTGAGAGTCACACTCAATTTTAAATTATTAAAAATAATGACTTTTTTTTTTCCCTAGCTTAAAACTAATACTTTGAAAATCAGTTCATGCTAATAGCAAGACAACAGGACAATTCCCATCTCTACTACACATTCCTAAATTAGCTGATGAAACTGTAATTATTTAGGGACAATGAAGAGAATATCAAATCTTATCTAGGTTTTCTATAATATGGATTAGTTAATAAAATGGATGCAGGTTAAACAGCGTTGGACAAAGAGTGTATACTATGCTCTGCACTGAATGTTCCAGTCGTAAGTCTTTAATATGAGTCAATTGAGTTATGGGCATACATCTGTAGATTTTCAACATATTAAGACAGATTAATTTGCTGGATCAGTGTCTGCATAGATTATCTGCCATGTGAAGTGCCAAACTGCCAACTGCAGAAGATAAGCCTGTCAGAGGCAGCTCTACTTGCAACAATAGTAGGTACAAAAGTGTCATTTGTAATAAATCATACTGGTTACTCTTTGTGATGGACATTTTGGGGTTTTTTTTTATCCAAAAGCCTGCATGGAGTACACTGGCATAACTTCTCAAATGGAGAAGAGATGGGCATATAAACCCAGAAGCAGTGAGTATGTATTGCAAGTTGTGGACAGTATCGTGAAAAAAAAACACAACCTAATCTGCTTTATCTGCAATATTTGTGATGAATCATGCTACACACCTGCAAGCAAAGAAAAGAACTGGGAGAAAAAGTGTTATTTTCACCCACAGTATTTTGGAATCACGTGGAGAACACAATTGTATATGCAGGATTTGTAAAACATGGGCTAGCTGGTTCAAGAAAAAATGGATATAAGCTTAAACAAAACTCAGCAGAAAAAAATCAAAATCAGTCCAGCATTGTTACAATAACCCCACAGTACAGTGTGGACAGTGGAGTCATGAAAAGCAAAAGCAGGCAGTACCTCCCCACGACAGGAACTTCCTTATGCTTTACTACTGATGAAAACGAATTACAGAATTTTTTCTTGCTAGTGTGTGTTATGCCCTTTCCCCCCCATCCTGAAGTCCTTTTTATATTCAGTCTGAGAATAACAGATTGCTACAGTCTGGATCTACAGGCTTTTTAAACTCACACTGCAGAGATGCTGTGCCACAGGGTCTTTAGTATCAGGTAACCCTCTCACACAGCAGCCTGGACTGTGGCTACTGCACAAACACAAGCAGAGAAATCCTCATATTGTTTCATTCCTATTTCAGCATCCTAGTGAGAGTTGTGTATCATTAGCATAAAGTCCTTCTTTCTTCAAAAAGAATCAATGTAAAATATTTACTTCATATCTACAAAGCAGATCTATAAGCTCCAGGACAGAGAACCAAAAGAGATCACAGTAATACGTCTCTATAACACCCCTCCCCATGCATTAGTTTGAAGGAATACCAAACTTAATCAGTTACAATTTCATAACCAGCTTAATGCCAGCGGTGTTTTCACTCAAAGAAGCCAGACGTAGAGGTACAACTGGACATGTATTAGCAGAATCCCACAACCACCTTCATTGCTTAAAGAGATATTCCCTGTACAAGCACCTACCTACAAGAACTACCTTTAATGAAAACTCCTTTAGGCAATCAGCCTTGTGAGGAAGACCTCCTTCACTAATCCTCACTCTTTTAGTGAATGGCATTCTCTAAAATATTGACACTTTCCCTTGCTGAGACTGGCTGAGATCTAATCCGTTATCTCAGGCACCCCTACAGTCCACACAATTATGTTCTTGTGTTCGTGTTACTCCAACCTAATGCCTACGTACCAAAGCTGCAAATACTCAGCTACAGGTAATCCCAGAGCGCTAAGAGCAGTAACAGATGCCATACATCATACATCATCCCAATGAAAGATCCATACGGAACTGCCATTCAGAAAAGCACGTAACCTGAGGAGATATTGAATCTCCTCATGTTTGAGTTACAGCTTATCGTGCCTGCCGTGTTTTCAACGAAGACTAGTTTGCTTCCTTGCTTTATTGTTTTTTGTGTAGGGATGGGAGTGTCAGACAAATGCCTTCCCTCTTGTGGCAGAATGACAATCCAAGCTGCCCTGGGCACACTGACCGGAGGAAGAGAAGCCCTTCTCCTCCTCCACAGCTGTAGGAGGACAAAGGAAACCATGCATTGCAGGAACAGTGGATGAAAGAAGAGTCAAATGCTTTTAACAAAAGGCTCATCAAGGTTAGCATTATCAAGGCTAGTTTTCCTGTACATTTTCAGAGTCAATAAATTAGTGTTTCTGATAATACGCATCATGCTCAAAAAAATATAACCTGCTCTTATGCAATGATTTTTGTGCTTTCTTCTAATAGAAGGATAATTTGTTTCTACGGAAATGGGCTACCTCTGTAAGGGTGTATAATTTTGGTAGAACATTGTTTCCATAGGTGCTGGAAGGTGCTAAAAAGCTATAGGGTATTCTACGCCTAGCACTGGCACAGCACAATAGCAGCTGAGAACTGCAAACTGAGAACTGAGCTGTGAACTGAAAATGAAAGTATTCAAAATATATATGGAACGATTTAGGCATCTGAAAGACATAGATAATATGGTTTTCCAGGAACACAGCAAAGTATAAGTGAACTTGAGAGTTCCCCCACTGTAATCTAGATGTACCTTACAGATGAGTGAGCTCCTCTTTGACATCATCCCCACCTTTCCTTGAGCCCACAATCTGCAATAGCCACCACAAATGCAGTCTCTGCTAAAAATTGCAAACCAGTAAAACCTATCACTGACAAAGTCTGAGTTATTGCCCTTCTGCCTGTACTCTTGATTAATGGTGCAGCCACAACAGTTAAAAACTGACAATGGAAAGAGTTACATAAAAATTGCAAGTGATATTAAAAATGTTTCTTGAGAAACAGGACTGTGCTTGCAAACAGATAATTTAATTTCCTTGCACTGCCCTGTAAACCTAAGTTTGTTAAATTAAAGTGAGATTTGTTTTCATCCTAGAATCCATTGGGAGGGTGATTATGCTGCAACACACTTCACTAAGTGCTGGAGGAACAAAGAGGAATGCACAGAATGTTTCAATATATGGCAACTGCATATTAAGTAACTCCTTGATTTTCCTAAATGAATACACTAAAATGAAGAACATTTCTTATAGAGCCAAATGAATATTTACCACCGAGTAATGATTAACTGCAAGCAAAATTATAGCTCTTTAGCCAGCTAACTTTATGTTAATTTCAGTGCTAAATAATTTGAGAAGGATTTCTTATGCAAGAATTGTGTTGCTCTCATTCAATGAGGCAGGTGCAGGTAAACTCATGCTGTGGACCATACACAGGTCCCAAATAATTTCTTATCTTCATTTGCACAATGATTTGAAAATCATTGTGCAAAAACTATTATTCATTCCCAATTTACAGCCCACTGACCCCTTTTCAACCAGTTTCATCCATAAACACAAACTGTCAAAAAATTAGGAAAACAAGAACAGGAAAGTTCATTCGACTCACAGACTGTATTCATCATAACATTAAGAAATTATCAATTATCCGAGATCAAAAGGATGACAGAAACTCTTGAACCTAGATAGTCAATATTCAAATGACTAAGTTTTGGAGATTTCTTCCCATGTGAACTTCAATCAAAAACAAAAAAGGGATTTAGAAGAAGCAGCAACTATAATACATGTTTCCCTTGAGCTGAGAGTTTGCATTACAACAGCACATTTAACAGAAAGCTCCACAAAGTTTATACTCACTTCACATAACCTTACTTATCTCAAGATAAGCAATAGCGCCCAGCAGCCTCTACCAGCTGGTAGACCTGACAGTAGAAGACCCCTGCTGACAGCTACACCTCAGCACATGAACAGAAGTGATCAGCTCTGAAATCACCATCATGCTACATTGCCGTGTGTTAGGGACTTCGTTAGGAAATATCAAAGGAATCTCAGATCCTAAGTGCTACAGGAGTAAATCCCCAAAAGATTCTTTGCTGATCAGACTCAGTGGAAGATTTTCTTGATGATTCCAAAATACTAATATTATACTTTAATTCTGAGTGAGAAAAATATACCACGTAAGCACCTAGAACACTTGAATAACACTGCAGTAGTGCATCCTCACCTACAACCCGTGTGAAGCTATAGTCAGTTTTCACAATATGATCAAACCCAGCCTGATTTGAGTTCTTTTCCCATCCCTCCCTCCCTCTCTCAATTACAGACAGAGCAGAGCAAGGAAGACAAACAAACAAACAAGTCTTTCCTGCTTTCTTAAGGATATACCAAAATCACATCTAATCAAGGCGTATGCATAATAATACCACATGATATCAAAGTTGTTCATAAATGAAAATTTGAACAAATATTTTTGGTTGTTTTCTATAAACATGAAGTTTTTTGTTTAGCCTTAATATATCACATTTTGAATTTTGTTTTCTTGTAAAATTGGAAAAACAGTCTTCTCAAGAAATAGTTTTTGCACAATGATTTGCAAATCATTGTGCAAATGAAGATAAGAAATTATTTGGGACCTGTGTATGGTCCACAGCATGAGTTTACCTGCACCTGCCTCATTGAATGAGAGCAACACAATATATATATATCAATATATATCAATATACAATATATCAATTAATAAAATAGCAGGGATATCTCACCCTCACAGAATTGCAAGAGTTTCATCTGAGAGTATTTACTATCAGAAGTTTTCTAAATTTTAAATGAATTCACAGGAAGATGGTGCAAGCATTAACCCACTGGAATTCTGCACTGCTTAGGTGCTTCCAACAATCTTGTCACAGCAGATGGATTTCACTGAAATGGCCCCATCTGTCATTTTTCATTCGTATGGCTGCAAGTTGAACAAAAAGAACACCTAGGGCACATTTTCATCAAAATAACTTGCTAAGCAATCCGAGAGATGAAAGAGATAAAGAAGATAATGCTCCAAATCTTACACTAGGCAGAGAATCTGACCCAAATAAAATGAAAATCTGGCAGATTCACTCACATTAAGAGATGGGAATCAAATATTCCCCCCGCTTCCTTCACCCAACGAGCTGCAGAGATATTTGGCAGAGGGGATTTTTCCCTTACTGTCACTTTTTTATTTTGTTGGTTTTGGCCATCTGTCCACTATTAGGTCCCTTTGAATGAGAAACCAGTTTAGAAGCATAGAGCCATTTTCACAACGTTTGTTTGCAGGGCAGATGAGGACAGAAAGGGATGATTAAAGCTTTTGCTGGTTAACAATAACAAAGTGGGAAGGGAAAAAAAGAGCTGATCTGAGTCTTGTGAGACGGAAGCTGGTTTCAAATTATTGCTGTCTGTAATTAGTCTATCTGGAGGAATGGAATTTACCCCACGCACCTGGCAGCCCAGCAGTTCAATTTTATATTCAAAATACCTGAGTCTATTAGAATACCGGCATTTCAAGCACATCCAGTCAGATGCAGAAGTTCAATCTGCAGTAAGAGCAGGTGAATGATACAGATGGTGCACACAGCTACAGAGGACAGACCTCCACCTTTCAGAAAGGGGCACTTGGTGCTCATATCTCCTGCAGCGCTCTCCTCTTTCAGATGCCATTCAATATGCTTACACCTAGTATAGAGCTATTTTTCCCTTTTTATTTCTTTTCTCTCCTGAGAGTTTCATCAATATCAGTGGAGACATCAAATACGGTAGTGGGGAAGGATAATATAAGTTTTCTGCTAAAGTAGTAGTCACATTGTCTGTATCAGGATGGTGTCTGGCTTACAAATGTTCTGTACTCATATAATGAAAAAAGCAGATTTTGTTTGACTAGAATAAATAGTTGTGCTTTTCAAAAAACGTAAGAAAAACATAAAACACAAAAAGCCATTGAAAAAGCCATGCTTTTCAGAAACATGTAATTAATTTAACAATAAAACCTGTGAGTTGCCAGCGTTACCTGACCAGGCTATGTATTCATAAATTGAAAGTAAACGTCTCTTGCGCAGTTAAGTGGCACAGCAATCTGCAAGATATGTAAATATATTATATCAACTGTTAGGAACTCTGGGAACTTGTTTATGAAGCAAGCCAGCCCTCAAGGAGCCCTGCTCCCTTCCCCAGGAAATGCAGAAGGGTGTGCAAAGAACGACACAAGGAGCCCGTAGTGTTGAGGTCTCACACAAGAGCAGAGAACTTTCCCAACTTTCCCCTGCTGATGAGTGACCGCTTGGACATGGCACATTTCAGTTTATTTTCCCTTTCACAGGTCAACAAATTCCAAACAACATCCATGTCTGTAATGTTACCCCAAAGCCTCCTTTTTGTCCTCAGAAAAGGATCATTCTGAGATGCAAAACATACTTCTGACACCAGTATCTGCCACTTCTTTTTCCTTGACCCCTTCAGGCTGGCAGCCTAATTGGCCACTCAGATTTGCATCTACACATTAGAAAAATCATACTTCTTAATATCCGTGGGATGATGCAAATGTAAATTCAGCATTTGTACCATGCTGAAACTCCAAGGCCAGAAGAAAGTTTTCCCCCAAAGTATACACAGTGAAAATAAATATGTAAGAACAAAATCAGTAGAACAATACCCTAAGAGAAAGCAATTCCAAAATGCTCTGTATTAATCTGGAGAACTGCTACCAATAATGACATTTCTGTTGGCATTTTAAAGCTATTTTAAATGTAGACCATTCTATACAGAGATATTTCACTATAATCAAGCCAATGTCAGTAATACTTCAGTGTGACAAGATCAGTCACAGGGATCCAATAGCTCAGATAATCATTCTGTGAACTCCAAAGAACGGGAAGAACTCGGTGGCTGTGCTTTTGTTCAACTTTATATCTGTTAGCCACCACAAGATGCAAAGCATCTTGTAATCCACAGTGAAAGCCACTTCTAGAAATGAGAAGTGAGATGAAAAATAGGTAGAGCAAGAAACTATGCACTGATGGCACTCTACAGAAGAGCCTGCAGAGCATTCGTCTGTAGTAGGCCTCATCCCAGCCAGTAACATCTCAGTTTTGTGAAAAATAAATTCCCCTGACACTTAAAAAATTTTAAAAAGTCAATTAAAAATAAAACTATATAAAGTCTCTCTATATACACATATATTACATATGCGTATATTAAAAGGAACTACTCATAACAGAGACACATGAGATTCACAACGCAGAATGGTGCATCACTGTATAAAATATACTTAGAAAAGCTCAACAGGGAATAGGTAGAGCGGTGGGTAATTGCTTGTTCCCACAATGGTGCTGAATTTAGAAACGAACAGTAGTAATAACATTCATAATGAAAATTCCTTAACTACTTAGAGACTGCAAATCTAGACATACTATAAGTTTACTACTATATTAGTGATTTTTCATAGGACAGGGAATTCAAAAGCATAATTTTTGTTAGAAATACTATAGTATTTAATCACTTAATGTCTGTTCTCCTGTCATCTAAGCAGTCAAATCAGCCTGGGGGGTGGAGCGGGGGGGGAAGAAAAGAAGATCATATGGAAAAGTTAGAGTAATCACACAAATTCATTCACCATCCATTTTGTCAGCGTATTTTCACACCTAGAAGACCCCTCAAGACCCTCACAGGAAAAGACAAATTGAACAACTGAGAAGTCTGGGTTACTACCAAAGTCACTGGGTAGATTTAAGGTAATGCCACTACTGAGACAAGGAGAGACTGCAAACAAATTTGCAGATATTTCTACAAATATGTGGGAAAAATATGGGGGGAAAACCCTACCTAGATAACATGCGACTCTGAATTCAGCTTGCACTGGTTTCTTCCCCTTACACGGTCCTACAAAGGAATCCCAGCTTAATTTACCTGCTGTAGAAAGAACAGCTTGCAGTTCTAATTTTGATTTTCCTTGATCATTTGAAAATAACAGGCAAAACACTTTTTTCCACTTAGTCAAAACCTAACTTCAATATGGTATCTAGGCAAGGCTTTGAAATGTTTCTGTATTTTTGGTCTGTTTTAAAGCTCACTGCAGTCAAAATTAGCTTTTCTGTTGACTTCAACAGACCAGAGGTTAGGCCTTTGCTGACACCTTTCTCCATGCGGGACAGCACAAAGATTTTAACTGAGACCTTTGAGGTATTTCCAAAAATACCACAGCATAATGCCTTGCAGAAGAAGAAAGGAGGGAGGAGGAAAGCAAAGCTGTTTAGATTAACCAACCAGTTGTACCTTGCTTTCTTGTAGAGAGAAAACGGATATGGCTTGAAGTAATTATTTTGTAAGTGGGGGAGAAAAAAAAAAAAATCACATTAAACATGCACTGATTGTCATTAGGAATTAGGCATCACACCAGCCACTCAAATACAAACGCTTCTACAGACCCATGTACTACTGCCCAGGCAAACATCCAGCAGCTGTCTGTCCCTATAGATCCTTCTCAGCAAGAGTAGCACAGCTTTGAGCCATCCTACCTGAAATACCAGTATCCCATCCAACAGAAAATTGTCTTTTCCTCACAAAAGCCATATGTTATCTTTTAGGATTCTGAAGCACAGCTTAAATTACAAGGGTCACATCACTCTATTCTAGTGCAAATAACATATATTTTGATACATCAGAATATTGCCTCACAGCATGAAACAGATTTCCACAAAAAAAGAAACGGTGCTCTCAAAAAACCTATTTACTTGGTTGTTGCAGAATACAACACTGGGATGCTCACACAGATTTACCAGTTCAGATTCAGACACGATGCTGTGATGCCAACCGAGAACTCGAACAAACTCATAGTTTTAATTCCATGGCTAATACAGGCAGCAAAAACTCAGGTCCAACCATATTTTAAAAAAAGTATACACCTAATCATTTCATTCTCACAGCTTTTTGTTGTTAAGTGTGAGTTTTTCTACATGTTAAAAGCAACATAGTAAGACAGACATTGTAATGGCTTTCAGCATTCAGAAAAATGAAAAATAAGTACTACATGTTTCTCACAATCAGCTGCACAAGACTTTAACTATCAAGTTCAAGAATTGCTCAGTCGATTGCAATTTTGCAATAAAAATATGAAAATTCCCTGAAAAATACTAGAAACAGTATCCTAAAACATTATTTTAGCAAACAACAGAATCTCAGTGTGTCACACAGCCCTATAGTGCTGTGGCTGCACTAAAGGATTGCCCAAGTCACCAGATCACTGTTGAACCAGATGCAGGAAAAATGATAATATTTGAATTCTGTCTTATAGTACCACTATTGCCCACTGAAAAAGCCATTTTTGCCCAGAATCACAGCAATAAGAATGAGGCAGGAGCCATTAATATTCAAATTATATTATAATTTTAAGTAAGCTTTACTGCTCGATTTTAAACATGGGAAAAATGTTACAAGTGTACCCACTAAAGGTCAACACTGTTAATTACAGAATCAAGTGCCATGTGAATTAGGACTGGACTCTGGTGTAAATTTGTTCTAGTACAACTGGCTATTTGAGCCCAGATCTAAGGACTAAGCAAGGGTGAATTTTATGGCTTTCCGTTCTTCAGTCCAGTACTCCATGTCAAAGACAACACCTAAAGACAAAAAGGTCTCAGCAATCATTAATGTTTATTATCTCATTAATGTTTATAAATATGTAAAGGATGAGTGTCAGGAGGATGGAGCCAGGCTCTTCTTGGTGACAATCAATGGTAAGACAAAGGGCAGTGGGTTCAAACTGGAACACAGGAGGTTCCACTTAAATATGAGAAGAAACATCTTTACAGTGAGGGTGACAGACACTGGAACAGGCTGCCCAGGGGGAGTGTGGAGTCTCCTTCTCTGCAGACATTCCAACCTGCCTGGACACCTTCATGTGTAACCTCAGCTGGGTGTTCCTGCTCTGGCGGGAGGGTTGGACTGGATGAGCTTTCGAGGTTCCTTCCAATCCCTTACATTCTCTGATTCTGTGCAGCAGCAGATTAGCACAGCAGGCTTTGAGATACTACATCTCTTCCAGACGTGGTGCAACTTTGTGACCCAGCCTTATTTTGAATTTTCTTACTTTGTATGTACTTTTAAGCCTACATAAAAGTTATAGATAAACCAAGGCTGCACATATGCACATTGGGAGAAGTCTGCAGCCTAACTGGATACCAAATCTATCATTCAGGACTAGCTGTACACAGTGATATATTGCTATTTCCTTTATCATACTTTGAAAACCACCATTTCAGTCCCTCATGTAAATGCATTTTGATTCTCATTTATCAAACAGCAGCAATGTCCTCTTCTGCTAAACTAAACTGCCTAATGTGCAGTGGATATCAGCTTTCCCCACAGCATACTGAACAACTAAGTGAACATACTCTGCAAGACTTACAAGAAGGATAAAGTGTTTACCTCTGATGTTACCCAGATAAGACTGGTCGGCATTACAATACCATTACCACTTTGAGCTATAGTAAATGGATTATTTTGCTTATATGGTTTGTTTTCCCCTTAATAAATTTATGGACAAGATCTAGAACTAAAGAGATTAATTGGAATAGAAGTGATAGGATGATGAGTAACAAAAAAATTATCTAATTTTAAAGCAGATGTTATTTCAAAGATTTGAAGATATAGGTCTAAGTCTTATATCAGTCTTTCTACGTAAATAAAGGTAATACTGTATTTTTAATAGTCAGTGTAAAGCATCTTGAAATCATTTTCATTAGCACAATAGTAAGCTACTATCAATATTTTTCAATAAACATCTCTTTCATATTCTGTCTTTCTATCTTAGAGGCATTTAGATTATTTCCTTCAATAAACCAATTTCATTTAAAAGATTTTTCCACATTTCACAGTCTGCTCATGACCTACATCTTTGAATTAGAACTAAAACTAATCATATTTCCCATGCACTTTACAGAATAATAAGATCAGGAACAGCGTATTGTAGAGAATGGAAATATACCACAGAAGATGCTTCCATGTCACCTCAGACAACGATGAAACAACCCAACCAGAAGTCTGAAATACTAGGTTTCGGCTTTGGTGGCATTCATAGCTACCCCATACAACTACCCAGGGGCACATCTGCTCCAAACACTGAAACAGTGATGCCTGAGTTGCTGTATCAACATAATGCAGCAAACTGCACTGCAAAGAAACCAGCTTGAGTTTTGAAAAAATGCATAGCTTAATTAACACAGAACCATGCCCAAGCAAATAAGCCTGGCAGCCATCGAGATCATAAAACACTGTAAATATCATTACTTGTAATCAAAATGAATGAAGGCAGCAGAGCCTCGTTAGCCATGTGCAATCCCGCACTGTGATACCAGCACTCCTCCCAAACCGGCTCTGCACTCCTGGCTCTGCCAGACCCCAGCAGCTCCAGCCCCAACTCCCTGCCCCAGCTTGCAGAGCCAAATCTCAATGTGCCTAAAGAGATTCAGCACAGCTTATTAACTTGACGTCATCTCAGTAACTTTCTGTGAGACTCAGGCCAGGTTTTTAGCGGTACTTAAAAATCAATGAGGTCGATACACCTTTAGAAAGTCTCAGTAGACAACTACCGGCATTCTTAATGATTTCCAAAGGTGTGAAACAAAAAATCTGCAGATTCTGACATTCTTCCATTTTCAAAAGGGTTCAGCTGTCAGAAAATCTAATCCTGGGGTTGCAGTCTATGGAAGAAGAAGAATTTGAGACTGAAACCTCGCAAGGCATGAAACAGCATTTCCCAGTAGAGTGCACTGTAACAGCAGTTTCACTGTTAAATATTTAAGTTAAATAAATGATGCAAGTTTGCTAGGAAAAGTAGAAAATATGTAAGAAATGTAGTCTACACAAAAGGTTTTTTTTCAAAAATAATTTCAGTGGGCGAGTCCAACTAAGCACCTTAGTTTCAGCAGTATCAATACACAGCACAGAGATATAAATGACACTAAAGTTCTGTCACTTGCAAAATTTTCTGGTATCTCTCTATTAATTGATTTATAAACCACTGGCTTTTTAAAGCATGCTTTTGTTTCTTTAAAGTAGACACAATAGCAAGCATGAAATTTTAGATACAGCCTTTGTCAAGTTGATCAGAAAAAAATGTCCAGTTTGTTGGCAATTAGGTCCATAGCTGGTTTTCACTGATGATTTGAAAGGCTATTGTATGTGCTGAAACCCTATTGAAAGGCTGTCCAAACTTTAGACCTTTTCGTATGTTTAGAAGGAACTATCACTGCTTATATCTTCAAGGCAAAAATAGAGGGATTCTAGGTTCTTTACATTTTTTTGCTCATAAAAAGTTAGAATACTAGCCTTTTAGCACTATGGTGATACAAACTACTGTGCATTATCACAGTGGACTGAATGATTTATTAATACACCTGTATCAAGCCACAACAGAATCTATACTGGATCACAAATCATAATGACCTATGACCAAAACCCAAGGGCAAACCTGCCACTTCTAAAGATACATAAATGATTAATAACTGAAAAAGGAAAGAAATGCATGCATTATTTGCTATATTAAATCATCTTTCTAAAGAGCGCTCTATTTCAGGTTGCAACAAGTGAAATCACAGAGGAATACAAAAATCTTAATGTGATTTTTTCTGCAAAAGCAATACAGAATGACAGCCCACAGACCAGCAAATTCAACATCGCTGCTCATGTTCCCATTTTCTCTATGCCAGAAGAACAAAACCTTCACTCTACTTCATAGATGCCTTCTCCGATAAGACAAAAATTTTAGCAAGAAGCATAACAATTGGTTTAGCAAGAAATTAAGTATTTAATGAGGTAAAAAAAAAAAGGCCTTAAATTGGATAAATCATCTTTGGCAATGCAAAATATACAATGCTGTCCATCTGTGTATCATTTTTAGCAGTGTATGAGCCTCATTTTGTCAGAAAAAGTAAATTGATGTGCTGTATCTGAGACTCAAGGAGCACCTCTTACCATTTCAGAACTGTACAGGAGAGACAACTACGCTGCTGGAAGGAGTTATGCCAAGAGCAAATGTTCTTTATCTCACTGCATGTCATTTCCTAGCAGATTTTACAGTAGTAGTATAAGATAGCACATTCAAACCATTTTTTAAATTTAATAATGTCCACAATTATTTATAAATTATTTCCTCCTTTGCTACAGTTAATAAACATAGAAAGCTTGAAAAGAACAACACAGAGCCACATTAATAGGTTTTTATACCGTGCTACACTACAAGGATGCTTACAAAGCAATATTACTTTTACATTAAAAGCTCGAGCTTTCGATTCAAATCCTCAAGGTCAAATGTTTCAAAACCATGCAGCTTCCAGTACAAAAATAGGAACAGCCTCCATTTTTTTTAATCAGTTCTGTTTGGGTGATAACTGACTATGGTCTTTACCACCAGTACAACTGGTCACTGGGCTACCTCATGACAGTTTTATCCAAACTCAGCAGAGGCCACGTTTGGCAATAACTTGTACAGCTCATCCTGCCGTGCACAGGCAGGGGTGGGGGGAGCAGCATTTACAAAGAACAGAAGATGCATGAGCTCTTGCTCCACTAATCAGTGCAGGAACATCCTATTAATCAAAAGATCAACAACAAGGCACACATCAGACAAGCATCCAGATGGTAACTTAGCAAAGTTTCCAAAATGCTTTACCTGTTTACAGGGTGATATTGCAATATTATACTCAGACACACAATTCAGGGAAGACTCTTATATAATTCCATGCCAAGATGGTATAAAAGAGTATTTTGGGAAAAATTCTTCTTTTCGCTGAAAGCAGAAAGATACACATGCAGAACAATGGATCTGTAATTGTCAGTCCTCCTCCTTCTTCTGCACTACTCCCAGCCCTTCTAACCAGGGCAGGGGGTGAAGATTTGATAGTACTATGTGCCCTCACCAATCAAGTACTAAGAGATTAAGGCTGTCAAATATCTTTGTCTTCTAAAAAAGCATCACCACCTCTCCATATTAATTTAACCTCACCCCAACTGTAATCCCAAACCAGAAAACATAGGTAAGAAAAGCAGAAAAAAATGAGTTATGTGGCACAGAAGATGGGTAGAACAAAAGTAAATATAAATCACTAACAACCTACTCTCAATCCCCTCCAACTTTACAGAGGGTCACTGGAAGGAAGATTATAAGAAATAAAAAAAAAGAGAAGAAATTCCTACCCAGCTATATGACTTCAGAAGCCTCTTTCCTCAAGAGAGCCAGGTGGGTGGGATGCATCCCACTCCTCATCACATGAAGGATGCTGACCTTTGCAGAGCCCTGAGATCACCCAGGAAGAATCAGTCACTGTAAGGTTCTGCCTCCTCTAAATTTTTTTCCTGGTAATGCCAGATAGTTTAGAAACAGTCTCTGCAGAGCTGCTATATGGCTTGAGTTTAATCATAAGCATATCGCAACTCCTCCTCTGCTTCACCTGAAGCTGCGTTTTCTTAGTGCACGGTCCTCTTTCAGAAGCATCTTCCTGTTTCTCTAAAGTGTTTTTTTCAGTGAATCCTACCTACCTCAGAGAGAGAAGGTCACTCTTACCTTTTGCAGCCATGACTTCATAGGGTAGGGATATTTCACCAAAAAGAGATGGTTCTGATTTCAAAGGCCTGTAGTTTCGAAGTGTTAGCTTAAGCCTGCAAAGTTCAGTCCCAGGAGGGATACAACCAAGCTGAGTCAAATCATTAAGCTAAACTGGAAATCCATGCCACTGCCCCCAGATAAAAAGAAGAAAAGAGAGCATACAGGAAGACACATGCAAATGAAATGGCCTCTCAACTGATGTTTTCTACACTTATCTCTACAAAATGGTGCAAGAGAATCATTCCATATTTGCATTTGTGACTGATAATTTAAAGATCATCACGACAATGGCAGAAGGTCCTGCTAGGGACCTCAGGCTCAACTAGCAGTTCCTGGGGTTTTCTGCAGCTGTTAAGAGAGTCATCTACTGCCGTTACCAGCCTTTGCACTAATTCAACACAGCACAGGACCAGAGCAACCCTCTCTTCTGCAAAATGTAGGTAAAAGAAAAATAGTTTTCAAAATAACCATAGTCCTAAGTTGTGAGAGCTGTAATTACTTAATCACTGATATCTTGGATGGGATGTTCAAAACAATAAACTTCAAAAGGAAAAAAGTCCCGTGTTTCCACTTGCTGAGTGGAAACGGGTAAAGTTTCAAAGTGCTGAGAAATAACACCCTTACAACCACACACTTCTCAAAACTTTTGCTTTGAATGAGAATGCTGAAATTTCATTCATCCCTCTGAAAAACTGGTCTCTTGTGTGCAAGCTTGTCTCTTTAAATTTGTTCTAGCTCTCCTAAAGTTAGTACAAACTTGTGGGCTGCAGTTAAATAAATTGCTTAAAATATACTATGATAACAATATTTTCTCTTAAATGTAAATAAGAACTGAATATGTAATTCTAAGGCATATTTACACTTACTAATTATTCTGTCAGATGACTTCGTTAGTCTGTGAGATGGCTCTAATTGTGTTCTGAATTATTTGTGTGAATGACTAAAAAATTACTACAAATTATACTATGAAACTGGTCTCAGTACTTGTTTGACTTCCCACAACCAGTTTCAAGAAGAAATCAAAACAAAAACGAGAGACGGTGGCATTCAACCTTTCAATTCAAATAAGATACTAAGTATTCACCTTATTGATTTAATCAGAAAAGACTGAAGTAATTAAGTTAATATAGCATCATAAATATAGCATAAAAACTTGGTCGTTTTCTGAAAATTATGAGAAAAAATTCTGGGAACTTTTGCTACTTGACAAATATGTCTTTCTATATAAAGTGTTTAATGCAGGTCGAGCACAAGTGGGAAGACAGAGCTTCATACACTTCACACGTATAGATCAGGTTCCCAAATGCCTCCAAGCTATAATAAACAGTTGACACCAATAAATAGCAGATGTTTTAGAAAAATAAACATATTTCTCCTCCTAGACAGTTATCCCAATTTATGTATGCATACAAGTGATATTGTTCTGATCAAAGTCATTACGTGCATAAAAGGCCAAGCTTCTCCTGCACTGAAAGGGCTGCAAAGTGAAACTGGAACCTTTATATGGAACAATTTACATCCTGAATGGAAGCATCTCTTTTTGTACTCTCCTCATTCTCTCACTTTACACAAATGAATGCACGCTTCAGACAAGCTACAATACATGGCCACCCTAGACAATACAAAACACCAATAGCTGGTGTGTCCACAATAAAAACTATCCTTTGCATGTTTTTTTGCAGCTTCCTTCTAGTATCTCCCAGAGATACTCATGTACTTTGCAAAGGGGTTTCAGTCGCCTGTTCTGCTGGGCCAGGGGTCGCAGTTAGATCCTGTTAACCTGAAATTGCCTGTTTTCCATTTCAAGTACTGACATACAGAACTTAGTCCAGTGCTGTGCTGCCAAAATGTTTAAGGAGTAGAAAAATATGACATATGAAAAGAGGCTGAGAGGGCTGAGAGCTGGGTTTGGTCAGGCTTGAGAAGGACAATGTGGGGGGGTGCAAGGTTGGGGGGGAAAGGCATAAAATACACATGTGCTGTCATTCACAGTCCTTATCCTGACGAGGAATATAAACTTAAGTCTTCTATACAAACTCCATCAATGACTCTAAATCTCAATCCTGCAATGACTATTGTTATATTTATAATTTTTGCAAGACTTAAGATTTGCTTAAAACTTCCAACAGTTCTGACCTAATTTAAAAGCTTGAGAGTCTTCATTAGAAGTGACTGTGAGCCTTGTAAATCCATTAAGAGATGTTGGAGATCTTTATAGGTCAGCAGCATATGTTTGGAGTTTTATGTTTACTTAAAACACACAAATCTTAGTTTTTCCAAGTCTTGATTTTTGGGATTTTTCTCCTGTTCTATTTGTGTTCATAACTCGGGAAGAGTTCAAATACATGCTTCCAAATTTCTAATGATACAGAGTAACAAAATTACTTTGGTTTGCAAAGAAGGCTTAGCTCAAAAATTAAAAAAAAATAAAAAGCAGGATGCATAATGATAACTTCATTTAAAGAGGAGGTGTGCAGAAATGAAAGCTACCACAAGATCGGAGAACCTTTTATATCGATTAGAGTTTAAAAGGATAACAAGAATAAAGAATCCTGTGAACAGTTATTAGTACAAAGTAATAACCACTAATGAGCAATCATTCAAAACCACATTCTAACACCTTGAGGGATCTCAGGCGCGTCAGTCCATGAACAGAAGGAAGGAGGTAGAAATTTATGGAACATGGATATTCACAGGAATGGGAAATATTACTCATCTCAACACCAAGTTCTTCTTTATAGAAAAATTAGGCCACTTTATTTTTTTTATCTTTAATTTTACACTTCTGGAATGATTTTAGGACAGTTAGTCTAATGAAAATACAGTAAACAGAAACACGTCCCTTTGCCAGTTCTGTCATTAATTTCCTTTTACGTATACATTACGACTTAAGCATACCAAGCAATTGCAACTAACGGTTGTACAAATGAGATCAATGTTGCCTTAAGGTAAAAATAACTGATCAGCTCAAAAATCTGCATTGAGTTGCAATGCAACGCAAGCAGCTTTTATGCAATGTCCTTCATATTGTGTGATGCCCTGGGAGGCTTTTATGTCAAAATACACTTGGGTTAATTAAAACCAAGGTCAAATGAACAGTGTATCTAGTTTATTGTATAAGCAGGTATTACATCAAATTACCTAATATCAGCAAGTTGGGTATCTAAATTTGAGCTGCAAAATTAGTTCTAAACTTCCGTTAATTTAATAAGAGTCATGGAGAGGTTAACAACTATTTAAAGGAATAATAAAGTTATAGTGGGTGATACACTTTCTCCTGAACCTCCTATACTATGTCTGAGGTTTCACAGCTTCCTTAGCACATTGCTCATTTTCTTTCATTTGTAGCAAGAGTTGCAAAGAGTTAACAGGAAAAAAAAACATTTATAGAAAACATCACCATGTACACTGACCAAAAAGTAAAATATTTACAGGTTTTCTTATTTTGCCAGTATTCTTGCAGGAATTACCAAATAGGAGGAAAGGAGTTAGTGCACCAAAAAAACGATAATGTAAGCTGACTGGCTTATTCTCCTTACCAGGTATGCTGTAGAGCCTGGTTTAAGCCTGGATTTATTTTTTTATTGCAGGAATAAGAACTCACAACTCAACTGAAGGTATATGAAGCTCTTAAATGGCCTGATTGCTGTGAGCATCATGCCAGCTTTGTTGTGTAGAAGACAGTCACACACCTATGGAATTATATATACCAGCGAACTAATGACCTTCAGAATTTGGGGAAAATGTCTCTCCCTGAATAGATTTCACTTAATCTAGGGGATCTACATTCTATAGACATAGTCATGTCAATTTAAATCTCCTCAGGTTTGCTATGGATATGCCCCAAATCACATCAGGTTTGACAGACTTATACCGAACCCCATCAACTAGTTTCACAGCTACAATTTGGAAAGCTTGATCCAGGCAGTATTTGCATAGCACATTTCATACTTTTTTTGCATTACTTACATTAGTAATCTCCAGCCAAAATCTCTGGAGTGGCTGCAATTACACAGATTTTAGTAAAACAAGTTTGAAGCTTTCTGAGGCATCTGAGTATAAGAGAGACCATAAAAACTACTTGCTTTCAAATTACAGACTCTATTAGGGAAGGAAAAGGATGATGGCCTCTTCTGTTTTTCCAACTCAGGCTTCGTCTGTTAGCATTAATGAATGACACTTAACCCAGACATCCACAGAAAAATAAAACCAGTCTATTTTTCCGAGAGAGAATGACCTTTTAGTGACCTGTGTTGGAGAGATCTTCAGACATTTAACTTAAAATCTGTAATTATAAAAAAATGGTCCTTCAAGGTCTAAAAAACTTGAGCATTTTATTACATTTGTCTTAAGGAAATGCTCATGATACACTAATGACTCACAGTGCAAAAAGACCCTCCAGCTGCATCCACACAATTCGTGGGACGTCCCAGGAGTCGTGGTTTCAGGGAAACCTGAAGACGCTCTCGCTTCCTGTATCACTTCACCAGCACCAAGGGCTGCTCGGGAAAGAGGGTCAGATTCTCCTGCGTCCCCTTGCAGGGGTGATGGTCACCCTGCCCTCCCACAGAGGCTGGGTAACTGAGCAGTTTTCCAATCTAAGATGTTTGCAACTGATAGATTTCTACCCTCAAATCCTTCTCACCCTCCTTCCTTTTCTTCATGCTCCAAAGGTTGGTTCAGAGCGCCTACATTATTAAAAGAAAAAACAAACAAACACCCCACACCAAAATATAGCACAAACAAACAAAACCAACACCAACCAAAACTAAATAACCAGAACAAAACCACAAAACCCCCGCAAGTCACCATTTGCTCTTCACCCATCAACTCTTCTGTGCCTAAGTTCTCTCTGCTGCCCCAAAGGTGAAGTATTGGTTTTTGAGATGTTATTCTTGTTTTCATGTTATTTGCAGAAGCAGGTATTTTGTTCATCATCCAGCAAATTTAACTTCCCTAAATTCACAACATGTCATATGAATGTTCTGCCAATTTGTTTTTCAATTTAGAATGCATCATTCCCAAAATCATACTGAAACCCTCATTCAGTTAAAGCCTCTTCATTGACTTCAGTTATACCAATACTGATCCTGTTTCTTGACACACAATTTCACCATAATCTGGTTACTTTTCACTGTAGACATTATTTCTTTTTTAAATACACAATCACACAGAAAACTTTAAGTGTTTATAAAATACAGACAGAGCAATATTATCCAAATATTGAAAAAGGAATGAAAGAAAAGCACAGTACGCCTGCTCTTCTAAGCAGAGGCAGAAAAGCTCAGCACCTCACTGTCACTTGGAGGGCTGACTTGAGTTTCCACAGATACTGGACATTGTCACGCTAAACACGCTGTTCTTCTAAAGGCCACTTCAGTGGCCGTTTTCCACTTCCGGTTTACTAAGCATGGAAAACGATTATACCAATAACACATCCACATACATCACTTGGGACAGGCTGTTCTGCCTTAGGCTAATGCGAGTCTTTGAAATGAACACAGCATGTCTGGAGACTTTAAAGTAGAGAACTAAACATAGAAGCTACTACTGACAAGTTCATCAGTATGAACTTGCATCAAAAAAGAGTACTAATTTTTAATATATTTCCAAATATGGAAAAGAATAATGCAAAAGAAGAGAAGATCAAATTTTTAAAAAGTTATTTTTACTTTTATTTTTTTTCAGCAACAACTAGATTTTTCTGCTCTTTAATCCTGAAAACAAAGGAAGTTTTAAGTGGGCTTTACAGCTTAAAAACACTACTCTTTCTTCAATAAATTTACTTTACATGTTTACAACCTGCTGGACAATCATGCTTTCCTCCAGCAGTGGTACAGAGAAATATCTACCAGCCTATATTGATCTTTTCCTCCCTGGAAGTTTTTTCTTACCCTGGTGCCTATCACTGCTTGATTGCTTACCATACAAGTTGGTAAGCCTACACACTCAGAGTTGATCCTTTTAATAAGGCCTAAGTCTTGTCCTCAATTAGTCCAGCAATTAGAGTAATTATAAACAACTGTTACCCTGTAAAGAGTAAGTGATCACACAGTAAAAGCTGTCAAGGTACATTGTGACCTGTTTATTCCCCTCTGACTCAGGAAGAACTGTGGATCTTACCTTACCTCATCTATGGGTGAGCAGAGTTTTCTGGTGGATTAAATTTATCTCTGCTTTAGTTAGAAAAATTAAAGAACTAGCATAAGCACTGATGTGCGGCTGTTCCTGCTGCACATCTACAGAGAGCAAAACAAGAGCGGCTGACAGCATGGTGCGAAAGGCAGATGTCACATCTAGGAGACTGCTTTACATTTCCTAACCTCCGTCCTTCGGTTGGAACTTGTTGCTGTGTTCAGCAACAGTGTTCATACTCATTAAGCCAGGAAACAGATATAACTTAAAATTGATTTAGTATTAATTAATAAACACATGTCACAAAGCAGCCCTCAGAAGTCCAACAAAAGCATTTACTTGTAAATTAAACTGATTGAAGTCACTGGGCAGATGAAATCAGTAAACAGTCAGTACGCCAGTAAGCAATCATTCGCCAAACCACACATACTGTGAGGATCACACTGTCGGGCGCAATCTCAGCTGTGGCAGCCAACGGTGCCATAGGGCATTAATCCTCTTAGCCCACAGCAAACACAAGAAAACCTGAATGACAGGTCCAAACTCAGATTGCTCCACATTTGCTGTTGACGCATAACCAGTCACTAGGGTCTACAAAGGGATTTGCGTATTTACACCCGCTACCCTCAATGATACATGAAGTGGAGTCCCAGAATGAGATATTCTGAGCTGGGCAGGGCTCTGAAACCTGCTCTTGTATTCTCTGGTGAAGGAAAAATATATTGCTCCAAGCAGTTTGTTTAACTGAAATCACTTCTGTAATATTTTGTAACAGATGTTCAAGCAACTGCCTTGAAGGCCTTGTTATTCAGTTAATCAGAATCTGCCTTCGAAATTACAGAATAAGTAACCAAACTGTGCTTCAAAACAACAAAAACAGGTTTCTTTGCCAATTTGACCTATTCCTATTTTTAAAACCTCCAGTCTAGAGTTGGTAAAGCTGTACACCTTTTCAGTAGTAGTCTCACTGACATAATGCATAAAGCTAATAATGCAAGTAAACCTTTGCAGAATCAGAAAGTCAATTCCAAATTTAGATTTTCAATTGAAACACTAAAGTACACAAGAGAGATGTAGGGCATATAACTAGATTCAGCATTTACATTAATGTCAAACTAGAGACTGCATCTTTAAACCTTTCCTTTTAGTTTCTCTGTTACGATCCTGCATCTCTGCAGTTATAAAATTGGATGTATTGACCTGAATTATTGGAGTGTAAAAAATGAATTTCTCTGTGATTGTAACATTCTTCAAAAACCCCACAAGTGTTACAAATTAGCTGCTAATAAAATGCATTCGTACTGTGAAAAATTTTATAAAAAATTTTCCAAAACAATAAGCATCTACTTCCTCGGCAGATAAGAGCCACCAAGAGCAACAAGGTATCATCTAGATCTAGAATGCATCTGATCTAGAGGATGTATTAACAGTGGTAGTATTTTACGGAAAGAGAAAACACAAATTTAGAGAAAATAAAAATCCCGACTGGAAAGTTCGTTATTACTACTTACTTAAATGAAACAATAGTTTCCCTCCATGCACCTCCCTTCTGATAGGCAAGAAACACTGTCCCTTCCCAAGCCCTTCTTCCTCAAAACCAAAATACACGTTTAACTAACACGGATAACGCGCAGGATCACTTTGTATTTTGTGAGGCTGTCAGGGAAACGCTGCTCATATTCATACGCACGGTCCAACAGGCACACTCCCAGGCGTTCCACCTGCTCACGCAGGCAGCCTTAAAAGTAACAGTTATCAATTATCTGCATATAATCCCAAATTTTGAGTATTAGAAATGGGCCTCTTACAATCAAGTCCTTTGTCCAGCAGCATCTTTGTTTTTACCTGCACAGGCAGACAAGGTTTACAAGTTGGAAATAATTTGATGTGGACGTATTGTTTTAGCTAGATTTTCTGAAAAGCACTTTTTGATGAGAATGAACATTTAGATTTAACCCAAAACTGGTGTTTCTTTTAAAAGGTTTTTTCAAACTGGATTCTCAAATACCAGAAGGGTCTTCAGGTCTCACCAGCTGCCTCAGTTTACATCAGCTATTTTCCTCACAGAAATTATGGTATGCAACTTAATACAGTTCTGATTTTGAACGCTTCCTTTTGGAATGATCAGTCTTCAAGGTTTGTAGGTCAAGAAAGTACATTTTGCAGGCACTTGTCCTTTGCTGCTGTCAGCAATTAGAAACAACGCAAGTGAGAAAGACAGAGAGCGGGGAAGGTTTCCAGCTTACAGGGGCATCCTGGGTTACAACAAGTAAAGAGAATACTCGTGAAAGCTTCATCTCCTTTAAGGGATGATAGCAAGTAACATACCTCCAGGACATTAAGATAAAAGTCATGTTACCAACAGACTGGTTTATTGTAGTTCTCCCAAGATCTCAGGGAGACTGTTGTCACAAAGTTATCATGGAGTTGTTTTCTTTGATAAAGATTTTACAGTTTTACAGTTGAAAGAAATATCAACCACAAAAGAAGTCCGTTTTGTTCAGTATCAATTTAGTCTCTATTTGGCAGTCTGTTTAGTCTCTGAGCACCAAGGTAAGCTGCTTAGTTCATCTTTGCAAGGAGTCAAGCAAATATTCTTTGATAACATATTAATTACAAAGTTTTAAGCACCACATAGAGTCTGTAAGGATACACAGCCCTTAAAAGCAAGGTATTTTCACACACTGAAGTAGATTAATGATTATGTTTATGCTGAGTTCAACCAAAAAAATACAAGAATTAGTTAGAAATTATGGAAATTATTTATGTTTCCGTAGAATAATTAATGCCTATGAAAGTCTCCAACATTTGTCATTACTTCTTCAACGTAGAGTCAGATGACCGATAAAAAAATGAATTGTCTGAAAGGAGGAAAGTTCTTATAAATCATCTGATGTTGCGTCTATGCATGAGCTGAAATGCTTGTGCAATGGATGTGTTTAAGAACAAAATGTGATGTCTTTAAGTTTTCTTCTATCAAAACCAGTATTTACAATGTGAACTTGGGTAAAATAATGATGTATTCTCAGTGATTCTGTCTTTTCTAAGTTTTCTCTTGCTCATTGCAAGGTGTTTACTTTTTACTGACACATAAAAACACACAGTTCTCAGGAGAGTGGAAACTGGAAGGATATAGCAGAGGAAGTGATCAGTCTACAATCATGTTTATTTCTTCAGGTTTTTTCCCAAAGCATACCCTACCTCGACAGCATGAGAGACAGGACAGGCCTTTGGAATGACCCAGTATGTTCTCTATTTCAGAGCAGAGCACGAAATTTCCTCTAAGGAACGAGATGAAGCTTCAGTATTTTGTGAACAGGGAAGCACAGGCTGTCGTCCTTCATACTGACTCCTGCGATACATGCCTGAAGTGCTGGCAGACTTCAAGGGAGAAAAAAGAAAACACATTCAGCCTAAAGCTATGAGGGAGGATGTCAGCTCTAACAAATACACAGGAGGATCCTCTTATTCCTAAGATTAACTGTTTGAGAACACAGTTGTGAATAAATAAGGAACCTTTGTAACTGCACAAACACAAATATAAAAAAATACTAGGAAGACAGGTAGTGGCCACTTTTGTCAAAAACACACACTATATTAGTTATTTTTAACTTTGAGTTCTTTATATGCAAACTATTATCAATAAGAACCTACATTACTTTATTCAAGCCCCTTCAAATATAAATATTTTAGATATAAAATAGTAGCCAAATTCAACTATAATTTATAGTAATGGCTTTCTTGCTGGTAAACTATAAAGCATAAATTATCCAGAATAAAATTTGTCCCTATATATGTTTCTGTGGAAAAGTGAGTACTGTATGTATATGGTCTGCTGAAGCCAGGAGACTTGACTATCTGACTTTGATTGTCCGTAAGTGTCATGCAAATGGACCAGAACCTACTGCCTACAACCAGCTTTGTGGAAAATCCAACCAAAATAATTCTCTCAGCAAGGTAGAAATGACATTTTAATCATGTATTTCTTCTGGAATCCTTTTTCTAGTGTTTTTTTTGTTTGGTATGGTTTAGATTAAATTTAATTTTAATTTCACATCAGGAGATGTTCTCTATTCTTTCAGTGTCCACCGCTGAAAAGGCCAGATACTAAAGGTAATTAAGCCATGAGTCACAAACAGGTGGAAGTGCTGCATTCAGGAGGGTCCCCCAGCACTGCACCCCTGTTCTGTCCTGGTGCCCACTTTTGATGGGCCCCTGCAGAGTCCAGTCACACGGGGCCAGGCTGCACCCTCCCCATTGCAACCACATACACTGGGAGAGGGCAATGAGACGGCCAGAGAGCAGCGCCACCGCTCCAGCCCACAACTGGCCAAAATCTCTCTCCCTCCTTATTGTCCCATCCTCCATCCAGCACCTCTCCCTGACTATTGGGAGCATCGACTGCCAGGTTATTCCTTTCCCCTTTGTACATGTTCCCGGTGGTTTTTAGTAGCCCCTCTCCAACTTCACACACATATACACCAAACAAACTATTTCCAGTTTTGGATGCCCTCCTGCTTGCCCACTGCCGGACCCTCTTTGGTTCGGCAATGTTTGCTTTATACTGGACAGCTCAAGATGATGCATGTTCTTATGCTAAGATCACTTTTTCATTTCTTATTTTGATTTTTATATTATCGAAATAATGTTGTTAAGCAGTATAAGATTCCTAATTTTCTATCAATTCCTGAACAGGTACAAGGAAAATAAAATGAGACTTTTTGGCATATCTTTTTCTTGCTAAATGTAGCTTCAGGTATCAAACACAGCAACCTATTCAACAGCTTTCATTTTATATGAAACAAGGTGTTGATTAAAACCAGTTTTAGCAACTCTGAAAGCAGGGAACACAAAAAAGCTGTTTGTTCTGACTCATGTTATGTAAATGTCAACAACAGACAGACCTTTCAGCCTAGGAGTTGGGACAGAAAGATTCCACTTGCACAATCTTTAACAAATTCACAGTATCTTAAAGAAATTAGACATAACTAGTATAAATTGCTTGGACTTTTGTTGGGTTTGTTTGGGTTTTTTGCTGCTTCTGTTAAAACTGGTAGCGGATGCTCAAAAGGAATAAAGAGCTTTCGGAGGAAATTGGAATGTTTTATAACACTGAAGATGATTTACAAAATGGCTAATCATAAAATACACATGTTCATGTTTTGCTTTCATATCTTAGAGAGCAGGTGTCTATGCTAAACTACACCGTATGCTAATTACAGATCAGCACTATGAATTTAAAATCTTCACATATAAGCTACTTGCTTCTTGCACACATTTACATGATTATGGAAAGTGTATTAATGTCTCACAAGGAAAGTACATCTGTGAAAAATGGTCTTCAAAAGCATATTTAAGTTTATGCAAAACGCTTCAATTGTCCATATACTAACCATGCCACATAGATCAGAAAGCTTTGCTTTCAGCTGTGATTTATGAAAAATCTCACATACAAGACAACATGATATAGCTCTTTGTTAGTCAACAGCAAAATGCACTTAGAAATGCAGTATCTTAGTATAGCTTTATGCTAAAAATCCTGTAATACATCTAGTCACATAGAAACTGATCCATCAGACAGTGGCAAGGAGTTTGCTGACACAAAAGGTTCTTCAACCTTTTGTAAGTAATGACTACTTGACTCTGAGACCTTTTGCAATATTTTCTTAACCAGCAGAACTACTATTTCCTTTTGTCTAATATACCCTTTTATCTTATGACTTCTGATACATTGAAATGATGAACTGTGAAAGAAGAAAGAGATAATTAACTACTTCCTCTAAATTTAATTTTTCTTTTTTTCACGTTAAAGAATGATTGTTTTCACAATTACCGTATTGGAACAATCACAGATACATCTGAAATATCCTTTTCAGGGGGGAGTACAAAAGCTCTGGGATCCATAAAATTAAATGTTCGGCTTGAACTGTTCGGACTGAACAGAAATCTGCTATTGTTAAATATTTTAAAGCATTTTATTTCCAGAAAAATTCTACTTAATTCTACGAACTGGTTCTAATATGTTCTCATTTGAATTTCTGTAGCTTCAAATTCTAATTACTGGATCTCATTACTGGGATTTTTGTGTATATTTTTGTTTGGTTTTATTAGTTTTGTTGGTTATGCTTTTTTGTTTTGGTGGGGGGGAGGCTGTGAATTAGAAAACTACTTACTATCATAAATCTGTCCATCTCTCCCCTATATCGGCAGCTATATAATCAAGTGACCCCTTCAGCTTTCCATGGAATAAAATGCCCAAACAGATGGAGGTGATCGTAAGCCCCAGTACAAAGCACTTTTCCTAGACCTTTCTCCTAATTGAAAGGACTTTAAGATCTGTATATTCTGCTTTACATGGGAATTGTTTATTTGGATAGCTCAGCTGAGCTAATTCTTTTCTTTAGCTATTTGGAACATAGCACTGTTTTTCTTCCCTGCCTTACCTCCATTTTCCTTTGTTAAAACAATTTTTAAGAGAAAAGACAGAAATGAAACAGAAGCTCCAGCCATACATCCTGCAAGTACTGCAATCTTTATGCTGGTAACTGAATCAAGTGGTAACCCTCAAGAAAATAATCCTGATGGATTTTTCTACCTTTAGTTACTGTGTGCTGCAGTAACAAAAAAAGGCTGGATTAGTGACTTGAGTGACACTTTTCCTTTGAAGTGTCTCAAAGGAAAGACTGTTCATGCATCAAGAACATAGTAGCTCACCAGAGGCACCTGAAACGAGAGTACTTTAGAATACAACTCACATACATATAAATTATCTCAAAGGTTCTTACAAGCTCTGAACAATTCCCATGTTCAATTCCATAATTCCCCAGCTGCCATCCAGTACAGATACTCTAAACAGAAGAAAAACTGGGGATGCAGATCTGAAAAAACATATATTACTTTCTTGTTTGGTCATACTGGGATTCATTCAATCCTTTTTCCTCCCTTCTCCCCAAAAAGAAATAATTCATGATGTCAAAATACACTTTCCAGAACAATCCATTTTAACTTCACTACTTCCATAGCCAGCTGAGTACACAACATCAGCTGTGGATGTTGTGGGCCAGATCCAAAGCAGGTTTCTATTTACATAGCAAATTGATTTATTAGACATTAAATTAGCAACTGAAAGTACACAAATATCAAGCCAAGAATAATTGGAATCTGTCTTCTATAGGGCTGCAAATTTTATCATGTATCTTGAAAATTCTTTTTAAAAACAGTCTTTTCATAGAGTAGTTGCTGGCAAAACTAGGCTACTGGGAAGGAACTGTTTACTCTTCTCTAAAGATCAACAAGCATTATAGTCAAAAGTCTTTTAATATTTTTTGGTTTGTTTATTGGCATTTTTTCTGTAGAGCAATCAAGTCAATGCTTGATTGTGAGGAAAACCTAATTTGGCAAGAGAAATACATATTTCATGAAAGCTGATAAAGTGTTTCTAATTGCAGAAATTATATTCTCTCCAAAAATGCTATAAGCTCTTCTTTTTGGGAGGAGGGACAGATTTTTCTGTATGCTAAATATGCACCTCTATTGAACTAATCAGTTGGTGATGCATGAAATCAGACTTCACCTATCAGGGTGACCTTGCAAAGGTCTTTGTACAACCTATTATTTAACATACATTCCCGGATAATTCATCAGAAAGGTCACAGAACTAGACGCAGAGCTAAAGAGCACTTAAGGAAGGAACACATACATGTCTTTTTATTTTTGTAGCCACGTATTTTTATACCAGCAAGTCATATTTTGAGCAACCCTCTGTCGAATCTTTATTTTTCATATTATTTTTAGAGACGGTAAAGCTATTTAAATATAACAATCTTCAAAAAAGATGTTTGTTTAATTTGATATGCCTAGACTACTATATAGTATTCTATACAGAGATTCATTAAATTATCAGTTTCCAGAATGACATTCATGTGCGTAGAAACAAGTCACATTAGAGCATCTTGCATTAACAAGCCTCAAAGAGAACGATACAGCTCATATCTCCTTTTGAAGCAGGAAAAAGGCGAGGAAACACCTCTAGTGAATGCAGCTGCAGTACTTGGAGAGGAAAGGAAGCAAAGCAAAATCATCTCAGCGACGGAAGACAGCACCTGGCTGTCTCAGAATCCTACATTGGGTAGCCTGGTGGATGGAGATGCTGGAAATACAAAACTTCTGCTGCTTTCCATTTAAATGAGAAATTCTCAGGCTTTCAACAGGAAAGACAACTATATTTTTATATAAAAAGCAAGTGGCAACTAAAAATTTGATTGCAAACAACAAAATACAATAGACTGCTCAAGTGTCTGACAGATGAATGCTAATAAACAGGTTTTCTTAATCTGGATCATCGTAATTTTTGCTGCTAGACAAAGTAGGCATGGTTTTGAGAAAACATGAGCTGCCTTTGGTTACATAACATCTTTCTTACTTTTGCAGTATGTTTTCTCCCTTTTCCATGGTTCTGCGTAATCTGACACAAACTCCATATAATTATTTCTATGTACTTTAAGAGGCTACATGTCTCCTGTAATTGCAGAGGACATTTAAATTCCATGGGGAAAATGCAACACTTGTCCTTAATAAAAAAATTAAGAACTCTACAAAAGCAAACATAGCCATTTCAGATCATCCACTTTCCTCATAAAGCTTCTTATTTATTGAGTTAAAGAAATAGTAAATTGATTTATAAACTAATCAAAGGATAAGAGAGGAAGGCAGAAGATAAATAAGATCTGACAAAGCTGCCTTTTTTTTTAACCAGGTAGTGCCTGTTTCTCTGCAATGCGTCATCAGTCCTCACATGTGTGCTGCAGACTGCTTGACTAGGAAGATGAACTTCATATCTGTGACTGAACATACAGCATAATCAGCTAACCATCTGAGCTTCATTCTTGTCATGATCTTGAATTTCAACTGAAGTTTCCTGATTGCATGTGATAGACAAATAATGGGCAATTACCTACATTCCTACTCACAGGACTTAAAGATCTCTATCAAATATCAACATGTGTAAACTACTGTTACAGTATTGCACTTAAATTATAGTTGTAAAGTGAAGCACTTTTGAGGAGACTTGTGTGGTAACGAAGTGTGAGCATTGACATGACAAGTGAACCAGAACACATCTCTTAGGACAAGGAGATACGTTAACTCAGCTTTTTGCATTATTATAGTTCCGCCTGGAGACTAACAGGATCAAAAAGTCAAGCCTAAAGACACTCTCCTACTCTTAGCTAGTCTGTCAGACATCTCTCTTCCCACAAAAAGAATGGCTCAGAAGGAATATGGGTTGCAGGCTGATGCACCGGCCATGCCAGAGGGGCTTTCATGAGGAAAGAATTCAGCACCCTGTGCAGATTAGCCATTAACGGAGCCCCGTCAGAACCAACCGCAGTAACTCACTGCCACAGTGCATTTCCACAGCTTAACTTCTAGCAAAGCAGAATTTATTTTAAGAGAAACCCGAAGAAATTGAAGTGAAATTTTGAGCCGTCTGGATTTCAGTTTAGCACAGACAGAATTCCAGACAGAAATGACAGAATTCTCACTTTGTGATTACAGAGATTTGAATACATTCATAGACATTTCCATCAACACATCTTACTGCTCTCACCCAGCTCCAGATGTGCTAGAATACTTTGTCACTAAAATGTAGAGTTTAGCAAAAAACAGTTAAAAAACTGAAAATATTTATATGAATTTCTGCAACCTTTAAAAAACAAAACAGGCATGTCAAAAATTTCACATGTTCAGAAGAGTTAAACGCCTTTATTTGATTCAAGGTTAATGCTATACTTTGTGTGAATGATCATTAAAAAAGCCTAATGAAATTTCAGAACACCAGAGCATAACAAAATCCTTATAACCCCTATAAATTCTCATTTTTATTGACTCTTTCAGCAATATCTGTTAAGTAAAGGCCCAGCAAGGTACATCGAAAGCGGTCTCCTTATACTGTGCAGCTAGAACTGAGAATTTCCTAAACTTGGTACATTCATCTGCAGGGGCTACTAGAACAATCCAGCCAATGGACTGTTATTAGGTATCCCTCCACCCTTCCTTTACTCTCAGGCATATTAAACAGAGGCTGGCAGAACAGGAGGCAGATCAGAATCAAGACTAAATTATAACAGCAAAGTTCTCACTTCAGTGTTTTCTTCACATACTAATCACATTGCAGTCTTTTTGCTTCTGCGGGGAAGAAAACAAAAAAAGATGCTACATCATCTCCCTCCTAAAACCTGTTTCTATGTAATTTATTCTCCAAGGGGGAAAGAAAAAAAAAAGGCTTCAAGAGGAAAAAAAAAGTAAAATCCCATGCTCCCCCACAAAGAATAATTCATAACATTTCAGTAAATTATGGCCTTGAGACCACTAAAGTAGTCATTAAATTACTAGGCTACATTATTCTATCCGTTTATGAAACAGAGAAAATGCTGAAGCACAGAAAGGCTTCTCTGTTCAAGCTTTTTCTGTGTTATTAACAAATTATTTATTATATTTGGAATTTGACAAAGATTACCACTGTAATATTACAGGTTTCTACTGACATGTTAAAGGAAACTTTTTAACAGAGAACTAAGATGACATTTGGCTTGCAAAGCCTTTGGTTTGAACTAGCAAGTGCATTAATCCCACTGCAAACATCCTAAACTCACAAAGGCCTATGCTATTGCTTCTGAATTATCCACACGCTTTGAAACAGCACAAGAGACCTCCCAGAGGGTCACAGATCATTGATTGTGCCTGGACTAGTCTGGAGCATGTTGATCAATAAGAGACATAATAGGAAGGTCTCAAATAATTGGAAATTTCAAAGGAGTGCCGCAATCTCTGTAACAACCAACTGGTATGGAAGCACATAAAAATATCAGAGTCAGAAGGGAGTTTAAAACAATGGTCCAGCTTCACACATTTTAAAGACTTTCCCATTCAGAAACATCTTCCCTCAGCATTGGTAGCTGGCAATTCCACCCATAATTTTCTGAATAAAATTACTTCAAGTTATGAATATTCAAGACTTTGAAATTATTTTCTAATTTATAATGGAATAGTTCTGTCCATTTCTGGCATAGAAAATAGAAATAGCAAATATGCTTTAAGGACTTTTTTTGGCAGAACTGGAAAATTTCAAAGTAAAATCAAATTAATAAGATGACATATTTCATACAAGGTTTTGAGTACATCCTGGTCTTACTGAAGAATAAGAGTTCTAAGAGGAACAGATTTCCTTTTCCCTGCTCTCCCAACATTAGGGTTTTATCTAAGCCTTGAGTTCAAATAACACATGAGGGGTATGTTGTCAGTGTCAAAGAAAGCACAGGAGCTGCAGGCCCCCATCCTCATATGCCGCTAACAGAATTGCAAGAAAACTAACACCACAGTGGTTTTGGTGGAAAAATGAGCTGCTGATGAGGTGTGTTGCCTAATTTCAAATAGAAAATTTAAAGGTTTCTCCAATATTGTAATGACTTACCATTCAGTCTTGCGACATCTTTACACTATTTCTACATAACAATGAAAAAAGCAAAGGGTTTGATTGTTCCTTCTCTGGACTTATTACTGCTTGTAGTTCTGACAGGAATAATATCTCCTGTCAGCTCCACTTTTAAAATGCTGCTATTCAGCACACCTTTGTTGCTGGTAAAGCCTCAGTTCTTCCTGGAGAAGATCAGACTACTGTTCATCATCTGCTTGAACACAGGTCTTCATTTGAAGTAGGGATTAATTGCCAACGAAAAGACCGAACTTTAAGATGGCTCATTTCATGTTGAAGTAGTCTGACAAGAAAAATTTTCCAGCAGAGTGCTAAGCAGAGGTCAGATCAGCCACAGGATAACAAGACTGTGGTGCAGGTTTTATGATTTGTCACGCCAATGGATGAATATTTTATTCTGCCCAGGGGGTGCTACCAGGAGTCAGAGTGCTAAAAACTATACAAAATACTTCTGTTCTAAAAGACTTCCTGTCCAAGAGGATGCTTTCTTTCAACTGCAAATCCACACTGGCAGGAAAAGGAAGCCAGATCCAGCTGTGTCTGTCCATGCTGCTGGGCTCTGCCTGTAACGTAACCAAGTGCCCGGAGAACAGCTGTGGGCGGAAAAATGCTTTGCACCCTGCAATGGGAGGCACAGAGTTTGTGGCAGGAAGGGGATGGAAGAAGCCTGCAGGGAACTGTGTGTGTTCAGTTCTTTAATTTCAACTGTAATGAGATAGGGAAGGCTCTGCTGCAGCTGGGAGTGCAGCACGCTGCCCCATGCAGAACATGCTGCTGAAAATAGCCTGAAAGCTCTTTCCTGGCTCCCACCAAGCCATAAAGCTCTCCTTCATACTTTGGAATAAGAATACTTCTACAGAAGGATGAAAGAGGTATTCACCCCTATGCACAACAAAGAGCACAGGACTGAAATGCCTTACACCACAGAACAGTGGTTTAAAGCCCTTGATAACTGAAGCATTCTGAAGGAGTCAATGTGGAGTGCAAACCATGCTCCAAGCTATGATCTGCTGTCAAAGAACACGTCCTAACTTCACATCCACCACAAATATGGGAATTTCCTCTATCGCTCATACTGAAAAATGAATTGTACTCACAATATTAAGTATAGTGTAACAACATAATGCTGGAGAGTTTTAATCTACTTTGCAGTAAATATATTTATATGTATTTTATAAAATACTTAAGAGATTATACCAGCTTAATATTAGATGCAGAAAAAGCATACCTTGTGAAGCATGAAACATTCAACCTCAAACAAAAGGTCTGAGAAGACTTTGCATTTGGTAGCAAGCACTAATAAAAGTGAACCTTATCCAACGATCCTTAACAATTCAAGCATTCATAAGCATGTCATTAATAGGTTTTGTTTTGTAGGAAACGGAAAGAAAAGGCTTTATAATACCAAAGGAAAACATTGGACTTTCAGTTTTAAAGCTACACACAGCATTCATAGGAAGTTGAACTTGAAGAAAGATGTTTTTTCCTAGTCTTCAACATCTCCGTGTACCCCCAGCCCCACACTCCATGCTGTGCATGCCCTGCACTTGCGAAATGCAAGGCCACTTAAACTAGGACCACATGCCTATGGTAACAGCTTCCTAATAAAAAAGCAATCACCAGTCATGACACATCTTCCCACTGATGCGGAGGAGTTCTCACAAAGCTGGTGAATGACAGGAAAGGAGAAGTGCTGGGAAAACCAGGAGCCCACACCAGAGAGTGAGCCCCAGCCATCAAGCCACCCAGCTGAACCACTAACTCACCCCTAATGCTGTCTCCCGCTCTCAGAACAGGAGCACCCTCTGAAACTACATTTTAAATAGCGAGCATGACAACTGTAGGTTGCACTTTATATCTCCATTTCATTTCTCCAAGGATTAATTTTATAGCCAGGTATTCAGTTTTTAACTTTGCCTTCCAAAAGACAGTTAATGATCCCAGCTAAAGGCTGGAGGATTTTGTTGGGTTTTTATGTTTGTCTGGTTTTTTGCTTTGTTGCTGAGGGGCGGGAAGGGGTGTGTGTTCTGTTTGGGGGTTTTTTGGTGGGTTTTTGTTTGTTTGTTCTGTTGTTTGTTTTGGATTGGGGGTTTTTTTTGCCTTGTTTGTTTGGGGCTTTTGGTGGTGGTGGTTGGTCTGAAAATTTCTCCCATTAGTGGAAATTACATTTGACAAAGATGTGTACAAATGAGACTGAGAAACAGTTTTTCAGCAATTATGACTTTTTCCAAGAATCATTCAAAAATCTAATTATTACTTAAAAAAAAAAAAGCCTTCATTCACATCACCTCTCGAACTGCCCAATAAGCCACCCTTCCTAGAATCTTATGTCAAGCTAGCAATATGTTCTACCCCACTCTAGCAATGGGACTCCAATGGAAAAGCAGTCCCGGAACAGTCAAGCACTTTAAATACTCCAAGAAAGACGGAAAAAAATCATCTTCTGGAAAGTCGTTTAATATTATGCTCACCTGTATTTTTTGTTGAACTAGCCCCTCTGGAAACGGCATTTCTAAGAACTGAGAGTATACTAAAAATGAACAGATTAAAACACAAATCTTGAAACTAAGCATTTCTTAATGTTCAACCATCCTAAAACACAAAGCAGTCAAGAATGCCAAGTCAGTCACAGTCTTGCAACAGGAAGGAAAAGCAAATTGGGAACAGGGCCTGAAAATTCAAAGAAAATACCACAGTTTTAATATGACCGCAATGCACCTGAAACTATTTAAAGATAAGGTAAAAATTAATAGCCCAGTTGTAATTAATTGTCTATGAAACTATGAACACGTAATTTCTATACATATCCTAACAAACCTTTTATTTAGCCATTGATGACACTTTACAGCTTCTCTCTCTGATAGCTTTTAATGCCAAGCTATTTAACTGTGACAGCTGGTGAGAAATCAGCTTTGAGTTTTCTCATTAAAAGCAATGCTATGTGAGTAGCCGCATACTTGAAAATGTGAAATGTTAAAATTTAATGATGGGGAAAAGAGTTGTTCCAACTTCAACAAAAAAGTCAAAACTTGGAGTTCGTCAGGAACAGTAGTTTTTTACTATTTAAAAGGAAAATTTGTAGGTGTTAAAAGGTTTATCAAGAGTTTAATTAATTGCTAAGAATTTGAGGGTAGAAGGTCAAGAAGAACAGAGAAACACAGGCACCATTTGCAGGGCAGCTCTAAGTTACAAAAAAATTGGCTGCATCCTATTAAAAATACATTATTTTGACCAATACATTTTTTCCCACTATCCTCTTACAGTACAACTGTAGATTTATTGTTCAAATTTTGCTTATGTTTTTTCAGATACAGTAGTGTTTTGTTTGGGCCATATGAGTTTTGGGTTTCAGGGGAAGGAGCTATAAAAGCATATAATATACAGACAGTACAATTCTATTTATGTTAGCTCCTTATTGAAGGAACAAACAACGCCAGACTCGGCACGGAAGAGACAAAAATAAGAACACACTCATAACATACCATGTGGAAATAATATGCCCAATTTATGACAAAAATTGTGACTGAATATTGGGTCTTTTTTAAGGAAAAGTCCAAGCAACCTTCATTACAGTCAACACTGCAGCTACAGTCCCTGTGCAAGCAACAGCACACATCATTATTATAGCCACTGCTCTGTGATTTTACCTAAAATGTGCTACCTTAAATCCACTGGTTCAGTCTCTCAGGCCACCTCTAGCAACAGCTGTCAACCATGATCTATGCCATCCAATAGTGGAAATTATTTAGTAAATAAAATAATCTCCCTCTGCTAAGGTCAATAGATGGGACCATAATACAGATATCCAAGAAACTGTGAAGATAAGTAAGGGGGATCACCTGGCTGCAACTCTCAAACACAATTTATTCACTAATATAGGAAAAAAATATAAAACGTTATATAGATACCATTTCTCCATAAAATTAAAATTCTAACAAGAGAAACAAGCATCTTGAACACGCTATAGGAGGAAGGTAAGAAAAACAAAAAAGCTGATACTTTCATAAAACACAACATCACTGTTAGCCAACATCTCCATCCCCACTTCTAAGAATCTTTGATGAAACATAATCATGGAAAAAACAGTACTTAGATTCTGCTATTTATTTCTGAAAATAAACTGCATTTTGAGAAGTTTTAAAGTCTGATCAAAAAAACCTCTGAGCCCTTTTATATTGTGAGCAGACAGAGGAGTGAGCTCAACGAGCATCAAGATTAGAAAAGCACGATTCTGAGAAAAATGTCATAAGAGACATCCTAGAGTTTGTATGGGTATTAAAAAAAACCCAAACCATCTTCAAATATTTGCTCTGTAAAAAACTTGTGAGTGTAAGTGTGCCTGGAACTCACTGTCGATCTATTACCAGAAAATAGCCCATTCTAATAGATATTCACTAAATCTTTCACTCTTAATGGAAAACACTGCCTTTGGGGGACACAGTTTTATGACAACACTATTTCTTCAGAAATAAAACTCATCTCATTCTTACTTTAACAAAGCACTTTTATTTGTGTCTGGTTTTCTTCAGGGAAAAGGAATAAAAGGCTGCAAATAGGTTCCTAAAATATCCCAACCAGTAAGAACAACACAGTGTAAAAAGTACTAATTAGATGCACCCCAAGCTATGCAACATTCCTCCTCTATCAACACAAATGAAATCACCCTGTATTAACTACTGCTGCTGTTGACACAGGCTATGCATTTGGTTAAGTTTTATGCATCAAGGGAAAGCAGGACACAGCTCAGGAGACATTAATCCAGGTGACAGAATCAATAGACAATATTTACTGGTCAGCAGAGTATCAGCCATAGCTTTAAGATCAAATTCAAAATTATTGACAACAGCAATTCAAATAACTTCACCTCTCCCAAGTGTTGCTGGAACTTGCTCTCCTTTTGCATTAGTTTCTTTAACGGGAGCTTTGGGAGCTCTCAAATCCAGATGGCTTATTTAGGTGTTTAACTTTAGGCACTTGAACTTGCTGTGATTAGAACTTTGAGAGAGATTTATACATGTTTTTCCCAGTTCCCTGAACCTACTCAGAGTAGCAAGTGTTTACAGGAACAAGCTTCACAGATACATTCTTATTCTGCTTTTGAAAGCTAAAGTCACACGTGTACTGAAAGGCTCAGTACAACAAGCCCAGGTAATGGCAAGATCTTCACTATATAAACGCAACTTAAAATTATGATGACTTACTGAAAGACAACTGTTAAGAGATTCCCTCTGTCCCATATACAATTTTTTTTTTGTTCTTGGTTTAAGAACATCAGTCCCAGTGTGGTTTTACCATCAATAAGCCTTCAGAATGCTATCAGACATTATGTGCACATTTAGTTATCAACGCACATGATTTTGGTAAATCCATCACTGTTACGAAAGTCACCTGGAGTTTCCAATGTCCCTTAGAATATCTACTGCTTCAACTATATGCCTGAAATAAGATGACTACTGCTTCTACTTATTTTTGTCCTTTTCTTATTCTGCTCAGCACTTACCTAGTCATATACCACTCCTGTTCAGAAAGGGATGTGTATTCCAGATAACAGGGCATTCATTCACGAAGATTCTACGTTCAGATGCCGACACGATATCACACACCGAAAAGTCTCTACAATTCTTTTTTGTATGAAAATAAAACTATTGCCTGAATGGTCAATGTTTATTCCACAGTAGTATTTCTCAACAGAAGCTTTATTGCACTAGTCTATATGGTACCTTTCCACCAGGAAAAGAAGGCAGTGTTTAAGATGAATCTGAAACACATTTTTTGATATTCAGAAACATTTTTTGTAAAATAATTATTTTCAGCTAGAACAGCATTTTCATATTTTGCCTATGAAACAATTTTCAACTATGGAAATCTACTCATGCTCTACAGGTAGGTTTTAAACAAATCTCTTCTATCAGCCACAGCCAAACAACACACTACCTCCCCAGCCTCTCAGTGTCTACCCAGTGGGATGGTCCAAGCAACAGAATGATAAAATCATCCCACTGTGACACCATCTCAGACTATTACAGTAGGTACGGCACAGAAGGAACACAACTAATTGTTCAATTTAGTTGACAAGCTTTGTCAGGTACAGTGCTTTGCTCATAACTGGCATTAACTCAGGGGTTTTTAACCCACATGGGATTTCTTTCTTTTCTTCAAGATAACATTGAACTTATTCAAGAAATTTTGAATTTTCTTCCTTTGATTTTAATAACAGAGTGTTTTATACTCCAGCTCAGAAACTCAACAAGTTACTGTGAATAAGCTAATCTCTGATAAATTGTACAACTTTTTAACTTGCAACAAATGTAAGGTAAATGGACTCTCACTAAGAAACTACATTGCCCTTAGTGTGAAGGTTTAACCAAGTCCTGAAAAAGGAAATATTTTTCTGAAGAACTTATCTCATTCTTCAGATACCCTACACCACGCTCTTCCTCTTAAATAAATGCAGGAGAAACTACTGTGATTGACAAAAAGCAAATCAAAGTAACACAAGTGGAAGCCTGAAGAGCTGAACGCTTCTATCACAAGCTCAGTCTCCCCAGTTCTCAAAACATGGTTTGGATGCTCGGCAAGCCTAGAAGACAAGCTGATGTACCTGGTTTAAAGCAGGACCTGCATTTGAGCTGAAGGACATAACAGAACCTAGATTTCAAACCTCAGCTTCTAACCATGAGAAAACAGTTAGTCCTTAGTACACAGTACCACAGTTGCTACTACTTCTGATCATGATTTGCAAGCATTTTCTTATTGTTAAATTAACACTATCTGCAGTGTGCCAAATGTGCACACATGGCACCGTAGAATTTCCAACAGCTTTGAACAGTCTGCACAATTATGAGATGAAGTGCTGATGATGTTTTACTGTAATTGCTCTTTCTACCAAATGTTTCAGCAAACTGCAGTTGTGCAATTACAAGATGTTGATGATCAAGTCTTTTACACCAACTCAACATTTTAGGAAGTTTCACCCATTTTTATTTATTTTATATGAACAATATAATATTTTTTCCTCCTTTTATCACTCCAATATCAAATCAACTTTTTACCCCCAAAAGAATACCAGTGAGACTTGAAAAAAATTAATTCTATACATCTTGCTTTCCTGTTTTCAGACTCTTCAACTTTGTGAGCCGAAACTCAAGCAATTGACAGGAGTTCCCAAAAGAGTGCTCTCTTTTAACACCATCAAAATAGATCAGTCAATAAAACTTTTTTACTGGTTTCCACTAAACAGTGTTACAAATTGGGTCTTGCCAGGTTTTTCATGTAAATAGCAAGATGCTACTAATTCAACACTGTATATCCAAGTCAGTTTTGTAAATACAATTGCAACTAATGGTATTTTTATTTTGAGGATTGCAGAGTCATAGAATAACTTCAGGCACAAAGAACCCTTCAAGGCTACTTGGTGCAACCACCTCTTCAAATTAGGGCCAAATATGAAGTTCAATCCACTTGCTCAGGGCCTTATACAGCCAAGTTTTGAATATTTCCAAGGACAGAGATTCCACAGCTTCTCTTCTCCCTCTCCATCTCTCTTGCAGATTACATTGTGTATCCCTTTTGTTTTCCTTTCCTATTTTGTATTAGATTTAGACAGACACAAATACTTTTTATACACTTAACTGGTCTACAACTGCACATTAGAGTCTCACAAAATGCATGAATCCACTTACTCAGTATCACAGACTGGCGCTGTTTTGATTGTTTCAACAGACCACTGCTTAATTGTTTCTCTACCTTTCAAGTTTGCTTTCAATATTAAGTCCCTGTGCCAAAGATAATGCTTACTTTAAAGAGCAGAAAATGGGTCCCTGTAGTAAGAGAGACATGCACAATGATAGTAGTACAGTCTGCAATGGTTTCAATTGCATTGAAGAGAAACAGATTGCTTTTGTTTTCTCAAAACATACTTGATTCTCATAAGCAGTTTATACTCAACTTTACTATGTCATCTCAACAATTTCTACAAGGACTGGAAAAGCAGGTTTAAATACAGTTTTCCGTACAACCTTACTACGCCTTACTCATCTTCCAACATTGAAAGCATTCAATGTTGTAGTTATGGAAGAAAAAGATTGAGGTTATCCCTACAAGGCAACGGGATCTTGTCACCTCTGAGTTCCATCCAGTGGAGCCAGTTGAAGACGTCCCTGCTCATTGCAGGGAGTTGAACAGATGACCTTTAAAAGGTCCCTTCCAACCCAAACTATTCAATCATTTCTTTGATTTCCTTCCAGTAATGGATGTGTGGAGGGAAATTTTCTACAGGGTTGTGAATGAAGCATGCAGTAGAGTGACTCACCTACTGATCTGAAGGGATTTAAAACACTAAAACAAAATAAAACAAAACAAAACACACACACAAAACCACAAAAAACAACAACAAAAACCACACCACACTAAATCCACACCACACTAAATCCACAAACATTCTTGTATTTTTAGTATTATTCCTTCCAGAAACATGAGAACAAAATCTTGAAAAGATAAAAAAGCACCCACTGTGATTAAGATAGGCCTGTATCATGTAGCAATCCTTTCTTATTTCTACAGCATCTCAGAACTTAATTTTATGGCATCTACTAATTCAATTGCATCAAAATAAATTCATTTTAAAAAAGCCAAGATCTATGAACCAGTTATTTGCAGATGGCATTACAGTTTGAGATCCTGAAACTGCAGCTTTTTCTGAAGGATACTGAAGTCAAAAAACTCCAAGTAAATAACAAGACTTACATTGGTTTTCATTTTCTTCTCAAAGGTTTCCTAAATGTGCTGCCTCCCTTCCACCCCATCTAGATTTCACAGCCCATTCTTTTATCTTATCTGTAAGGAAATATGGTTTGTACTCTTTGCTACATTACAAACATCCTTGAGGATGATATAGAAGATATATCCTTTATGGCAAACCTCCAAGTAACCATCTTACTCTACCATATCCCTTAATACCATCTTATTCAAAGATCTTGAGTTTTTTCTACATACTTCCTCTTCTTGCAACCATATGATGCCACAAAATCAAATGGATGAGTTCAATTCATGCTGCCCCATGTTTTGAATTCACAATTTCACTCAGATCCTTTTACTGGTTCTGAGATGAAGAACTAGATAATTGGATCAGGTTTGTTGGGACTAAGGAAGACTGGAACTGATTTCTAATTTTATTTCATGTCTGTTAGTTTGTCAACAAATACTAAAATTTGATGTCAATTCAAATGTGCATTTTTAAAGAACAGATGGCAAACCAGCCAGAATCCCTGAGACTTAATTCTAAGATGAACATCATCCCTTTTTACTTTTAAAATTAAACTAGATCAGCTTATACAAAACTAACAATTTATATGCACGAGTTTACCATATGAATTTTTCACAGGTGGAGCTTTGTGTTCAACTATAAACACTCAAAACATTTTTTTCTTAACCCCTCCTCCATGAACAAAATTCCAGGATTTTGCAACAGCACCTAAATTAATTTATAAAATAATCATTAAAATCAAATGCATGAAATAGAATTACTTGAATTCTTTGCATGCATCATTTTAGTTTTAAAAAGGTAATATTCCGTTCACCTTGTCACCACCAGAACCACCATAAATGTTTTCAAACAGATATTAATTGAGTCTTATATTAGAAAGGTTTTCTTTTTCCACTAAAAGTTCTTTTTAAAAGTCTAAGTAACAGAGAACAAAAAAACCCCAAAACAAAACAGCAAAAAACCCAAACAGAGTCAACGCACACAACACCTTTAAAAATACTTAAATCCTCCTTCAGTTCTTCACAGGAACATTTTGGTGCCAACTGGTATGCTAATAAACCAGTAAAATCTATCTCAGCTGAAGCAACTTCTGGTTTGAAAAAACCTTGAAACATAAGTGAATCACCTTCATTATGCAGTTGTAGTAGGATTTTACACATTTGGAGCTCAGCTATTGCAAAGAACGAGGTTTTTCAAAGTCAGTCTTCCACTAGTCATCATTTCTATACATTATATACTCCCTCATGTCAGGAACAACCATCCATGACATATTTGTCTGAATTATTTGGAGCCATTATGAGAAGACTTTCTGTTACACCTGCTTAGCAATACTTTTCCAGGCCATATGCTCTCAAAATAGCTTCTTCTGTGTCAAGACAAGTAGAGCATAATGATTCAGTTGAAAGGTGAATCAAAGTCTACTTGAAATCTGTTGTGCAAATGTCCTCACACCATCAGGATCCCTTTATGTTTGGATATACTAACTTACGTAAGTTGTGTAGGTGAGGCAACAGTGGCCAACAGAGTCCCTTCTGACTTGAGTTGGTTGAAAATTAGAAAATTGAACATTGAAAAGAAATTTAAGAAAACTTATAGGGATGTTTTCTTTCATGTAATTTCATACACAAAGTATACAATACTTCCGTTTGTATGACCACAAGAAATAAAGGCAAGTCTCATCCTTCATGACTCCCAAATCCCAAAGACTAGGATTGGTTTTGGTAAGAAAATATCACATACGGCATTTCCTTCTGACATTTCATTTGAGCAGCTTATGAAGATGCAAACAAAGCAACACACAAAACAACACCCACAAAAGTCTTCATGAAACAGTTGATTATCAGGGTTTGTTATACCAGCATGCCTCCAACCTTTGAAAACCAAGAAAGTTAAAAATAACACAATGCTTCAAGTACAAAGAGGATGTCTATAACGTAGAACATTTTCCTTTTGTTTAAATGCGTGTGGAAATAACTCGGTGTTGGAAATTGGCTGCTAACATCTGCAGCACTGTTTCAAACACATTGGATTATTTGTTGGGTTTTTTTCATCAGTACAGCAGAAATGTTTACTTGGTAAAAGCTAAGATTCAGAAGAACAAGTAATATTCATTTGTCAGCTCTGTCAAGTGCTCCCCTTGATGAGGTATGTTGGATTAAAACTTACGGGGTCAGTTTATTTACCTCTAACATTTCATTTGAAAAGGAAAATCAGAGAACCCTGATTACTACTTATTAAAATTCATTTCAGCTATTAAATAAATGCAGTTTACTTGCCCTTGCAAGCTGCAAATTATCTAATTGAGGGCTTTTTGCAGTCAAGATGATAAATATACATATAAAAGCTGGCAATATTTGCAGTCTTATCTTAGTAACTCCTAAGCACAAGCCAGATGTGCAATAGTTTTAGGTAGTACAGACTCTCAGAGCCAACATGAAATCAGAGAGGACTCGTGGTACACAGGAAGCAGATAAGCACTGCCACCGCTGTCAGCACCACTCTATCCCACAATGACACATGCGACCTCATGCCTGGTTTTGGGCTGCAATACTGACCTCCCACAGAAGAGAAGTCATACAGTTTTTTCCACTCTTGGGAGTGAGAAATCATAATACAAAATCATATGGTAAGAAATCACACGATTATTTTTTCTACCGCATCTATAATTCTAGCTTACAGCTTCTTCTAGTATATCTACTATTCTCATATTAAGAAATATCACTGAAAACACTGCCAGAGATCGTTCAGAGGGAGAAAGTAGTCTGCCACCTCACCATCCATTTTAGCCTTCTTATTACTTTACCAGTGTGTAAAGAGAAGGGGTGAGGATTAAGGGTGAAAGAAGCATGGGTTGTTTCAAACCAGGACTAATGCCCTGTATGGTGTCTTTCAGAAATTTTAAAGATACAAGGTCTGAAAGACTTCTATAAGGAAACAATAAATTTAACTTACTAGAACTGAAAGTATTAGCTAAGGACTCTTTTTCTGTACAAGGTAGCGGGAAGTGGCTTAAAATTATGGTAAATATTTTATTGTTTGAAAATATACATTGCTGAATGGCGCATAACTAGAACACTTACACGCAGATTAATTACTGATAGTCTCCAAGTCCAGGAGGTATAAAAACTGTTCAAGTGGTCAGGTAACTGGTGCATTATATCCCCTTTATGTTCTTAATTATTGTAGCTATCCATCACCTACATTTTAAGTGTTCTACAAGATGATCCCAGTTCTGAAGAGCTTTATATATATTTGGCATACCCTAGAATAAGAGATCCATAATCTTAATGCTTGATAGCAATATTAGCATAAGGGACTGTACTGAATCTGGCAGGGATGGAATTTGTTGTCTTCCTAGCTGGCAGGCCCTGTGGTGCTGTGTTTTGGATTTGTGACTAAAACCAGCCTTGGTAAGAGAGCACTGTTTTGGTTATTGCTGAGCAGTACTTGCACATCACCCAGGCTTTCCCTTTCTCCGTGCTTTGCCCCCACAGCAGGTAGGTTGGGGTGGGCAAGAGGCTGGGAAGGGACACAGTCTGGACAGCTGACCCCAAGTGACCAAAGGCACATTCCACATCATATCATGTCATGCTCAGCAATAAATGTGAGGGGAAGGTTTTTTGGGGAAGGTAACCGTTGCTCAGACACTGGCCGGTCATCAACCTACTTGTGAGAAGTGGTGAGTGATTACCTTTGCATCATTTGTTTTGTTTTTTTCCTGTGTGTTCCCCATTCCCCACACTTTGCTTATTAAACTATCTCAAGCCACAAGTATTCATATTTTGATCTTCCTGTTCTCTCCTCTGTCCCACTGGGAGGGAGGAAGCAGCTGCAAGATGCTTATAGCTGCTGGCTGATGTCAGCCCACCAGAGCCAAATACATTACACAGAGACACCTTCCTTCATTTACACCAGAAACATGCTTTCAGTGTCAGTCCAGTATTATTAAACACTAGCAGCTTTTTCCAGTAAAAACAAGAGGAAACTTCACCCCTGATATGACTATTTTAGGCAATAGTCACAAGTATGTAGAGACTTTGCTATTCACAGATCAGCTAAACTCCCATAGAAAATGACCATCAGTAGCTGACCGCATGCTTGTGCAATGTATGTTGTGTCGTATGCCTGGTACTTGAGTTGTACCAGGCAATTAAAATGGGTACAAGGCAGTATGAAGTATGTCACACTGACCTGACTATCATGCTTATAAAATTAAATCTACCTAATTTAGCTCGATTTTGTGCATCTGTGCCTTGCATAAGACAAACAAACAAAGACACAGAGAATGAACCTTGTGTTCCTATCAAAACAACCACTTCACATCTGTATTATGCTCTTAGATCAACAGGTTTAAAAGAAGCTGGACTGAGTTACACTTTCACAACCACACACAGACTGCTACTGACGTCTTAGAAAAGGGAGAGTTTCTCCAGATGAGCAGTTTCTGGGTGGTTGCCAGTTAAAGCACAATGGCACAGTTACTAGAGTAGTGACTAAATGCATAAAAGGAAAGAGAGGAGTTTCAGGTCTTTCATGGTGCTTCTCAAAACTGGTACACTCTCACTGTCTAGAAAAAGAAAAAAGTGGGGGGGGAGTTGTGGGGCAGGGGGAGGCGGGGAGAGAAAAATAGTTTCAGAAGACCACCTGTTCTGCAGTCCTGTATTTTCTTTTTAAAGATGGGGCAGGAAGAAAGATTACCTTCAAGATATCCCACAAATTTATCACCTTTATCACATTTTGTTTCTTTCCCTTTTTCCATGGTACAAATGAAGTCCTTCCCACTAGGCTTGGAAGCAAAAGAACACAGAAATTAATAACTACACTGAACGAGCTTCCTCAGTCCTCCCCTCCACCAAACCAATCAGTAATTCACTCCTAGCTCAGATGCTATCATCTTTCCTAGTAAATCTAAAGGCCAAAACCACTCTTCATATCAAAGGGCCAAAGTCCTTTTAACTTGAATACACCAGAAGTAACTTTCAGGTTTATATTGTCTTTAACACAAAGTAAAGTCTTTTTATGACAGTAACTTTCACAAATACTTGGTAAATTACCTTACTGGAGGATGACCTCTCCCAACACTGATCTTTTGCATTAACTTTGCTACTGTGATAAAACTATTCATTTAAATTCGTAACAGTAAACTTGCATTTATAGTTGAGAAACCCCTCTTCATCTTGACATAGAATTTCTTTCTCATATAGAATATTCTATGAATATGTATTATTTCAAAAGATAGAGCACAGATTACAGTAACTATTCTTAGGCATATAATTTAACTTCAAAATGGGCAGAGGTGTAATCCCCAAGGAAAAAAAAAATTAAGTTATAGCAAGAACTAAAGAAAAAACCCATACATATTAAGCATTTAATTCTGAATCTACCAAGTACTTCAAACACTATTCTTACCGCTAGGGCTTTCTTAGTACATTTTCATAATTCTCCATTTTAAAGAAATAATGAAATATTTGTTTTAGGAAGCGCAGTGCAGAAAAGTTGAATTCAAATTCATTAGTTTGGCCTTCCCGGCAGGTTTCCAGCACTCATCTTCCTTTCTGTCTTCCAAGTACGATACAGTACAAATTACAAAATGGAACCCTCTAAACGGTACGTGAATTCCTATGGCATCACTGACAGACAGGAACCTAACAGGAGAGAAGACAAGACCTTGCAAGAAGGCTGAAAATGCCTCTGTGAAGGCCCAAGAGCCAGGGTCCCAAGCATGCTGCCTCTGTAGGACGTTGGCTGGCTGTGTGTGGGGCCAGCTAATGGACAAGAACTGCAGTAAGGGAAGTGCTGGAAGGAGTCTCCATGGAGGCTTCCCCCAGATAGCTCTGCTTCAAGCAAGGGCTCTCTTTTCTTCACTGGGGAGGTCCCACTGAGCCCGACCTGAGCTGTTCTGCAGCTGTACCTCACCACGTACCTTGTTGATCCAGGACCCAAAGCACATATTCAGTTTGGACTTGCCAAGTCACTATGGATTCATTCAGCCATTGGGACCTGCCCTGCTCAGCCGGCTCAGGTGTTGTGCAGGGGTCCCTTGGTGAGGCCACAGCCTCCACCAGCCTCCCACTGTGCTCAGCTCCCCTGGGGAGCTGCTTTTGCCTTCACTGCTGCCAGACTTGGCAACCAGGGAGCAAACTCCTCTTTCTTTGAAGAATCAGCCTATGCACATAAGAGCCACAGCCCAGTAAAACATACTGTAACTTCCAAAACTCCCCAGCCCTGGAAGCCAGGCCAGTTCCCCTGAGGCTTTGGAGGCTTTCATTCTACTGAAGCCTAAATGCAAGCCACTGAAAGAGATCATCTATTTAAATAGTGCATATACAACGTGGCAAGGCCATTAAACCAGGAGGATTTGTTAACTTATTTCACATCAGCTCAGAAAGCATTTAATTTCTAAACCTCCTTTTATTTTTTTTCCATACAACAACAAAAATTATTCTACCATAACTGATATATTGAAGTGATAGGAACATATATATTGCCTCCCCTTCATCCTGGAAATGGAGTTCAGACATTGGTATCAAACTACTCCCGATTCATTTCAAAGATTACTTATGAAGCCATGATTTATTTCCATACCCTACAAAGTAAAGGAGGAGCTGGTCGATGTTAGATGGCCACAATATGAATAGGTATGTTTACTTTCCACATTCCACAGACTAAATGCTTGAACAAGAAGGCAAGAAACAGAGGACAGGAATAATATTTCTACTGCAAAAATCCCTTCTTTGTGGAAAAAATTCTTTTAAGGTGTGAAAAAAAATGGTAAGCAAGCCATGGACACATTAATGAGGGAGAATGAAACATTAATACACTGCAGAACAATTTTTAGGTATATGCAGGAATCTGGAGCCTATTACTTTGGCTAATGATAGTATTACTCCCTGACTTGGACCATCATTGCAGCACAAATTATACCCATAAAACAGTAAATAAGAAGAAAGATGAAGACCTGGGCTCAAAAATATCAAGGCACTTGGAGTAAGACTAATATGCAATGGGAAAAGGGGAAAACCAAAACAGAATAAATGGGAAAACCAAGGTAGATCTGATGTGTACTGATTTATGTTAGAATTAAAAATATGCACATCTTGAACAACCACCACTCTCATCGAGCAACAGTCAAAGCACCTAGCTATTACTATCTAGCTAGTTAGTTAGTGGATCCTAAATAAATTATTTCACTGTGTATTTGTTTCTCTCAATGTTTTTCTGTAAGACAAACTTCAGGAGTATGTTTGCACAAACTCAAAGTGCAATGCTGATTTTCAGGTTAGACTAATATTCATGGACAGTATCTAAAACAAAAAAAATCAACCCAAAACAACCACACACAAAAACCCCCACACCCACAGGACTCCCAGTGCATAGTAAAGAGGAAACAAAACCCAACAACAACACATAAAAAAACTACAAAGAAACAAACCAAACACCAAAACCCCCACAACACCACAAACAGCAAACAAACAAACAAGAAAAAGACATGTTGTCTCCTATAGTGCCAGGTTACTTTTAGAAGGCATTCCAGTTAAACAGGATTGGTTTTAAATACGGTTTGATCCCAGTAACTACAAAGGAGGTATATTTTGTATTTGAGAATTAGTCTGTAACTACAATGATGAACAGGCACTTCATTATCCTTGTACAGCTTAATTTTTAAGAAGACAAAGTACTTTCAACATATTCTGACCAAGACTGTGCTTGTTAATAAGTTGTTGAAAGTGAAAACTATAATACTAACACAGAACTACCAAATACATTTTCCTCCAAATGCCCAATTAGAAAGAAATATAAATATGAGTAATGTGGTCATTAACATTTGTGAAAATATGCAGATAATATACCACTGAAATGTGCAAATTTAACACACATGATGTCTTTAGCATGAGCTTGGATGTGAAAACAGCATCATCATTTACTAATCTCTTCAGCCTACGCAGAAGACATGAAGGCCCTTTCCAGTAAGTAAAAGCATCGCATTCATCTTTTTCTAAATGATCTGTCACCTGAGTATATATCCAGTTACCCCTGAAAAGAAAACTAGCATTATTTTGTTAGTGTCACAACGTGGTATTTTACATAAACAGCAAATCAGTTAAATACTGTAGGGCAAATCATTATCCTGACAGGGTAAGCAAGACCTGTGTCAGATCACCAGTTTATCAACAATTTCCACCTTTTCTTAAATTAAGTCATGAAAGTCTGGAAAAAAAAATACATTTTGCTTTGCTAGACTACTACTTCTATTTGAGTGGTACCAAATTTTTCAAGATGTCATGAGTTTTCCCGATAATTTGCACAGGAAACTAAGAGGAAGATGACAGCAGCAATAGCACCGCAACTAGACAGAAGCCTAAACTGAATTGTGGCCTCTTTAAACAAGTAGTTGTAATAGCACATAAAAGGAATGTATGGGTTAAAGAAACCAGAAGACTCCTAAATTTCTTTTAATCAGCATGAACAGAAAAGATTTGTGGAATTACAATAATTTAAAAATATAAATATTTTACTGCCATACAGCAACATTCTAGATTTTAACATTAATACAAATTGCACTTTGCATAAAAACAATGCGTAACACCGAAGACAAAGCTTCTCAGAACTCTAAAAACAGCCAAATATGAATGCACTCAATATGATCAATGCAGCAATTCCTGCCCCACTCTTACGGAATAGAAGCCTAAGGAATAGCTTCTTTAGCAAGAGTAACATTCACAAACTTCAGAGCAAATTGTTGCAAACCACATTGGCAACCAAGAGAAAAACAAGAACTACAAGTTTCCCTACTTCACACTGTGTTCTATATCTGGCAAACTTAAAAGTGATCTTCCAACTTCAATGACTTAAGTATTTCCATTATACATTATTCTTCAGCCCGCCATCATATAAAGTTGGGTAATACTTCAGGGCAGACTTTCTGTGGACTATGGTTTAATGTGAAGACCTTCTAACTAAATTTTGACAAATTATGAGGTCTACTGACAAATTTAACCCTAGAAAATTCTATTGTATTGAAATTAGTTTAATCCTACATATGCAGTTTGAGATGCATATTATAACAAAAAAAAAAAAACACAAAAAATCCCCACACTGTATATTTTCCGAAGTAGCTGATAGATACAGTGAGAGTGCAACCAGAGAAAGATGCAGATATACAAAACTGCAATTAATTTTTTTTTTTTCTGATAAATCAACTCTTCTTTCTCAATTCCTCTTGGGGATTTAAAAACAAAACAGTCTACCAATGACAGCAATAAGCCAGTATTCTCTTAAATTAATGTTTCTTTTTTTAGTTACAAAATTTTGTTTCTAGTGTTGGAGGAAAAATATATATATCCTTAATTTACATATCTGTATTTGTTTGGGTAACTGTTGCAGCACAAGAATACTGCCCCCTTACGGTGAGAATGTCAATCTTGTTTTTACACTCACATGAAGTTTGTTAAAAACTCAACGGTTCTTTAGATAATGTCTTCAAAATAGTTCTGATTAAAGTTCTCCAGGGACCAGAACAACATTACAGACTACTTCACAACTAATTTCACTATCACTAAAACAATGTACACTGACCTAAGTTCTGACACAATACAAGCAGAAAAACAAACAAAAAACACACCATAACTTGAACAGTGTTTCTGGCGAAACATTTATTTAGTGCTTGCCCTGGCTTTGTGGGTGACTTTTATTGATTGTATGAACTATTTTAACTGCTTTGAGCCGAAGCAGCTGGATGAAGAATGAAGGTGTGGTGAATTGTGCTACATGAATAAAGTACTAGGTTAGACACGCAGTACACCAGTTTCAACTCCTGCTGTGAAAACAGAGATGCTCAACATCACTGCCGAGAGACAAAACTATAGAACAATATGATGCATATCGTAGAGATGTGGGAGAAGAAATACTAGGAGATACTGCAAAATATTTGGGTCTTATGATAAGACTAGGAAATCAGTTTAAAGCTGGTTTTGTAGAATTTTTTTTAATGTGGTGATTTATGCTTTTCTTAGAAATTAAGTTTGTTTACAGTATAGAACATCATTCTGAGTAGTTTCCTGCCTTTGAGCAGATCTGCCATACTTTCAAGCAAAAGAATCCTTCTGTAGAAACAAGCACAGAAAGACAAAATGTAAAAAAGCAGTCAGGGACATATGTCCTTCCCTAGAGCAGACAGCTTCAGATTGCACACCACAAAATAAAGTGCTCGTTTCAAAGTAAAAGGTGACTTTTCAGCAATTATTCAGAAAAATTGTATCCTATCCAGGGATTTAATTACTTCTCTAAATATTACTGGAACCTTCCCCACTTTACACATTAGTCAAAAGTGCAGAAATTCATTTGATATCTTGATACGGTAAAGGGCTTGAAGGGCAGGCAGCTGGAGGCAGACATGCCAAGAGACTCAGCCTTGAAAAAGTTCCAAGTGTGTGTAGATATTACTGAAGAACAGGGAGCAATTAGACCAAACTATCAATTCTCAGGGGGTTAATCATATTGGATAAGTAGTCTGAACACAAAGGTGATAAAACCTAAATCTCCTGTATGTATGTGAGGCTACATACAGCTCTTCCAAGAAGATGTTAGAGCAGCCCTGAGCACACTCTTCCAAGGCACTGCCAGCTCTGGCTCCGCTCCCCAGCGCCCACCCCACACCACAGGCTGCCTCCTGCATATCAGCACATACTGTCAGAAAAGCAATTTTGGTGGGAAAATTTCATGTGAATTTTTTTTTCAAAAGTAAGATCCTAACCAGCAGGTACCTATTCTAAGTTCTGCAAAGAAACTAAAACTATAAACAAAAACCACAATTTTAAAACATGCTTCAGAAGCTTCTGTTAATAATTTATTTTGATACCTGCTTAGCTTACAAAACTGTCACCATAGATTTTGGCATGTAAAAGCTGTCCAGTGGGGTAAATATCAAAAGAAGGAGTTGAAATTTTACAGAAAAATTGCTATGCAGGATCTGACTTGGCCTTCAGCTTTGCACCCCCGGCAGAGCTGTTCACTCACTTTTCCAAGCAAGGTATTTCATCAAAATTTTGCAACATGTGCTTAGGCACTTTCTGCAGGGAAGGATGGGCATAACTGGGATGAGAAAACAGAGGTAACAATTAAATCAATTAGATTTCAATTGACTTAAGATGGAGCAAAGCCATGTCTTAACCGTAGTCCGTAGAGGTACCTACTTGAAATTGTTAGGAAACAGGGCTTTAGAAATATGAGAAATCTTGCAAATTCTGAGATTGTAGCCAAAGCAAATGAAGAAAATCATGCAAACTTCATTGAAAAACCGAAAAAGAGATTAACAGATTTCAGTTCTTAGTATGTCATCCTCTTCTCTCTGTAGGGAGCAAGCTGCAGAGCTGCTTGTCCCACTTGTCTCCAGAAGCTACTGCAGTGCCCACACGCAGGGAAGCTTTGCGGGACACTCACACCACCCCACTGCCAGGGACCAACCAATCTGAATGGAACGATGCAACCGGTGGCACTGAAAATATAACAAAACCACAACTGGCAAAGCCAGGTGGGGCAGGAGGGGATTCAAATTCCTTGCCGCAAAATTAGATCATAATCCTCCTGTGTTTACCCAGACATAGCAAGTGAAGAGAAAGCCAACTGCTGCCATACTCAACACTTGTTTGGAATCCTGTCATCTCCCAGATGAAACAAGACTTTGCAAATGTATTGAGTACAGTCACATGTACTTCAAATACTCGTATTTATCTTCTCATATTCTTAAGAAAAAATAAAAATCTACTTGAGGTTCAGCTAATCTCTTTACCAGATACACCAAAAAACTGGATATTTTACTTGCTCCTTATGTTTTTAGCCATTAAATATCAGCAATATTTATATGCTTAATTTTTGTAACAAGTGCTGTTATAAAGACAGTATTTAATTTTAAGTAATGATTGGAACAACAGTTATTAAAATTTTGATACAGTCAAAAATCTTCTCTTTGCCCATTTAAATGGTAAACCACATATTAACACCTTGGAATTTCATTTTTGTTCCACTTAGTTTTTTTTTGCCTCCTTTCCAAATCACCATTATCAACCATATGATCAGTTCTGCAGGAATTTTAACTAAGACCAAGAACTGGAATGAAAAGGTTTTAATGTGTAACAATTTAGAAGATAACAAAACATGTTTTGCTTAATACAAAACAAAATTTGAAGATTTTAGATTAGAATGGGCAAGGAGAAGCCAGGATTTCAAATTCAGCCATATAGGAGCTGGCAAATGAACATTTGCAAAAGGTGCACCAGAAAAGTCTGTAGAGCAGGTTTATCTATTCAGTTTCATTTCACAAACCTCTCAGTAGTGATTCTGCAAACCACCAACATCACAGATAAGTAGCATGTCAGCTAAAAGCCACAGTATTAGGTATCAATACTTTTGAGTGAAAAAAAAACTAAATAAAGGTAGTAATATTTATAAAGGTAATTTTCAGCAATGCAACATTTATTTATTATTATATATTACCTATAATTTATGTTTCAACTATTGATTTAGATTACTACATTACACTGGTATCACAACACTACACTTCCAACAGCATATTTAGAGCAATGCATCTTCATTAGCAATTCTCATTCACATACAAAACAGTGTGGCTATTTGTCTTATGTCAGTGGATTAGGAATGATGTTCCCTTTGCACTGCAGGAAAGGATGTATGTCCTTTACACAGGACATACACTCCAATCATCACAAGACTTCAATCACAGCAGGAGCAAACCTCAAATGCTCTTCTGTTCTCTCTTGCTACCTGGCAAAGCCAACAGAGGAAGGTTTGTTTTAAGACAAAGGTTGAGAAGGATTCAGGTTTAGATCTCATTAGTCTTGTAATCTACAAGAGAAGAACTGGTAAGATGGGGTTTTGCATGGTAGTTTTGATTTTAAGACAATTTTGCAGGTAGGCTTTGGTTGTTCATAATCAAAAAGGTGACTGTGAGGAAAATTTTTATAGAAGTGAATATGCTGTATCAATAGACAAATTTAACTCAATTTTACAAATGCACTTTGATGGAGAAATGCTGTAGCTAGATTTCTTATTGCATGGGGTTTAAAGGTTATTTGTACAAATCAATTAAGAACTTGACAGAAAGCATACAAAAAAGTTATTATGAAACAAAAGGTACTAGATGTATAAATACGTCTTTTCTATATATATTTTAGTGGTGATGCAGAATACAGAAATGGTTAGCCTAACTATAATAGTGAAGGAATTTTAAACAAAACTGATGAGGTGCCTGGAAATATTCATATGAAGATAGTTTGATAAGACAAAGCCAGCATAGCAAAGCCATAGGATCTTCATCTAATTCCTGTTTGACTTGAATATGCCCTTATATCAGATGAGTAAAATGGAAAATTCAATGTTGATCATTTCTCCTTTCTTGTATCTCTCTTGTTGTCCTGTCTGAATTTTGCTGGCTGTTGTGTTTTCTTGTGTCAGATTTTATCCAGCTCTGTCTCCTACCTAGACTGAAGATTCCTCATTCTACGGATAACATGGAATGAAACAGAGAGGAAGCCCTTAGTCCTTCTGGACAACAGTTTAAAAGCAATCAAACTTATGTCATTCTTTGAACTAAACGGTCTGTTCATACCTTCTTTTGGTTAAGTGCATGACATACTTAGATGAGAAATACCGGAACAGTTTTAGCAAAGTCTCTACGGATCTCTTTAAGATTAAATATAACTCAACACCTTTGTGAGAATTCTTCTCTTTGTCCAGAAATGCACCAGTCATTTGCATCAACTTTCTAAAGAATTTGAATGTTTAGCTCCACAAGCATATGGCATGGCTGAAATTATGCTTCTTGTCATTCTAGATACAGATGAAGGTTCCAAAAATTAATTTTGAGAATAAGATGAAGCATTTAATGGGAAAAAGCTTATTTCAAATGAGTACAGTTTGCTTCATGCTTGCATATCCAGCCCAAGATTAAAGTCTGTCACATTTGGGTTTGCTGTGTTGCACTTACATATTCTTGTCAATACTAGCTATGATTATGACTATGGAATGCTTATGCTAGTCCTTATGGTAAAGTAAATAAACTTTCAGTAAGTATAAGCACCTAGTTAAGATCAGTTCTACAAGACACTGTGAGACCTTCCACTACATGTACACAGTATCACAGGCATGTTCATGCCTCTCTACAATTTAAATTAGTCACACCATGCTCTCTGCTGCAACTGCAATAGCATGACAGATTCTTTACCTTACTCCAACTCAACTTTAAACACACACGTGATGTATTATCCATTTTCAGTAGATCTGAGAAGTTAGCAGCACCATTTAGGAAAGTTCCTTTTTACCCACAGTATCATTCTTCTGTGATTTCAATACCTCAAGCCACACTCAGATCCTAATAGACTAGCATAGTCACTACTCAAACTGGAAAAAAGGCAGAGAAGTAAATGCACCTCTTCTTTACAACCAGCTTTGTGCACTGTTGAAGGATTTCCTATGGACATTTAAGTTTCCATTTTGAGAAGTGCTGATAGCCTCATTCAAACTAATAGAAGAGGAAGTTTAAGGTGAGGTAAAGATTGAAGAAAGTACTCAAGGCTAACTAGAGATATCAAGCCATTTAGGGTGTAAATACAGATAAAACATTTTAACTTCTTAATAACATTAAAGGCTTATATCTATAATTTTAAAATATACCATCACTAGAAGATGCTGTTTACCATCAACCTTGCTCTAAGTCATAGAAATGTTATGAATTTATGTAACAGCGTTTCAATGTTGTTGGCATGATTTAAAACCAGAGTGAAAAAAGCATGGGCAATCCGTTGCCATTGTCTCCTTGTTAAGTAAAGCACTGTGATACACATGCCTTATTAAAAGGATACAGAATGCAAAGTGCTGCTTTGCTATTGCTATGAACTTAGTGCAGAACCACCATGACCAGATTAGCATGACTATCGTCTTGAATGGAACAGCTCTTGGTATAAGCTTAGTAAAACCAAAACATGGAAGTTGGACAAAAGAACAAAATACCAGGAATAGCAGGAAGACACAAGAAGCTTTTATTGAATTCCTCATAGGCAGAAAAAGACAAAAATCTTCACCTTGAAGCTAGATCAAGATTGTTGCATTTATGGCAGAAAAGTAGAAGTGACAAGGCAGAGAAAGATGATTGTGAAAACGACAGCATCTGATCAATAAAAACAAGGTGGTATATAAGAAAAACAATTAGAAACAACATTACAGACAAAATAAGAATTTTATATAGCAACAAAGACTGAATATAGTCAAGGAAGACATACTAAGTAAAATGTTCCATGGATGGACCAAGCAGCAAGGTAACAGCAGATGACACGGTTTTTCTTTTTAAAAATAGATGGCATCTTAAATTAATTTAGGGAAGAAGCATAATAAAGTACTGGAAGTTCTTTCCTGAACAGAGGACAGCAAGGCTATCCTTCTGGCTAGTTTGGGGGAAGAGGGGGGGAGGGAAAAAAGAGGCAGCACTATTTCTTTTCTGTAAAACATTTGCAAAGATAAGGAGTAAAAAGTGTAAGTTATAAGTTATAACCATCTTCTCACATACAGCTAAGAACTTGCTTTTGGATTTTATGATGAGGGCTCTTCCTCCTTTCTCAGCTGATTCCGTTGAGGATTTTAAATGATTCTAGCACTGATTTTGAGAATAAGGAAGAGGAGTTAACTCTCAATTAACAGCATACACACCTTAAAATTCCATAATCAGGTATTGCAGCTTCTGATGGTTTAATTTATCAGCAATTATTTCCTCAAGTGACTCCAAAAATTGATTTAGCTCTTCATATTTTTCAACATTTTTAATAACCATCTGTGATGGTGCTAAGAATCATACACCACACCATATAACTTTACCCTTCACCTTTTTAAGAGACACCAAAATATAACCAACAATTTTGTCAGCTGAGAAGTAAATTATGTATGATCTACTGGATTCTACAAAGAAAAGCAGACTGTTCCTTTAAGATCATTTTAGATACCTTTTCAGCTCTCACTTTGGATGAGGAAACAGTTGAGAACAGTCTGTTCTACAGGGCAACTTGGCCTGGATATGTCAGAGATACAAAATAAGAGGATCTAGCTAGTTCATCAATTTTACCTATCACTGTCGCAGCAGCAAGAGCAGCAACTGTGGAGAATGCTGAATCAGTGGATCATTCAGTCAAAAGGACAAGTAAATCTGTAACAACTAGAAACATTATGAGAAGCTACAAACAAGAATAAAATCAAGGATGAATTTCACACTTCCTGTGGGTATAATCAATATAAAAGACCAAGAAAATATTTTAGAAGACACTGAGGAAACAGAAAACCTAACCTGAAGTCATGAGCAAGAAAACAGATCATCTCTATCTGTTTATCTTGAAGTGCATCTCAATTTGTTTCATAGATGTCTAACTAAATACAAACTATACAAGAAAGAGACAGAAGAACCTTCACTGTGGTTCCAGCTATTAAATCTTCAGTTTTGTAGAAATCCAAATTAACCCTGAGAAGGTGTTCTGATTACATTTTCCACTAATATAAAGCTCCAGAATGCATCAGTGTAACAAACAGATAATTATCCATAGCTCGCATGGATAATTCATCAAGAATTTCCTCCAGCTAAACCAGCCAACAAGCTTCAGTGAGCTTTCTGAACAAATGTCTAGCATCACCTGTTTTTATGAGTGACATGATTTACAGCAAGTGTATACTGTGAAGAACTGCGTTCACAAACAAACTGTTTTCTTCCATGTTGTTCTCTGTTCACTACATTTTTAAGTGGAATTGAAATAAGATAACCAAAATGAGACTCAACATGCTATAGGTTTGATAAGCCTCGAGGATTTGATTGTTAAGATTTATGTTGTGGGTTGGGGGCAGAAGATAATCTTTCATTGTGGTGAAAATGATAAAAAGAAAGATTACCCGTGATATCAAAATAAGCAAGACCCTTCTCATTGTCCTGCCTAATATTTTTTGTTCTACAGTGATATTTCAGTGATTGTTGAGATGTAACAGATTTTATTGACAAGAAAAATAAATACAGTTGAGGTATGCTAGATACTACAACCAAGTTCTCCCCTGCTTCAAGACAACATGGTACCAGGATGTACCAATGCAGTTCAGATTCTAATCTGAAATACATTGATCCCTCACAGGGATGTCCAGACATACTTTTAAGCTTTAACTATCATTAGCGAGACACAATATAAAATAACTTAGTTTCCTAAATTCCTGATTTCTACATGTGCCATTACAGACAAAGCTGGACAAAAACATTTCTGAAAAACAGTGAATTCACTAGAAAACATAATCTTAAAGCACTTGGAGCTATTTACATGTTGTAAGATGAATTTTCTACATAGCTGGGCTATACGAAGTGTGATAGCAGAATATCAGGAAGTTAAAATATAGTGGTTTGACATCACCTGAGATACACTAAAGGAACTTATAATAAAGTACAGTAACAAAGTACTAAATTTACAAAACTAGAAGTCAGTTTTGCTAAACCTACATTTAGACTAGTCAAGATGCAAGACTCACATTCAGCTTTCCCTCACAGGTTTCATGTCTGCCCCAAAAATGTAAATCTACACATTGTATGAAGTGCCATGACCACTGTGCAGTAAAATATCCTGGGTCATGCTGTTCTTCATTCTTCCGTTGAATCTGTTCACATCTCTAAGCAGCTCTTAAACATTCAGTGTGACAGTAAGAAATATTTTAGTGTTGTCAAATGTTACACGACAACACTACAGCTTGCACTTAAAACTGAGTTTAAAATAAATGGAACCCTCTAGAAACCACAAAGACTATTTCAGTACTTTTTTCTCCCTTCTAACACCAGAGAAAGAAATACACAGGTCTCGAGCCTCCAAAAAAGGTCCCTAAAATGGACCTTGAAACAAATCACTCCACCTCAAAATGCTGAAAAATTATAGACAACAAAAGAATTACCTAACTTCTGAAATTCGGACTTCAAGGCTAACTGCAATATTAAAAATATCAATAACTTTTTTTTTTCCCCAACTTAACATAGCAAAAACTGGAAATGTAGCTTGGAAATATTAGGCCAAGACGTTACAGGAATTTAAGATCTGAAAACAGCATAAGAATCATCCTACACTGTTGCTACAGCAGTCTTGCACCATATTAACAACATTTTGCCTAATGAGCCCTTACCTGAGCAACCTCTTCACAGGTTACCTAGGCACATTCCAGTTTAGAGCATAACTGAACGAATGTGCATGCGATTATCAGAAAGAATAATAGGTTTTATTCACACCTGAGCAAGAGCTGTCTCCCTGGAGCTCTGCAGTCCAATTCCTGGACATCTACTGGGGTGTAGTTACCAATTCTAGTGGGGCTGTCTAGTTCAGCAGGGTCATGGTCCAGGAATGCTCCAGGGCAGGGTGTATAATTAGCACTATGTGCCAAACAGTATTTTTTTTTTAAACTGTATGTGTCACCACAGGGTGCTTATGTTACTAGAAGGCTTGCATGTGCCTATATGAAAAAATAATTTCTCATCAGTATAACCCTCTGAACAGGGTCCTATAACAGCACACACATATATACTAAAACCAGCTTTGTTCTGGCTGTTGTGTTTGCAAAGCACTGATATCATGATAATACACTCTGCTGTTTTGAACAGATTTTAAAAAAATCTCATTTATTTAATGCACTCATATTACTTTGTAAGTATCCATGGTCTATGAGTCCTAAGATTTTTTGTTTGTTTTTTTTGGGGGGTGTTTGTTTGTTTGTTGTTTAAGATTAATCAGGACACCTTTGCTGCTTCTACCACACTTAAAAATACACAAGAGAAATTAGGAATGTCAAAGAAATACGGTATGTACTTACTGAGAGCTTACTAGACTCTATGGAAGTGCTGCACAAACAGCTGTCACTCAAGTTTGCAGAACAAACAGATTAAGTCAATACAAGGTATACAAGCCTCCACACACCTCATGCCTTGCCTGAAGTCATCACATCTGTTCCCTGATGTCTCTGATCCAGGGATTGTGTGTGACAAAGCCATCTTTTCATCTCATTCTTTGGAACAACAATAGGCTTAGTTATTATTTCTGTTATTCTGATCTGATAAACCCTAAGACAAGGTTTGTATGCCAACAGATTTACAGAAGCCCTCAAAGACCACTGTGTACCAACTTACGCAGCTCCATTTCTGAATGTAAGCCTTTCAGCTTATTCCTAGCAATGCATTTCAGACTTTCTAAACTAACTTTGTCATTGTGTAACTTCCTGTAGCATTGATATTCATCATTCTTAAGTCTTCACAGCACTTTTGCTCACCACTACGCGCCCCAGTTCTCAAGAGGCCGTTCAACATCCTGAATATTTGAATTACACACTAACACCAGGATCCTGTTTCAACATGTTGGGTGGGTATGGAATGGAGGTCTTGCACTTAAGCCACATAAATCAACAGGGCATTTCAAAAAGGTAACATGAAAGATTTATTATCCAATTTGCAGGGGTCACTTATATTGCTGCCTAACAAAAGCTTAATAGTGCTGAATAAAATTCAGTTTATGGAAATAATTAATCATATTCCAGAGTAACTAAAATCTCAGCTCAACTTCACACTGAAGTCTGAACACTCCCCCTCTGTTCTGAAATCCTATATGTCTCCCATTTTTAGACCTTTCCTTACATACTAACTCCTCTAGGCTCAGTGAGTGCTGCCAGCAAGCAGCTTGCAGAAAGCTGTCACCAGTAACATGGTTGACAAACCACTGGGACCAACAGCACTCCCAACAAAGTGACAAACAAGATCCTACTTGTGTTAATAGCTGTTGATGTCTCCAAACAAGGGCTTCTTAGTGACCAATATGATCTGCTGCTACTCAGACAGGCTCTACATCCAAATAAGCAGCTTCTTGTCAATGTTTGCATTAAAAAGGCAAAAGCTATTATTTTCCTATGACTACTACACACTAACACGGAATTGGTAGCAATCATCTGCTATATGACGCCACAGCACTCTAATGTTCTATCCATCATTCAGGAATCAGTTCAAGAGATGTGCCTGCTTTTAAATGAGGTACAAAAGCCACATATATGAGCCACATTAAAATTTTAAGTAAACAGCTAAAAGCACTGGGTTTACAAAGCACTCCATTTTCCTTTCCTTTATTTTTTTTTTTCACTCCATACTGTCTTTTTCTTTCTTTTTTTTTTTTTATTAAATCAGAGATTAACTTAAGCCCAATTACAAACACACTACTTTCAAAAATCAGAACCTGTTGGACAGACCTTAGTTTAAAACTCAAGCATAAAATATTGTCTCTTTTCACAGCCTTAAAGGTTTCCTGAACTTCTCACCAGCCTACTGTGCTGTGCACAATAGGTATTATTCCCTTTCTATTGCAAGAAAAACGGAATTGAGGAAGTAAAAATCTACCCAGGTCAAAGCACTAGAGTACAGTAAAATAAAGAAATTCAGAGATTTATACTCTCAAGAAGTATTTGAGGACAGAGAACATACAGAGTATAAAGTCTGAATCACTGTACAATCTGGGTGCTTTTTCTTTTTAAGTGAATGCTGACCAGGGATTGCAGCCTAAACAGCAATGAACAAAACACTGGAAACCCATCTTCTAATACATATCTACACTTTCAGAAGATGTTAACATTTAATTTATCTGATAATGCTATATTATTATTATTATTATTATTATTATTACTACTACTACTATAATGAAAAGATGCTGCAACTCGGGTCAGCTTAACTGTTTTTCAGGCACACTTCAAATTCAATGTGTTGGCCAATACATAAATGGCCTAAAAATATACTATCACGCTTTTCTGTATGCTGTTACTTTTAGCCTACAACATATAATTTCTGTCTGGAAAAGATATTGGTTATGGTGTTCAGCACTCCTGTCCAACAAAACTCTTTCCTATAAATCTCTGTTCCAGTACATGACTAGTGAAAACACTTCATTACAATACTTCATACTACCAGTGTTTTACTGCGCTGTATTCTCATGTCAAAAATACAGATGATGTGCAACTTGAACTCATCAAATAGAATCCATCAATACAGCATATCTAGGTTAGAAATCTAATTTATTTTGTGCATCTACTGAACACTGATTGAAAAGGATTCAGCTGCGTGAATAAGCCATTTATTTTGCTGTCCATAAGAAAACAAAGCAACACTTAAGCATCACCAAAAATCTTCGTATTCATTTGCTTAGACACTGAATGAACTTCTGTCCACTGGTAAGAACCTAATAGTCCCACTAGGCTGTGCTTCCCCTGTGTCTATGAAAGTATATGCCATCATAACTAAGCTAAAAGATGTACAGGTTGGTTGCTAAAATATGCTCCACATTTTCAAAGTTCTTATTTGTGTGAGAATCACTCTGGTTTTAGGAAAAAAAAAAAAAAAAAAAGAGGACTAATGTCCTACATTATGAAAACAGGCCCCTGTTAACTTTAAGAGTACAACTGAATTTCCATCACAAGTTCAGATTGTTGTCAACACAAACATACCAAAGAATTCACATTGGATTCAAAACCATTTAACAGAGACTTTTTCTACTCAGGTCAAGTTTTTCTTCATCACCACCACCACAGTGGAGCTGGTGGAGCATTTGACCTAACATCTCAGTGCACCTCTTACTGCACTTGTGCTATCTTGGACTCACATACTTGTAGGAGTTCGTATCTCCTGTCAGTGTAAATGTGAAGCTGAGTTTCTGAGGGGTCAGTTCTTGTTTAATTCTCTTGGATTACTTCTATTTTATTTGCAATGTTTGAATAAACCAGAATGTACTGAAGCCACTGCAGCATATCCACATCCACCTCATTTCACGGTTTCTGAGCTGACAGTAGCTTCTCCTCTCATCTGATGGCTGAGCCTTATTTGACCAATGCAGTTCAATAGCACTAGGAAGCACCAGGAGAAAACCCCAAATGATGCCAGGACACTATGATCCACGGCCGTATCAGGCAAATATTGCAAAAAAAACAAAAACCTCATCTTCTGCTTTCAGGAAAACTGATGGTGAAACGAGCAATATTCCAGGGAATATCCCATCTGGGAAACAACAGAGCACTCTCTCACCTGAGAGTCTCTCAACTGAAGTAAACACAGCTGAGTGCTGATCAGGTTCACTTGAGCCAGGGGTTTTGGCAGCTAGAAAATTGCTCTCCTATTTCTACTTTGTCTTGCTAAGTGGCACCTTAAAAGAGAATGATAGGATTAATGGTTATTTTACTGATCTACCCGAGGGCAATACACACAAATTCCACGCAACAGAAATCTTTTTAATAACAGGGAAAGCTCAGCAGCATATTTCAAGAAGGCGTGGATTTGAAGCAGTGGTTAAGATGACCACGAAATTTACATCTGAACCAAGATGAAAACAAACACCAAGGTTTTACTCCCTAGTGGTTGTTTTGAATAAATCAGCTCCACTCAGCAGATATGACTTCACAATACCAAAAAGCCCCCGAGATTTGCAGTAAACCCCTAAATGAACACTTCAGCACTAATGATTTCCCATATTTGTCAATTTTGTATTTTTCCAGTAAATTTCTTATATAAATTAAATCTTAAATATTCAGACTGAAGATCAAAGACTCAGTTTTCTTCAGATAAGAGTGTTTCGCATCACACATCAGATGCATGTCATCTTGTCCCTGTATCCCATGCTTGCTCTGAATCCAGGGCGCATAGGAAATTACTGTAATTTTTCTTCCTTTTCAACTGGACCACTACTGTATGAGGCAATTTTTATAGTTCTAATTGTCTCTAGTGACTAATTTACCATAGCTTTATCTTGCAGTAACATATAAATGCATTTATCAAGGAAGATTGCGGCTGCTGGTACAAATTTTCCCAAAGCTCAAATACAATCTCTTGGGAGAAACAAAACCAAATAAATGGTTGAAACTGGCAAAGGGAAAACTTAGCACGGACACGCTGTATCCATCCCTGCTTGTTGGAATACTAAGCAAGTCAGATATGCATGTATACCCTACTGGGGCAAGAAATGCATCATCTGTTGGAGTAACTGTTACACAGTTTGCTACCTAAAATTCCTTGGGTTTCACCTAATCATGTAAGCCATTCAAGTACTCTTTCCTACTAGCAGCTAACAAGCACCTAATTCTCATGAGTTCTAACACTAAGGAAGTATTTTATTTTTTCCTCAGCTAGAGCCCTGAAATGTGCATTATTTGTCTTGCTGGCTCAGTAAAACAAGGGCAGTTAATATACTGTGCTCTCCAGTTTTTCACCATATCCAGACTAGTGCCTCCACCAAAAAAAACCCACCTGTTGTTTATTCCATTGTGGTTAAGGAAACTTTATCTTCATCACTGAAGAAACCATACACAATTTCCAAGGTAGCTACAATCTGCATTACAAATAAGCTAACTCTACACCTTGATTCCCATTGTATTTCAGGGAGATTAGCAATAAAAATGTCTACTCTTTTGTTCTACATTAAAGTGATCATTAGCAAAATGATAAATAGTCTCCTTGAATTTTGCAAGAGGCAGCAGCAATGAAGCTCTATGGTAGTTAATGTACATCATCACATCCTTTCTGCAGTGATACTGATCATATTTCCTTGATTCTAGTCCTGATGATCCCCCCAAAAATCTTTGTACTCTGCTAGATTCAGAGACTCCCCAGTTATTTTTTCTTCCTGCACAGTTCTACTACAATGAAAAGATTACATCTCCTGAACAGAATCTAAGTAATGGAACATGCATAGAGGACTGCGGGGTGTGCACCTTCCTTCCCTTTAGTCAAGCACTGGCACTGCTGGACACCAGCACGATCAAATGCTCCGGCAGCAGCTGCCAGCACAGATACAATGGTCTACAAGAAGTATTTTATAGTTTCGCAAATTTATATTTTACCTTCCCCAAGGGGCTACTACCCATGCACACAAAGCAACAATTTCATTTATGCTTCTTTCAGAGCCCACCCACCATGAAATCTAGAAAAAACATTTGTTTCTTTTTCATTTAAAAGTGCTTTTTAATAAACACACAATGTTACCAAATATTAACTCATTTATTTTAAAACACTTTTTTTTTTTTATTATTTAGACTTTAACTTCCCAATCTTCTTTGGACCACACTTTTCTAAGTTTATAGGACTCACCAGTGGGCTACAAATCAGTGACAGACAAAAATTTCCTTTGTTTTACTCTGAAATTTACTGCTTTGTCTCCAGGAAATCTTGAAACGTTGCATGACAAATGGTCCATGACTTAATGGCATTTTAGCACACCACAAGGGTTGAAGCTGAAGGTTTTAAGTATTGCTGAGCCAGCCCATGGTTGTATTAAAGATTTAGCAATTCAGAGCTGTAAACTACAGTTTATTCATTTCTCAGTCATAAATTAAGTACCAATGCCTGAGCTCTGGAGTAAAACACTAATGCTAATAATTTTCATTTTATAGTCTGAGCTGTTTATTTGTTGCTTATGTGTAAAATTACAATCAAATCCATTGCAGAAAGGTCAAAGAAATGGAAAAAGATAGAGCTGAGCAGGCTGCATTTTAAGACGAGTTTGAAAAAATCAGCATATTTTCTGGTGAAGCTGAAATCATTTCAACCTCTCAAAACAAATGCATTTTGCTTTGCTTCAAGACCAATCATTAATTTTCCTTCTGAGCAAACCTCAACACAGGGAGAGATTTAACTAGAATAAGCACTCGTGGCACTGTGGTCCTGCTAGCTAGCTACAAACTACAGTGTGTAGAAACAGAAAATATACAACTCGTTCAGGAGCTACACACACATTTTGCCATCTGCTTATTGCAAACAGTTAAAAAACCCTAAAACTTTATGCAAACCTACCTCCTGTCACACTTGTCTGGCTTTTAAAAGTATTAACGCAGCCACTATTCCAGAATCTGTGATAAGACAAACGTGGTGAGCGCAGGTGATGCTGTTAAGTGCTTCCCACTGCTGTGTCACAAGAGCAACGCTGTGAATAGTTCTAAGGTGCAGACAGAAGGCTGCAATATAATCAGGTAAAGGAAGGCTGAATTTTGATTATGGCATAGGAAACACATACCTTTTCTTTTCTGCCAGAATTCTCTGGACAAATCATGTAGTGTCTTGGTTTTTCAGACCACACATATCTCAGAGTCCATTCATGTAATTAGATGCATGCTGTGAAGACTCATAAAACAGCATTCAACAGCATTAGAGAAACTAGCTCTTACAGTGATGAGTTTATTTAAGTACTATGGATTAAATATATTGATATTTACCACATTCTAAAGTTCTGAAAAGAAATTAAAAACATAAAATAATGTCTTATCTTCCATTGTTCTCTCATTAAGATGAAAGATGTCACAGAGATGGTCAAAGACTGATGCATTATTTTGCCTTATATTTATCTTTTACAATCTTCTGTGATTTATAAAGCTCTGAAGAGTCACTAAATTAATGCAAATCCTTGAAGATAAAATAAACCTGAAGAAGTCAAATCTTTTCTGACTTCAAAATGGTCAAACAGAATCAAATTGTAATCTGATTCATGCAAGAGACACAAGACTTCTAAAACTCCCTCTATGAAAATTACTCATAGAGGACTTAAATTTAATATTCAACATCATAAAATTACAAACTCTGCATTTAGAGTGTGAAGATCTAAGATTTACTGTCAGAATATTTCTTTTAAAGAAAATGTATATGGAAACATGACTTTATAAATACAAATTAATCTATGGATTTCATGACCAACATGTTATTAGACCAACGGAAACATGCACACCTAGCAAAGAGACAGAAAAATGGAATCTGCCTGCCCACACCAGAACAGCAATGACAACATGAATTCCCTTGTCATTTATGCTACTGAAACAAACAGGCGAAATTTTCTCTGAATTGATAACATCACAAAATGCACCGCATCGTAGCTATAGAAGTGTCTATTCATGCTATGTGTGCTTACACGTTGAGACAAAGCAGATCAATGTGAATGAAAAGCCTTCCATCGATTCCAAATGGCAGAGGAGCACACACAAAATAGAAGCACACTGAAATTCAGAAAAGTTGGGCAAGTCATCATAGAAATATTGGCACATATCACAAAAGATAAACTGACTTTCGAATGTGCAACAAACATTCCAAATTTAATTACAGATAGTCAGCTGTGACACCATTTTGCCCTATCAGCATTATCAGAAAGATGAAAATAAAGCCGAAGTAAAAAATCCGCCTTTACATTAGAAAAATAGAACTTCACTCCTTTGTTGCTTTACCTTTCATTCCCAGTTGTGGGGGGAGCAGGGACTGGGAAATCATACAGCTGAACTCTCTGCTCACTTTTTTATACATATAAATATACACTCACACAAAACTAAAGAAAATATTTTACATATACACACACAAAAATACTAATTTTGCACAATGACATGGTAAGCATTTGTAGGGATAGAAAATAAAAATGGTTATTTCAAAGACTGTACCCACTTCAAAAACTTCAAACTTGAAATGTATCAGCTTAGCAAAAAGTCATAAAATGTGCAACATGCTAATGTTTACTACTGCACCTACAAAAAGGATGCAGGAACCAAACAGTGGAAGTAAAGCTGCTACTGAAGAAATTGTTGCAGCATCTGTGTGGATATGTCTAAGTGTCATGTTCTCTCTAATCTTCTTGTTACATAGAAACAGTGTAAAAGCGTCATACCTAGCACGTTGACAGTTGTGGCTATGTTAGCCGTTGGAAATCAGAAATTGTTGACCTCTTGACAAAAGACAGTTAAAATATTCATTGACAGACATTCCCCATTCCCCACATACAGCATATCTGATACAAGCACAGCCCTTGTCTGGGCCATGATTTCCTGTCAAGATATAAAAGTAGGCATGAGAAGAGAAGAAAATAACTTAAAAATTTATTAAAAGTTGAACAATTTATCATAAGCCAGGGAGCATCCACCAAAATATACCAGAAAAATCAGTATTACAAATGGAAACAAGACCAGAGGCTGCTCAGAACTAAGTACAGAAGAGACAATTGCCCATTATTTTATGCCCGTAATGAGAGGACTGTAAACTGTAAAACTGAGATCACCTGGTATTGAGAGAATTATAATACTAGAATTCCATTAGAATTCCATTTTGTAGATATATAAAGATTAACATTTGTTTAAACTCTGATGAATCTGCCAAGGAAGATGGCTTCATCTAGTGGAAGACAGACAAGGGAAAGAAACAAAGAAGATGCACACATACAAAACTTATGATTTAAGGCAGGAGAACCCAAATTTTTAGTCTTGTGAAGAGGCAAACTAGTGTTTAATAACCCTAAGCAGTCCTGAGTTGTCTATAGGAGAGAGCACTGTCCTATGTACTTGGACAATTCTGAAAGTCCTCCTGGGAAGCTGCATTTGTAGCTGCCTAGATAATTTTAAAAGGCTGTCATATTTCACACATTTGTGTTTATTTTTTATTTTCTTGTTACAAAAAAAATAAAAAAAAAAGGAGCAGCCTCAGTCTGGAAAGGTCATCATTGTATAGATAGCAAAATAGTCTGACTCTCCTCTACGAAAGTATCATTACCTACAAAGCTATCTGAATTTCTAACCCTGCTTCAGTAGTTATTATTGGTCAGTAAAACGTAATGGAACTGCTGAAGCACAAGGCTGCACAGGCTTCGCATCCCCAGGGACATGGCAAGAGCCAGCTGTGGCAGTTGTGTGGGGCAGAGCCCTCTCATATTGCAACACTTGAGAGAATTTTGCAGTGAAGAATCAGGTCTTGGGATAATAGGGTAAAAGGGCAGCTATAAATTTAGTTCTGCCTAGAAACAAGAACTGTGGGACAGATACAAGATAGAAAAGCAGGCCTGAATACTAATGAAACTGTGGTAATGGAATAAGACCAGACAGGAGGGTTACTAACAACAGCTCTCGGTGGTATCTTTTGCGGATAGCTTCACATTGAACCATGAAAATCACTGAATAAAAATTCAAAAGCTTTCTTCTTGAAGACAACATTCTGACTGCTAAACTAAGGAAGCAAGATAACAACAATCCTAATGTAATTTAAAAAAAAAAAATCAATATTAACTTAGAAATCAAGAATCACAGAGATCTTGGGTTCTTCATATACCTTTGCAAAATTTCTGCTACCAATGGCCTCTGTAATTCTTTCACTTACGGGAAGTGCTGCAAAAAGACTAAGAGATACAATAAAACATTGTAAAATTCAAGGAACACTTAGTAGCAACTCATTTTGCATTATCTTGATCTTAACATGCTGGGAAAACAGACTATTAATACCCTCTAAATAGGACTGGGTGCTGTTTTATTACAGGAAGGTGTTCTAATTGTCCTTGCTGCTAGAGCAATCATTCATATCGGAAAGCACTTAGACCAGGACTAAATAAGAGGCAGTTACTCTACTAAGAGCTGTGAAAGGTTTCTTTAATATGTTTCTTTTAAACAAAGTACTTTGAGGAGCTAATGTGAAGCAGATGTTTCTGAATTACCCCAGAGAATATAAAGAGACCTATTTCATCATTATGTGGAATAAAATATTTTCCTAGGTAAATGGTAGTAATAAAATTTTCCCACAGGATTCCTGTTGATATTAGGTATATTATCTTACCCTAAATATAACAAGAACTTAATTTTCCTAAATGAAGCAAGTACACAAATTTGTTGGAAGGCAATAGCAAAGACCTTAGGGCACCTTTGAAAAACTAACAGGTTTCCTACATAGTCTGCAAGTCGCAATGGTTTCCATAAATTCTTTGAACAATGTCCTCAACTCATAATTATTCCAAAACTCAAAAAGATACTTTTATATTTTTAGTGCTGAAGAAACAAGGACTGCTGTGGTCTTAGCCATTCCAAAGACAGTCCCACAAATGAGATTTCCTATTCCATACATTCCTCAAGTCGCCTAACTGGACTGCTATGATTAAATCTGGTCAAGTTCATATGCAGTCACTTATAGCCAGCAGATGCGACAACCACGGCAGCTCAAGTGCTGCCCAGACACAAGTGGGTCAGTCTGAGAAATGCGAAGCCACGACCAGTATCAGGAAGACAACTACCTCACACTTCTTTCCATTCTTTTTGGGCACATCTGATGGAGCAGACCACCAGACCAAATAATTATCCTTTAAAAAGGGAGAAGGCATAGCAATGAATGGATATATCTCCCCCATATAAATCAGCTTTAACAGTTTTTATTTTATACTCGAGAATCGTAAACAAATGACAGTAACTTTTTGCAACGTCACATAGGTCACTACTTCTCATAAAGCTGGGATTCTACACTTTTTTCACATGTCTGACATCAAAAAGTAGATTTGGAGCAGAGAACTCTACTATTTGCTCATTTATACCAAACACTGCAATCTAAATTGTTTAGAAAAAACAAGCACTTAGCAAGTTGAAAGTCTGCCACTGAACCACAAGGCATAACCACACCATTTGTAAAGGAAACACATACAGTGCTGATCTCTACTGGCCATCAGACCCCTGGCCTGTTTTCACACCTCACTCATTAGTTTACTTTTCCAGTTATTTGCAGTATAACTTGTTAATATGAACAGTGGATTCTGATCCTTAAAGCCACCGAAGTCAGTAGAAGCATTTAGAGTCTACAAAAGATTTCCCAGGGGGTTTAAACATGTAAAACCTTTATTCAAGAAGTAGAAGAAAAAACTCTTCCCTTCTGTTTTAAATAAGTAGATAAATAGTTATTGTTTATATGGGTTAAATACTTAAAAGTTCCATGTCAGTAAGACATGAAAATGCATCAGCCAGGATATGGTAAGGTAAGCATGGAACAAAAATACACTATTGACAGGTAACTATTTGTGATGCATTGTTCCATTTTACAATTTGGGGGATATTGTTGCAAAATAGAAGACTGCTGCTATATTGCCGCAGGAAAGTTTGTAAAAGATCACAGCTTTGTTTTTATCATTCTCTGCTTATTTGAAAGAAACACATAAAATTCACCTTTTTATTTTCCAACATTTTTTTTTGGCTGAAAATCGGAACGAAAAAACAACATTTCCATTCTGAAATTAATGGCTACGTATTTTTGAACAAGCATTTCTGAATTTTAATCTGAATATTTCAATGCAATATTTATATTTACCTAATCACTTGAAAAATTCTCCCTCATTCCTATTCTACCATCTTCCTAGAGCAAAGGAAAGCAATATTTCAGGAAATTACTTTCTACTTATAATAAATAGATATTTCCATATTAAAAATCGGGGGAACAACTACAATCATAATAGAACACATGTTTTCAAGGAAGCATTTGTTATAGTAAGAAATTAATGGCCTTAGAACTAAATAAGCTAAAAGCTTAATTTAAGGATGACAGTGAAGTTTATTACAACTAATTTCTCTTGCGCACATATATGGTGCTGAGGATCCAACAGGATTTTATGAGCAGCACTGATTGATCGGGCAAAAATTGTTCACATTTTTAAGCATCATCTACCTATTGCAGTTTATAAAACACCTGCATTTTTATTTCAGCCAGACCTATTTTTTGAAATGCTATGATCCTTTGAATGGTTAATTCTACCACCTGCAAAGACTTTACAAGTATGAACATGCAGATACAAACATTTTGTCCGTGCTTTTGAGCTCTTAGCCAAAACCATTACCTCCATGGAATCAAGGATATCTTTCCACTCTCAGTCACCAAGTGACTGACTTCTTATATCAAGTCAGTCACTTGGTGGTTTTAGCAGCGATCATTACCTAATAAAGATATTTATATCTTTTTTTCCCCTCTGAATAAAGCTGAATATGTAGCTTCCAGAGTCTGGTAAAAAAGTAGAAACATTCATAGGTATGGTACAACAGAGGTTTAATTTTAGAATTTTATTGTTCAAAATACTCCAAAAATGCACATGCATTGCAATTGCTTTGGGAACTGCTATGCTACCTCAAAACCAGATACTAAATTACAGCACTAATTACAAAATAAGGTCCACTAAATCAGTTCTGATGCTATGGCACTACTTTTTTATTGACATTCCTGTTAGCTTAAAAGAGAAAAAATCCAAGCAGGCAAATCGTATTTCGGACATCTCTTTGTGGCCCTATGTGGTTGAACTTAACACCTTACCACCATGTACTAGTAACAAAATCAAGCAGTGACAACCCATTCTTCTACTGTTGGTTCATAACTGGTCTCAAAACGGTTCGCATGGATGATTGTGTGGCTACAAAAGCAGAGCCACGTGAACAGTGTGTTATGAAAGGCTATTCTCGAATAAGGATCTAACTGAATAACAGCTCTCAGTCAAGGTGGTGACATCTCACTCAAGTGTCATTTTAAGAACCAGGAAAACATTATCTCAAATGTCAAGAAGAACAAGAAAGCAAGAATAAAGAAAGGCAACTACTTGAAACTGTTTCAAAAGAAAAAAAAAAAAAGAGTCATAAAGAGATAAATTCTTAGAATTCTCTTTTAGAAAAAACTTTCCTGTGGTCAACATAGGTTCACATTGTTCTTCTGCTATTTCTGCTATAAATAATGATGACAGTTGCAGAACTATTAAGCCCACATGCTACAGTTTTTTCCATTATAAATTCAACCTAAGGATTTCGCACAACTGCAGGTCAGACAGTAGCTGATTGACAACATTTAACTAGGCAATAAGTATTACAAATGAAAAACATAGATTTAAAGGAAAAAAAATAAATCAGCTACTACATATTAGAGAAGAAGTCATGCTCATTTAAGTAGCAGTCAAAAGTATTTTTCTATCTTTACCCTAAGCTATTTTCTGGAAAGAAAGATCTTTAAAAGTACAGTTACACTGTGATAATCCAACACATACAGGTAAAACAATGATTTAAACAGACCACACCGTTCCATCCCAGAGATTCCTAAGCTGCTTTATGAAAAACAGACAAACCACTTGACAGAAACGTATTTTCTTATCTAGAAACTGCGCAGTACAGAGCAGTAGAGAATGTATGGGGCCCATGTTTGTACACAGCACAACAGTTTGGACTAAGGTTTTGTAGCAAAAAACACTGAAAAAAGGCCATTCTCCCTTAGTTTCTCTATACAGCCTGCCTTTATCACTGATAAATCAACTTTCCTTGTGCAAAATGATCACTAAAGAAGGACTTCTAGAACTTTATTGCAACAACTGTTTTGCCAGGCCCCCTGTGTCTGCTGTCCTTGGTTACATGTGATCTCTCCTCGTTTTTTTCTGTCAGCATCCAGATGGCCAGAGGGACCATTTGTGATGATTCAGTGACATTCTCAATGGGCACAGCCCCCGCCAATCACTCTGGGAGGTGTTAGCAGCAGTCCGCTTCTTGGGCTGAACCTGTCAATTGCTGACACCAGGGGTCTTACCAGACATCTGTTTAAATGAAGAGATCCAAATTCATGCTGATTAATTACCTTTTTCTGTGAATAAACAGTAGTATAATGAGTTAATTAAGATACATGTTCAGTTAATCTAATTGGTGTCAGGTGCTCTACTTCATATCAGATGCAAGGAAAGGGAAATGCTTCGCTGCTTTAGGACACATGCAGTGCATATGCACAAACAGACCACAGTTTTATCTATGTAGCCATTGAGATAAACCCTGGCCAAAACACCTGCACACCATGAAATTAAACTGTGCACAAACTAAATTTATCCTATCACAGATTCAAAAACTTCAAAAGAATTTGACTCAGTCTTAAAGCCTTACAATACAAGCAGATAGAATCAACAAGAGATGGAAATTATAGCTGGCTTCCTGCTTAACATTTCTAAAGATCATTTATTTTAACATGCATAACTTGAAATCTGAAACTAGTGACTTCTATGTGTTAGCTTTGAAGAATACATACAGTAGTGACAATAGAGCTGTTATCTTCTATGAATATTCATGGCCTGAACTATTACACAAAGTTACTTTCAGTCTATTCTAGGTCTTCAGCACACTCCAAAGAAGCTCCTGCTGTCCTCTGAGTGAAATGTAGCTGACTGGGTGGCAGGAATCTCCCAAGCGTCATCTCTGATTACACAAAGTGCTCAAGTGAGTCATGCACGAGACAGCTTCAGTTCTACAAGTTCTGCTACGGCTCCATTTGCACGGTTCATTTGCTGCTCAGGCTTTCCTTCCCACAGCATCCCCAGTATTCATACCGAATAAATGATACAAATTCCACCCAAAAAATCCTTCCTGACTATAGTCCTCCTATCCCGTTCTACACTGAAGAGGATCATAACTGTTTGATCAAGATCAAGCCCCTTCACTCTAAGCAATAAAAACAGCATTTGTTTGGTTTTGTTTTTTTGTTGGTTGGTTTTGTTTTTAATATTGTCATTAAATCTACAGTGTTTCTACAGAAATCTAACAATTTTAAAATACTTTCAGAGACTTTCATGAGACATATCAGAAAATATCAGAAATATAATATGAACTGAGTACTGAGAGACCTATGTCACTCAAGTGAATAAAACAATATCCATTTTTAAAGCTGGTCTACTTTTTTATACAAGACTTAGCCCAACTGGAAGCTGACACACTTATTTACAGCTAGGAGAGCTACTAATGTCAGAGAAAGGGGTTATTTTTCTAAATAAAAGCTGAATTTTAAGAGCTAGAATATAAGAACTTATGAAGTTTATATACAAGTTTCAGATGATGGCATTGTACATTGTCTCAGGATCATTAGGTTAGAACACAGGAATGTAGGTCATAATTTCTACAAACCTGATGTTGTAACACGAAAAAACCCCACTGTCATCAGTGCTGTCAAAAAGACCAACAGAAAAATTAAGTCAATACTAATAGAAAGAAAATGTGATAGATCAATACAAAATACGGCATAAACCAGAACTTTCACTCTGGAATGCCGTAAACTTCACATTCCTATAGTTGCAAAGGTTATCGGAGCAGAACATAGCAATGTTTTGACTATGGTCTTGTGTTCTCTTTAATACAGAGGTTGCGATTGCAATGCTTTGCATGGTGTTTCTTGGCTGCAGTTGGAGAAATGTTTTATGAAAACATTTCCAAGCTATTGGGCTCCAAATCCTGATTTTTCTAGGTCTCATTGAAGAAGCCCTGATAAAACCACACATTTATATCTGGTTTAGTCAGGTCCAGCCAGTTTGTGATGAAAAGTGTTTGATACTGAGGTGTGCAAGATACTGTTCTGAGTACACCAGTATACACATTTAATGATTTTGTATTAGAATTTCTTAAATACTTGTTATCATCATCACCTTTTCATCTCACTTTTTCTACTGAGCATTGACTTTCCTGAAAATCCCTGCAACTTCACAACAGGTATCAAACACCCCTTTAGAGTCTAACTTTCTATGACTGAAAACACCACTGGGGGCATCTACAGAGAAAATAATTGCTAAACAGTAATTCATAATACTGTTTTACTCAGTTATCACTCACAAATCTACCTACTCTTAGAGACGGCAGACTGCTTTTCTTAGGTTTTTCTCCTGTATATCTGTGGTTGGAAGAGTCTCCTTCTTTACTGAGAAATTGTGTTGCAGCTCTAAAAAACTCACCACTGCAAACAAGATTTTATCTCTCGGACCTTGTCTCATAGAGTTACCAAACCAACCATTTGGAGGCAGCAATTACACTCAGTGGGAGTGCGTGCACAATACTGGAGCTCCATGGGAAGAGCCCTGCAGACATTGTCATTCACAGCTCATGCCAAAACCTAGGAATTCTATTGCACATTATCAGGTACCCTTATAGGTTTGTCTTAAGTATTCATTAAGAACATCCAGACACAGTCCATTCCAATCAGGAGGAAATCTGGAAATCTACTAAAATCATCTTGAACAGTAAAAAAATGTAAAAGCCTATTTTCAATTACAAATTTGCAACCAAAATGGGAATCTTACGTAACATCTTCAGAGAAGCAAAATTAATCTGTAAGATTGGATAGTATGGATTATTTTCCATCACAAAATTTCTTTTAAAATAGTATTTGGAGGCTTTTTATTCTCCTAAACTTTCCTACTTTTGCTTCATACTTCTGCTCACTAAGAAGTGGCTTAAAGAAGCTGTGCTTCCAGAAAGTTCACATGTATTTTTCTCCACATCTTTCACAGCAGCTTATGATAAAATTTTCTCACATTGTCATTTTCTGTCTACTAACCAAGAAACTAAAGCGTATTGTAGTATTCCACAGCTTGTAGCAAGTTTTGAACCATCCTTTTGAAAACTAAATAATATTAATATCATTACGTTCCCCCAGTTAATCAGCAAATAATTTGTTATTCTGATAATTATACACGTCCTGGTTTAAGTGCCAATACTATATATAAAATCTTTTAAAATAGCTGCTATATTTAATGCCAGTTATAATCAGCCTCTTGCTCCTGTTAATCTTATCATCTTCCAAATGTTCAGCTATAGGTCTCCATTTCTAACTCAAATGTATGGACAAATAAATACTCTTTCTGTACAACATTAATGGTGACTTAATGTGATCGATACCCAAAAGACTCCACAGATATTTGCTGCCTCCTCTCAAAAAGGAATTGTGTCCCTCATTCTTCAGTCTTCCCACTTGGTAAGGCAGACGCCTGTCTCTTCCACGAATGCTTTTTCTTTCCACTTTCCTCCAACTACAAACAGCTCTCCTTCTGCCTCCCTTGGGTGTTAGATTCCCATTGCTCTTACTCCTCCAATCTTTCCAATTATACATCTACCAGCCTCCTCTCCCCCAGGAACAGAGACCCTTTCCTCCTGCCATATCTGAGCCTCTCCTTATTCCCAATCACGCTAAATCCTCCTCCTCAAAATAAGATGGTATCTCTGAATCAGGTCCTGCTCTTATGTTCCACAGATATTTGTGCTTTCATTTTAGCAAACAGAAGGACCTGACAGTCACTTGAGCCAGAAATGACAGAGGCATGAGAGTACATCTGCTTCAAGCTCCATTTTGTATCAGATCTGTTATTCCTTTATCTTTTGCAAACCTGGAAGTGGACAAGAGACTTGTCCAAATCACAGCAGTTTCAAATGGTAACCCACAAAAAGGTCAAAGGAAAGATGTTGCTAGCCCATTAATGATCTGTGTCCATGCTTTGCCCTTTCCACATTGCAGAAGGGCAGGCACTACACCGCATCCAAAGTGGCTGAACGAAGGACCAGAGGAATCATTACGATGACATGCAATGTTTAAGTTCCAATAAGGAAATATGAAGAGGGAGAAACGAAATGTCAGGTTACATTTCCAGTTCGAAAGAGAAAAGCACTTCCTTCTCTGCCTATTGTACTCCATGGACCTTCCAATTTTTCTTATACAGCCACATTAGCCGACTTTCTCCCACCCTTATATTTTCTCTTTTGTCCAAATCACAAACCAAATTTGCCTTCATACTCAACTACCCCAAAGAGAGACCCTGGTTTCTGAGCTCCTGAAAAACCCACCGAAGGGTATATTCAAACAAGGCTATACACACTATACTTTATGCACGTAGGAAAGATTTCACTCTAGTGGAGTCATTTGGGCTTCCCATTGCAAGTCCTAGTTATGACAGCAAAATAAGACATTAACTAAGTTAATATTAACATTTACCAGAGGAACATCATTTCATGAACTGAAACTCAAATGAACTGAACTGAGGGGACAACCATTTTTATAAACAGGAAATTCTTGTACCTTCAATGACAAAATCAGTATTTGCCACAATAAATTCATATTCTATATTGAACATATGGTGCCTCTACCTGTCAGATGTCTTTTCAACTGTGCTGAGAATTAAATCCCTGATTGGCTGACAGCTGAACTATGGAGAAAAAAAAAATCTTAAACTTTAAAGAACATTACAGCTTCCTAAATCCTTGTATGGGCTAATAAATCATTTTATCATTTCAAATACAGTTTCTGTAAATACCTTATGAAAATATATATGAAAATAAGCATATGCTTTTTATAGTTGTGCAAAACAATTCACAGTACCTGTTTATTCACTTAACTGTGTTAACTTCTAGCAAAACAAAAGGACATGATGTTCATATGAAAGGAAGAAAATACTTCATGAAAGGTCTTTTGATTCCTTTGGTAATTTTGGAGTATAAAAAAATTAAGTGTTTGAAAAAACTGCACCTACTTATAAATAAGAAGAAAAATGCTACATAAAAATAGGCAATTCAGGAAAAGTTCTGTTGCTAAAAATTCACAGAATTCAGTAGATATCTGCCGTAAGGTACAGAAACATACTGATTAAGGTATAGGAATAAGTGCATGAAACTATTTCTGGCTTTTTAACCATTTCAAGCTTTTGAAGAAAACAAGTTGTTGAGTAGAACCAGCTAAGAAATCTGCTCTTCAAGAACTATCAGCAGTTACAGACACACTTCTGTTGTAGTTTCAGAAGTTTTTGCTTTCTTGTAAATTAGATTTTATCTCCCTGTTGGGAGATAACTAATAAATAAGGTGATAGAACCTGTGTAAATTGTGCCAAAATTTGATTTCCTCAAGTACACCGCTGCAGAAGACAGACAACACTGTAAGTATAGAAGGCTTTAGGTTTTACAATATGAGGGAGTTACAAAAGAGCAGACACCAGCCAAAGGAAATCCTCATCTAGCAACACTGAAAAGACAGTTATATTCTCAGAAGTGACTCCATATCATGCCATTTTATGCAACAGGATCCTCATATCTTCTTCCTTCGGTGAAGAAATAATTTACTTGAATTTTTTCAGATCCTACTGATCAACAATCAATTTAATTTGAGGAAAAAAATGTGGATTTTGTTCTGTCCCAGGTGCATTATACACATTAATCACCTTCCTGTTTCACAAGTGAATTAAATTTTTGTTTATTCTGTTGATTTTCACAAATGCAATTAAAGGCAGGATATTTGAGCACAAAAGATGATGATGGTTTTCATAACCACACCTTAAGCAAAAAATACATATTTATGCCTTTTTATTTCCACATTAAGAAACTTTATTTCTGAATCCATGCAGGCACAGGAAATTAAGCCTTCAAAGTGGCACTGTTCTTTAGCTCTCAATGCTTTCATACTAACAGTGCTGAAAGCATTCTGTCACCCTGTATGGTCAGATAATTCTGAAGAGTGTGAAAACTGCAAATCAGATATGTATAATAAGTGAGTAACAGTGAGCAACAAAGATTACCCTGAAATTGTGAGAAATTGCAGGAGAAAAGATTCACTAAAATGTCAAAAGGGTTTAGGAGTCTCTTGTTTGACACAGGAACATAAGAATTCCCTCAGGAGCAAGATGGAGGTCATGGTGGACCACACAAGAAATTTCAGAAATCTAGTCTATACAAGCTTTTGTTCTTTCCCAGCATCAAGCTGTGAAGCTTTTCTTAGTAGTTCTTGATGGAATATGTACTTATTGCCAATCCACATGAAACCCATTATTTTTTATTCTGACTGTAGAAGAGGATTTGAGGTTTCACTTCCCCCTCTCCATTTGAGAGGGGAAAAGAGAGACACAAGTTTTTCTAATGAAAGGATATCTAGATTCCTTCTTTAACTGAGAAGCAACGTCATGATTTTCCCATGCAACTATGATATGCAGACCCAACATCCTTGAATAAAGAAACAAAGAATATGTTTTGGAGCACATCTCTTAGACATAGTGGGGCAGCTAAGAACTAAAATTGAATTTGAGGACAGAGGAAATTATGCTACATCTTTGCTAACATACTGAGCTTCTTTAACTGTCTGGACAAGTTTAATGTCTGAGTGGGAGGCTGCAAAATCCATTGCTTTTCAAACCAACTGTCCCCAGTGGAATTTAAGTAATTCAGGCAGATTCTAGGGTCTATTCAGATAAATTTATCTCAGCTCCTTCAAGTGTGCAAGATGGCATTCAAACATTTGAAAAGCAAATTATATTCTTTCTTCCTCCAAAATTAACGTGGAAAAACATCAAAAGGCTTCCAGAATGGGTATCTGCTCCAAGCTTCAAAGTACAACAACATGATAAAGAGAAAAAGGAGGAAAGAGCAGACACGTAAGAAAAATGAAGAGCAGCAAAATGCAAATGACTGTTCCATTTTTTATCCTAAACATGCAGGTCAGACTCAGGCAGCTGAAACAAAAGCAGGACACGAGTTCTATAGTCCATGACACAGCAAAATGTGAACAAAGATGATAATGTAAGCAAGCCCTCAAGAACTTAGTAGAAAGTAATCAGACTGTTAAATAAAAGTGGCAATAAAAAAAAAAAAAGTATCAAGTGTAGCAGATGAAACAATAGAAGCCTTAAAGGCATACTTTGAACACTAACTCGTGCTTGTGCACACGTATTGCATGAGTACTCATATAAAGAAAGATAAGCTACATACACAAGTCACTCCAGGAATACCATTCTTACAATATTAACCCCAAATTACTCCTCAACATTAGGGAAGAATTTAAGAAAGATTTGAGTTGCCTATAGGGCACAATAAATGCAGTCTAGTTAATAGAAAGATAAGAGATCAGCCTTTAAGAGGTTTATGTTGAATGTTTCTACTACTGTTTAATAGTCTTTAGGACTACACCAGGTTAGGAAGTATTAAGGATAAACTAACTGATAACAGAAAGGCTGATTTGAAAGTTACTACACTCATTTTTTTTTATCTGTTCTTTAGATAAAGATGAATAAAAATAGCAAAGTTTGGAAATTCAGTAACACACCAGAAAGTCACAGAGGTAAATAGCAACACAAAAGGCTAGTTATACTAATAGAAGATTGAGTAATCTATGTTCAGTACCACCACTAAAACTAAAAATAGGTCCTTAACACAGAGTATCATGTAAGAAATGTTCCTCGCACCGTAACAGTTACAAAGCCCTTGGTTTACAAAATTATATATAGAGGGATAATGTAGTTACCAAAAGAGATAATGTATTTACAGTCAGGTGTCAAAATTGTAAAACAAATAAAAGGCCTCAAATGCAATTAAGAACATAATATTCTATTAGTCTTCAGCAAAAAAGAGTTTAAGTGGGGTAAGAGTTGTTTCTAGCATTCTTTTTTTCTTAAGCAATAAAAAAAACAAAATCCATATTGGATACTACTCCTTTCTCCATCCTCTCCACACAAGATTTCAAATTGAGAGAGGCACATTTTTTTTAAAAAAAAGCAAAGAAATCCTAGTAAAAAAAAACTTCTCCAGCATGCCCACAAACAAAGCAGATGAAGCTACTTAACAGCATCTTCTAGATCAGATAAATGAGTAAGAATTCTAATTCAGGATGAAAACTCCTCAGATTTGACTGAAGTAATCCTTAGGACATGAAGAATGCACTGATTTAGTTGACATTCCTACCCAAGAGGCTCTTCTGATTTACACTTATTCTGAGAACAGGTGTACAGCACAGAGGCAATGCTAAGAATAAACGTATTGCCAGACTTCACTCTATTTTCGCTTTGCCTACCAAAATGTCTCAGTCAACATACCATTCATTTTTGAAAGTGTGGTTTGGAGTCCCTAGAATTTAATAAAGCTAGCCTTACAAACAAAGTGCTCTGCTTGCACATAGATGTCAATGGAGATTATTTAATTAGTAGAATTTTCCAATTAAAAAAAAAAGGCAAGTGAGAGAAAAATTAAAAGTATTCATCTTGAGAAGACAAGGTATAGGCAAGCTATTACATAAAGAAGATCACAATTCAAACAGAAAAGATAAGTTAAATATATTTTAATTTTCCAGCTGGATCACTTAAAATACATGTAGCAGAAACATTATGAGAAAGGACAACACATGGACAAATGGAAACTAGTGATTCCTGGGAGAGGATATCCTGCCCCATAACAAGTAATTAGCAAAAAATTCTCATGCAGCCAAGGAAACAAGTACTGTGTAAACCAAATACTACTAGGATTTATTCACTTTCAGCTGCCCAGTCATTCCAGAATTCAGAGGAGCACAACGGGCCCTTTCAGGAGAGCCTGGCACTCCCCTATTTCCACCAAAGTTAGTAACCATTGATTTGAGCAGGAAAAGTAGAGTAAGATGGCAATGACCCAACTCTGAGAATCCTAGTTCTGGTTGGTGAGAAAGCAAAGAGAGATGTAATCTTTACCCATGTCCTGATTTAATTCTCTCCACACTTTTAAACAATTTGGCTCCATCCTGTGCCCCCCACAGGCTGCAGCTCTTTACATACTGCAAAGAGATGTGCAATACCTACAGCAGACTGACAGGTGACAGCCTTGTCTCAGGTATATGTCTTGAAAAAAACCTTTCAACCATATATCCACTGAGGGAATTTTTTTGTGAGGGTTTGAAAGCCAGTCAAGACCTGACTGCTTTTCCTATCAAATCACTGTCCTTACTGAACCACAACAAAAATATTGGCAAGTGTTTCGTCAATATTCAAGACAGCTATATATAAAAAAATTAAACCATACATAAAAAATTCAATTGAAATAACTGATACTATATAAAATGAAACAGGTTTATTTTAGTAAGGACAAAGAGTACAAAATTGTAGAAGAATGCTAAGGGATTATCCATCCAGCTTAATTAAAGGAAGGCTTATGTGTGTTATTAGCAATAGATATATAGAAAAATTTAATCAAGCAGAAGAGCACATTTGCATGAAATACTTTGAATAATACAGAAGTGGAGATAACTGTCTCAAATGGATAATATCACTTCCAGATAAGGAAAAAAGGCATTACTATTTAGTTTTTTTTTAGGGGGCAGGAGTGCATACAAACAGGGCTGCACATGGTGCCTACACAATACTTCAGATAGTTGGGGCTGGAAATTACTGGAAAGATTCTGCTGTAGCTATACAGCTAAAACCAATGATTGTTCTGAACACCCACAGGAAAACTGGAATCTGTGGTACTTGGGTTGTTAACATCTCATTTGGCCTTCATATTTTGCATAAAAAAGTAACTCGCTTGTTTTGTGATGAAGACAGGATATGTTTAATTCAGCTATCACTGAAATAGCAGGTATTATTCTTACGAGTTATAAAAAAAATAAGAAGTATACACTGAATTACACTTCACTATAGTTAAAAGCTTAATTAGAGACAAATACAGGTACACATATCTATATGTAAGATCTTTATCTCATTATAGAAACAAGTTCAAAACAATGTGGAAGAAATAAGCACTATTTCAGAAGAAAAGACAACAGCAACCAGAAAAAGCACTCTGGTTTAGCAAAATTTGGCACAGTCAGGAAAGCAGTTGTGCTGAAAATCCTCTAAAATTCTAGTCAACCTTTCTACCAGTATTTACATTATTGACCTTAAGCTTTTCATTAAATTCAGCATTTCAGTAGGTCTCAATTTTTCCAATACACACTTGTTCACTAAAAAAAATGAACAATGCTTTCTAGAGGGGTGGATATGAATAGGTCAGCAAACACACACACTAAGCCAGGAAGAAAGAAGATGCTAAAAATACTTCACGTTACTTTGAAGACATTAGTAGCTGACAGTGTGCTGCCTATTAGAGAATGAAACAACTTCATAAGTAGTAAAGAGGGTCTGGGATTACCGCGAAGAAACACAAGTAACTGAGCACAACACCTGCCCCTTTATATCTTCTCTGTGAACTATAGGAAAAAAATCCAAGCTTTCTCTACTCATGCTCTTCTGCTCACTGGGGTGCCTCAGGTCAATGCCAACACCATCTTGTGAAGATGAGACACAGGGAACAGAAGACAGAGCAACAGACTGGAGGATGCAAGACTGAATTCTAGAGGGGAATCATGTTCTCCTTTTGTGATTGAGAAGACAACAAGGAGGTAGTGACTTGTCCTTAGAGATTCTATCTCCAATAATAAGATAGACAATTTGTGCAAGGCGCTAGCCATTAAGTGTCTATTCTCATTCCAGAAAGAGAGAGAGGGCTTTCAATAACTTTGCTCTTCATCTCTACCTTTTGTCCAAAATGAATAAAAGAACATGAGCAGCCCTGCCCTTCTTCTTCCAGGGAAGAAAATAAATTTCAATTGAGAACTGTAATCAAAACATTAATCTTTAAAAATATTTATGAAGTACTGCACAGTTGTGCGTCCTTTAGAAACCATCTACTTAATACTTTTAATCACTTTTTTTAGAAAGAAATTTTTTAAACGTATTCACTGTATGGTATCTTAGAAGATATTCCACAATATGTGTCTTTTATATGACACAGATTAGTTACTCATATAGAGCTTACAGAAATACGTGGTATGAAAATATGCCCTTACATAGCATGTGAATAATAATAAAATCAAGAGGTACAAGTAAACTGTACTCTGCAGTGCAACCAACATGACCAGTGGGTAATTTCAGTGTTATGTCTACAGCTGGTATCACTGCAGTGATTTCAGCTCAAGTGGAAACTCCCAAACTCACTTCCAAATAGTCACCTGCAGCTTGATGGAACAACCTAACAGCGGGCATCCAGCGCTGCCTGAGATCCCCTACAGCATCCAAGATGCCTGCACAGTGCAGGCAAAGAGCATAATGAGTCTAAGGGATAATGGCAGCAGAAGGGCAGGAGAGATTCACTACGTGCTGGACAAGAAAGTCCTGCCCCTAAAAATATCTAAAATAGCTTTAAAATACTAAATACTGCTCAAAAACTGAGAGGTCATGTTAGCTGCAAAAATCAATTTAACAGCCCAAGTACATTTTCAGGCAGTCACCCATGATGAGTTCAGTGCTGTCACAGCTTCACACCCACTAATCTATAGTTCCTGCAGACGTAACTGCACAAGCTGCAGTACCACCAGTGACAGCAACCACAGCACACCCCCGAGGCAGCACAGCTATAGGTGCACTGTGCCAGATGCTGCTGCAGAAAAGAGCATCTTCCCCAACTCACATCAGCTGCTCCTGGGCCTCTCACACAAGACTAAAAAGTGTAGGTGTCTTGTCCAGACTGTAGTCTTCTCAGAAGACATGGCAAAGAGCCAAATGAAAAACAAGGTAAATTTGGAGTTATTTTTGCCCCCCTCATTCATTCATGTAGATTTAAGTAGAAACAGATCTAGTTTCAGATGTTACTTTCATGTCTGGTTTATGACTTAGATAAACTTGTTTTCTTAAGCATCACTAAGAATGAGATAAATATATCACTTCAGCTCCCTTGCCTGACACTGACAGACCATTCATTGTAATGTACATTTCCTCTGGGTCCCAAGACAAGTATTAAAGCTAAGAGCCCCTGAATTAAAGAAGTGCCAGTTTATAGTCTTTAATATTGAAGTTAATTAGGTAGAAAAAAAAAGACTAATTTAGAGCACATTAAGGAAAAAAAAAAGGGCTTCACTTGTATATTTTCTCTGAAAATCCAAACTAGCATTCTCATTCTCATATATTCCGTGATGCTGGCAGCAGAATACTGCAAATGTGTTAAAGATGCTGATAAATTTGCAGGGACAAATCAAAGGCAATGTAATTGTGCTGTTTCAACTAAAGCCAGCTCAATGACTAAGCTCTCTAAGGATGTGCAATATAAAGCCAATTTTTTTAATTACTCCAATTCAATTTCTGCCACTGTTGGTCACCTAAGAAAATCTCAAATGGCACAAGTTTTCCCATTCTAGAGAACTGAGCAAAAATTACAATAGTATTGAATTTCAATTTTTCAAAATTTGGCTAAGAAAAGTTAAGGGTTTGTTATTTCTAGTTGGTTAGTTTCATATTTCCGTGTTTCAGTCATAGCCATTGCAGCCAGAGCCCTGGATCCAAATGTTGCAAGTGATACCTGACAGGAGACCTGAATCTGACCCAGAACCTACTGTTCTGAGAGATTGCTTCTTCTCAGCTTCCACAAGAGCCACCTTGGCCATACAGATGTTTTCATGGTGCAAGAAGACTGAAAGTATTTATCCCGTATAGTCTTTTTTACTTGATATATTTCAACAGTAAAAAGGTTAAATCATTCCATCACGAAGCAGTCTCAACCATTAACTAACTTTTCATTTGAATCAGTATGCAAATTCACTAACACATTACACAGGTTTGGAGTTTTTTTCCAAACCTATACATATTCACAATTCGAAGTACTATTAATTTGCAAGTACACTGTTTTATTTAAATAGGGTTAGGAAATGTGCGAAGTGACTTTCCTATAATATCTTCTCCCAGTCTTTTTGCCTCAATAATTTATCAAGTGTTAATTGCTGACTTTTGTGTGTACAAGACTGCTCAGTAACACTCACTAGGCTTTGAGAAGGTATATCAGTTTGTGCAACCCTCTTTTTAGTCCTTTTATAGTTTTGCAAACATATTTTATAATTTTTCCAAAACACCTTTTTTGCTATAAATTCTACAATGCAATGAATTATGAAGTGACAAATATAACACACAAATGATTACACTTTCACAAGATAATTTAAGAAACTGTGCACCTTTACTTTTCTGTCCTCATAAGTAAAGATTATTCATTTATTTATTTATACTCCATTGCAGAATTAAGAGTAAACATAAATATACTGATTTCTTCACAGGACCTGTCCTGAGTGACTTCAAAATATGTTTTGAGATTGGCGATAGATCACTTCGGTTCCACCATTACATGTTTTGTGAATTTCCTATTTTTTGCATGTTTCAGCAGAATTTGCAACCTCAATGATATTCCAGAAATAAAAGTACCAAGCAAAATTTTCTAGTACAGAGGATTTCTCACCTACTACTAACATTATGTTCCATCTCGGATTTGGCTACGAAATTTCTTCTTTTCCAGGAAACCAAAGAGATTTTCAGAACTACTTGTGGACTAAGCCAGAAAGGATATTTCCCAAAACAAAATAATTCAACAGCCTGAGCCAAATTTGCCCATGACAAGTCTGCAGCAGTCAAAATAGACTTCAAGTCTCATAATTAACATAAACTGTTGAAATACCAGTTTCAGGTTTAATCTAAAACATTGTTTAGTACTATATACACACACAATGAATGACTAAAGTTTGTTCCTACACAGCATGCTTGAGTCTTCCATCAAAACCTTGGCAGACAGGTACTATTTATTTTCTGTGCATAGCCCACAGTAATACCGATTCTGAAATAATTAACTTCATTTATGTTTACTCTTAATTCTACAATGGAGCAAACAAAGAAAAGTAAAGCCCATATTGAACAAGGCTTTGTTCACCACAGGTTATTGATATTTGGAAACTTTTCTTGTATGCTGATCATATCTTGTGCTGGTATTAACTAAACAGCCTTAAATGAGCCTAAAGATAAACAACCTCCAGAAAAAAATTGCTTCCAACTCTTCTGTGACAATCCAGCAAGGTTCACAGTACGGCTACTACCAGACATACCAGCATATGGCAAAAGAATGTAGTATGTGGCAATGCATTTGATTTCACGAGTTCATTTGTGTTGTACAACAGAAATTACCTACGGCCTTGTCACATGTCCCAGTAACAGATGGCCCCCACATAGCTCAAGGAAGAAGTCATTGTCTTTCTCTCCAATAACACTGTTTCTCTCAAATTATATTTTCTCTCATCTACAATGCATAGACATCTGGCTTTCTGGTCTGGAGGTACCAACCGATAATTGCTTTATTTAGAAAAGACGCTCTCTACCTGACAATTCCTTCATGAAGTCGGTTTCACTGCACACATCCTTCCCATAACACAGCAGCAGGTCTGTGTGTACAGTACGAATCTGCATTCTGAATCCTGGCATCAACAGGAATGCCCATCAGAGCAGCAAAATCAGTCCTGGCAAAAATCTTCCTTAGACGGAAAAATACTTCAGTGTAGGAGTCCATTAACTAAATAATTTGAACAACCTTTCATGTGCAAAAAAAAAAAACCCAAACTTTTAAGCTCTTTTGACATTAATAGTTCAGACACATGAACAATAGCTATGTTTTTCCTCTATTTTTTTTTTTGGGAAGGGGGAAGTACATACAAATTAACTACTGTTTCTGGCTTGGACTCCTTACCTCAACAGCTCTGCATATCCCTGTGAATCATTCCCTCTTCTGTGATATATACATCAACAGGTAAGCTCCCCTTCTGTATTTAGAAAACAAGGGTCAACAGCTATGCTTTTAGATTGATCTCTGACAGAATACAAAGGCAGAATGCCCTTAAAAAATTTTCCCCACACACCAGAGGGACTACATTGTATCAGTCCCTCTTTACTGAATGAAAAATAAGCCCAAATATTTGAACTAAAGGCTTAATATTTAGCATCTTATAGCATGAAAAAGTATTAGTAACAGAAGTGGTACCTCTACATTTGTGCTGTGCTGAACCTGAGGATTTGAGGAAGAGGCAGGAGAGAGCAACATGAAAAATCCAGGTATGCACAGAATAAGTTTCCTCTAGAGCAGGAAACTACTACAGTACAAGAGTTAATTGCTTGTGTAACAAAGTACAATCTAAAAGTTTCTCCAAGGTGCTTTTTTCCTCCTCTCCTCTCATACTAAGTTCTACTTTTTATCTTTCATGCAGTGTCATTAGGGAATGGTCCCACATGCATATGTGGACACTCAGTGGAAACCCATGTTACCTGTAAATTATTTCTTTAGAGATTCCTTTGCTGTGGTTTTGGGACTGTGACTGGAATTTAGTGTAAAACACAGCAGACAACTCTGTTGCCAATACATGAAGTTATAGAACCTACTCCGTTATTCAGTGATTCTTCACTTGATTCTCAGATTAGTGGAATATCTTTAGATGAGTCGGTGTTTCAAGTTGTTATTAGTTCAATCACAGTGCATTTTCTAATCTGCCAAAAGGATATAAGCAATTAAGCGTATTTTCAGGGAGCCTTTAGAACATCAAATATAACCTCTCATCCCATTTCAGGTAGCAGAACTCTCATTTTATTCCTGAACTATCCTACCTGATAACAAAAATCCCTTATTACTGTCCACAGACAGGCTGGATGGAGTAGCTCCCTTCTCATTAAAGTAGCAAAGCAGTGAGAGTACACGCAGCAAACTAGATTCAAAACAGATGGGAAGCACATTATACTGTTTTTTTGAGCAAGACATCAGCCATGCAAAATTTTTTCTACAGAAAACTAAATTGGCTTGACATCCAGTTCTCAGTTTATGCACTTTTAAGTTCCACAGAAGACAATCTTTCAGCTATAGAAATGCTGATTAAATATATACATACATACATACATATATATGTCAGTTTGTTAAACATCCCAAACCATAAGACACCTCGGAAAGCTGTAGAAGTAACTGGCTACAGTGATAAGGATCTACACAATTTCACTGATGTTACTTCCATCTCCTGAAAAACTGAATTGAGGGAATTTTTACAGATGACAAATGGGAAATACATAGCATTACTTTCTTTACAACAGAAAGAATGGAGATCCAACGTTTCACATCATCCTTCAGAAATGAATAATCACAAATAAAGTTAAACTACTGTGGGTGACAGTAAACATTCCTACAGCAAGCTGTTACATTTAAAGTGCGCACAGTCACTAAATAAAGATAAAAAGGCGGGGGGGGGGGGAATCATGTAACTGTGTAAGAGTAGAATAACTGCAAGAGCCAAACATATCAAATAACAGCCACACCAAATCAATCTTCCCCATGAAAAGGTACTTGCACCCTATTGTACCACTGATTAAAAAAAAAAAAAAAAAAGAGTACCCAAGCTGAGGGAAAGAGAAAAGGGGAAAAAACCAAAAGTTCTTCTCTGTATCCTAGGTTTCTGCTCTAAGGCTTGCTTTAGAATCTTTTAGAAAAGACCTTTAAGATCAAGTCAACCATTAACCTAGCACTGCCAAGTCCATCATTAAATCAAGTCCTTAAGTGCCACATCTACACATCTTTTAAATACCTCCATGGATGGTGACTCAAGCACTTTCCTGGGCAGCCTGTTCCAACGTCTGACAACACTTTTGGTGAAGAAGTTTTTCCTAGTATCCAACCTAAACCTCCCCTAGCACAACTTGAGGCCATTTCCTCTTGTCCTATTGCTTGTTACTTGGAAGAAGAGACCAAAACCCACCTCGCTCCTACATCCTTCTGTAGAGCTTTCCTACCCTCAAGCAAATCAACATTTCTGCCAAGCTTGGTGTTGTCTTTAAGAGAATAATTCTCTCCAACTACATTCAAATCTCCACACTGCACCTAGAGCCCATACCAAGGGCTTCCTGGAAGGAATCTCTCTGTATTAACTTCTGCAGCTGTCTGAATAAATGAGGTGCTTCCTTTGCATCTTTAGATGTTGTCAGAAATTACAAGTCTGACTGCTGCAACATAATGGGATTTCAGCAGTTAGTATAATAATAAAAACCAACTAATTATGCAATCAAACAGTATCACAAGCAAATGCCTCCCTATTAAAGCCTTGACAACTCCCTTCCTATCTTAGTCATTTCATGTGTCCCACTCAGACTCCTTTTTCATCTTGTTGACTGTTAAAACAAATGCTCATTTTGGTTACACACCTTTCGATCAGTTTTAGTCATCTGACAATAGTCTACTTGATTACAATCTAAAGGGATACTAAAAAAAAATATAGATGTCAAGCAAGACAGTGCCAGGGGAAATAAAAAAAGTCGTCTTTGTTTCTAAGGGCTCAACTAGTCAGTTTGAGGTACAGTGTTCTTGAGGAAGGCATAACTTGACTGAATAAAATAAAATCCAGCCAAATTTAATCTCCCATTACTCTGAAAACAATTCAAAGCTGTACGTTAGAAGAACCAGGTATCTTCATGTATGTAATTAAAATTGACTTAGCAAATGCAAGAACATCATTTGAAAGAGTAAACTGTGTTCTTTTTATTTAGTCTCTCTAACCTTATTAACCATTTAGGTCTAATTAGATATGGAAAGAAAATTTAACTGCAAGTCATTGACATTTCATTAATGTCTGGTGTTCCTGTGGCAGAAAAAGAAAGCTAAAGCAATAGAACGTTAAGACTATATCTTTCCAAAACAGAAACAAATTAAGTATTTAAAAATAACCACTCAGTAGACATTTCAAAAGATAGTATAAATATAGTAATAATAAAAAGTTTTACCAATAATTGAATTCACTCGAAGATTTAACTTAGCAACTGCTTCCTCAACTTTTTTAGATGTTACAGACTATAGCGGCCATTCTGCAGCCATGATATGTCATGAAATAATTTTGTTCTCTTGGTACAGGGTCCTCACAGCCTACTGTCATTTTGGAAGGAAAAGAAGCCTTAAGGTTACCAACTTCATGACCTCAGGTGGTAGTGTCAGCCCACACACTATGACAATAAAAACAAGTAACAGTATTTGTTTGCACAAAACATCTAATCAACTCAGCAATTTAAATGTGATGCTCTGCACAGGGGCTGGCATAACTAATTAAAATACCACATACTGAATACTAAAACACAACAAAAGTAGGAACTTCCCTTTTTGAAGTAGAGTTAGGGACAAAAAGTCACAGTCTATTAATATCTTAGATTCTGTTATTGCACCTATAAGTTCTATCACTGGAAGCAATTTTGGTTTAAGACAATACACAGTAAATTCATCTGCATTGGTTTAGGTTCTTTCAGTTCATAAGTTATTGGGATGGTAGATAAAATTCTCAAAAAAACAGTCTTCATTCAAAAACTTAATTCTTTTTTTGTTTGTTTCTTGTTGCATTTTCCTAGAGGAGACTTTATTCATTACTTACTCAGGTTCAAGAAACCCATTTCATGCGCTGCTAGAATTGCCACTGATTGACATCATACAACAGGAGTTTCTTCACTGTTGCCAGCTGGTCCTGGCAAGCCATCATTGGTCCTGTCCATAGTATGATGGAGCAGTGAAAAAATTCACTATGAATACTGGTCCTCTCATACCTGGGACTGCAAGGCCAGGGCAGAGCTCTGTTTGCCAGCAAACCTCCTGGTATTCCCCAACAGTATCGCTTTCTATTCTAATCCCTGAGCAGTGTATTGCCCCCATTTGTCAATAATTTTTCCAAACACAGGCAGACACCCCTATGCAGATGCAAGTTTTAGACTTTCTTAATGATTTTAATACCAGCAAAATGACCTTTAGAAAGAATGCAGGAAGCCATTTGCAAAAAGCATCTTCAGTGTCTAGTAACTAATGCACTTATAATGGTGAATTATAATAAAGTCTTTATAATTTTTCACAGCACTCTCACAGGAATAGTGAATAAATATAGTTAATATGCAGTTTTATGACAAATTTCAAAATAATTCCTAATGAGCGTACACTTGGCATTAACTAAACTCCTTAGGCAGGGATAACATTAGGAAAAGCCTTTTTGTTTTTTTTCTACTGTACAATAAATAATAAAAAGGCTTGTAGCGAGCATTTATCTTTCACTTTTGTTAAATCTTCCATTATGTACAACACCTAAAAGTTAAGATCTTGTACTGCAGCAAAATAAAAGGAACGCTTACAAAAATCTTTTGGAAAGACGTACATATTAGATTGATTTGTTTCAGAACCCATTAAATTAGAAAATACTTTCATTAAAAAATTAGAAAACTCTCTTCATTTTGAGGGCAAGTGAGGATCTTTAACTAAACACTGACTGATTATTTTAAACAAAGCATTTTTTCCTCCTTGAAATGCAGATCTCCTGTCCAGAAATAATAAATATATAAGCCACACGTTTTCTTGTAGACCAATCAACAAGAAAGAATTTGTCACAGTTGCACTGACTACACACTCTGGAAGTTTTCAGTCTAAGGTATATGTACATGAGTTTTGTTTCCAACCACTTTCTTTGTCCTCTCTTCCCTCTTCTCCACACACAGGTGGATCCACTTGTTAGGGCAGAAGGAAGAGCCCATTTCCAGCTTAAAACCTGCTTTAGGAAGTAAAACAGAAGGTCCATAACCTTTCCAATGCTATATATGCAAGGGAATTATATTTACTTAAATTTAACTTAATCAAGTCTGACCTAGTCTCCCACCTCATGCCTACCTTAAACTGACCAAATTGAAATAAAGATGGGAACCTTTCTAGGTTCGTAAAATAAATTATGACAGGGTTACCTAGTATTCTCTTCCTCATCTAGGTAAGATCTCCATGTAGTCTGGTGTGTATCACAGTGGGCCTGACTTTCTGATGTACCACAACTCCACAACTGCCATCACATTTTCCATTGGGCCTTGTCTGTTCTAGGCTTTAAAAGAAGTATTATTATCACATAGCAGACAGCATTTTTAAAAGATAGTAGAGTAGCTCTGCTCCCTTTTATGACCAATTATATCCTACAGACAACCTAATCAAGTTTGACTATCCAACACAGTATGACTTGATTAGTTTCATGCTAGACATGGAACTATAATGTAGAATACTGAATATTTCTTGGAAAGAAGATGTAACTGTAACATATGCCCCAATTTCAGCTGCTATCGTAGGATAACAATATATGTTCTTCAAATGCATACATCATTAATGCTTTGAGAGAGTTTTAGATATCAGATGTCAACTAATATTGAAATCAAACACTTGAGAAATTAAAACAAGTTTTTCAGATTCAAGTCTGAATTCCCAAGTAGCTGTAACTGAAATTCAAACAACACCTAAGCACATTTAGAAGCAAAACACCTTCTGGAAAGTCAAAAGAACAGGCACTGGTACCAGTGCTGTTTTGCACTGTTCAGTTCTTCAGAATTCATTCCTCTTCAGGCTATTGCACACATTGAATGGGTTATGTTCTTCCACCTATTTGTTTCAGAACAGTAGCATATACAAAAGTGTTTGTTATTTCTAAGCTCTTGAGGACATAACTGTGTTAAAATTTAACTCTGAAACCTTAGGGACAAAAAAATTCTATCTGAAATAAATGTTCTTCTTAAAAACACATTTGGTAAAGAAATGAAGCTGAGGAGCACTTGGCTCACAACTCAATAGGAAAACCCTCAATAAATTACCATCTTGCAGAGAATGACCTGAGGAGTCAGTTCTGCTAATGTCATTCCCATCCTAATGATGATCATAAAAAACACATTTTAAATTAAAGACAGAGTTCAATTTTATACAAGTTATCCTGGTAACATTAAGACACTTAATGGTCGTGCTTATTTCCTTGAGTCGAGAAAGCTGTTGGGGTTTTTCTACTGCACCACCAGTAAAACAGGAAATACTGAATAAAACAGTAATTACAGCATAACTATCAATAAGGCAGTAATGAGTATTGGAACTAAAAATTTTGTCCTAACATAGGGTTTTAATTGTGACATAGTAGCTCCAAGGACTACTCTAGCAATCTTCTACAAAGCCGATTTCCTCTCTTGTAACTTCCAAGACAGCTTTTATGATCCTTCCTTAAGGAACCACAAAACCAGAGAAGAAAGCTATGGGACACTTGGGCCACCTCTACAAAGATTAACTATATCTGCTCTGAAATAAAAGCTTGTAGAGAAGTACTCATCATTTGTTTGCCATCATTTGGTTATAGCCCCTTTGTGATTTGCAGTGATGTGACAGGAAATATGTCAAACAGATATTCCCAATTAACAGCACTGATTTATCCTGTGTTCAGCCCATTATAGAAAATATATTCAGATTTTTAAGAACATTTTTAAGTTACAAGAATGAATATAACAGTTTAAGTTTCAACTTTTCAGCATGAGGACGGTGACTCTGCTTTAACCACAGAATTTTGGCACAAAAGCCACAAGCAGTCTAGAGGCTTATTTCAGTCTGCTGTTATGCTGAGAAAGTTTGTTAAATTATTCTATTATTAACAGTTAACTCTTAAAGCAGTTGACAGAATACAAAAACAAGGGATACTGAGAGGTCAAAACAGCGATCTTGGCCTGCAAGCTTTTCTGCTGCTGGAGCCATTTATAACACGCACCCCAGTGTCTGAACAGGGGGGTTTCGCCCTTCCTTTACAACAAACACTTTAGTCTCTCATATCTAAAGTCAGATTTACTCAGCTCAGCTATCAAAACTGCAGTTACAGGTTTCTTCAGGTGTCTCTAAAGGTCAAAACCATGCCTTTTCAGCTCAGGTCACCCTTGCTGCTCTTGTACTGTAAATCAAAGCCAAGAAACTTAATTTCCTCTCATGAAAGAATAGGAAGCAGCTATATTAGATGCAGCACAAACAGCAAACAGCAGCAGTTCAGCAAACTTGGCATTCACAGACCATTTCTGGTGGTAAAGAAATACTTTGTAACAAGTTACATTCTTATGCCATAAAACCAAGGGCAACATAAGTTGAGATAAACAAACTGTTCTTCTTTAAAGGAAATAATTATCAACATTATACGAAAGATATCCACATTCTAAACCATGCACTTTCTCATGCAATCTTTTACCTACAGCACTTCAATTTGTTTGCCCTTAATTATGAATTATAAATAAGCAGTGCATGTGAACTAAGTTCTCCTTCCCTCTCAGAGAAACTCAACCTGAATAATTAATTATCAAAAACCTACCCAGTTGTTTCTGCAGCACTAGCACACTATACAAGTTCAAATTTTTTCAAACTCACTATTTCATAATCTAAACTTAAGCTGAAATCCAACTCCACTTACTTCAACTGTCAAAAATAACAATTTGTTCCATTCTCTAGATGAGTCTTCCTCCCCGTATAAATACTGATTAGATAAATAGCTTAGAGACAATTTCTAGAAAGCTAAAGTTCATTAAATGGGTTTCTGGTACAAAGTATGCTGCCTGCAACTGCGTACTACACGCAGTTTAGGCTGAAAAAGTTCAGTGGGGAAGCCAGTAAACACACAGACTCAGGATCTGCAGAACATTTGGCATATTAGTGGATTCACCACCGCACTGGCATACTTGCACTTTAGGCTCAAACCCAAAGAACTAAATCCTTCCAATTACACCATGTAACATTAATTAAAATAAACCTAGATTTATTGAAATGCAGCTAACATCGGTGTATTGCCCTACCCAACTACATGAAGCATGCTGAACAGCTTAGCTAAAAATGTTTAGATAATTAACATTGAAAAGATATTTACAAAACAAAAGACAGTCAACCCTTTACTTGTTACAGAGACAGATACTGACAGCCAGTATTGAAAAGAGCATCAGGTGGCTGTGACTACATGGAAGGGCCTGGACTCTATGCTGCATCAAGAGAGATGAGACCTTCAACCCATTCAAAACTTCTCTGACCTTTACAAAGCACCAAAGCGTTAGAGACACCATACCCACAACGATAAGCCTGAGGTGCCACACAATGCAAATTCTTGTTTTACACATTCTACTCTATCCTCTGCAAAGAGGAATTTAAGTTATCATTGACCTGTTTCCAGGGCACTTTTGTGATAGAGAAAGGAAGCCCACTGCTGACAAAACCACCCATGTGATCCTGTAGCATTATTTATAGAGGAATAAATTAGATTCAGCAGAGGAAAGCAAGTAGTGGATTTCAGATTCAATTTGAAAGCTAAGGGTTACAGTTACACTTCTATTATAAGTATTTTCATTGCAAGAGCTTATTTCTATCTCTTATAAAATTAGTTACAATCACTGATTAATTAGTTTAAAAGCTTTCTATCCTGTTACAATTTATTTACTCATGATTTACTAGAACAATAAAGAAAAATGCTTCAGCAAGGAGATACTATTTCTCTATAAATATCTATGTAGTACTTTTCATACGCACAGCTGCGTATGATCATACTTACACGTAAGAAACATGAGAAAGAATTAATTAGTTATGTTCACAGCAGAAGTTTACCTTCACAGCTTAGGCTACCAGGCTGCAGAAAGCACATAGGCAAGTATACCATGCTCCCTTCTGAAACAAGGTCCCTGAGTGTGGCCATTACACGCTATTCTTCTCAAACGTCAGTTATGCCATCTCTAACACATAATTGCCTCCTACCAGGAAGAAAATGAATGCAGTCTCATGTGTGAGATGGCTCCTGTTTAACCATTTAGTAAAGATTTGGGGTACATATTTCCATAGCATCTTGGAGCTTATTTCATAGGGAATTCAGCCTAATTAGGTAAAAGCACGATATCAAGTGAAAGGGTGCTGGACCTTCCTGTGAAGATTCTTGCAGAAACAAAGCAACATCTGTACATTGTAGCTTAATCCCCTGAAAAGCAGCAAATATAATCACTATTTCCAAATGAATGTCCAAACAGGGTCAAAGGTAGCAGTAGCACTTGTGGAGACTCTGGGCAGAGCTAAAGGCTTGAGTGTCTCCACCTCTCCATTTGCAGTGCAGAACATCCGCACTGATACTCTTTCTTAATCTGGTTAAGAAGCCAGCAATGGTTTTGGTTGTTTGCCTCTACTACCCATTCACACACCTAGTGCCTCTTGCAGGGATGGTGGGAGATCCCAAGTATTGAGTTATACATTTCTAGATCAAGGAAAAATATTTATTTCTCCCCTTACTCATGCAACTGGAAATGATCACACAGCAGACACCTGATCTGGTCTTTCAATAAGGGAGAGGCTTTAGTGTAGGTTTGCCAGCAAGATTAGGGATACCTAGCCAAATATCCTCTCCACAGTCCACTTCAGATGGATGTGCTTTAACATTACTATTTCAGTTGATTTTCCATCAGTTTTCCCAGTTGTGAACCATGATGACAAGCCTAACTGTCTTAACGCCTACTCCTCACTGGAAGTCAACAGGATTTATCCTGAGGCTATGGGTATATCCACCACCAGACATAACATGGGACTGAGCAGAATACTTCTTCCCCGCTTTTCCAGCATTTCAGCTTCAGGGGTTGTATAAGCAGTTGCAAGAACACAGAACATGATGGAAAGTGACTGCCAGCAGCATGAGACAACGAAGACAGCACACAAACTAGATGCAAGCCATCCAGGCAGACTGCAACCATATCTCCATCAGCTCATTTCAAAATAGAAGTGTTGTTGGTAAGCACACATGTACATAAATATACTATAAAAGTAGACTGGTATCACATTACATTTTAAAATGGACATAGAAATGTATGTAATAAAACTGCTAAACTATTTCCATTCACCCTCCACCCCAATAATACATCACGACATTAAAATAAAATTCTTGTGCAAAAACTTCTAAAACCTTAGACTGATCTGAAAAGACAAGACAATCAGTCTTCACTGGAAAGAAAATCTGCCTTAAAGTTTTCAGAAAAAAAGTTTTGCTGTGTTTAGCAACATTACAACTACTTTGGGGAGTTTTTAATTACTTGCATTCTTATGTTCGTCTATTCCTTTTGATCAGTCACAGCAAAGTCATTTCAGGTAAATACATTGCCCAAGAGGTCAAAAAGAACTCAAAGCAATGGGTTATTTAGACACACCATGTATTATTATTAATATTAATCCTCAGAAAGAACTACCGCTCTGCTCACAAAGCAGAGATAATAAAGGAATAGCTAGATCAAAATTGAAAGAAATCACTTAGTCCTTAAAGTTAATTGCTTCTCAGTACTTCGGGTTTTTTTCCTGCTACAGCTGACCTCCATTATTTCACATGATTAGAAACAGTATTTAATTGCGTGAACATTTTATTTGGTAGCGATCAAATTTTAATTCTTCTGTGGTTGTACTTCTGCTTTGGTTTAGGAAGGCTTTGAGAAGAGCCATGTTCACCCTTGAAAACAACAATCTGACTGGGGAAGTGGAAGAGAATTCCATGGCAGTCGATGAATGAGAAAAGGAGAAAGACAAAAGGAGAAATCCTGAAATAACCAAACTGGAGCTTAAGCCTTTATAAACTTCTTTACGTCTACAAAAACTGTCACATACAGCTGCAGTTGTTACTTAAGTTTCTAAAAAAGTCATAAAATACTAAATATAGTTTGACACATTATGAAAAACTGCAAGTCTGCAAAGCATCTCAATGTATTCAGTATTTCTGTAGAAATCTATTTATCACTTACAAGTTGAAGTAGATATATTTTCTCAGTAGCAAATGGGAAATCTGCAGACCCAGTTTCAATACTCGAATTAAATTTCAGTTCCTCAGCTCTCACCAAAACAGGTTGAAGATATTTTCTTAAATAATAACAAACTAATTCTTTGCTATAAAAAAATAGTTTGGATTAGTAAATGAGGGCTAACAAAAATCTGAGACAACAATGCAGTCAGAGTTTCACTCTGAGTCTTCCAGATGTTTAAAAGACAGTCATATGTTTTTCTTTGGTTGTGTATCCATACACAACAGCAGATGCATCTACGTTCCTCCTTTCAGAACCCACACCAAAATTTTAAAACTGTAATTACTCATACCCTCTTACTAGAAATTCTGAATTCACTGGAAGACTGACTCCTTACTAATCCAGTCAGTGATCTTTACAGAGCTATCAAGATTTTCACTTTCTTTCAGTAAATATTCTCTCCTATTTATCTTTATTGTTGATTTCATGGACTTGAGCTCCTCAATTCTGCTTTTAAAGGCGACATCGTAATTGTATCAAGAGCACAACTGCATCAAAACTATTTGGCATTACTGGTTCACAGCTGCAGAAAACAAGTAATAGGAGTAACTGTTTGTTTAATGCCACTATCAGCAAAATGGATTTTGGAAGAACACATAACCAGCTGTGTCAGGTGCTGCACAAGGCCCAATCAATAACATGAATAATCCCACGAAAAACAATGAGGCAATTTACAGTCTCTTGAACTGAGATCAACGTATACAGAAGGCCCAAGCCCCAAGAATGCTTCAGACAAGTAGAAGATTCAGAGAAAATCCCATGGAAGCTGGAACATTTTCAGAAAAGAACATATTTCAAAACTGTGTCAAGCAAACAGAAATGCTACAAGAGAAAGTCAAACAGATGCCACCACGTCAGCCACAACAGAGAATTTCAGATGAGTTCTTTGAAAATATTTTATTTACTTTTCCAGATTCAGTTGCATGTCTTACAGCATTACATAGTAACATCTGACCTTATAACTGGGGAATGAGGGAAAAAACAAGCGAACAAAAAGAAGCAGGCCACAGTGATCAGAGCAGAGAAAGCTCTATCAGTTAGGTCAGCCTTGCTTTCTACAGCAAAAAAACAACTGTAAATGCCTTTCCCTAGTTTCTCCATCTGCGTCATACAGACTGCTATGAGCAGACCAACTGGCAAATCTTAAAATTTAGGGCACAGCATCATGCTAATCACAGTCTATGTCCTCTCATCTGTTTCTGTCCTACTTCTGCACCTTACAGCTCGTGCTCACTTCTGCTTGATACTGTGGGCAGTTGTGTAGCAAGAAGAATGGATTAGAGATGGCTGCCTTTTAACATAAGCTTGAACATTCCTTGGGGAAGACAAGGACTCTCCCCTGCTGACAATCTTGGTGTGTTTCTCATAATCTCTTCTTGTGATCCTATCCAAGGAACTCACAAAATCTCTTATTTAAAGGAAAAGCCTCCAAGCACCTCTGGACAAATGTACCAACAAACACAGCCATGGAAACATGCACAAAAAATCAGAAACCGTGTACATGCAATAGGCCTCCACCTTGGGATAGCTCATACATTGCCTATTCTACTTAAACCATTCAAATTCAAGTGCAAGTCATATGGCTTAACTACAGAACTGAAATACAGTATATAAAGAAAAATCACCTTTTTCTGCCTATTATGAAACCACACTCCGATTGCCACACAGGTTCCTCAGAAAAACCCACAAATTCAATTTCTTGTTTCTACTACCTTTACATCTTTACACCCCTGCATACCTTTTATTTACATCTTAGCACATCTTCCAGAGGACACTCATATTCTGTTACTACTTTTACAGGGCTACTTCGAAGACTCACATGAATTGAGAAGTACTTCTGATACAGAGGCTTTCTGTTCTGATCCACCACAAACTTCTTGGCTGAAATTAAACTCTGCTTTCAGAAACCACAACTTCTCCTTGAATGAGGACTAGGAGTAATCCCCTGCTATACTAGATTATACAACATAGAGCACACAGTACCTCTACATAATTGCAGGGCAGAATACAAATCAAGATTAATCTTTTTCACTTTGACGTGAAGCAAACAGCAGCTGGGGGTTTATATTACATCATGAAATTCACCAAGATATTAAACACTTAACAGTATTAACACTGATTTTCAATTTTTAAGTGAAAAAGTACATATTCACTACAGCACTAACAGATTTTAACAATTTAGGGAGAGATGTACCTAATATTTCATGCTTTGCTCTTACTGTTAAAGCTTCTACTCACAAAAATTCTACTGCAATTACTCCCGCTCCTACCCCTTGTCGAAGAAGTGTTATACTGTGGGAAATGCTTCATTGACTGTAGTTTTTTAAGCAAAAGAACACCTAAAATACATCAATTCATACTGGGAATGTAGCTAAAGAATTACACAGGGATTCTGAATACCATAGACATTTACTTTTATTAAAAACATTATTCAGATTTGAACACGGACTGAACATTTCACATTGCATTCAGTCAACAGCAATATTTTCATCTCCAGCATGACACAAGCTAAGCTGTAGCTTCATGGCAGTGTGTGGCAGAAGAATCTAACCAAAGAATCATCTCGTTTATCATCCTAATTATGTCTCAGAAGCTGCTGCATTAACATCAATATCTGCATCAAACTCCAGGTGTCTCTACAAATTCTCAGATAATGAGCAATGTCAGCATGGGAAAGACAGAACTGTCTAGGCAGAAATCAATGTAATATTACTTTTTTGCCTCTTTCAAGATCCTGATCAGATCAAGGAATACCTGTGTTTGACCCTTACATTTACAGGGAACCCCAGCTGACACCATGCTTACAGAACCCTAAGAACAACCCAAATCAACACTTACACTTCCTCATCAATTAAACAAACAAACAAAAATGCACACACAAAAAAACCAAACAACAAAAAAACAAAACAAAAAAAACCCCACAGAAACGAAACAAAACAAAACAAAACAAAAAAAAACCCCACACACCACATTTCATGCAATATTTTTAAGAGACATGAAAGGAGTGAAGGAAGATCCCTTACATAGTAAGTATATTTAGACACCTAAAAGAATAAACAGAAAATACAATATTCTGTACAATATGTTATGGAAACACACTAATACTTTTGAAATACTAGGAGGTGGCCAGTTGTGACCAGCGCCAAAGGAAGCTATCATGGCAAGGTCACAGCATTCACAGACTGCTCACAGGACTGGAATTACTCAATGGCATGATATAAAATGGACAATGCAAAGAAAAGATTCATCAGAAAGCCACCTCACAAAATTTGTTCAAAAGCAACCCAAAATTGAGTTGTGACTGTTGGGTTTTGCATCAAGTATTGCCACATGGACAGTAGCAGAGATCTTTAAAATAAACCTGTCCAGCATCTAATCAAGGAATAGCCATAGTCACCGCAAAGAAAATTAACATTGACCCATATTCTTCACTGACGTACAAATTGTTTTTTCATCTAGTGTGGACAATATCAATGTAAAATCCCCTAGCTTCTTGTGACACAGCTACACACACCCAACACAGCAAAAATGGGGAATTAGAACCTTCAACAAATTAATTTTTCTAAAGAGGAAAATATATTTCCTTCCCACAGATTATATAAATTCTTTGATTCAGATCTGAGAGACCCTTTACATTTAAGAGCAACAGACTTGTCACTGCATTTATATAAAAGCTCTCAGACAGGAAGCTTTGTTGATTAAACCTTCAATTGCCACTGAATCTCACTACAGTGTTATTATCTTGTGGTGGTGTCTGAGAACAAATCAACTCTAGCCCACCACTGAAGCCAGTAATTTTTTTCTCAATTGAATTTGCTATTACATACTTGTGCAAATGACTAATTCCCTCAGCAGCAATACTTCTTTCCCCACTGTAATAAAAGAAATAAACTTTTTTTTTTTTTTTTTAAGCACATCTTGCAGGTCCTAAAATGAACAGGGAGCTATGGGCAAATGATTGGAAATAGAGACAGCAGTTTTTCCTTTTTATTTAGATACTCTGTTCACTTTTGCTTACTTAGAAGGTTTCATTGCAATTTAAAACTTTACTTGAATAGTTATTTGAACTGTGACTAGTCTTACTTGATAGAAAAATGTTGGAAATACAGTACACTCTTACCAGAGCTCACTAAATCATTTTAAAACAGTCATCTAAAAGAAGGACCACGTAAACATAGTGTTGTCCCACTGGTTAAACCACTACAAATCTTGATTGTATTTATAGTATCGTAAGCTACTTCAAAATTAACTTGGACTTTTTGTTTAGTACTATTTTTTCTTAATTAATGAAAGCTAACCTCATCATTATGCTGATGTTAAAGTATGCAGGATAGAACAACAGATTGCTTATGTAAGTCATAACAGAACCATAGGTGCCTTTATTATCTCCTCTAACTTCATGCCATATGAAACCCTGCATGTTAAATAGCAAAGAAGAATCTACAAAAAGAGCAATCAGTGACATGAGCTGTAACTTAATGTAAAAACAGTTTGTTCACAGACTTGTACCAAAGAAAACTTGCAGGAGAAAGAATCTCCTTGCAGCATAAAGAAGGCATCATGTTTAAAAAGAGATATTTTCAAATGAAACATGTAATACATTTTTAAAACAAGAAATAGCCAGAATGAGGAAAAACTTCTAAATTATTAAAAATATGAATTGACTTAATTTTGTCCTTATAAAGACTAAAATAAAGTTTTGTCTGAACTGCATTCTGAGACGTCTTCTCAAATAAGAAGGAATCCCCACTGATGCACACATGGCTATATTATTTTCTCTTGTATTTTATGAAGAAAAAAAATTAAGACTTATTTTTAAAATGGCTCACGCATCATTTCAGGTCCCCCTTCTGTCCTGCTGAAAAGTTATCCACCAAATTTGATTTTACAAAAGGGCCTAATGAGAGATAAAGCATTTGGAGACCTTATCCTCATTCTTATTTTTGTACATCAATGCAAACAATTCAATTATATTTAATGTTTTATCTGTCAGCTACTCCTGATAAAGCAACATAGTACTTCCATCGGAGCAGTAGTTTCTGACACTTTTGCTTTTCCTACATTAACATTTCATGACATTAAAAAAATAAAAGTCAACAGCAAAATAAGAGAGAGACCAAAGAGTCATTTCAGGCCTCATTTTCTATTCATGGTGTGTAGTTTAACAAATAATGTGTCTGTGTTTGATTTTATTATGTTACCGTGTGACCTGCAGAATCTCAGGAGACCACCTAAGAAGACAGATGAACATTATTCCATTATTGATTTTTCTCACTAATAGGAGTTACACTTTTTATGCAGTCTTTTGCAAAACTTCTATTTTTATAAAAACTTAATTCATATTGAATTTTTAAGGAGAAAAATGGAAAAAAAAAAATCCTTAGCTTTACCTCACAAAGAAAGTGAAAGAAAACTGTTCCTTTCAGAATCAAGGCCAAGAGTTGTTATGCATAAATACATAAAATGCAAATGTAAATAGCATCTGTATTACAATATAGGGTTGCTCTTGCGGAGTTCGTGGGTGTTTTTTTTCCCCCTCTTCAAATAATTCTTATCTATAAATTCATACCTATTAGGAATAGCATCCATATTTTACACTACACAGAAATGTTAAACTCTGAAAACCTACACAAATGGAAAGTAGAGATAACAAGAGCCAAGTGTTCTGCTGGGGAAAATAAATAAATAAATAAAATTAGCCTGTAAACTTTTCTCCTATTTCTGTTCTTGGACTCCTTTAATTCTTTTGCTAGAAGAGAAACTTACCATAAATTGGTGTGACAAGAAAACTAGCAAACCCTAAGAATAGAAATATTCTTAAAGCTCTGGACACCAATTTCCAACCACTGGATAATCATTGTATGCTAAACTGTACATTCGTACCTCAGTAATGAATACATGCCCCAGTCACCAATTGGGATCCTACTGTGCCAGGTGAAGTCTAGCATATTTTAATGACATTGTAAAGATATAATATACAAAAATGAAAGGTTAGCTTGATGTATACTGCAGGAGTAACTTACAAAGCAGTAATTAACAGCAATTTTTACCATATTTTAAAAATTATTTTTGAAATGGACACCGATAGTGCAATTTAGTTCAAGGATAAAGTGGACCTATTAGAGCATAAACAAGAAAATACATTTCTCAGATAGTGTGGGAATGCTTAGAATAATGAAATTAACATCCTCTCCGTATGAAAAACTGCAAAGCAGAAAGATGTGGAAGTTTGGAGAAAAAGACACTGTGCCAAATGCACCACTACCAGGGGCTGGGAAATCACTCATACACAGGACTGCACTGTTTCCCTAATTATTTTTCTTTTATACCCAAATTCTGTTCATAAACAGAGTGCACATAACTTGCTTCATTATCCATCGGTTGCTATGCCAGTACAGAAGAAAGCTGACACAAGGCCTTTTTCTTTGTTGAACACAGGCTGAAAGCATTCACAGTCCTGCAGCAGAGAAGCTGCAAAAACGTACACTTTGGGAGAAGCTTTCACCCTTTGGACCATCTGGAGAACAAGACAGGATGCTGCTCAAATACTTCAACAAATGCAAACCCACCTCTCTGCTTCACCTCTGTAAGAGTCTGTGATGAAGAACTGGCTCTGGAGAGCATCACAGGACAGCTGCAGCCAGCACTACCAAGCACCCTAATGCCTCCTGTGTGCAGAGCTGGCACGCTCTCCAGTGCGGTGAGGAACGCAACTCATATACTGTCTTCTCGAGGTGATCCAAATAATAAATAAATCAACTTTATCATATCTACCAGTTCTGATAAAACATAATGGAAGAGCAAAGGGATTCTTTAGGAGCTACCAGAGTCACCTGAGAGAAGAAAGAAAGGGAAAAAAAAAAAATCTTAAACCGTTTCTCAGGAATAGTACAAACCTGAGGGAAAGGATGGGAAGAACTGTAGACTGGGCCTATGAAATCCACAGTGCCAGTATGGCTGGTACGCTCTCCACACGTGTTTAGACATCCTTAGACTTACTGCACTACTTAAAAGGGAAAGCCCCCAATGTATGCCATTAAGGACAGTTCCAGATTGCAAGAGCAGAGAAAATGGAAATCGAGCAAAGAAAAGATTAGTCTGAGTACCTGCAAGCCAACTAGAAATTTTCAGTTAGGGTACTTGGGCCATGGAAGCTGTTTTCTTCATAGGTTTTAGTAGAAAATAAACAAGTTTTCGTGACTACTCTATAAATCAAGGTACCTTTTTCAAATTTGCTTTAACAGCACAGCTGAGAAGGAATGACAAGATATTCGTTCTACCACCATTGCCCAGTTAATTTATAAGAGAATTTGGAGATCATTGTGCCCATTCACAAGAACGGAAGGTGCTAGATAAAGTCCATGTTCTGGCTCCACATAAGAAAGCAAGCATTGTTTGTGGTACTTGCTCATAACCTCATTTCTCACTACACCAACTACACAAAGTGAAAACATCTGAAGAGATGGCCTGGTGGCATAGCACAGATGACAGCCAGATATTCACAGGCTGTAGCTCATCTCTCAACAGGTAAGTGCTGAATTTAAAGTAGAAAGTTTATCGCCTCTTTCACAAAGAAAAAGAAAACAAAGAAAATAAAGAAAATAAAATTCAAGCAAAATCCTGACTGTGGAAACTCAAAGAACCAAGAAGGAAGAACAAAGACCAGCAAATCCATGGTCCCTCATGAGTGACAGCTTAGCACTTGGCCAGAGCCCTCCTCCTTTCCAGTGCTACATTTTGAGGCAAATTATAATGCACAGTCAGATTATTGAGAAACACAGGTTTATAACCTCCTTGAGGAATTCAGAGCGTATTGTTTCATACTTCCTTGGACCCTAGTCTTGATCTGCAAAACATGCATTATTGTGGTTTTGCAACTGAAAGCGAGGTTTTGATCCCTTTATTTTCGCCTTAATTCACAAGCCACGCCACTGACTTCAATTTTAAAAAAAAAAAAAAAAAAAGCATTAGCCATTATAATTAAAAGGATTAGAATCTGATGCATATTAAACCCAAGAGCCATCTGATTACAGAACAAAACATATAGCAAAATGGAAGGCATTACTTGCTACTAAAAAGCTTGCCTTTTCACTGAATCATTAAGAAATATGTAAAGCATATCTGAATTTTACTGCACTTGAAACTATTTAGACATCTTACTTGAAAGAATTTCAAATAAAATAGTGACAAGTTATCAAATCCATCATTCTCATTTACAGAAACAGTTCCCAAAAGCTAATCAGTCCATTGTTGTATAGATTCACCAGATATACTTCTAATGGAACAGCACAGTTGAACTCCATATACAATAATTTATTATATTAAGAATATGCAAGGTGTGTACATACATAGAAGTAATATGGGCTATGTAGTAATGACACAATATTTTTGAAGTAAAAATTTTAGTTGAGTGCTCAAATCATATTAAAGTTTTCTTCAAGAACGCAACTTAAAATGGCAAAGATTTTTATGAGTCACTCTTCCAAATGTATTTAAAACGAGCTAACAGCATTAAAATCCCTTTTTAGAGTAGAGTTTTTAAAAATACTTAGCAAATACATTTAAATTCCAATCAGCAATACATAACACCTTTAGTAAGCCTAAGCCTTGGACTAAGTCATTTACCTCTGTTGCTGGTGCAACGTCTTTTTAATACTTGTTCTCTTCAGAACAAAATTGTGTGCTGAGAAACAACCTTGTCCAAACAAACAGTATGCACCTTAAGCTCACAGTGTTGAACAAATCATAAACTGCCTTTTTCATTTCTTTAACAACACAATTTTCCTTCTGCAAAAATTATTTTCATAAATCTAACTTTTAATTTTAATATTCTTGTCAATTGCTTCATGATACTAGTTACTTCTGTTAGGATTCAATCAAAAGTTCACCGGGATGGGTTAGGAATTACAAGAATTATCCCCTATGCAAAAATGCTCCATAAGTAAGAGCCAAGGGTTATATCGCTGACTGAAAGGACTTGGCAATTGAATAAATAACCTGAATAGGTTGCCAGCATCTGAAGAACAAGGGAACATCAAGAGATGTAGGTAGGCTAAACAGCCTTTTCCAGAAACACAGGAAAAATTTGACTCTAGGACAAGCATAAAGCAATAGCTCCTAGTACACTCTTCCAGCCTCAAACAACATTCATCTCAAAGACTTCTTAACCCAGGAACTAGATCATAATTTTTGTCTTCTTTTCCTGCATATTACAATATATTTGCTAAACTAAAGGATGGCTAAAACTAATTCAAAGATACCTTCCAACACAACACTAGCAGCCACATTACTTGGCCAGGTACTAATGTGATTAACACAAGACTGTAAACACATTTAAAATCTTGTCTGGTAAAGACAACTTCTTTTAAAATCAAGTCTGTTTTTCTCTATTTCTCTAAAATTTTGAAACTCTATAATCTCAAGAAGCCATGAAACGTGCCAGCGCTCCCATCACACTTAGCTGAGTTACAAAGAGGGTATAAACAAGCCTCAGGAGATTTCAGCCCACCTACCCTGACTTTTCACATGAACAATTCACAAAGAGGTTGCAAAGATCTTTTGACTGTGCAAAAGGCAAGTTATTTTTAAAAACTGAAGACAAAAACCAACTTCACAATTTGACAAGAAAGAGAAACATTAACTAGAGAAAGAGGAATAAAGTACATTATAACTTTTAATTAGCCTTCCAAGCTATTCAGTGAACATTGGTACTCATGAATAGCAAGCAATACTACATTATAGTGATTTCTTATGCAAATAAAGCACTCCTTCAGCAGTAATATCCCATCCAAAAGTTAATACCCTTAACAAAAACTCAAAAAAAATATCTATTTGCCCAAAGAAGGAAGGAAGGAAAGAACACAGAGAACTTTACTGGAATTTGAGACAGTTCTACAAAGGTACCTATTCACCTTAAGAAATAATTCCCACGATTTGAAAGAGAAGATTTTGATATCTAGATGCTTTTGAAAACCAAGGTCAAATTCACAAAAGACAATTTGAACAACAATTACAGCAGAAAAAGTGTATCATTAGCATATATAAAGTGAGTTTATAGTCTTACTATAGTATGAACAAAGCCAGTATCTCCACTTCGAATGAAGATTAAACAAAAACAAACCACACCACAAAAAAAAAAACCCTACACAATGACACACACAAATCAAAACCGACGTGACCAAAACTGGTCCCATTGAAGCCCAGTCTGAATACAGAGAAAGAATGGACAAATCTCACTTAATTCCTGCCATAACTGTTAGGAAGACAAGATGGACCACTAGGTTCTAGGCTGTTTCACATTTGTTATATAAGCAGAGAATAACAGCTGCTTGGGATGCCAGCTCATATTTTTCATAGTCACACATGGCAGGATCACTAATACAGGCACATGTAAGTGCACAAAACCAAATTTCACCTTTGTGTGTTGTTTCCACTGATATTTGAAAATATCACACATGCAGCTGCATGCTAAGCACACTATATGCAGTGACTCATAAGTAACATCAAGTAAACCCTAAGATATTGCAGTCAGAAGCTGATGAGAACTTATTTTAAAATAAACCTATCAAAAGCATTCGTTATCTCTCTACTGTGCAGCTGAAGCCTGTAGTATTAATAGAACCTGTGTATTTCCAGCAGCAGTCAGGTGGTTTACTGGTCAAGTAGAAGTTTCACTTTATCATATGCATACCTAGACATAAAGTATTGCAAATATCACTGGTAAATCTTCTCCATCATTTCTGCAAACACTAAGGAGCATGATCCCACCTAGTTTGTTGAGTTTTCAAGCATACTGCCTACTATATTTCTACTTCAGGTCAAAAAAAGTGTGGAACATTGTTTCCTAGAAATTCTATGAAACATGGTCAACACAATTTCTAGTTGACATTCTGAACTTTTGTATGCAAACTCACATATGATCAAGTGTCTGCACACTGTGTCCGATTCAACTCTTCTATAATTAGCAGAAAGATCCATTGATATCGATGCCAGTTGATGTACCACTGAAGTAAAAGTATACTTCAGAATAATAATTTTCCCTTCCAGAAAAAAAAAAAAAAACACAAAACACAGTTTTTCCTTTTTTTTTTTTTTTTTTTTTGCGAAATACATGATGTATTGAAATTTGCCTGAAGCAAAAGTGTCTTCAGTTAAATCACTGCAGTGACCAGTGCAGCAAATTTTCAGGGTCATGCTCTTCATAGAAACAATTTGGATACATAAGCTGACAATGACATCTCCACTTCTTTTCTGCAACGCAGTTATCATGTTCACTCTCCATCAAACACATCTTGAAGAGAAAATAGTGGTGAGTTCATGACCCTTGAGCTCACTGTCCTCCCAAGCTAGGTCCATCTCAAACATGTTCTGAAACATTTATCTTGAAAAGCATGTAAGATGCCTTCCAGTTGAAGGACTGAAGTCACCCTCAAAGTTTTGCTATATGCGCTTAAAGTTTAGAATAAAGTGTATTATTGATCTAATAGGTCATACAAAGCTGGTAGCAATTAGTTCCATTTAATAATGGGAAAACCAAATGTAAGATGACTTATGACAAAGGAGATGAAAACTGTATCAATTGTTCTACCACACAATTCAGGTGAAATTCCTGCAACAACAAACACTGAGTCAGAAGCAAAGCCCTGTCTTCCAAAACATTAACCGCAACATATCTGAGAATGTGAAAGGATTCA